>NC_089537.1:20422824-21100832 GCF_963924715.1 Thunnus thynnus
AACTCTATATGGAAAAATGACACCATTTTATAATAGAAATTTTTTGTTACATGCTCTTGAATGTATTTTATATTTGAAGGTCAGCAGTCTAGCTAGTTTAGCTTGATATCTATAAGCTAGTATGGCTAGTATTGAAATGATAAGATCATCTATCACCAATGCACATTTTATTTTTTTGTATGCATCAAAGGCATGGGGCTACATAATAACGTATTAGCCACCTCCTTCCTCCTGTTTTACCTTTATATGACTAGAAGTTTCTTAAAATCTCTCAAGTGTTTCTTCTACCTTATTCCCATATGCTTGCTCTTTTGTTATTTAAAGCGCCAGAGGCATCTTGTGGACTAATTAATTAAATGGCTATTTCTTGCTGCCACCTGTGTGGTCTTCTGTCTGACATTAAACATATTGAAAAGAGGTTTGTAAGAGGGGTTGCTTGTAGTGACTCACCCACTGAGAATTGTCACCCAACTCTTTAAGTTCCCCTACAGAGCTTTACAGCCTGCTTTAGCTAAGTGTTTTGTTTTTCCAGGCCTCAAATTTCTAGCAGTAGCAGATGTTTTCAGTAAAAATTCAGTAAAAAAATGCCACTGTATGCAACCAAAAGGCATTTTTTTTCCTCAGGAATTGGTTGAGACTAACAGAGTACTAAAAAGGGAAGTGAAACCTACATTGCTTAGGTGGCCAGAAAAACAACTCCTCAATGCTTATGATGCTCCATGTCTGAGGATGAGTACGCAGGCGATTGTTAGCTAATGTTATCCATGTCCGCTTTTTCACTCATATTGAGTCAAATGTGTTTGATTGCTTTGTTTAGGTCTTTGCCCCCAAGTGGCCAAAAAAAGAAAAGATTAATGCATCTTTGAGAGAACTTGTAATCTCTGACCAATGGATATACTATTTAGTAAAAGGAAGTCTCAGAGATGATACAGCGAGCAGCCACTTATGCTAGCAACTAGCGTGCGATTTTCCAGTGACAGGATTCAAAACAAAAAGTCTCAATTCTGTGTTACCAGCACAAGGCTTTACATTAACTTTGGCTAAGTTCCAGCTTGTATTTCTGTGAGTGGACATGATGGTGGTCTATCTTGTGGCCATGGGGGTAGAGCGGCCAGACTTTGACTTCTGGTTCAAGGTTAATGCCTGTTGGCTCACCTCTGGACACACACGGCTGTGATTGATGCATGCTCAGTCGCTATGGCCGAGGGATTAACACTACCCGAATAACAGCAGCGTTTACATTCAGTGACCTCCTGCATCACCTTCCCACTCCGGTATGGATTACTGTCACAAATGTCGCCATTTGTGTTCCTTGTCTACCTTTGTTTTCCAAGCAGAATACAAATTTTTTTAAGAAGATGAGGGAGATTTATCAGGGCTTTGTCTGTGAATAAAATAAACCACGGACTGTGTAAAGACAAGAACCTGCAGAGGGGCCTCCTCGCTTTGCAACTATTTTGTATTCAGAATTCACAATTAGTGTGAAATCTTGGTTAAGCTAAGTACAAATTTTGACAGCCTGTGTGCACACTAACCAACATCGACTGATCTGTTAAAAAAAATTCTTCGTTCCAGGAAGAGTCATTCATGTGATGCTGCATTTCTTTCACCTTATAATATATGTGAAAAGTAAACTGGGCCCTTGGGCGATGGACACGCTGCATGTGTATTGCACCACATGAGAGTCGATCACAGGCCATCTGGTCAGGCCCAGCAACAGCTCAGCCTGAGGCAAACTGTACAAGCAAGTCATTTATAAGTGTTGCAGGTGGTCCCCGGCGTCCTCAAACACTGTAATGAGTAATGAGGGCTAGTCCATCGAGGATCTGTCTTCCAGCAGGGGCTGCAAATGCAAGGACACCAAATTCACCAGCAGGTAGCAGTTTGATAATACGATATGTGAATATGACCAGCAGGCCATGCATTAATGGACACAGTGACCTTCATTTATATGATGTATGATGTATGTGCCTACAGTCGTTTTTTTTATGTTATTGATGATGAAAATCTAATATGAAAGTAATCATCTGCAGCATTTTCGTATAAATCAATGTTTGTCTTGCCAACTTAGCAAATTTGTTGTTGTGTAATGGCCATTCACATGACCCAGGAGTCTTTCTTAAAAGCAACTTGTGACTAATGTGACAACGTTTGATCTACGCATTTGGATTTTGTATATTGTCTGTTTTGTCTTAAGGTAAAAGGTAAGGGGTGGACGGGAAAAATGGAACAAAATGGAAAAATGTTAGTTAATAATGAGATGTTGACAGAACAAAAAAGGTAGATCTCAGTAGTCAGTAGAGCCCCCGTTTCTATTTATTTAATCAAGAACTGGATTTGAATCAAATTGTATGAATCCCAAAGATTCCCAACCCTAGTTAAGGTGTCATTATGCTTCAACTGAAGAGCTTGTCTAATATTGAAATTGGGGCGCCTGCATCCAACGATTTTTTCTTTCCGAAACGGACAATCTGACATTCACATCCGCATCATGCAGTGATTGGCCCAGTGTGTGGATGCGAAAAAGTAAGCAAGGTTTGAACTTCCATCTCTAGCCCCCCCCTCTACCCACCCCTTTCTTCACATTAACTATTTCTTTCACTTATGAATGCCTCAGAAGGGATAATGTCAGAAAGTGTGAACAAAGACAAGCTTTCGAGTGTGGCCGTTTGGAAGAACCATACGCCTTCTTGCCTTCAGATGTGGTTGGATGGCACGAGCATTCCCCAGCCTTTCGGAACCACCAAAAAACCCACAGAGACAAGGGAAAAAAAGGGCACATTTCCAAGGAACACAAGCAACAGTGCCATCCACACTGTTGGACTGATCTTTGGCAAGTCAGAGCAGAAACAAAAGATGGAGCCAACCTTGTGGATTATGAGTAATTTGCTCTATAATCCATTGATAAAAGTAAACCCTCAGAACCAACGCTGCCACTCAGTGCAGAAAGTTGTGCTAGCACAGCACAGAGTAGAGTATAAACAGGATCATGGTGTCCTTCCCTCCTCTGCCACAGTCTCCCACTCTTCTGTATCTGAAGACCTAAAGACTGCTGTCCCTGGCTAATAATTGCTGACACACCAAAGCCAACATAGCCCAGCGAGCCTTTAATAGTTTTCATTTTTCTTCCTTACAGGATGGCCTCTAAGGTGCCATCATGAATGATCAGCACACACCCGCCATGGCAGCTCCCTGTGCAGGCTGCAGCGCACACACACATACACACACACTCTGATCCTATAGCCATCCCAGACATCTCTCGGCTCTCTGGCCATTACTTCCTCTGTGTCTTCCTCACCTTTCATCTCCACCCCATACAGACAATTTATATAAAAGATTTTCCTGCCCACACCTTTCATCACAGGTCCTATTTTCATCACAGGGCCTATTTCAAAACATTAATACTCTCTCTCTCTCTTACCAAAACCATCAAAACACTAATTCATAAACTATTTCTGGGGTACGATTTATCAGGTCCTGACAGAGGATTTTGCACAAACATAAAGACAGGATGGTGGCTGGTGATATTATTCTGACCTAAGCTATGTGAGCTCCTAAGCACTGGTTACTAACTGACCATTATTTAGTTCAAAACTCTTAAATTGTGACGAGCAATGAATAGAATGAATCACTGGAAAACTAAGAGCCCACAAGGCTGAAGTAATCCACGTGAGAGGAAATGTCTGTGAGGAATTGCACTCTCTTATGTTCGGCCTTGCAAGTCATTAGCGGAGCAGAATGCATGGGTGGTGGTGAAGAAGCAGAGCATGGAGTCTCAGCAGAGGCAGATATTTCCCAAATCACTACTTGGTGCCCAGTGTGGAGGCGAACTGGAAGGCTTCCCAAAAAACCCCACCATCTGATGTTAGTCCTATTATTACTCTAACTCTAAACCCTTTCATTATAGTAAGTTACTAGTATCATCTATTCATATGGAGAGATGAATGCTGTACAAATAGGACATAAAAGCACAGCCAGTGTTATTTTTTTAGCCATGTGAGTAGCATGGCTCTAGGGACAGGTTTCCATGAAATTACTGATACTGACTTTTTTTTTTTTTTTTTTGCTTTTTAGTGAAATGCTATGACAACTATTGAATGGACTGTCACTGAATTTTGTTGACATTTATGTCACTTTGGTGATTCCTTAACTAAACCCTTAATGGGTAACTGAATTTTTTTTCTCACAATTTAACATCTTATAGACTAAACAGTAAGAAATAATCTGCATATTTTATCAATAATGAAAATAATTGTTAGTTGCAGCACTACTAATAACTTGTTAGCAGGCTAACATGCAAAATGTAGATGGTGAATATGGTAAACATACCTGCTAAACATCAGGATATTAGCATCGTGATTGTAGCATGCTGACTTTAACATTTAGCTAAAAGCACCACTTTGCTGAAGTTCAGCCTTTACAGAGCTGCTATCATGACTGTAGACTCTCTCACTCTGCAAAATGTCTTGTCTTGGCCGACCAAAGCCCAAAACCCCAAAATAACTGGTTTATTATCAGAGGAGTATGAAAACTAGAAAATATTCATGTTTGGGAAACTGGAACAGTGAATTTTTACAATTTTTTTTCTGAAAAACAAAACAAACAAACAAAAAAGCAATTGTTTGATTATCAAATTCATTGCAGTTTAATTTTCTGTATCAAAACAATTGCAACAGAAGCAGCAACATGTTAGGGCCTTTCTGACAAATGAAGCACCAGTATGACTGAACAGTTGTTGATATTGAACTTAATATCTTTAATTTATTGAACTTGTTTTCTCACTTGGTTTAACATAATAACTCAAGAGCCAAATTTGAACTAATAATTCAATTTCAGTTACATTTTAAGTAAACAGTTTAAATTCTTGTTTTACAGGGCAGTCACTTTTTTATAAACTCAATAGTTAATTTTACTTCTAATATGTTTGTATATTGGTTTTGAAAGTTATTATTCAGTTAAGAGGATATTAGGACTTAAAAGAGGTACATCCTAGAGCATGTTTGTCTAACTGGCAGATTGACAACTGTTTCAGCCTATCAGACTGAGCAAATAGCACAATAATCTCCTTTCCCTTCTGAAGATGATGCATGATGCAACAGACACTACATGTGTGTTTTGACAGTCTATGATCTCACTCTCTTTTCTTTCATTTGCTTAAATTCCTGCTCCAACACTTGTCACTCAGTCTGATGAGCTTGAAATGGCCTCAGGTTAACCAGCACTGGTAAAGCCAGCAGAAAAAGTTAACACACTTTATTGATGTTTTAACAAAAAATTTAAAAAGTAATGCTTGTATCCATAAAGGGTCTTTTTCTACCTTGTGTTCAGCTTCATTGCACCTCGTTTATTTGCTTCTCTCCTCTGTCACGTCTTATGATGTGTGCCAGTCAAAAAAGTTTCACGGTGCAGCTTTAAACTCAAACAATTCTACTCCAATACTTCTGTCTTACTATCACTATCAATCAAACATCTCCAACTGTCAGCTGTGAGAAACGTTTACGATGACAATTTGCATCTTGTTTGTCATGATTGATTAGCATCAATATTCTGCCCTCCAACCCTCCCGGAGAACCGTCGCTGACACATTTCCCATCCGCCCCAGTTTTGCTTCTCCTTTCGGGGCTTCCTGATCTCGTACTGCCGTCGCTCCTGGCTCTGTGTGCTCATGTTCCGGGGCTCTGGCTGTCAGCCAAGGGGAGTCTGGGAGACAAACGCCAATCTTTTTTAACATTAGATGTTTGCTTGTTTGGCTTTGTGTCGCCGGTAGGCTTCATGTCTGTCTGGACACACAACAGGATGTGGTGTAAATAAGAGTCAACACAAATGTTGCTTTTGTGAAGGATATCACTGAGATTAGTTTGGTTGTATAACATATTGTGTTTGTATCCAGACCAACTTGAACCTACTGGTGTCACTGCTTAAAAATAATCACAATGGCGACTCGTGTGAGCTTCTATTTTATCCGTCTGCGAATGAAAATTGTGACAAAGTCGGGGACGTGCTCCGTCAGGCGTGGCTGAACTAATGGGACAGGCAGCGATGCACCTACGATAATTGCTCAGATGAAGTTTTACGTCACTCTACATTCTCACAAACCCATCTCTGAGAATACTGGGGCGTTTCATGCAGGAGCACGTACTCCTCTATGATTGATCACTCTGCTTATAATTTCCTAATTTCCAATCCACTGGGGGACTTAACTGGAAGTAGCCATTTTTCCTGAGCACCGACCAGGTTCCTTTTATTTCCGCACAGAGCTAAATGGGAAGAATCTTCCAGCCCATTAAGCAGACTTTCTGTGTCATAAAAGTTTGGTGGCAGAGTCTCCCTGTCTCCCTCTCCCTCCCTCTCTCTCTCTCTCGGCAGCAGAATGGAACGGTCTGATCTGCAGGCTGCAGGTTAATAGAAATCAGCCTGCTCATCAGCAATAGTGGATTGAACTTAACCACCCACCTCCGCCCTGTCAATTCAGATTTGGAAAAAACCCACTAACACTGGCCGTGGTCTCATTTCCCTCTGTCAGGTAATCAGTATTTCACTATAATCCTTTTCAGGAGTAAAATTACAATGACCTACCCCTGATTCCAGAGCCAGAACGGAGAGTTGGATTTTGGGAAAGGCAGCCAAGCAGTGCAAACTCTAAGAACCCAGAAAAAAAGTGCTAAAATGCTACAGATATTAGCCACACACAATAACTCTCACTGTAAAAAAAACACAATATGGTGTCTCCTTAAACACAGCTGTTTCTAGAGATTTAAAGAAATAGTTCAACGCTCCGGAAAATAAACTAATTTTGCTTTCTTCAAGAATTAGATGAAAAGATAGATACCGCTCTCTGGGAGTGGTATTGATTTTCTCATCTACCTCTCAGCAAAAAAGCAAATAAGTGTATTTCCCAAAATGTCAAAGTATTCCTTTAAGCTGTATTTGATGGGATGTAAACAAAGCTGTTTTCACACTGCACACAGCCCTTCATGCTCAATTCTGAATTCCTTCTTGTTCCTGTTTTTGTTGGTTGACTGCTCATATCTATTATGAGATACAACACATACACTGTTACAAATATGAACAAACACTGACGCCAAAATGTGCACAGACAGCGTTGGTTTTTTTGTACCTACGCCTCTCCTGCTTGTTTGAAGCCTTTTCAATGACGCTTTTGCGCTCTCAACTTTTGACTGATTTTAGGTGCCTTTCCAAGTACCAAACAAGTCTTCTGTTTGGCTTTCTTTTTTTTGGGATTAAACAGGAATCTGATGTAGCACATCTGCATGTCCCAGAATCATGATTTTGTTCCACCTACCCATGTGGTTCAGGAGCTGAAAATGCCTCACTCCGTGCGGCTTTTTGTTGTTGGCAGCGATAAGGAAACTTTAGATCTGTGTCAGAGGTGAGGGGGAAAAAATTGGAACACAGTCTTGGCTGTAGTGTCAGTTTATCTGAAGTCTTGAGATCTGAGCTGCCTGCTTGCTCCATAACTGGCCAATCAATCACTGAGAAAACATGAAGCCCGAGATTATGAGTCTCTAACTTCCTTTAATGTGTCAGTTGATGGAGTGATGAAGCGATGCTGGGTTGGTTTATTTTGTAGACAAAAAGAGTGAGTCTAAGCTAAGTGTGGATGTGATAGGCAGCACGTTTACTGACCTTAAAACCATTAACAGATTAATTGAAATAAATGGGGAGGTGATATTAGGATGGGGGAAGGGACCACTGTATGTTTGGCGTGTCATAATCAGGTGTTGATTACAGACTTAGCTGCTGATTGAGAGACTTCAATCAGCCAACTAAATACATCTCCATAAGCAGTCAGGTGAGGGAACTTTCAATCATCATTTAATCATTAATTAATAGTGATGAGGAAGAGATGTGACTCCACAGTATCCCACTTTAGTTAGGAGACTGTCTGCAAAGCACCGTGCATTGTGAAGAGGTTAAAATTATCTCTAGAGTTTGAAATGTGTTATTCAGACAAGTTGAGGCAAAAAAAAGTTGAGCGGAAGAATATGAACTTTTTCCTCTGTGCTTCCCTTTTCCTGTTTAAAAAAGGTGTGTGGATTCCAGTACGTCTCTGAGGTGCTGAATCAAACTTGGCCGAAATGGCAACGGAGGAGGGGAACATGTTTGCTTAACTGTGTAAATTCACTTTGAAGGGAGGTGGGAGCCTGAAGCAGCCCTGCACAGAATGGATTGCTAGTGTGGGAATCTGAGTACCGGTACATCTCCTTGCCTCTTACCTCGGATCTTTTCTTTTCTTATTTATCATCTCTTATCAATGTTTTAATCCAGCTCTGGAAATTTTGAAGGGAAAGGATAGTTTTGTGGAAGTGAGGTAACCCATTGTAATCGTCTTCCTGTACAATAACAATGAATAATTGAAAAAAAAAAAAAGAAAAATCTAAATGTTTAATTCTAGATATCTCACTCTCCGCTGTTCTGATGTTGATGACACTTATGAAGATGCCTTTTTTGAACCATGTTCTCTCACTGACAGATCTGATGAAGGTGCTTTTACTTCATATATTTGAGTTTTTGCAATAGACCCATAAAACAGACATCTATGACAGCATATTTTGACCCACAATAGCAGGAAATGCACATGGCTGCATTCCATGTAGCTTACTTTACTTGTGTTTTTCATAGTGTTATGTTGCTTTATACCTCTACTCCAATACAACAACAGCTATAGTCACTGGTGACTATATAGGATATGGTTTAAAAATACAAAAACCAGTGGCCCCTAACCTTTTGTCTTGTTTTCTGTCTAGTCACTGATGTTTATGAGTTGTTAGCAGTTCCACCAAAGTGATTTCCCCTCTAGACTTTTCAGGTGGTTTCATTTAAATCAAAAGGTACAATTTTCCAACACACAGTTAGATTTGGCGTTCGAGGCTTTGCTCTACGAGGGAATCTGAGCAGCAATGAGGATTCAGCTCAGAGAGTTAATCCCCCTAATAAACATACATGGTCATAAATCATATCTAAAATCAACAATATGATGAAGTACCATATTAGGAGAAGGTTGGGGTGGTGGTGGAGAGAGCTGCGTCAGCCAACAGTGTTGGCACGTGAGAGCTCAGACTGTACAACTCAGATGAACATTTAGCGAGATACGAATAATGTGCTCAAGGGAAATATTCTAAATGAAATGTACATAATCAGAAGCAGCAGAATGTGGCAACGTCTCTTGAATACTAGCAAAGCCCTTCAGATTTAAGATGTAACTCAATAATATGGATTACTCTCAGATGAATATGTTGTAAGATATTAATAGTATCTTCTTGACACAAGGGAAACAATCTAAACTAAAACGTTCCTAAACTATGTAAAGACACACATGTTGCTCTTATGTAAGCCACACCCAAATTAGCAATGAGCAGAAGTTCAGCTATAAATTCCATTTTGATATGAACAACCAATTAGCAAAGCTGAGTATAGTATTATGCGAATAGCATACATAAGCTAATAGAAACCCCCCTAACAACTCCAAATGCTAGAGGAAAATGTGCCCAAACCAATACAGCCCATAGAGGAGACTTCATATCACCTGGTCATTAACAACAAGGCAAACACATGCCAGAAAACACAAGAAATTAGCACAACACCAATGCACATGAATACACAAGGATGGCAGTAAGTAATGCAGATACTGAGCAGTATAATAGCAAACTAAGCAGCCAGCAGCACAGCATCAACAAGACGACATAATGCAGCCTCACAGCTTACTGGCAATAACATAGAATGTGAGCCAAAACATGCAACGCCACTAGCAATGAATGGGAGCACAAGCAGCACAGCAGATATTTATCTCAGACCTTGCAAAAGACAAGTTGAAATCGGGCGAACAGGCCTCAGGGTGTGACAGCAAACACAGGAAAACTCTGCTTCTGTCCTGACATCTGAACCTGCTGTTTGAAAAGCAGCTGACCGCTGAGTTATCGACTGGTCCAAACTAAACACAGGTAATGTGTCACAGAGCTGTACACCTGAATGAATATGATTGGATGTTACTGGCCACATGGATGCCAATGAGCCAATGGTTGTGAAGCATATCAGAAACAGGTGTTACCAATCAACCAATACAAGCCTGACCTATCAGCTGCATATAACAGAATGAGTACTTCTACTGTTGATACTTATAATACATTTTGCTTCTGCATAATATTTCTGTACTTTTAGTTAAGTAGGATTTTGAATGCATTTGAATGCACCTTTACTGTACTTGTAACTGTAAAGTGAGTATTTCTACTTTGTTGTAGAGGTACTTTTACTTTGGTAAAGGATCTGTGAACTTCCTCCACCTCTTTTATTATACTATAAGCACTGACATCAACCTTTGCTGCTTACTATACATCAAACCCTTTACACACAGGTGCTGAGTGAATGTATGATATCAGTATGACGTTATCGGAAGATTTAGTTTTCTTTGATATTTTGAGAATTTAGCCACGTAAAGAAATAAAAAAAAGCATTTTCTGCAGTATTTGTCCTGTGCAAGATTTTTTCCCTCATTCTTACATCCTCATGTGGTGTCAGCAGAAAGTCCATGTAAGCAGAAGTAAAATAAGCTTAGTTTTTATATATATATACATTCTACACAATCAACCACACAAAAGGCTCACTGCAGTATTGATAAATGTTCTCTCCGTTTTCTGGGTCAGTGTGCAACACCAAAGCAGATGGCTGTATTTGCTGTTTTCCATATTGTTTGAGAGTTGGATTGCATTTTAGGAATGAAATCAACCCACTATTCTGCTGAGAATCAAAAGCCCTGAAACATGAAACCAGTTTTAGATAATGTCTGTAACCAGCTGTGAAAAACTGTTTCAGTAAAGCCCATACTGCAACAGTGATAGAATTTTACACTTAGGAAACATGGAGTAGATTTTGGGAACTGAATAAGCAAATTAGGTTTTTTTTTCTATTGACTGACATGTGCATCATCTCATGTGCACAAATCCATAACAAGAACAAAGTGAGCGCTGCTATAACAAGATATTTGGTGAGTCAGATGTGCATATATATGTAGATGCACATTTTATAAGAATACATAGCTAGAGCAGGATATGCTTACAAGCCAGATTTATGTGTGTAGACATCTATGAATGTGCGTGTGTGTGTGTGTGTGTGTGTGTGTGTGTGTTGTAGGGAAGCAGACAGGAACACAAGGTGCTGACAACCAGGGAACTGTGATTGTTCCAGAAGCTCCTCCAACAACAAGAAGTCAGGGCAGATGCTGGAGATGACAGAGCGGTCCGGGAGCGCAGTGACAGACTTCAGCGCACGTCAAGACCCAGCTGCAGCACACTGCACCCGACATGATGTCTGCAAGCTGTGCTGTTCTGCTCCACGCGAGCACAAATCTGTACTGATCGCAAAGCGGAGTCCCCGGAGAGAGATTTCTAATACATCACACATAAAAAGAATGTTTACATTTTGTTGCAAATAGTAAAAAAAATGTGTTGTCATCTTATTCATTCAGAATCTGATTGCATTTCTCTTAATTATGCAGAGACAGAATGAATGAAGTAGGCAAAATAAACAGATAAAACATGGAAAAGCCATCACACTTGTCAAAAACAAACTTTTCCATCTTTTTAAGAGCAAAAAAACACTTCTGGGATTAGGAGGAATCAGTGTCATCTGTTACCCACCACCTTCCAGTGAGGTTATACTACTCTCTAGTGGTCTTTTGAAACTGCTGCAGGAATACAGAAGTGAAGGTACAGACTGAACTTTTTCAGTGCAGATCTCCTTACATGTCTCAAATGTCAACGTTTTACTCCCAAAACTGACATTTTTCAATCGTTCTTGTGCTTTTTAGACACTATGCCTGCCATAAAAATGTATTTTCTTCGGCTGCGGAATGAAAATAACTCGATTTTGCTGAAATATTCTACAATTCTTCAGTGAACTCTCTGCATATCTACTGTAGAATGTAACGTCGTTTCCCTTCCCCTCGTCTCCTGGAGTTGTGAGAACCTCGAAGTGAGCGAGGCTGCATTCAGCATCAGGCGGCTTTGCCCATTATCATGTCCTAATAGCTTGTTCAATGGTGCAGTGTGTTATGTGGGTTCACTGGTCAACCAAGACACACGCCATTAGCCCGAGCAAACGTTGCTTTGCAATGCTACACAAAGCATACCTTATTTGTATCACATTAGCTCTTTGATGTGGCATAGCATATTATATCAACAGCAGCAATTTATCAAACAATTTTGGCATTGATTTGCTTCACTAGCAGCACCACAGCGGCAGCACCACCATCACCCATCTTCACTTCTTTTCTCTGCTCCTCTATGAGAAGCTGCAGCGGCAAATAAATTAAACATGTGTCATTGAGCATGCTAAATGGCTTGCAACACATAATCATCTGAATAATTATGAGGCTGCCATTAAAGTGAGCTAGATGGATGACACGAGGCGTTATGGAAAAACGGGAGGTAATGGTGCAAGATTTGATATGGGAGAAAGGGGAGACGGTGGAGAGAAGGGGAAAAGGAAATGTAGTTCTCTGTGCGATTGCCTTCCGTCAGTGCTTTTCTTCTTGCTGTTAAAATCCCAGACTCAAAGTGCTGAGGGACAATGGGGTGATTAGCTCAATCAGAAAAAAAGCAGTGAGGGATTGTGGGTAGGCTGTGCCACCGCTCACAGTCGTCTTTTTGTCCTCCCACATTTCATTAATCAGCAACCTGAGGCCCACCGAAATCAGTTCAGCAGATTGGCAGCTTGCTCATTTGTTCCCATGTGGCAATCAGAGAGGAAAAAAAAAAAAATCAGTTCACAACCTTTATTCTATTACCTGACATTATAAACCGTCTCTTTGTATTCTTTTTGTTACTTTTCTCATCGCTTTTTTCTCTTGGCTGTGAGTTGGTGCTGAAAGTATATGTTCCTGAGTCTAAATGCGACCTCTATTAACCCCCAGACGAGGCCTTTTTTTGTGTCTGGTCGTAACAACACTCTCAATTTAATCTGCCTGTTAAGAAAAAGAAATAAAAAAAATCAGTAATGCTTATTTTTAATAATCAGCATGGTTAAATACACATGTTCCCTGCATTTAAAATCTGCCGTAAAATATCCGCCATCAAGCATACTAAAAATATTTTAATGAGCCTCGTGTATCAGCCTAAATGATGCATCACGTCAGCAGACACGCATGACAAGCACAATCATATCCCGCTCGTGGAGAATATTGTTCACGGCTCTCCACTTTTTACACACCATTACCTCACAATGTCTGCGCAGTGTGTACTTGACATGATCCCACTTTAATGTGGAACATAGAAATAAACTTTAAATAATCTAAACTGCGCTCTTTAAATAAAGAAGATAAGAAACACAAACATTTTGTTTCTGTCCGTACATGAACACACTGGATCACTTCATTTTTACACGTCATTAAGACTTAAGATTTGTATTTTATCAGCAGTATGATTGTTTTAGGTAACGCTTTAGATTACAGCTCACAAATGACACTTTAATTATTCAGTACATACTGTATACTGTATCAATGTAATAATTACTAAGTCCATATACCAGACAAGTAAAGCAGAGGAAGATGAGAGGTTAGAGAACAAAGCAGTAACAACTTTATGTTAAAGAAGGACTTAAATAACAAGACTTTGAAATAATAAAAAAGTATAAATAAGTTATGCTGTATGTAGTTTTAAATTACTGAGTAGCTACTTAATAATAGGATACAGTAATATAGTAATATACAGTGGATAACAGGACAGGAAACATTATAATATGGGATATCAGTGCCAATAATTAAACTATTTATGGCATCACTACTAAAAAAACGGGTTTATTCCACATGAAAAAAAGTTTTTCATGTGGAATAATTAATATAGTGTACATTATTGTTGCTGGTTGAGCTGTGTATAGATGAAAAAGTATGTGTTTGAATGATGATACAATACTGGGAAACAGTAATGTTGTTTTGGGATCCAGTGTAGGATCCATCAAAACTGATATAAGGAAGAACCTGGACCAGCTTCTATGTCCTTTCACATCATGATGGGTATAGAGCTAAATACATCAAATTTCACATCTTTATTGGACAACAAACAGCATAAAGAATAGTGTGGCAAGATATTCCCACTTTCAGATATAAGCACAATAAGAGAAAGTAAAAGTGCAATATGTATGACTTTTCATACCTATTGTAAAAGGTCCCCTCTGAATGCAAATGTATTTACACCCTTATTCCCTGTACATCCTCCCTTACCTGCTGGTGTTTACCCACTAAGTATTCACTGGCATTTGTATGTACAAAATATTTACATCGCAATATGTAGGCTGTAATCTAAACCTTGTTATATTTTAATTGTATTTCGTCACTGTGGTTGTTGTACCTGTTTATTAAGCACCTTGTAGCTTATAATTTAATTTATCATTTAATCATCTCTACCATTAATTTGTTTACATTTTTTACGTTGTATTGATAAGTGGTTGCACTTTTAAAAAAAGTTTTGAGCTTGGTGTTGACTTGTTCCATGCAGCACAGCTGTAAGGCAGCTGTTATTCCACCGGGATGGGTAAAGATTGAACTCTTTCCCTTTGGGTCACAATATCTGCTAAAACCTTATCCCGACAAACCGAGCAATCTGAATGACAACCTCCAGCCAATAAACAAACAATCAATGTGAGTCTATTGCACAAACCTGCTCAAATTGGGACATGATTTCCCCTGGGATACAAGTAGCAACTGAGCAATGCAATAAGAGACGAGATTCGTGGTGCAAAATTACAAGCAGGAAATGTAATTTGACAAAGATTGAGGTTCTCCTTAAGGGACAGATGGCCGCTGGGATATGAAATGGTGTCATGAGTGACCTCAGCTGGGAGGGAGCAGTCACAATCAGCCTCAACATTTTCACTAATGCCTGATAGTTTATTAGATGGTGTATTGGTATTTCAGTAAGAATATAGGGGCCTTTATTAAAATGTGTCACGTATCAGCTGATTAACATTGTTGAGCTTTGACGCAGTTGGCTATAATGGAAGGCCTTCTCTGCTCTGATACAGGAAAAACAAACTGTATAATACTGCAGTTTTTAGATATGCTAGCAGCATAGCTCTATGGATGGCAATTTAAGTCGGTCGGTTCACCACTTTGGTCCAGACTGAAATATCTCATCAACTATGGATGAATTGCCATGAAATTTGGTAGAGACCTTCAACTTATCCCTGAGGGTAAGTTGTCATTTATGACCAAATACCTATAAAACTAATGACATTCCCATTAGCAAAAGTAAGATACACAGTAAACATTATATTTGCTAAACATCAATGTTAGCTTTGTCATTGTGAGCATGTTAGCATGCTGACGTTAGCATTTAGCTCAAAGCACTGCTGTGTTGAAAAACAACGCCACAGAGCTGCTAGCATGACTTTTACTCTTTTTATTTGATTGACTTATTACTTTGAACATTTAATTCATTCACTGCTACCAGTCCTTACAACACAATGATGAATATTGGCAGAAAACATATTAGCAATCAGTGTAAAAGTATTATTTAGAATCTCATTTTAGTTGAGGCCTATAAAGCTAAAACTCATTATTAGCTGTCGCATGCCTGACAACACACATTTGTGTAAATACTTTTTTTTAAATGATTTTCACCAAAATATGTCTGGTTTAGTTTTCTGTGGAACAGCTGCCTTCACAAATGATACTTATGTTCAATGTGCTGTATCACTAGCTGATACTGCAACATTACAATTTAATCTTGCAGTTAATGGAAACTTTTTTTTTTTTTTTTGCTGCTATAAATATCGGGAGCCTGGTATAATAGGTAAGACAATATAAATATAATGTAAGAATTGCTGTATTTTAAAAGTTCTGCATGGAAAATACAGAAGAAAAACTATGTAGGTAGGAGAATTGGTGGCCACTACAGCTTCACAGAAAAGCAAAGAATAACACACACTTAACTCAAATTTCATCTACAGATACCGAAGAAAAAACACTTTTGGAAGTGCAGAGCAAAATGACCACAAGAGTGGGTGCTTAGCAACAATGATGGAGACAAAAATAGGCTACCACTAGAAGCAGCTACATATAGATGTAATAGTTTAAAATAATAACTTGACTCCAAAGTCAGCGTTTGATTTAATTTTCTGTCTGAAACGTCTATGCGAGCGTACAGAAGTCAGACCTTTTTATAAAGGTCTGACTTTTTAAAAGCAACCTTTCATTGAACGTCATGCCCGGGGAGCTTTACTGTACCTGCAGGCTACCACACCATTTTAACTCCGATGTCACATTTCCACCCTTGCTCCTGATAGTCTCTCAACACACCATTAAATCTTATCAACACCAAAGCCAGACATGAGGGCATTCATTTCCCTTCAATGCAGTTTATTCAGCCATTCTCTTCACATTCAGAGTCATTTCCATTACAGACATCTAGGATGAAGCTAACAGAGTGTAACAGGCAGAGACAGAGGCTCAGTTTCCCCGTGTGAGCCAGCTCTTTAAATACACAGGTCTATTTACTGTACAGGTACTGTGTGAAAACAACGCTGATGGCAACCCGCCAGCCAGTAGATCCTTCTCTGAGCTGTTTACATCCCTATACAAGAGCGATAATACTGCTGTTTCTCACGCTTTTCTGAGAATCTGTGGTTAGTTTAATTGGAAGCTTAGTGCTATAACGCATGCTTAGGCTATAATCAAGTAATATTACGTAAAATGAGCTGCTGGTGCATAAATAAAACTCCCACAAATCCATTTAAACTAAAAAGCAAAGATAAAAACATTGTACAGATGCTGTATATTTAAGTCACATGGATTAAAATGTCTTTGTCATCTGTACACGGCTTAGTTTGAAACTGTACCCAGATAACCTACTGTGCTGTATGTAGCAGATGATATAATTTGACAGATACAGAGCTTTTATGTTACGTGAGTTAAAAAAAAAAAAAAAAAGCTGAAGGCAAAAATTGATGAATGCAGATAAAATACAGATGAAAAGGTTCTACTTGAGATTCCAGCTGGCAGCGTCATCTCTGCAATTTCCAGAAAAGCCATCTTCTCAGCTACCCCGTGGAGTGAAACCATATGATTGCTGTAAACACCTGAGGGGTAAGGAGGATTGCTAATGTAAAGGAAGAAGTGGGAGATAAAAAAAGAAGTGACTTGGCACAAGTTAGATGGAAGTACTATTTGAGAGTAATGGATCATTTACAAGAAACAGTATATGTTTGTTAAACATGGTTTTACTCATTTCTGATGTGGACATCTTTACCAATTCTTTATCTTCAGATTTTACTAGAACATTGCAAGGCAAGTTTATTTGTATAGTGCCTTTCAACAACAAGTCAATTTAAAATGTTTCACGTAAGATATTTGGACAAGAGATAAAAGAAATACAAGGTACTATCAAAGAACAGGTAGGATATAAAAAGAGTAAAATAAAATAGAGGATTAAAATAAACTGAAATTGAAAGAAGAATACAGAGGAGAGTTAAAATTATAATGCATTTACAATTTAAGATATGAATTAATAGTCCCAGATTGGGTGTAGTAAAAGACAATGGCCTTGCTAAGCCTTTGAAATCAGTTCTCTGACACATAGTAAGTCAGTGATGTGATCCATCTGGCAGCAGAGTTTTGAATCAGCTGTCGCTAGACTTTTTAGAGAAGCCTGTGAAGACATCATTACAGATGAAGAGCCTTGACGTTTTTCTGGAAGAATCTTCTGATCTCTGCAGTGATCTCACCACATGACGTCTCAGATGGACACAGGCATTTTCAAAAAAGCCTTGAGTTTATTAATGTGAAATACTGTAGCTTGATTGGAGACATCCATGATGCAACAGTCTGTCTTTACAAGTTAGACCCTGATGTGCCTTTATGACTGATTTTCAGGCAGATATACAGAATTTATAGTACCATGTAATGTAATGACATTTAAGTCTGTGCAATAGGTTTGGGTATCCCAGACATGCCATCAGTGCAGTAGCATATGACCAGAACACTCCATTCTAAGACTTTTGCATCTAAGATAGAGCACAGCCTTTTGGCACAATTAAGTTCACTATTTTCTGTACGTGATTTTATGAATGTCATTCTCAGTCAATGGTGTGCACCATGATTGTAATCCCTTATTTACAGGACTCACACTTGCCTGTGCATTCATGTATGAATGAATAACTTATTCTGTATCTCCAAATGAGTGATAATGCCAAATATATTACACTGTGGCTGGTTCCTTGTTTCATTAAGACTTTCCTCTGGATGACATCCTGGGAAAAAAAAGTTTCTCGTGACTGCTACCAGCTAATCTAACAAGAAAAAACAGGTAAAAAAAATAGAATGACTGAATAAAAAGCACATTCAAAACATTCAAATTAGAGGTTTCAGTCTGAGGAAAACCCTCTGAGATATTTCAATTGATGATTTTAACTTTTTCATTAATGTGTCCATGTAGTCATGAATTTCAAAGGTTATTGAAACCTCTTTGGATGAGTGCAGGAACTGTGTATAAGATGGAGAAGCTGATCACGTCTCGTCTATGTGAGTAGTACTTATGCAGTAAGGACATCTATACATAGACCCCCATATTTTTCCCCCACATAAAGTGTTGATGAAATACTGTTTAGAGTACACAGTAAAGGAGATCTGTCCAAGGGGAGCAGGAATGATGACGACTCAGCATTTGATGAGATAAAACGTAATGGTATATATCCATAGACTGTAAAGAATATGGATGTAGTCAACGTGACGTCACCCACTGGTTTGCGAACTGCCGTTTTGAAGTTGAAGCCTCGAGTGTAGCGATTTCACCATCACCATCTTGGATTTGGCCGTTGCCATGTTTGATTTTTGGAGCCAGAAGTGACCATATTTGACGAGGCTGAAGTTGACATAGAGTTAAGCTGACCATCGCGCTAGCTGCTCGCTTGGTTAGCACGATGCATTTACAATCTATGGTTAACAGTGATCATGCTAATGCTAATGCTAATTTTCGTTAGCAAAAAACAGGCTTAAAACCGTTAAAACGAAATGTACTCACCGGAAAAACTGATCATCCGACTCATTGATGGGTCTTTTGTTAAAACCAAACGCCGAACAAGACTTTTTTTAGGCGATCACAATGTTCAATTAACTTAAGTGAACTGAAAACACACTGTGGAGTAGCAGCGGCTACGCTTATATGCAATGGTTACGTTACGTAAGCGACGTCGTCGCCGTGGTAGCGCCTTGTCAATCGCAACATAGCCACGCCCTAAATACTTTATCGTCTATTTTACTCTAAATGGGAACATGATTTACGAAATGAATATCATGCTGTATGGAAGAAGACTTGAAACTACCGATTGAGATCATAAACTCATTAAGACACAGTTTACTGAGGTGATTAATCAAATGAGAAGTAGGGTCATTTTCTCATAGACTTCCATATAATCGGACTTATTGATGCAGCCAGTGGAGTCGCCCCCTGATGGCCATTAGAAAGAATGCAGGTTTTGGCGCTTCCGCATTGGCTTCATTTGTCAGCCCCGGAGGTTGCCGCTTGTATATATCACGTAGCCTATTGCACTCTTATTATGTTTGAGTGAAGATATCTTTGGTAATTCAAATTTAGCAGACCCTATTGCATTATAATAACATGTTGTATGTGGTAGATGTGGATAAAATAACTAATCATTGTAGATGATTAGTTATAATTGGGCAGCACAGTGGCTCAAGTGGTAAGCAAAGGTCCTGGGTTTGAACCCCAGCCACCCCAGAGCCTTTCTGTGTGGAGTTTGCAAGTTCTGTGTGGGTTTCCTCCCACCATCAAAGACATGTATGTTAGAGTTAATACTCATGTCAGTGTCCCTGACCAAGGTACTGGCAAAAAAGAACTGGAGTCAGTCCCTGGACACTGCACTACGGCTGCCCACTGCTCCTAGTGTGTGTGCATAGGATGGGTCAAAAGCAGAGGATCAATTTTATTTCAATGTATGTGAGTACTGAGAAATGAAATCTTAATCTTAATTACTTGTAATTTGATCTTGATACCACAGGATGGAGACAGAGAGTCAGAATCTACTTGGAAAAACTCTTGTTTCATGTTTGTCAGGAGGAATTTTGAGCAAATTTAATAGAATCTGACCTGCAGTAAGGTGAAACCTTAGAGCACAGCTGGTCATGACATCTTGTCATATACAACCAAAGCTCTAAATAGCTTTTATGAAATTAGATGTCACACCCTGGATGCAGTCAAAGGGCTGCAACTTGGAGGACTTGTTGAAGAGGTTACTGTTTTTTTCCAGCAGGGAAGCATATTTTGATTTGACATCAACTCTGTGGTGCAGACCTGGATAATGTGGGCATAAGTGAAGTGAATATTGTATGCTCACGAGAAAACTTATTGTATGAGAAATTAACAGAAAACAGAGTTGAGTATGGATGGTCTCTGCACCTGGGTATTTATATAAGTATTTCAATACTACCTCTACTACTAGTAGTACTACTACTAATAACAACAACAACAATAATAATACAAATAATACAAATACTACTACTACTACTACTAATAATAATAATAATAATCTAAAATAACAATTTATATATGTAAAATGCTAAAAGTGCTATACAACAGAACAGACATGATATGACAGAAGAGTCAGAGACTGATTATGAATCTACTCAGGGGAAATTAATTGGTTTAATTGGTTACATTATAACACTGCAGCATTTTGTCGTTTTTGCCGATTGGCTAAGTGCTCCACTTAAATTGTTGCAGTATGATGTGGCTTGTTTATAGTAGCCATGTGTCAGGTGCTAAGTGACAATAGCTAAAAGATAAAAACTTGAATGTTTGTGTTTTCACTCCTCAACAACATCCCTCTGAACCTGGATTTTCGTAGTGGCATTCTCCTACCGATCACAACGGTCCCGCCCAGATCATCGTAAAAAATGAACTCCTATTGGTTAAAACAAAAGAGAGCTGCATGTACCGAGACCTGATTGGTCCACAGCAATGCCAATCACTCTCCTTCGAGTCAGTCTATGCAAATCGTCGGATAGATGCGGAACAGAGGAGAGCACAGCGGGCATAGAGGAGGCTGACGACAGTTGCCCTTCATCACTTTTAGCACAATTTTATACAGTCGCGGGCCTGCCGTCCTATTTTATCGAAGTGGACTGGGATATATATACTGAAACGCTGTGAAAATGGCGCAGCCAGACAGCAAGAAGATTTTCTTTGAGAACCTGTCGGGAGCGGGGAAAGCCATCGCAGTGCTGACGAGTGGAGGGGATGCTCAAGGTAAAGAGTGGAGGGACAGTTTGTCAGATATGTATCAGTGTATCAGTGTGGACAGGCCCGCAGAGGGCGAGAATGATGCTGTACTCTTACTGAAGTGACTAGGCTTTCATTTGTGTGGACATGAAGCATTGCGCAGCGGCTAAATACACAACAGTACAGCAATGAAGTTTCTTTCAATTGGTTCAGGAAGCCAGTTAGCCTGCTAACATGACATACGTATATCCTGCTAACCCGCTAACAGCAGCATCCTCCGTCGCTGATTTGGTGGCTTTGTTGTCGCTGTGCAGATGACAGCAGGGCTGCCAAGGTCGAGACATCCCGCGTGTTGCTACTCACGAGACAGAAATTATTAGTGCATCATGACTGACTAGTTTGTGTCAGCACTAAATTAACTATCTCTATGACTCACTTACAGGCCACTGCAATGCGGGTTGTTCTGGTCTACGTGTAACATTAGATAAGCCCAGCGACAAAAAGGCGTCGACAAGGAAGATAGAAGCTGTAAAATAGCATTCGTGACATTAGCATTTTCACTGAGAGGATTTTGAGATCACGTTAGCAGCCATAGCGTGGGTAGTGTGGTGGTATGTCTGTATCCTGTGTACGTGATGAACTGCATACATCCACTGCGTCACAGGGGAAACCCTGATCATGTGCTCAGTTTGACTCAAACATGTCTTTTTACACACCTGCTGCGATGTAAAGCGCTGTACATGTTAAGAGCTTATAAGTACTAATAGTTTAGCAAAGAGAATATCAATATGGCTTTTCAAACCCAGCCCTGATCATATCTAAGGCAGTTATTACATGAGGAATTTTGAGATGTTTTCATGATAATACGATTTCACTAGACCAACTGACTATTAAGCAAATCACACAAGGGTTTTATATTATTGTTACATATTGAAACATTGAAGAGTTAATACTTAATTTATTTTTGAATGGTGGTTTCAAAATGGTGGTTTGAATGGTGGTTTCTGGTTTCTGGTTAATCATACAATCATTATGTAATCACACAAGCTTCATTAATTCCATCATGACTGGTTACTCTTTAGTAAAAAAGCAATGATGTGTTGTATATCAGCCTTTGTGGCACCAGTTATGATACTGGTAAACCTTTTTATTTATAACCTTTAACAATGGCATATCTGTTTAAACATGGGAGACCCTGTTTCACTTCCCAGGTCAAGTACGTTGGGCTCCTCTTTCATCTACTGTGGCTTGGATTGTGGTTTTTTTGCATGTTGCTTTGGGCACAAGCGTCTGCCAAATGAATACATGTAAATACAAGAAATATCATAGAGTCTAATTGGGCTGTGTTAGTGCAGAGAATGGTGTAGTTCATGTACCAGTCACATCACAAGTCAACCTGTAAATGTTTAGCTTACATTCTTTACTTCCTGCTCTTCTCTGTCAACAAGAAGCAGCACTACAGTTTCTGCATGTTGATCGCTGGCCAAGTTACCCATAGTTCTCCTCTGCTCAGGAGAAATTAATCAATCTTTGGTTTTAGAGAGAGAATTCACCGCTAGAGCCCCAACACACACACACACACACACACACACACACACACACACAATAAAAGCATTTAGTTGGCCCCTGAGCAAACTTCAGCCATTGAGGCTGTGGCATGCATGACAGGAGCTGAACATCGATGTCAGAGGGCATTGTGTAGCCTTGGCTTAGTCCTTTCACTCACTCTGCAGAACAAAGTGTCAGGCATGCAGAATGAGAAGGTCAAAATTAATGATAGGCGACTTTGATAAAGACTTCTAAACCTCTACAAGAAAAATGAAGGATACATGTCCTTGATTATTTTTTAATTCAGTCTCGGATTCCTCTGTCATCCCTGAATGTGATTAAACCAGGCTGTTCTTTTGAACATAGTTACATAACCAGACAGTGGGCTGTTATATGTATGTAATGTATGGTGAACATTTGATCTCTTTCTGGTGGTTATTGGTGCTTTCAAGTCACACTGGAAACAGACTTATATCTGAAGGGGTTTTACCTCCCAGTATAGTTTACCTTTGAAGTTTTCACTGTCCTCGGATTTCTCTCTTCCTTTCATTACCATCTTCTCTGCTGCCCCAGTGGCCTAAACCTTTGTGTTGCTTAGTAACGGCAATGCTTGGCTGCCATTAGACTTGTAGTGTTTGCCAGTTTGTGCAGAGAGAGGAAATTCAGTCCTTTCTTCTATTGTTTATATCTTCCCCCACTCAGCCAAGTTCCTATCAGCCTGTTGTGGGTAAAGCACTGTCTGTTATCATCGCTGTCAGTGTGTAAGCTAACCCGCTATTGACATTCAAGTCACAGAGAAATGTCTTTTTGGATAGTGAGTTCTCTTAGACTAACCACAGAGTAAGTGAGAGGCTGTAGGAGGAGCAGAGAAACCTTTTGACCAAAAATGGCAGTGTGCTGTGGTGAGAAAAAAAAACGTGGCCCCAGATGAAGATAGACACCATAAACGCAGATAGCTTGCGCTGAATCACACACACATATACATGTTGTGCCACATAAATATTAAAGTTTTATAGCTAAAGTTCTTATGAAATAGATATCCATGCCTGAACTTTGGAATAGACGTGCAAATCAAGATTTTACAATGATTTGCGGCAGTGGAAATTCCATGTGTTCTTCCTCTCTACAGCTGATTTATTAACCCTGCTCATCACAGCACGCTTTATTGAAATTATGCAGAATTTTACAGTCTTTTCTCAAGTTTTTTTACTCTAGCTAAATCTTTTGTGTTTTTTTTTCCAGGGATGAATGCTGCAGTACGTGCTGTGGTTCGAATGGGGTTGTATGTGGGAGCAAAAGTTTATTTCATTCATGAGGTGAGTCTTACCACCAGCCTCTCAATGTGGCCTGAAGTATTTGGCTGGCGATTTTTGACAGTATGTTTTTCTTATTGTCAACAAAGTTGAATTGATCCTACTAACTATTGTGTGTGTATCCAAAGCCTGATATATATTTTATTCCTCTGTGCCTCCACTGTTGTCCAGAAACTTAAAAACACATCAGTGAGTCACACTTTTGCGCTCGGCAACATGTTCCTTCCCTCTGGACACTGCGGTTATGGTAGTTTGTTTAGAAATGGCTCCAATGACTAATAAGAGTGATTGCAGCCTCAGGAGAGAAGTTCCTTGTGTGGTAGACGCCACTGCGCAGGTGCGTGGTTTTTTTACAGAGTTTACAGAGAAGAGATTCCTTGTACTACATTATACTTTTCTCAAAGAACTTCAGCACAAAGTCTGCACAGGAAATTTGTTCACAATAAGAACAATCTAGAAAATCGGCAGCCTTATCCTTTAATGTAGGATTAAAATGTACTCTTCCCTGCTGTAGTTTGCAGTTTTTTTACTTACTATAGTGGGCCTGAAGTCAGAAAACACTCCTTTTAGCCAAATCATCTCTACAGTAATCACTCATAGTGATGCATCAATACAAGATGCTGGGTCAAATACTGACCTTATTAAGTGGATTGGGTGTTAGCTATGAAGTGATGGGTCCTCAGTAAATGCACTTTGTCAATGTTTTTGTAAAAATTCTGTGGTTCAGTTACAGTTACTTAGTCATGATGGGCTGCAGACTTTTTAGTGCCACAACAATCTCTGCCTACATTTAACTTATATAAAGATGATTTCAATGAATCCCAGTTAGGTATACAGATGATGATACATTTAGGAAAAAGAGAGCACTAGAATCGGATTAGTTCTTGGCGCTGGCAGATCATAAGTTAGGGTGCTGGAATCAGGATGGAAAAGTGGGATCGGTGCTTCCATAATAACTCAAACATGTGCTTTATCCACCATGTTTCATACCTTTCATGCACAACATGTTCAAAGTAAAACATAGAATTGCTTAAATCTTATTTATCTGTGAGCACAGCATAGATATAAGAAGCGTTGGCATCAGTGACAAATGTGCAAAATTAATGTTAGTACTTCAATAAGGGCTGTCTGCACACTTGGCTGTATGTTCTCATGTAGCAGATGTTATGGGAGCTTTGGCAGAGGCCGTGCTCTGCTTGCTCATCCTGTGCTGATCCCAGCACATCTGTGTGTGCGGTGGTCCTACTCGCTGAGTGTTGTTGTTACATAACTGACTTGAGGCCTTAGCAGATGTCCTGTATGAAACTCTCCTCCCACTCAGGTACCACAGTGTTCTGAGTGTGTATGCTCGAACACACTGTATGCAGGACACTATATGAGAATGGATGTATTTAGCACCAATCATATCACAGTCATGTTTGTAATGTACTGTGGTGTTGATTAGCTTAATATATTTATTTCAGCGATGATGACCTGCTGATGCAGTTGAACATCAATCCAAGTGTTTGATGTTTGGAAAGTTCTGGTGTTGATTTACTAAAAATCTGATTCTTGTTTTTTTATTTGTTTATCAGGGATATCAGGGTATGGTGGACGGTGGGGAGAACATAAGAGAAGCCTCATGGGAAAGTGTCTCCAGCATGCTACAAGTGGTGAGTAATTACCACTGGCAGAATACATTTAATGCATTTACTACTGGGTGCTAGAAATGGTTGCTCTCTCGTCTGTAGATTTCTGTTTGACTGTTAAACTTTATAGAATAAAGATACAATTATTATCATAGTTTACAAACGGAAACAGCAGACATCAAGAAGGTTAGTATTGGTTAACAGAGAGCTTGCCATAAAAGAAAGAACATGCAAGTCATGTAGTAAAAGATAAGGCTGTTTTTGTGGTTAGACAGGTCATCGTCTAATCATCATCATCATCCCAGCAGCAGCAGCAGCAGCTGTGTGTATTGTATGCAAGACGCTGAACCTCATACTGCACCAAGAACACATAACTGAGTTAGAACTTAACTTGAGATCAGAACAGAATCTGTTTTATTGCCAAGTATGCAGCATACGAAGAATGTGTCTTGGCGTTTCCTCGCACAAACACAACACAGAGGAGTAAAAATAGAACAAAAGTAAGGTAATATATATCATGAAATAAACCAACAAATATGAAAATTAATTAAACATTTAAAATCTATTTACAGAATGGAATAGTAATAGTTTTGAAATGGGATGATATGAAATATTGACTGTACAAAAGGAAATATGGACTGTGCTGTGGACAAAGAAATGAAGTGTATGAAATATATGAAGGTAATGAGCAAAAATGAAATGTGACGTGCAATAAACAATTCAATTATGTAGTCAAAAGAAAAAGAGTCTGACTTAAGCTGTAGAAATTTTCACACTGTAAATTTGCCCTGTCCTCATTAGGGTGGGACTGTTATTGGCAGCGCCCGCTGCAAAGAGTTTCGCACTCATGAGGGACGCCTGAAGGCCGCTCACAACCTGGTGCAGCATGGCATCACAAACTTGTGTGTGATTGGTGGAGATGGCAGCCTGACAGGAGCCAACCTCTTCAGGGAGGAATGGAGCGGGCTGTTGGGGGAGCTGGTGGAACAAGGTAGTTGATGTGCTCTTATACGAGTGGAAATAAACCCAGATGCTCTGCCTTTTCCACACTTGAAGTGGAGTTGCTAAACAGCATTTTACCATCTGTCTCTTACAGTGAAGAACTGTTGAGGATTTTCCCTTAGCTCAGCAGTTTCCATGACTCATAGAAGTGCTGCTTGTCCTGCTCTATTACAACATCAAGCTGCAAGCGTAGCCTGCCTGAATTACTGTAGAAATACCCTGGAAAACACAGAAGATGCACTGACAATCTGATCCTTTCAGGTCTGATTGAAGCCGATGCTGTTCAGAAGTACTCGGCCCTTCACATCGTCGGGATGGTTGGCTCCATCGATAACGACTTCTGCGGAACTGACATGACAATCGGTACTGACTCTGCTTTGCACAGAATCATCGAGGTGGTGGACGCAATTATGACAACCGCACAGAGGTGAGGAGATGCTGGAAGTCCATCCTGAAGTGCCAAATAAAGGATGAATGATGCAAGTCTTAAACTAATACTTTGTATTTACTATGACAGAGCATCCCATTGTTTTAGCATGAAAACAGCAGAATAAACATGCTTATCTGTGAAAAATGTATGTTTATTTAAAGTCATACAACACTGAAAATGTCAGTTTATTTGAGAAATATAAACATATTAATGTCTGACTGCAGCATTGAGCTCAAATGAGCAAATGGAAATGTTGATTATGTAACACAGTAATGATATTGCAGAGGAATACGCTGGCTTCATAGTGCAGACCAACCGCATCGCCATGTTTTCAGCTCCTTTCAGCATCATCTTTCAAACGTCTGCTCTGGCCTACATCACTTGAGTGCTGTATTACTAAAATGCACTGCCATGTCACATTTTCTCTTCTTATCTTTCAGCCACCAGAGGACATTTGTGTTGGAGGTCATGGGCAGACACTGCGGGTAAGATTTGATAATGCGTTTGATAAACTTAATAGTGGATCCACAAACAATTCAGACAGCAGACGCAGGAACTGTTATCACCTCTGTTTATATACACAGTGTTCTGTCTGTGTGTATTATCCTAGCTACCTGGCCTTGGTTAGCGCCCTGGCTTGCGGGGCAGACTGGGTTTTGATCCCCGAGATGCCCCCAGAGGACGGCTGGGAGGATAAGATGTGTCAAAAACTGTCTGCGGTAACACAATCTTATTTGTTCCCCACAGTAAACCCAGTGAACCATATTGAACCAGCCTCTATGCTGTATAATGTTTCCCAGTCATATCGTGTTCTGCACAACTTTTCTGTGTTTCTATACGGAGAGAATCCTGACTTTTTTTTTTTATCAGAGAGGATTAATGTGAAGATGTTTTTTTTCAACTGTCAGTCATCTGATGTTTTACTGTGTTTTATCTGCTTTGGAAACGTGCTATTGTTCTATGATTCAGACCCGTTCCAGGGGCACAAGGCTGAACATAATCATAGTTGCAGAGGGAGCCATTGACAGGCATGGGAAGCCTATAACCTCTAGTATTGTCAAGGATGTGAGTACCTGAGTGCAAAGAAAGGGGAAGCCAGAAGCATGGAGGCCCGACTGGTGGAAGTCAGTCTTCTGAGCCAAAGTTTTTTTTTTAAGCATATTTGCCATGACAACTGGCATCATAATACAGTGATGAAAAGCCACAAAGTAGGCAGGATATTGCTGATTTCAAAACTGTAATGACACTTCCGCTTCCTTAATGAAAGACTCTTAAAGTTCTGGGCTCCCGAGCTGTCCTCACCGTCCGGCCCCTGTGCTTCTGAAAGCCCACGTCACAGCCACAGTCTCAGTTTTTCTGTCATGCTTTTTCTCCCACCACCCCTCCTTGTAGAACCGAGCAGGGATGAAAAGGCTGAATATCATAATTGTAGCCGAAGGGGCGATTGATCGTAACAACAAACCCATTACCACTGACTTTATTAAGAATGTGAGTAAAGTGTGGCAAGTTCAACTGTTTGAGCTCCAGCTTCGACTTTATGACCTCTACTACTGTACTGCTGCCCTGGT
Organism: Thunnus thynnus; assembly: GCF_963924715.1. NCBI lineage: Eukaryota > Metazoa > Chordata > Actinopteri > Scombriformes > Scombridae > Thunnus > Thunnus thynnus. Next base: position 20,451,559 of record NC_089537.1, read on the forward strand.
GTGGCTTTGACTCTGTTGCTGTATTTCTGGAATGCTCTATCAGACACACTCTATAGATTGGTAAGGCCGCTTTCACCACCAAAACTACTACTACTACTACTACTGCTTTAAGACCAGATACCCCCCCCCCCACTAAACCATCAAATCCCATTTATACACAACTACCTTATCTATATTTCTATGGAATATATTTTATGTTTCACTTTCTCACAGCAAATTTGCTCATGGAGTTAATCAGAGTATGTCATGACCCTGCACTTACTGTTCTTGATTGAAAAGCAAATGTGAAGCTTTTTGTTTTTTCTTGTACAGTACCTGAGTATCTGTTTAATTCAGCACCTCCTGCTTGGGATCTTCTGTGATGTTCAGTATAAGCTAAGAGCTCCCCGCTTAACATGACATGAAAAATTAGAATGGCTTGCTTGTGCTTTGCTGTTTCCCCTTCTCTTCAGCTTTTCTATTGTGTTCTGTACATGTGGTCATGTATGTTTGCATCAGTCATTTTACAGTTAAATGTGTGATTTTTTTTTTTTTACTGTTTTTATATTGAGAATACGGTAGTTACAATGTCATGTCTGCTAAGACTTGTACATTTCATCCTTTCAGCTTGTTGTTAAATGCTTGGGTTTCGACACACGGGTGACAATCCTGGGTCACGTGCAGAGAGGAGGGACCCCTTCTGCTTTTGACCGCATCCTGGTATGTCCTACACTTCAGTTAAATGCAACAATACAGTTGAACTGGATGTAGACTGATTTCAGAAGTCGGAACATTGTCTGTCCTTACAGTTTACACGCTCAACCTTTTACTCATTGTAGCATTTATAATATACATGTTCACACATTTAACCTAATGTTAACATTTGTGTTGAACTCTATTTAGGTATATGGTAGGCGTTGTCCAGTTGTCTAGAGCATTTCCTGTGTAATCCCGTGTGTGTCTGAGGAGAAGTGGCTCCAGTTTTACGTTAAGCCAATTAACAGATTACAGTTCAGCACGTGAAGCACTGCATCAAAAACAGTGAGAAAGAATCTCTCTGTGTTTGCTACAAACCAAACAAACCTGAAGCAGAGGAGAGTTAAGTCTATTGAAAAAGCCAAATCTTGGCCCTAGTGTGAAAATGTGTTGGTAAATAGATAAGGAGTATACAGGAGAAACAAATGAGGTTGTGATAGCGATGATGACTCAGTGTTATCTATGTGTGTGTACGTGTGTTTATACAGGCCAGTCGTATGGGTGTGGAGGCCGTCTTGGCACTGCTGGAGACCACAGCCAACACCCCAGCTTGTGTGGTCTCTCTGTGCGGAAACCAATCGGTGCGCCTGCCTCTGATGGAGTGTGTACAGATGGTAGGTACTGGACTGGGCTGGAAACAGGCCAAGACTGCCACATAGTCACACAGATAACACACACATGCAAACACACATACACACACACACGCACGCAGATATTTACAAATGTATAGAGGCTGAGGAGAGAGAAACTGCAAAGAGTATGCCAACACAAACGCTCAGAAATGACACAGAGTCAATGTGAACGTGTCGGAGGAGCTTAAGTGGTGATGACAAACAGTGCAGCCCATTGGGCCTGGAGTGGCACTAATGTTCACATGAGAGTCGTATTGTTTGAGAGGCAGTTGTGTCTGGTTAATGATTATCTGAAGCATTTGGCAGCAGGGTTGGCGATGACTGCCTGCAGGATGGTGATGTAATAGCCATTCATTTCCATGGAAACACACAAAGCAGCTTTGTTGTTGCACTCTCTGTATGCTGGTTGGAGTTTGATAGTTTTCTGATATTTTCAGTATTTGTAAAGTGGTTCAAAGAGGACAGGCGATTATTATTACAGGTCAAAACTAATCACTTATCAGTTATTTTTTGGCCTGATCCAGATTTTGTCATGTTTACTATTGTATTGTTCTCTGTGATATTTAGACTTTGAACATGCAGCAGTTGTTACTCTCATAATAGACACGTCAAAGATGAACACCTGCAGATCTTACCTGATATAAATTAAACAACTCGCTGCTGCTTTTCTACACTGAGGAAATAACAGTGAATGAAATGATATTGAATTCAAACACGCCACTCTTTTCCTCAGACTCAAGAGGTCCAGAAGGCCATGGACGAGAAAAGGTTTGAGGAGGCAGTTAAGCTCCGGGGCAGGTATGACTGACGGCCCGCTGGGACCAAATCCAATATACCAAAGACATGGCAGAAGTTTGACGTTGCTTCCTGTAGACAGGTGTAGTAGGGAAAGTGGATCACAGTGCTAGTTTAGAACACCACCAGGTTTATTTATACTCAGGCTACAGTCAACAATCATTCTGAATGAATAAAAGTGAGACAGAATTATTACTTTGTATATAATTAATAAATTGTGGAGCTTTTTAAAAAAAAATTTTAACATGCAACCCCTTAATTTTTGACTCTATGTGGTGTGTTTTCATGTACCATATAAAAATATGTGCCATATATTTGTTTGAATGTACTGACTGTCCTCAATGTTTCATCACAGGAGTTTTGAAAACAACCTGAAGACGTACAAACTGTTGGCTCATCGTAAACCAGAGTCCGAACTGCCAACCGTAAGTCACCTCACAGCATGTTGACATACCTCTCGAACTTTGACAGTGAAGGCAGCTTTGTCAACTAAAACACACCCAAAACATACAAACATACACACACACACACACACACACACACACACACACACCACAGACCCAAAGCAGAGATGTTTGTTTTTTTTACACATACAGTAGCGATTTCCAACAAATCTGGAATGCAGGACGGTTTTAGAGAGGACCTGAATTAGCCTCCCAAAGCCACTGAGATGTTTAATATTTTATTGCTCTGTCCTAAGTATCTGCCTACAGACACTGACTCAGCTACCGCAGTCATGTGCTGCTGCTATTTTCAGAGGTATCTTTGGCAAAACAAGGCTCACTCACAGAGTAAATTGTTCCGTACAAGAGTGATTGGGCCAAACTGCCAAACCGATTATTATTGTTGTTATTGTGGGAATCAGGTACATTATAGCATGTTGACTTCTGGTCATGCTGGTCAGATTTGGTATCAGTTGTTTCCTGCTGGTAAGTGGGGAAAAATAGGGTGACTTGTAATTATGGGAAGCAGTTAATAATAAACAATTTTACCTGCTTGCTGTGTTACTTATATTTGCTGTGAGGCCTATCATTACAGACACCGATAGGCTTCGTATGAGGCCCAGGTGGCTCGGTGTTGGTCTGTTGTGCAGCGATATTAAATGACACCTGGTTCCCCACTGAGGGATGACTTGTTCAACCCTGCCAGGAGCTGCTGCAGCTCCAAACGAGGCAGCTCAGACCGAAGATCAGTGAAGTGTAGCAGCAGCATGACAGACTCCATGCTGTGGTGCTCGCCTCAGGGTTTGGCTCACCCTGCATTTGTGGTAATGACCACTGTAGACCCAGCGTGTAGCTGAGGGCAGACCAGAAACCATTTATTGATTGATTCTGCAGAGCTTTATCAGCTGTCCTCCAACAACTACAACATACTGTTTGTATTTGGTGTGATGATGAAGCAGTTCCAGTCATATTTCATGTCAGATTTGCTTGTGATGTTATTTAATTTGTTGCTATGTATTTTATGCCCTCAGAGCAACTTCAACGTGGCGGTGTTGAATGTGGGTGCCCCTGCAGCAGGCATGAATGCTGCTGTCCGCTCAGCCGTCAGGGTGGGCATTTCAGAGGGACACAAGATGTTTGCTGTCAGTGACGGGTTTGAGGGATTCTACAAAGGACAGGTGGGTACTATAGCACTGATATACTAGTACTGTACTACTGCATGGCATTTATGTTATCACAATCTTCCAGGGAGGTCACCACAGTAAAGAGATTCCATGTTATAATTGAAAACTATTCATCTAATAATTATCCCTAATAGCTTAAAATGCAGTGGAAGTATTGCTATCATGTTTTAATCGATAATTCAAATAGAATTGGCTTAGCTTGATGAGAGTCAGACAGTACACAATGACTGTTAGCTCCCTGACTGAAGAATAATCATGCAAACCCGGGGGATAATCTGTCCAGATTAATGTAAACCAATTTCCCACCCTGACTCTCCCTCCTCTGCCCTCCTCAGCCAAAGCTTATGCAGTGCCATAACAAACCAATAGAGGGCAGCAGACTGTAGTATACAGACGGTAAAACACAGTCGTGCAATGATGAATTAGTCAATAGGATGATTCTCATCCAATCTAACTCTGGAGGGAGTCTTGAGTTTTGGCTGAAGGGTAAAAGCAGACGAGAGTCTGATGGAGTCTGTTAGTGAAGTGAAACCCTGCACGCTGTTTGACTGCAGTGTAATCTGAGAAATGTGTGTTTTTCTGTTCCATGACTGGTAAAACGGGTTTCACACTCCTCTCTCATATCCTCGACTGACCTTTTTTCCCCCATGTGAAACCTTAATTCCCCTCAGTCCAGAGCTGGCTCATTCAAAGAACAGCACAATGAACAACCCGGCCATTTATCTTCATCGAAATGTCTGCACTATCACTGGTTAGTTAAACATCCTGTGTGTGTGCCCTGGCCAACTGAAATCAGGCTGCGCTAACTGACCCTAAGAAGATTAGACCAGCGGGAGTAATAGATTTCTGTACTTCAGTGCTGTGGGACTTTCTGCTACACACTTCTGTGTTTTCACTGGTCCACTTCCTCCCCCTTATGTCCAGAGAGTGTGTCCAGAAAATTAACTCTTGTCTTAACAGTCTCTGCACTGAGCCCTCAGGGAGACGTGTCAGATAATACAGAGCTGCGCTAATACACATACAAGAAGGCTAGAAGCTTGTCATTTAGTTTGATTCAGACTGCAACAACCAGACATTGATACTGGAAGAAAAAAGTCACAGAAACAGTATTTCACTGTTATTTTGCAAAATGTGACAGGGTGCTTCAATAAAACATGATTGCATGTGTTGCTGATGTCTTTCCCTCAGATTAAGGAGATTAAATGGGCTGATGTTGGAGGATGGACGGGACAGGGTGGATCTCTGCTGGGAACTAAAAGGTAAAATCATGATTGGTTGTGTTTGATGGATACGTTTCTTTAACATTAAAGCTTGTATCTGCAAAGTTTTACAAATTTCAATTGTGCAGTATTGGTGTAGCAACACAGATATCATTACTGCTGTAGGCTTTTCTCCACTCTGTTTTGTTTTTTTTTTAACAAATAATGATTTTGTCATCTCTTCCTCAGAACACTTCCTGCCAAGCATGTTGACAAAATTGCTGAGCAGATGCGAAAGCACAACATAAATGCTCTGCTAGTTATCGGTGGATTTGAGGTATGTTTCAAACTCTTTTGTCTCTGTAAGCTAAATCTAATTTTGTTAATGAAGCTACATTCTCATCTTTGATTTTGTCCATAAGCTTATTAGCTCTTGGGTTTTTGAAAGTTCATGGCCGTGGTGCTAATGTTATATTTCATATTTATCATATTATGAGAATAATGACATGATATATTTTTGCTCATTTAAAGATGACAAAGTATATGTTTAAGTATAATTATAATGTCAGTTAAGTGTAATGTTGATCATTTCCATCAGCCCATTTCCCATGGTTCCTTACATAGTCATGTACATAATCATGCTTCATTTCTCTGCCAAAAACAGCATGAATTGTAGCAAAAAGTTGGTTTATTGTTGATTTTTCAGTGCTTTAAATATGCTATAAGATAGAAAGTATTCTTGATTTTAAGCAATTAAATTATTGAACCAACATTGATAATATATAAAAAATATCACTGAATTTGTTTTGATTGGAAACAGAATACCTGCTTTTCTCCAACCATTTCACGCTATCCCATTTAGATGCTCACCAGCTTTAATTTTCCTGTGATGTATGCAAGTAAATGAGTGTCATGTGTATGTACGGATGTAATGTGAAGTGTATGTGGAGTTGTACCTGTCTGTTTCGCTGCTGTCCGTTGTGATAGACCTGGCTCCTCCCCTTGGCACCCTCCACTTTTGTCTTTCCCTCCCTTGTGGCAAGTAGCACCACTCAACCAAACCCACCTACCAAAGCTCCTACCGTACAGACACTAAAGCCCTTGGCTCTGCCCTGCAGGCCTTGCTGTCACTGCTGGAATTGTTAACGGCGCGCGGGAAATATGACGAGTTCTGTGTGCCCATGGTCATGGTCCCAGCCACTGTCTCCAACAATGTGCCGGGCTCAGACCTCAGCATTGGCGCTGACACGGCTCTGAACGCCATCACTACTGTAAGTGATGGGACTGGCAAGCAGAAATAGTTGATACCAGCAGCACACAGACAAAATATAAAACACACACACACACGCACGCAATCAAACACACACTCAAGACATTGTTTGAAGAAGGGAGAAATCGCTCACTCGGTCATTTTACCAGTCACTCAGTGGATGATTTGGAATATATTCCTGTGAACACGGCATCTGTCAGCCACATCTGGACGAAAAGCTTCACTAAAACATTAGAAATTCAACCAGACAGACAAATAAATCATGTCTGTACTACAAGGCATGACTGGGTAATGTAAAGCAAAGTCACAGAGTAGCGTCCCTCCCTTCCCTGTCAGGTAAGTAAGAGAGCAACAACATGGAGGCATGCTGTGAGGTGCACAAGTGTCGTGTCTGCCTGCCTGCCTTTCTTTCTGACTATGTGCGTGTTTGTGTGTCCTCCTACATGGCTAACATCAAGATGAGTAGTTAACAGCATGCAGGTTTTGACGTTGTTGTGTAGTTAGCTCGCACATAGCGCTACAGAACACAAACTAGCAGCCGACATACATTCATGTAGAATGTGTATCTGCATGAAATGATCAAAAAGCTTAAATACTAACTTTTTATAACATCACACACATTTGACAGTGTACAAAAACATATTGGAAAAATAATACAGCATGTTCTTTATGGCTAAAGCTTGATTATAATATGAAAAGAATAGAAAAGCATCTGAGCCTGAATCTTGGCTTGGCCACCATCTTCATTTCCTCCTCCCCTTCCTGACTGTGCAGACTCGATCGGTGCTTGTCCTGCCTGCATATGATTCCCACAGCAGACATGGCCGTCATATAGTTTCTGATGGCTCCTCACGTTTTGGTCCAATGCAGTATCAGTGCATTGAGCTGCTGACGCTCGCAAACACACAGAGCTGTGTGCCATCTCTTCCTTTCTGTTTTCACCTTTCCTACCTACCTCCATCTTTGTCTGTTCTTGTCTGTCTTTCTTCCAGTCTGTTCTTTCTGTACCATCACTTTCCTTTCACCTTGTCGTTCCTTTACTGGTCTACCACTCTTTCACTGTCCTCTCCTCCTTCCATTCTCTTCATTTTCTTCTCCACGTCTTTCACACTTCTTTCCTCCTGTCCTGTCTGCCAAAGGGAAGCCATAGCTGCTATCACACGGAAAGAGCCGGAATGGCAGGATGCACTCTAGCAAACTGAGAGAGATTTGTGTCTCTCTCAACGGCTGGCCTAACGCGTTTTCCCCCAATACTGCCGCTTCAGGCGTATGAGTGTCTGCTGCAGCTGTTTGAGGCTCGCGCTACCTATGAGGAGTTTTGCATCCCGATGTGTATGCTGCCTGCCACCATAAGTAACAATGTACCGGGCACTGATCTAAGTATCGGGGCAGACACGGCCCTCAATGCCATCGTGGAGGTAAGGCAGTCGAACCGCCGCCGGCACAGCTTTGACCGCTTTTTTTGCAAACAGGATGAAAATGACATGATGGTTCAGTGCTAATACTCAACAAACTGTCAGGCTTTAAAAGCAGATGTTAAGTAAAGAGTCACATGAGAATTAGCTGCAACACTGTAGATTTTGGTAGCCATTACCCTGACCTTAACCTAACTTTAACTTAAAGCTTATGACTGTGTTTCTAACATTAACTTTTAGGCCTAAGATTAACTTTAACTAACACTGGATATCTGTAAAATTTTAAGTGGCACTCCAGCAAGTTTACATACAAACTATCTGTTAAAAACCTTTGTCCAAAGCTTGAAACAATAACCCTGATGATGTCATTATCTAGGGTTATCTTGGCTTGGACTTGCAACTTAAAACCTCTTTACATTTTAAAAAGAAAGTCTGCACTACAAACTGAAGCTGTGGGGTTTGACAGAAGTAGGCATTTAGAAGGCAGGAAGGGTCTAACAAAAGATGCTATCAAAGTTGCATTATGGGAAATGTAGGATTCAGCATTTTTTGGAGCTATTATACATATCTATGAATATATATATATATATATATATATATATATATATATATATATATTAGTGATTAAAAGTTGGCATATCTCGACCTCTGCTTCAGTTTTGATCACTCTTTCTTTAACCTGTCTCTTGGGAGCCCTCTGACTTTATGAAAGTGCAATACCAAATTGCTGGAATGCCCCTTTAATACTGTTGCAGCATCTGAAACTCTGTACACTCTTTACTGACATCAAAGTCACCTGATAGGTCACTGATTATCAGCATTGGACTTTCAAAATACAGTTTTACCTCCAGCTCAAGCAGAAAAGATAGATCTGTTCATTGAATAGAACTGTAAGCATGTGTATTACATTTAAACTGTAAATGATACTGTGTGTCAAGTTTACCGTTTGATGTGCTCTCTCATCCTTATACAGGACTCCAGTCTAACTGGTGAAAGCAGCATTTTAGCCTGAATCTGCCTGAGTTGTTTAAAGTTGACTGTTGTGCAGTTTGAGAAATAATAAGCATGCTGGCCTTGTTGTTGTATTACTATGTGGAATGTATTACTTTAACAGTATGACCTCTAATCATCACACTTCTAATCTTGCGTGATTTCTTGACACTTTGATGTGTTTAACATGACAGACATTTAACTGGAGACAGCTGAAACACACACACATACTTAAATAATAATTCTCTTCTACTAGTGACTTAACATATACTGACATAGTGAGTTTATGCATGTGTCAGACTTGCGACCGCATCAAGCAGTCGGCCAGTGGGACAAAGAGACGCGTGTTCATCATTGAGACCATGGGGGGCTACTGCGGCTACCTGGCCAGTGTAGGAGGTCTGGCTGCTGGAGCCGACGCCGCCTACATCTATGAGGAGCCATTTGACATCAGAGACCTGCAGGTGACACAGCATCTCTTTATAACATCCACTTCATCCACTAGAGGGCGTTCAGGCATGATTGTGAGACAGCCTCGACACCGCCATCTACTGGCCAGCATTACTCACTTTCACTATTTGGTCCCCACAGGCCAATGTTGAACATTTGACGGAGAAAATGAAGACGAGCATTCAAAGAGGACTGGTGCTCAGGTAACCAAACGACTGCTTATTAAATCACCCCTAGTCCCAACAGTCACAGTGCATTTAAAGGCCACATTCCTTGATAGAAAGCCAACAGCTCAGCCAAAAACAACTGAGTCAGAACAGACCAGACACACAGCTGATAAACTGCTGCTGCTGATATCTGAAGGAGCATTTATGATCCAGTATCTCCAGCTGACAGTATTTAATTTTAATCAGCTTGTATAGTAAACAGATCCACACGTCTTCAGTTCAACAGCTGATATTTCGCAGCGCTGCTCTCGTTTTGATGTCACCGAAACACGAACCCAGTGAGAAAAGAGGCTGATAATACAGTAGACGTAGACGTGAACTCGGCGAAACTAACTGTTCTGTTTCATCACACGTGAAAGGAACGAGAACTGTAATGAAAACTACACCACAGACTTCATCTACCAGCTGTATACTGAAGAAGGAAAGGGGGTGTTTGACTGCAGGAAGAATGTGCTGGGACACATGCAGCAGGTAGGCACGGCCACACTGGATACCAGACTAAACACATACAAGTATACTTTTCTGTGGAAGCGTCAGTGGTAACAATCCTCCAAAAGAAGGCTTTAATAAACTATTGTCTATATTTGTATATTTGGAAACTGCACTTTTGTAATTACTTAGCTCTATTCTACACGGAGGGCTTTGTTGTGTTTTGTCTTTGTGTCTCTTGAGATTAGTACAGATAAAACTGGATCAAACAAAAACACTGATGATCCCCAAGGGGAAATTGGTTTGTGTCTGCAGCATGTAATGTGATACAGAAAATACAATAAAAAGAATGCAGATTTTGGAGATATTGAGTTCAACAACTGCAACAAATAAATATATTTAAATATGGAAAATAGAAAAAAAAAAGAAGTTTGGTGGGTGTCTTAGACTTTTGATGAATATTTACTTTTATCATTGTTTCCTGTTTCTCTACTGTGATCAAACAATGGAAGTCACATCTTTAAAATGTGAAAAAGACGTGAAAAAAATAACATGAAATCAAAGAATATGATGCTAATGAAGGAAAACACACCAAAAAAAAAATTAAGTAAGTATCATCCTCCTGTTTTATTGTTCTAATTCCTTTGAAAGGGAGGTGCACCGTCTCCGTTTGACCGTAACTTCGGGACCAAAATCTCCGCCAAGGCCATGCAATGGATTTCTAAAAAGCTGGTGGAGACGTTCAGACAAGGTAGGGTTAAATTTCTCCTTCTGTGCCAGTGAAATGACCCGTGGTAGTCGACCCTCCCTCCCCACAGAGACGCAGCCGTTGTGAAGCAGACCTTTACCCAGACCTGTCATGGAGTCACTCTGTTTGACATTTTGATGTATTTTTTTATCCTCTCAAAAGGAAATTATTTATCGATCATTTACATCCATCAGTGTAACAATTTAACGAGCGGTTTCCTTGAATGTACTTTACAGATTACACTAGCAAGCTGTGAGTGGTGTGTGATACTTTTTTTGAACAACAGTGGTCTTAAAACCACACTGCATGTATAAAGGCTACATTTAAAGTTAAAACTCCTCTTTGTTTTTTTATGTCTATTTCACATATACACGGATGACATAAGATGAAGGTAAATCTTATTTTTTTTCATGCTGGCTCCATGACCATCTTTATATTTAGCTCCATATTTAGCTCCTGCCTGTCATTTCCACTGTTTTGCCATGTCTCCTAGAAGCACACAGCCTGTCCAGGCACTCGTGGCTTATACCTTTTTAGTCTGACAATTTATCAGTAGGCACCATGCTGCACTACTTCCAGTTCACAAGTCAACTGAAATTGTTGGATTGGAAATGTTAGAGCATGGTCTTAGTGAATAAATCGCACATTGCTTTTTTCCCTGCTTTGCCCCAACACTCCCTTGTGTGTTCATGTCGCTTGAGTTGCTTTTTAGTAGTGACGGTTTTCTCCATCGTAGTCTTCCTGTAGAACCATATAAGACAATGTTACACACCATCATCAAGAAGACAAAGTCATCATCACGCTATCACACAACAACCTGCCCAACCCCACTGCCAGATGTCTGTTTCTATGCTCCTATACGTTTGCAAGCAGAAGCGAGTCCAGCTCTTGTTTCCAGCTCTGATTGCTACGCTGTTTTCCTGCAGGCCGAGTGTTCGCTAACACCGAGGATAGCTGTTGTTTGCTGGGGATGCGCCGCAGGGCTCTGGTCTTCCAGCCAGTTGTACAACTCAAGGAGGACACAGACTTTGTGTACGTATCGCGTGTAATTTGAATTTTTAAATAAGATTGCTCATAAAACACTGTATGTAATCCACATTCATGCGGTGCACATTATGATCGTTATGAATGATCTCTGTGTGTGGGTCACAGCAGCAGATAATAATGATGATATCATTAAGAATAAGCCAGGCAGTGAATCTTAAGATAATTAAATAAATAATAAACAAATAAATAATCCTACTGGCAATTTAACATTCTTTTTTTTTCTAACTGCTCTCCATGTTAATGCTGGCTCACAGCCTGCTGTGCTGCCAAAAACAAGACGACTGAGTGAAAATATGATGCAAATTGTTCTTATATTTATGTTAGAGCTGAAACCATTAATTGATCAACATAAAGAAAAAGCTCATTTTTCTGCAATAATAGCAAACATTCCCTAAATCCAGCTGCTCACTTGTGAGGATTCGCTGTTATTCTTTGTCTTATATGATTGTAAATTTGGGTTGTTGATCAATTTAAACAAGACATTTAAAGACATCAGCTTGGGCTTCAGGAAATTATAACAGATGTTTTGCAGTTTACTGATTTTTAATTGCTTAAATGAAAAAATAGTTTTATTTTAGCATTCAGTCATTTCTGTCTTGTGATCCAGTGTTGTATCCAGATAGGAACTGAGCTTTTCACTGTTCCCCAGTTATTAAAAAACATTTGTGCCACATGTTAGAATGAAACATTTTGGTTGTGACTGTGTGATAACCATAAAACCATAATTCTACGGTTTTTCCCGTCTGTCTGCAGTCACAGGATCCCCAAGGAGCAGTGGTGGTTGAAGCTGCGTCCTCTGATGAAGATCCTCGCCAAGTACAAGACCAGCTACGACGTCTCTGACTCCGGTCAGCTGGAGCACGTCGTACGCATCCGGCCCAAAGAGTCGGACGCCTCAGTAGCCATGTGAAGGCCCCCCCCCCCCCCCCCCCGTTGTACGGTGGCCCGCAAAGTCCAGTCCGTGTGTAAGACTGAAGGTCTGTCTGTGAGGCATCGCTCCATGTGTTGTAAAAGATCTCCAATAACAACATGAACAGCCGTCTCTGTTTGGCCACATAAAGTGTTCAATTCTGTCTTTGTCACCACCTTTACTGCCACTCCTCTCTGTTTCGTCTTGACAAACTTATGAACTGTAATCTAGCCTCTGCAGTGCTCCTAATATCCAACACACACATACTGTACTCTCTCTCACACACACACACACATAAACACACACACACACACACACACAGCTGTCCTGCCATGCATCTGTGTGTCTTCGTTGCCCTGGATGTTTAGTGTCATAGTTGTTTTTAAATTGCACTGTCTCTGTCTCCAGTTGCTTAGGCAGGCTCTGAGTGCAGAGCCGCGCGCGTGGACAGAATAGACACTGTATCTGCTGTAAAAAACCAGTGTGTGTATCTGCCTAGAACCAGTGGGAGGTTCAGCATATTTATGTGAGACTGATGCAATACAGTTCTACTGCTGCGAGCCGAGAGAACTGCGTGCCGTGCTTTACACTGAAACTAATATTTATCTTTTTAACATTGTTTATTATTTTTGCTTGTAAACACGGATATATTATTAACTGTAGGCACTGCTGCACTTAGTGGCTCTCTGTCATATTGCACCAACATGTTAGACATGTAAGAGACTAATGTTTCCATCAGAATAAAAATCAAGACTTGAGAAGTGTACCCTATTGACTAGTGTCGCTGGATTTTATTTATTTATTTACTGATTTCACCCCATGACATCCACTTTTCCACGTTATTCCCTTGAAGTAGCTTTAAAGCTGTAAAAATCACCTTATTCCATGTTTTTATGGCTTCATCATTATATCTTATGGGAATATTCTACGTCATGTGCATCATTTGTGGCATTGAGTAGAGAAACACATACTGTAAAGGCAACAAATATTAACTTCCATACTGTAAATCTGCATAATTTTAATCAGTTTAAAGCTAAAGAAGAAAACAGTATCCTGTTCTTCCAGTATATCAGATTCTGACCATCTCAGATTGTGAAAAATAATTTCTAATATGTTTAACTTTTCACTAAATCCTAAAAAATGGACTGAATATACTGCAACATCCTCTTAGTTGAGAGAAAACCTAACAGCACCTCTGCTAGTCCACCACTTATTTCAAACAAGATCCAACGAAAAGCCTCTCTGATGCTTCTGCACTGACGCTGCTGGTGATTTCATGTTTTGCCTGACAGCCAGCAGGTGGCGGCAGAGCACTGCCTCATCCTCTGTGTCCGGGTTCATCGGGTCCACTATGACACGGATTCCCTCCATCAGTCGCTGTCCAGTTCTGCTCTTGACAATTTCAGTGAACGGTGGCTTATTACTAAAGCAGATTAGCTGTGTGAGGCCTTATGTGTGCTGCCACAATTAGGAATTAATCTTATCGTTTGAAAGAAAATTTCAATTTCCCATGGGTGTATTAATTGTGTATACATGTAATTGGGCTGCTTTTTCCTTCCTAAATGGACCTTTTTTCCCTTCTTAACTGCCAGTAATTACATGCATATACGGCCCGGCTGAGGCCATTGCTTAGCGACAGTGCAGTGACGTGAAATGTAATTTGAAGAAAAAGCTACCTGAATCACCTTTACTCCCCACAGACCCTCCTAGAATAATTATCATCCTTAACTTAAACCAGTGTGGTTAATTCACACCCACGCCTCTGCACTGCACAAAAAGATGCCTCGTCTCCCATCGCTATAATTTCCTCAGACCCCGATGGACACATGGTTCACTGTGGAGGCATTTTCATGTTGCTGGCTACTTCTCTCTGAGCATGAAATTAGTAAATCCAATAATTTAGGTTGATTTAAGAATGCAAGGGGAGACTGTGGGGTCATATGCACATAGGTAATCAATACTAATTACCATTTCATCCCCCCACCCCCCACAACCCTACCTCTCTCTCACACACACACACTTTCTTTTCTTCTGGAATCTGATCTCATCGGACTGATTAAAGGTTGCAAATGAAGGGTCCTCACTCTCTGATTCTCATCAAAGGCCCACCACACGCTCAGTAACTTTGTCTTCATTTAATTCTACATTGTCTTCAGACAAGGCCCCAATTATAAGCTCGCAGTGAATCTCCAAAATAGCCCGTGCACATTGACCTTTTTAGATTAAAAGCACATTCTCTGTCTGCCATACAGTCCAATTTTACTACTATTGAACCGCAGTGGTTGGAATTTCTAGTGGTGCAATGCTAAAATAAATCACTATAAAGGTATTGTGATAACAATAGCAATGAGATCTAATAAATCCTAGCTGGCTGAGATTGAAAAAGCTTTTTTTTTTCTTCCTCCAGATGAATCACATACATGACATTTAGAATGAATATGTATGAATAAATAAATTCATGCAAAAAAAAAAAAAAAACACTAATTGAGTACATGATACATTCCTGGAGAGACCGCAGAATGAAAAAAAGCACAGCAGAACAGCAGAAGTTATAGATTTTAGATATACTGCAGTCCCTATTGGCTGCATTGAAAGCGTTGCTGCTGCTGGCTGCCAAATAAAGGAGTGAATCACAGGACCTGTTTCCAGACATTGGATAAGGGATTTGATCCACCTCGCGCACATGAGAGAAGCTCTGGCTTAAAACAAGTCCAGTGAGTCGCTCTCCAATTTAGGCTTCCCACAATCCAGCAGGCGAGTGCCGAAATACTCATCTGAGAATCTCCTTTTGACAATTAAGACACCCATGGAGGCATGGAAAGCTCTCAATTCCATTAGCCTCTGTGCTGTTTCACTCTATCTGTCCACTGAGCCTTAACTTACTTATTAGTACAAGTCTGCCGTATTTTGTTAGGGAAGCGATTAGTGAAATCTACATGAAAAGGCAATTTCCCCTCTTCTTTCCCTTCACTCTTGCACACTTCATTGAGATCAGACAGATCTAAAGAATGGCATCTGCGCACTAATGAAATTGGCTCCGCATCATTTCGGATGTTAATCTTTGGATGAAAGTGACTTGTGTCTTTATTTACTCGTTTCCATGTGACAAATGGTCAGAGTTGGCTAAAATTACATCGGTGCTGGTGCGCTTCCCTATTTAACCAAAGTCTGGGAGCATCGGCTGGCAGTCAGCTCAGAGACTGCAGCTCCACTTTGATGTATTGGAGTTAATATCTTCCTGACATTTCTCAGGACAGATTTTCATCACTGGATTCATCTGTACTTTTGGAGCTATGTGATAAATGAGTCAGGACATCCATTTTCCTCTGCTTGTGTCTCGCCTTTATGTGCGTGTGCGTGCGTGTGAATGCATGTGTAAATATGTATCTACTGTTAAGACGTAGGGGTGTGAATCTTTGCATGAGGTGCATGTGTGTGTGTGTGTGTGTTTGCATATATTGCTGTCTGCCAGTGCGCGCCCGAGCCCCGGTGCCTGAGCGAGCGGGAGTCTGGCGTGAGCATACTTGTGACAAGAAATAGACGGCGGCATTAATGGAACTGACATTAATTTGACAGAGCGCTCACTAACATGCGAAGTCACTCGCAGTTCATAAGAATAATATTAACTCGGCATTAACATGCAAGGCTGTCTGTTGCACCAGATGCCAGGCGTTTTGCAGAGCGGGTGCTGCAGCCTGTCTTTCTGGGCCATGCGTGGATCGTGGAGAGAGTACATGCACGACAAGAAAAGCCTCATTCTTACTGTCTGAGGCTGTATATCATGGATGCTTAAAAAACTCCCTTCTGCTGTGGCTGCAGGGAGACACTTTGCAGCACAGACATTATCCGGCAGCATTCTCGAAATAGCTGAAAGCAACCAGACGGTGTTAAGGTTATAGTTTAGGGAGCAGGTTTAGACATAAAACCTGTTCATCACTGCGAAGCGGATATAGCTTTTTCAACTTGATGAATTGCTAGCATGCCCTTGAGCAGAGCAGCACACAAACACACACACACACATACACACACATACACTTTTAACAGGTGTAGCCAGTGGAAAAGCTGAAAGCTATTTAGTCCCAGCCATTAACACTAATCAAAAACCACTTTACCTGATAAGGACTGCAGGGGTTGTCTACCAACTACCAGCACCCACATCCCTCTTTGCTAATATTGACCCGGCTTAAACAAGGTGCCACTAGTAGGAACCATGAATGTGATGAAGAGATACGGGTGAGAGCGCTAATTTGAAGTAAAGCGAAAGAGGTGCTCCACAGGCAAGACCTGGACGATTAGTCTGTGACAGATGGCAAAGATTATGTCCCAAACAGGCAAGAACACAATCACAACACGCTTATATAGAACATGTCCTCACACGGATATAGAAAAACATGAATTCAGGATACAGTGAGGGAAAATATATAGCGCCAGAACAGAAAATAACACACAGGGTTACACACACATACACACACACAGAGGCCTATACAGTATGGATTGGGCATTGACCATACCTCATGAAAGATGCAGTTATGCAGATTGGCTCAGGGTGAGTGGATGCAGGCCATGAGGCCAGAGCCAACGATCAGCT
Organism: Thunnus thynnus; assembly: GCF_963924715.1. Classification (NCBI taxonomy): domain Eukaryota; kingdom Metazoa; phylum Chordata; class Actinopteri; order Scombriformes; family Scombridae; genus Thunnus; species Thunnus thynnus. The sequence continues at coordinate 20,468,621 of NC_089537.1, forward strand.
CTTCCAGGCGACACAAACCTTCTGGTGTCACAGTGAATCACTATAAATACAATAGTGCACAGTGTTAATTTTGTTAATTGTGATGAAATACTGTACGTACCTCAATGATATTCATTTCTATTACGAAGACGAGATGTTGACGAGATGAAACAATAACTGTGATTAAATCTCCACATGATATTGTTGATGGAAAAAAAAAAAAAAAAAACAGAGACTGAAATGGAATTTGAAACCAAAAAGATCTTTAGTGATGAACCCAAGTTCCCCTCTGCCCCAGTGAAGTTTTACAATGATTTTTAGCTTATTGTTTCATTTTTATGGCTTGCAACTCTACTGCTTTGGTTCACTCACTTGCTCTCATAGTGTTGTTTAAGGCCACAGCAAGAAACTGCTTTTAACAACAAAAAAAGGCTCTAAAAACTGACTGAACACTACACTACCCAGCACCAGACAGCAGACAAAAGTTAGCAACTAGCTAGTGAATATAGTGGAGCATTTAGTAGCTAAAGAGCCAGATAATAATGAATGCTAATATCGCTCCGTGTCTGCCGGACGTGGAAGTTCGCCACATTAGCTTAAAAAGGTGATAATAACGTCAGTGTTGTGTTCACAGCTTTGCTACAACTGCCCACAAGTGGCAACATTTTCTTTGAAGAAAGAAGAGGAGACAAAATTACATTTCTTAATTAATTTCTTGGCCACTTACTAGGTAACAGACTCCAGGAAGCAATTGGTCCTAGCCAGGAAATAGTCTGGCACATAACATCCCATAATATGGCAAATTGTTTTTGCACTTCGGTTTTTGTCCAGATTAAACAAATGAAATATGATGTGTTAATTAGTGAGCTTTAGAGCTTCTAGTAGGTGGAATTTGTTACCTCTAGACATAACCAGGCTAGCTGCTTCCACCTGTTTACAGTCTGTATGCTAAGCTAAGCTAAGCGGCTGCTGGCTCCAGCTACATATTTAATGTACCATCATAGGAGTGGTATCAATCTTCTCATCTAACTCCTGGCAAGAAAGCTAATAAACGTATTTCCCTAAATATTTAACTATTCATTTAACATCATAGCAGACACCCTCTCTGCAAATCATTTTTTAGTACTTGTTCCTTTAAAATCAAGTGGATGAATTCTAACCTGGAAGCAGTTTGCTGAAGTTTAACTACAATGCTCACTCTAAAAGTCTAATATTTTCTTTAACACAAGACTAAAATATCCAGAGTTTTAGATGACTAAAAATTGACTAAAGATAAGAAGGATGAAGTTAACTACATAGGACTAAAACTCATATAGATTTCTGATCTCAGACTAAGACTCCATCTAAAAACAGATGAGAAAATGAACACTAATAGATAATATACAGGATACAAGATGCAGGCAGTACAGTTGTAACTCAACAACATCTTCGAAAGGAAACACAGAAAACATCTTTTCACTGCTGAGCACGATTGCTTAGAGCGGTTCTTGTTTTATCCTTCAACTTGTGTCGGCTCCATCTCCTACACAACCTGCTCAACCAGGCTGTTTGAGTCTGCAATGCTTTTGATGTCTTCGCTTTTCTACTCACTCTTTTACCGAGGAGTACTGTAATTTGCTCGGCACAATGGACAGCAGTGTATCAGCACCCACGTACACGCTCTTGTCTGGAGTCTGGAGGTCACCGGGGCATGTATCATGAGCAGAAACCAGGGATGAGTTGCTTAGAAGATCATGCTGCAGAAAAAGACAGAAGAAAAACTGCAGTGTCCTACTGCAGATTTCCATCGCTTCATACATGCATAATTCAATTTAATATTTTTCCATTTTATGGCCCTAAATATTCATGAATGATAAGAGCTCAAGGCAAACTTGTTCAAAACTTGGCGAATCCGTGAAAACTTGCTCCCTGCTACGTTGTGTTCTGTGGCCGGAGTTGTTTTTTTCGTCGCCCCTTGCTTTAACAAGATCAATATCGCAACATTGCTGTACCCCCGCATATTGTGTTATGTTACACCATCACCGGCAAATGAAATAATGAATTCACGGCTTGACACAAAGGCAGATGAAGGCATATTTGAACATTCAAAGAGAGAGCGAGGGGAAAAAGAGGGAGAGAGAGAGGGAGAGAACATTCCCAAAATTAATTTTCATCTCCAGGGTTCATGCATATTTAATAGAGAGCGCTTGAATATCATAGGGTAATACTAGCCCGGCGTGCATACAGAGGCCGGGCTGCAGAGAGAAAATAAACGACCGTGATCGTTGTCATGAGCAATAACTCTCTGTAGAGCTGGGAAACAAAATAGCCAGAAATGCTTTGATGAAGGAGAGGAGGAGGAGGAGGAGGGGGGGGTGTTAGAGAGAGAGAGAGAGAGAGGGAGAGAGAGAGAGACATAGCACAGCAAAGGAAAGTGAGGGAGACAGAAAGAAGCTGTAGCAGAGGTTAAATACTGGTGGAGTGATGGTCCCTTTGGATGCAGCTGCTGCAGCTGCCGCTGTCTTTGTTTTGCAGGTGGGGACCGGAGCAGGGGAGTATGGGATATGGGGATGGTGAGGGGGGGGAGGCTGATGATGACTGAGTGACAGTAGTTGACAAGCCCTGTGGACGATATCCCAGGAGGCTCTCTGTTGCCCCCCCACCCACCCCTTCCCTCAACCTCCAACCACCCTTTCAATGAGTAAACACATCACAGAATCAGCACATGCAAGCATGCATTGCAAGACTGTACACTTGTCTCACACATGCAGAGATGCATGTAGTCCTGCACACACACACACACACACACACACACACACACACACACACGTACACACACACACACACTACTATAAGTACAAGTGAGGGACAGACTGAATAAAAAGCTTTTTTAAGCGCACATTAAACATTAAAGCCTCTGCCATTACCGAACATAACATATGCGCGGGTGTTGCTGATAAGCTTGCAGGGTTTGCGTCTGTTTTCCACCTGTGCGCTCGAGGTAGCACGGTGTGCACTTTAAGTACATACCAGCAGTGTCTATTTACCTATTAAAGTCTCCCCGCTTATCCCATATTCATCCCACGTGTGGAAAAAAAAATGAGGCATGAAACAGCGTTGTCATGCTGAACAGAATTTTAATTACCGACCCTCTCCTCCCTTCCCGGCATGTGCGCTCCCAATTGGTCTGAAATAACAGCGAGAGAGAGAGAGAGAGAGAGAGAGAGAAAAAAAAGAGAGAGAGAGAGTGGAGAATGAAAGAAGAGGAGGCCTTTCTGAGGGGTAGACAGTGCCATTAACACACGGCACTATCAGAGCATGCTGGAAAAAGCCAATATCAGAGCGCAATATGAACAGCATGTGGAGCGTACCAATTCAGCCACCTGAATGCAATGAGAATGAGAAAAAAAAAAATATGTCAATCATTTTTCTTAAAGGAGGCCTGTCTTATTCTACTGGAAAATTTAAAACACGCAGAGATTTCCACTATGTTAAATTTACACGCATAACTCAAGTGAAATAACCCGGAAGGCGAAGTGAGGCCTCTGTTTAGAGACGAGTCCCTGGTTTCCTCGGTTAACCGCTCAGTCTTACTGTTGCTGAGATGTGAAAGCGCAGCTAAAGACTGACGTTGATCTGAATAAACTTGCTTGATTAGGGCGGCTCTACCCCCTCATCCCTCCTTTTTCCTCCCTCTCTGATCCCCAACCCCCATGCCGCCACGGCGAGCTCTCTGACAGCTCAGGGAGCCCCACTAACTCATCTCAGCCCCCGGAGCTTCGACACCCTGCTTGTTTTATTTCCCACCCGCTAAATTGAGTCGTAAAGACTTGTAAAAATAACGACTGGAGCGGATGGGCCGCGTTCCGTTTTTTTTTTTTTTTTTTTTGTATTCCCCCTCCCACCTTTCTCTTTCCCCATGAGTCCCAGGTGGGCTGTTTGTCGAGCCGTTTAAAAGCCATGACATGTTAACAAGAGTGAGGATATTTACGGAAAACGTTGACCTCCGGCGCGGCTGAATTCGGTGGTTTGATGCATCATGCAGGTGTGTGCTAAACCTTAAATTTATTCCACCCAATCAGTCACAGGGTAGAGGTGGAGGCAGATCTGAGGCATGCAGACAGATGTGAGGGATCTGTTTATACGCCACCCTCCTGGGCCACAGATTGAACATATGGATACGGTAACACGAACCTAGACCTCCACAAACACAGTAGTACAGAGCACGGGGGTTTATCTTTGGGCGCAGCGTGAGAACGCACACGATAAATCCCACTTAGAGCACGAGCGAATCAATCTCTCATATTCTCTATCTCACACCGTTTACTCATTAACCATTTCAGCATTGATTGGTATTCCTGTGGCAGTTAACCCATGTTAAACAAAGGCAGTAAAATGAAGAGGGGGGGGGTGTTAAATTCAGTCGGTAGCAATACAATTCATTAGGTGTAATTCGGTGAGTGTGTAGCTCATAAATCACACACTGTTGGGTGGTAGCTCTGCACCACTGTACAGTATGGGGTGGCATCGGCAGAATAATGTAACCCAATCTGCGAAATCCTCGCTCCCTGAAGTGTGTTATTGCTCTCAGGGTACAATCGAGCCACAAGGAAGGAGGACAGAAGTTATACAACCCTGTTAACATGCATAAAAAATGTATGAATTAAAAAATGTATAAGTCCTGCAGCATTTAATCGCACCATTATTGAAGATCTTTCACACAGCTATGATTTCTTCTCTTGGAGGGGATACTATCCCAGGGAAAAAAAATTGAACGTCCATTAAACTTATTGTTGAGGGAAGAGAAATTTCACCAGAGCGGTCTGACAAGTTTGACGGAGAGCAAGGTAGACTGCTTCTACTCAAATGGTCCCCTTGTGGACTGATGGAGCGTGCTTCCGTTGTAAAGACTGATGTCAGACTCCAACTTCCCTCCTGGGATTAAGCCACCACTTTCTCTAGTGTGTGGGTGTGTGTGTGTGTGTGTGTGTGTGTGAGCATGCACACGTGTGTCCTTGTACATGCGTACATGCCTGCCCCCAGTCAGGTAACTGGCACTTTCATCTCCTTCAGGACTCGGTCATGTGTGAAGGAGGGACACACTCGTCTGCACCGGGCGAAATGGACAACTGACAGTCGTTTCCATGGAGAGGTTCGAGGTGACGCGCTGTAGCACTCTCTTGCGGTCGTATTGGAGGTCAGCTCATGGTCGTAACGGCTAAATGTGCGTATGGCTTTGCTGTTTAGAGAAAACAAATAACTTCACTGCTGTTTGTGACTGTTAAAGTCTGACTAAAATTATAATTAAAATGTTATTATTAAAAAAACTTTAATTACCAAAAATGTACAGCACCCCCCACATCTCCAGATGGCATGAATTTTTGGTAGCACTTTGGTGTTGGTACTGCTGGTAATTCAAATGATCAAATATCTGTGTGGGCACTAAAAATAGCTTGTAATATCACCTCAGACGTCTAGTTAACCATTTGGGGGGAGAACATTGTTAGCAGTCGCTTAGTTCAATCTGTTTCAGCACCTCGTTTTAACATGCGTTTTTGTGACTTCATACATTATTCAGTGTGATTATTCTAATCAAGGAGGAACCTACAGTGTGTTGAGGTTACAGGACTACCAGTGGAAAGTTTTTAACATTTACTCAAGTACTATACAGCTTTGAGGTATTTGTACTTTACTTGTGTATTTCCATTTTATGGTACCTCATAGTTCCACTCCACAACATTTCAGATGTCTATGAGTTGTTAACAGCTCCTCAGAATAGTGATTTTTCCCCTTGAAACTTCTCACATGCTTTCATTTCAATAAATGATCCAATATTTCACCAAAAACCAAAGATTAGACAAAAAGTCCAAAAACTGAAAACAGATTTGTGTATCAGAACTCCTCCTCATTTATCTGCTGACCCTTTGGAGGGGCCCGACCCCTAGGTTGGGAGCCACTGGACTAAACTAGCTGACTGTATATGAAGTAGTTGAAACTAGCTCCACCTCCAGCAGCTACAACAGTAACATGCTGCTCTAACACTGATGCTTCACTATTAATAATCTAATGATGTCATATATAATAATATATCAGTCAGAGGAATGAAATGCTGCTAACACTTATGTACTTTTACTTAAGTATTTGAGTATTTTTACTTTGCTATATTGGTACTTTTACATTGCTTTGAGTTTTGGCAGTCTGGTCATTATACTATATCTAGAGCTGTGAGACAGAGACAGCTAACACTAGCTAGCTTCTTTGTATGATGTGGGACAAACACAGCTGTGCAGGAGCTGCCAACAACTCAGAAGGTGTTGAAATAACATGATGTTAAAGTATTGTCTAGTGGGAATAAGTGCTGACGTTAGCGTGGTAGGTTAACTAGCTCACACTTTCAAAGTGGAATAAAAACTTATCCTTGTAGAACACAGACAGTCTTTGCTTAACTCACTATGTGCTTGTTGAAAAAAGGAAAAATAACATCTTGTATCAAACTAGGCTACTTGTGCTCCAGTCAGTAGTAATGTTACACCACAGAAGCTGATGTCTCTCAGCAGATGTCAGTCAACTGCTGCCAAAACCCAGCAAAAGTCTATCTTGGATGCTGTTTCCAAAAACAGTTTTATCCTCTTGTTATGGAACCATTTGCTCAATAGCGACAGTATTATTATATGGTGTAAATATCCTTACATAAATAGTGATGGGAATTCTAATTTCACCTTTAAACAACATTATGCAAGTGTAGTATTATGTAACTGTCGCTGTCTGACACATTTATTTGCACGCTTGCAATCATCTCAGACACTGGTGTTGGCGGAAAGTAGCAAGTTAAGTCATTTGCTTTTCTCATTTGCCTGCTGGCTAGTAAGCTGGGCACCAAAGCAAGAAGCCACTGTTTGTTTAAGCTAACTGAGCTGACGCTTGGAGCTACACATTGTAGTGCAGTGACGTGGTAATCAGGATCAAAGAGAGCTGCTAAAGACAACACAGTTTACTGCCTCACTGTAGTAACCTTTGTTTGGGAGACAAAGCTATCTTATCAGATTATTCGCTGCATTATCCTACATCACATCAATGTTGTTTTTAAAAGATATTGTTCTTTTTCTAGCCCTGGATATTAAATTATGCACCGAAATTCTTCCCTCGTACTGGACCTCCACGATGAAGCCTTCTGCAGCTGACAGATTGGTTAAGCAGATTTGTGGGACACCAACAAAGCCTTGAAATACAGAGAAAGAAGAAGAAAAAAAAAGACAGGAAGAAAAGAAAAACTGTCAACTCACGAGGCATTCATTGGTCCCATAGAGACAGACAGGTCTTATTGTTTGCGTCAGTGAGTGAATAGCTGTGCTGCTGCCTTTTTTCTTACAGTGAAGAAAGGGGCACACATGCCGTATCTGGAAGGAGAAAATAGAGTATCATCCTGAACTCAAGGAACACGATTCAAAAGAGCTTGTAATATTTTCGGCACTTCAAAATCTTTGATTTAATCTAGGAGTAACTCTTTTTATCCTGTGTTTCCATGGAAACAAGTGAAGTTGGGGCAGGGGAGAATAGGCAGGGGGCCTGATAAGGGGAGGAAGAGAGAGGAGTGATGAGGGAGGGGTACTTTCATTTAGGAATTGAGGAGAGGGATGAAGGGATGAGGATTAGCTGTCACAATGAAGAAAAGGTGTCTGTCCTGTAGCTTTCTCTCCGTCTCTCTCTCTCCACTCCCTCGCTCTCATTCTGCCGACTCCCTCCCATCACCTCCGTGTCCTTGACAAGCCGGCTCACAAAGGTATTTATCGGCCTCCATTCCATTAATTACCATCCAATTAGCTACTCCCACAGTGGAACTGCTGCAATACTGCACAGTGTCAAGTCAGTTCACTTAGCCGGTCTTGACACCTTGGTGTTTGCAGCTTCCCTCGAACTCTCGCAGCGATAGAGCGAAGAAAGTTTTCACAAAGCATCCCTTAGCGTGCTAATGCGTCCATTAAAACTGTATTCATGTCTTCACTTGTACATTTGACGTGGTTTCATTCGCGGGTTAGAAGATTTGTCACTAAATAGCTATTTTAGCTAATTGGCAAGGCAGCTTAGCCTTGTGTATTTGATGTTTCATGCTAGACGTCTTTCATGTCAATGATACAGGCTTATTAATGCGCGGCCCCTTTACACTCCTCACGGACCTCCTTCATTCAAAAGCCTCCAAGAGAAGGGAAGAGAGAGGAGAAAAAAAAAGTTTAGAGGGAGTTTTCAGGGGGAGGGGTGGTGGATGGGGAGGAAGGGGGGGCGAGGTTGACAGACCCAGAGTGAGCCTGGCTAATTGGTTTGCTTTGAGACTGGCCCACTGGGCTGTGGGCAAGGACAAGCATGTGGCATCGTTGACTCGTTAGCATGGAATTAGCCTCGGAGAGTGTATTAGACCTACTGCCTCCAGCCACTAGCCATCACACAAGTGTATTACACTTCCAGAGAGCTCTCCTCTTTGACAAGTGCAAAACAAACACACATGCGCTTGCACAAATGCTGACACACACACACGCATGCATCACACACATTAACGCGGCGCATCAGGCATGCACACGCGCGCACACACACACATACGGACTCATTAAGCCTATAGCCAGAGACTAAATACCCCAAGAGCTTTTTAGCTGTGTGCTTTGCATTCATAACAAATCAAATTCTAGTTTCTCATAACAAGCTCCCGCACTCTTGAATCTTAACCCCCGTTAGAAAATACCCGTCCTCGTGGGTAACAAGCATATTTGCTGGATGAATGCAGACAGTAAGCATGTTAATGTGTGTACAGCCGGGTCCATGATGATGTGTGTATGTGTTGTCGGTGGGGGTGGTGGTGTTAGGAGTCGGGGAGGGGGGAAAGGAGGAGGGGAGGGGGGGGTTCTGGGCTGAGAGGCTGAGTCTGCAGCACATCATCCCACACACCAAGCACAGTGCCTGGGGTTGTTGATGAGTTCTTTAGCCATGCTGTGTGGACCCCCTCCCTCGGACTGGGAGTGTGCTGACAGAGCAGCTGCTGAGATGGACTCGCACACACACACACACATATACACACACACACACACACACACACTTCCGCGCACACACTGATGTCTGCTGTTTTCCTCTTTGATCAGGCAGGCGTACAGTATGTGAGTTCAGGAAAGATAAGATGTTGATGTTTAAGGTGATTACAGTGTGTGTGTGTGTGTGTGTGTGTGTGTGTGTGTGTGTTCATGTGGGTGCGTTAGAGGGTGCAGTCTGTCAGCTTTCATTCAGATATAGGTCACTGTCGGTGAGTATGTCAGTTGTATTACACTTCAAATAAGTGTATTAGGCTGATTAACTTATAACACAATAAAAAAAAAAAACTACCCGAGGTTTTACCTTTCAAAGCTGATGAGTGAAAGAGTCCTGCAGTCAAATGCATGGTATTAATAGCTAATAAGAAGATTATTACTGTATATGCTGAAGCTTGTGGAAGCAGGCTCATAACCTTAAGTTAAGGTTATGCTGTTGTTAAGGTCATTAACAACAGCTGGAGTGCCTTTGAGTAAGACATGGAAGCTGTCCCCTAACAAGACTAAGGCTGCTTTCATACCTAACCTGTTTAGTTCTGTAAAAACAAACCGTGATGCGCTTCTTTTGGGCTGTCAGTTGAACCATCTATACCTGTCTGTCAGTATTCAGAGCATGTGGTCGATTTGCAGTCCAACAATACTCACAACAGCTCTTTTTAACATTAGAGAACATAAATGAACACTTAAGAAATGATAAGCTGCTGCATGACCAGCTGTCATCAGAATTTGGTTTCTCTATGTGGGTCCCTGTAGTGCTGATGATGCAGGGTGACAGTGGCCAAAACTGTCCAGTCAGTGAGTTGTATAACTTCATGTTTACTCCTCTTGGTTCATTTGTAAAAAGTCAGTGTGAACTGGACCACAAGAAAAAGGCAAAAATCTAGAAAGCGTTTTCAGAAGAATTTTTTTACATCCTTCACTTGTGCATCTGATGAAACAGATACATCTCCATTTTATCAGATGTATCAGTCCACACAGACTCTGAGACACGCGCGTCACCCCGGGACCCCCCACGTTTTGTTTTTTTTTACGCTCCGAGTCTATTTCTTTCTGCTCCTGGGCATTTAGTGAAGTGTAATCTCCACAGACAGCTGTTTAAATCACACGAATCTCCTGCTGTTCATATGTTCTCAACTTATTAACAGTATCTATATTGATTGATCAAGGCCAGTGTGCTTGTGAGCTTGCCTGTTTCACCGTAGGCAGAGTCTGTACAGCCATGCCGGCAGCTCTGTGAGGCCGTACTTTGGCACGGCAAGGTGTTACCTTGTTAAGTCAAGTCAAGTCCAGTTTATTTATATAGCACATTTGTTGACCAAAGTGCTGTGCAAATTATAGTGAGAGGCACAACAGTAGCCAGTGAAATGACATCAGTGGTAAAAAGACACCAACAACAACACTGAATAGCGATGATAAAATACAAGGCAATATCAGAATATGTGCACAACTGTAAAACAGAAAACAGAATAAAACTTAAGATCAATTTATAAGAAAAATCAATACTAAAACAACTAAAAGCAACCAAAGGCCATTGAAAACATTTACATCTTGAGTTTTGTCTTAAAGGAGTCAGTGGATATTTCTATTTCGTTTTATGTTCACCATCTTAACATCTGGTGGCACTAGAGGAGAAGTCAGAGGGGATCAGTAAAGTCAGGAGGACACAACGTCTAGACACCGTGAACGTCTGTACTAGATTTTGTCCCGATTTATTTATTAGATGTTGAGATATTTCAACTTTGAACTGCTGGTGGCACTAACAGGAGGTCAGTCAGGGGATCACCAAAGCTATTAGAATTCACCCTCTGGGCACCGTGGATATCTGTATCAAATTTCAATCCATCCAATATTTCAATCTGGACCAAAGTGGTGCACTGACTGACTGACTGACTGACCACAACTTTGCCATCCACAGAAGGCAATTAATGCTACAATAAAATCACATTTCTTTAAAAACTGTAGTGTATAAAAAAAAAAACAGCTCACAACGAGGTGAAGACACAGAAAACACCTGCATGACTGAGGACTGCATGGTCTCAGATCTACTGAAATGCGTCTGGGGCAGGCAACATCATTGCAATAGTTGTGCAAGCTGCACTTCAACTATGAATGTGAGGTGTGTGACCAAGGTCGGGTTACTAATAGTTAAAAAGAAATCCAACCACACCTGAGTACTGCAAACATCTTTAGATAGCACTGTGGGTGTTTCAGTTAGTTTAAAGCTTTGTGCGATTCAGCAGATACAGAACACAAGATAAAACGGCCATCACTGAGCACATTAGCATGTACACCTAAATTGACTGCAGCCCGGAGTGCTGACATGAGCTTGAATATTGCACGTCATTTGCAGCAGGCTTGAGTCAGTCCGCGCTATTTGTAAGATTGAGGAGCGTAAATGTAATCAGGGAACACGGTTCTGATAAAATGTCATCTGAGATGTGTTGTGAATGAAGCCTTGCCAATCTGCATTCCCTCTGATTCTCAATAAACTACACACCGCTCCAAGGCCTCGCTAGTGGCGCCGAACACATTTGTTGCTGTGGATACTGCGTTAGTTCAAAAGTGCAGGCGCCCGAGTCGCCCTAATGGGAAAGCCAGGTCATCAGCCATCCTTAAACGTAAAGCCAGACACGTGGAGAGGTGCAAAGAAAGAAAAAAAAAAAGAGGAAAAAAACATGTTGTCAAAGGACTGATTACAGCCGTGACCTTTTATCTGATGGCTCACTAATTGAATCATGTAGTAAATAGATGATGATGGTGGTGGTTGGCGATGACGATGATAATGAAGAAAATGGCTTTCTTTTTTTACCGGAGGAGCGTGGAAGAGGTAATAGTAGTAATTGCGGTTTAAATGGAGGGTGCTGTAGGAAAAGTCAAAGACACGAGGATGACATGAATAATACAAGAAGTAGCAAGATAAAACCAGAAGCCCTGAGCTTGCACTAAAATAGAACTAACCTTGCAATTATTACTGACACAGAGCGAAAATGATCATTATGGGGACCATATACAGGCCGTTAGTAATTTAGAATGAGCTACGGAGCTCAAAGGTAATAGTGCTAGAGGCGAGCAGAACATGAATTTTTAAAAAGTTTTTCTACTGTAAAAAAAAAAAAAAAAAAAAAAAAAAAAAAGAGAATATACCTCAAAAAGCCATCAGACACATGAGGAGCAATAAAAAAAAGCAAGAGGCTCCAGCTACTGTTATTTGATGCAGTAGCTGGAGCAGACAGTGAAATGATTGACATAATCAGAATCATAATAATTGCCACGGAAATAACACTGCCAATCAGGCAATCGTGTTGGTGTGCAGGCTATGGTAATTGGAAAACATGGTGACTGACAGTATCAGTGTGAGCCGTCCCCACCAACACCTGCTAAATTGCAACCGGCACAACACAGACATAGTATGAGTTGAGTCACGCAAGACAGACAGACCGGCCTTCTCATAATCAACACTGAAGGAAAGTATTGCTTGTTTGGTTGAGAGCAGAATGTCATGAGTCAGTGTAGATATGTGCTGATGTTTCTTTCTAAATGAACCTCTTCTCTTGTCTTACCACGCTGGCTGTAATCACTCCCTCATTTACGCCTTCATTATATAATAGACACAATAGTTTACTCTGTAGTGAGCAGTCAGTTGAGAATTTAGATGCTTATTAATTACCATGATTGTAGTTTTCACATCTATGAAATACAATGCATTGCTATGGACATACATGTTTGCAGAATTAGAAATGCTACTATGCTACTCTTCTCAAAAACAATTCTCAAAAGCTTGCAAGCATTACTTGAACTTTTTAAGTCAATTCAAAGACACAAACAGACAAAAAAAATTGAGGTGAAGATCAAAAAGGTAGCAAAATATTCAAGGTTGTCCTGAGGTTGTATGACTCCACTTCATAAACATACAGACACCAGAGGATAAAAGAGGAGACATTGGAGAAAAAAATAAAAGGAAAAGCTGGAGTACCTGGTGAGTTTGTTTTTTTTTTTAGAAAGGTCAGAGTCTGCAATTTGGGAGGTAAAAAAGGTTTTGGGTGACTTGTGTGATAATTTGGTCTACTTTTTGGACCACCCAGCAAAAAGTTAAGTTGTATTCAAATGAATCTGCCAATCCTCTTCTCCAATTAGTGTGATAGATATTGACAGGGCGCTGACTTCGATGGGCTCAACACACAGTGATTGATATGACAGACAAATGACATTTAAGTTTGTTACAACTACACTGAAACTTCCCCTGCTTTTTTAAAATTATTATTCAGTCAGCTTGGATGGATGAAACCCCCCCCCATCCTCATCTGAAATCAAAAATTAGACAGCACACATGGCTGATGTGTAGGTTGTATGTTGCTAGGTAGCTACAACTAATAGTTGTTAGGGTCACATTCACATGAATAACGCACAAGGTAAACATTTGCTTTACCTTGCTGTAAAAAACAACCTTTAGACACAGTTATTGGTCTTATAAAAACTGACAACTTAACAACTAAATGTGTCCTGTGTTTGCACTTTTTGGTTGTATTCTTATAGTGAATGTTTTGTATGACACTTTTTCAAGGAAATAAGGTGGAAATACTTTTTTGTGCTGTCCTCTGTGGTCAGTTATATGATTTTTTCTAACACGTTCTCATAATTAAATAACAGTATACGTCTAAAATTCAGCTGACAAAAAACTACCTATAGTTATACACCATCTAGCAGTTCCAGTAAGATCGACCAGATGACCTCCAGAGCGACGCACAGGACCGTAATATGCTGCTTTCCAAAGCCGTTATAAATCACTATTAAAAAATAATAATGTTTTATGGTGTGACAACGCTGTGGTAAAAACACACTTGGTAAAAACACTTGGTTAGGGTTAGGGAAAGATCATGGTCTGGGTTAAAATGATCACTTGAAAAGTGGTTTATACTTCCTTAAAGGTATGCAACCTTCATCGTCATGGCAACAGTAAACACCACAGCATTACAATAAAAAAAAAAAAGGAAGTGAACAGCTGTCTCCTGCAGCAAAGTCCACTTTCAGCCATCTCACTATCTAATCATCCACCTAACCCGCTTCCTTCTAATAAGACAAAGTCATCTTATCAAGTTACCGTACACTGACATCACGTCAACTGCGTCACTTCCCCAGGTTACAATCACTACAGCCGCTAGATGGTGTAAACATAACAATAGGTGGTTTTTGCCAGCCTGAATTTTAGACCTATATTTTTCTTTCTTGTGTGAGGACGGGCTGGGTTTTTTATTAATATATTTCTGCATTTTCTGAATTAAATCACATAAACTGTTCCGCCTTTCTACCATAACTCCCCCCCTCCCCCCCACCTTTTTGTCCCTTAGCCTCCACACTAAAAGCCAAGCTGGAAATCGTCTTTCCACAACAGCCCATTGTGGCCTCAGGTTGACTCAACCTTAAGTTCACCCCTCTTACACACCCCGATTTCCTCGCCACGCTAATCTCCCGGGTGCATTTTACTGCACACGGCTCGCTGTTTGTCTCAGGCTTCGACTTCCAACCCCGGGGCAGGTAGCAGTAATGGGCTATACAGGAAACAACATTGAAGCAGGGCGCTGTAGTGTAGATCCTAATGAGAACAGGAACCAACAGACACACGGTCTCTCACACACACACACACACACACACAAGCACACATTTTTCTTAGTAAAGCCACAGGGGAATTTGATTATTAAAAATGGTTCTTGTGCAGCAACATGCCAGTCACTGGATTCTCAGGGCTTTTATGTAAAGTGGTACTCTCAGCCCACCCATCACAGTGGAACATTCAGTTGACAGCCCAAGGTGTCTAAATATAAATACACGACTGTGCTTTCTTTTTTTTTTTTTTGTCTAAATTAAAATAATCGCAACAAAAGGTGCTGATGAATATGCTTTAATAGATGAGAGTAACCGAATAGTTAGTGACTATACAAAAACACATTTTCATAGTTTTGTTCAGGCTACTTAAAGCTTTTAAATCCATGTATAAAGCAAGACTTCATTTTTAATTATTTTTATAATAACTGTAATATAATCCAAGAACACACATCACCGATTCACAGATTTCCAACAGTTCTTCTATTCCAGGCAGGTACTTGTAGCAAAATTTAAGTGGCTCCATCTGCTGTGACAGCTTTCAGTGAGTGTGCATTTGTGAATGTGTCCCACTGTGTGTGTGTGTTTATGTGTGTGTGTCTGTGTGTGTGTGTGTGGGCATGTGTGCCCACATTCACCAGACTCTTTCATCACATGCTTTCATGGCTTTGTGAGCTCTTGAAGAAACCCACATTTTTCCAGTCAGCAGTTTCAAGCACACACACACACACACACACGTGCACACATGCACGCACACACCCACATACAAACACACACGCACACACACACACACGCTCACACACTTTGTTTCGGTTTTGTCTCTTGCACCGGTGGCTGGCAGGCTGTTCCACTACCTCACCAAGTCCACAAAAAGATCTGGAACATTTTTTTTTTTTTTTTCTCAAACATGTTGCCTTTTTCTTTTTCTTTTCCCATGTTGCCATGACAATCTGACACACTGCATGAAAATGCCCCTTCTCCTGTTTTCCAATGAGCAGAAACAACTTGAAAGAGATGTGTAGGTCTCTGTATCTGCGGTAAAAGCAGTCATTTTTCTACATATCTTTGTTCCTGTTGTTACTGGCACCATCTTCACCATCAATATAGTCATGTAATACATTAGGTCTGTGTGTTAATACCATTTATGCTACTTACGCCCTCATTTTTTACACTGCATGAGAATTAATAATAGTAAAAATAACATTTAGTATTTAAGCTGTTAAGTCCTAACAGCATTGTGCTCACACTTCTTCATAATTGCCCGAGCTCCAGCTTTTCCGCAGCAATGTGATGACACTGGAACATAATAATGTATTACACTGTCAACAGACGTGAAAAAACTTTGAGAAGAGTTTTCTTCAGCAGACGGGAATTGTGGGAATAGAATATTAATGCTAACTTTGTTTGGGGGATGTTTTTCTAAACGGGACAGTCGATTTAGAGGCATGAAAAATACACCACAGACATTTCCTTGTGTTCTTTTTCTTCAGTGATCAGTGGCCTAAATGTAATTTATGTGAATAATTACAGATAATCATTTTCAATTATGCACTTAATGCTAATATGACTAATAATATGATTTAATGAAGACAGCCTTGGCAATTTATAATTTACCAAAGTAGACTGAATAGCTTGGCTTTGTAATTGAAAATCTGCTTTTGTTGTAATCTGTGAAAAACTGTTGGTTTAATCTTTCATGCCCAAACTATATCACTCTAGTTGTGACAGCACACTAAAAATGCAGGTGGTCTGTTTCCGATGAGGAGGGTAATAACACACTTAGATGTTATTATCATAAATATTGATGTTGTAATATAACCTAGACCTAGCACACACACATTTCAGGGTCTGTAAAGGTCATGTCATGCCGGGCAATCTAATTCACCATGAAACTGATTATCACCATCACCTCATCACACATGGAGCACATTATTATTTGTGGAATGGCCCCAAATACTACATACTGTATTTTGATCTTTGGTGAGGTTGGTTTCATTCGGTCACCGGTGGGCAGACAGTTAATGCAATGAGCAGTGACTGGTTGAAATGTAGAGTGTGACCTTTGCTAAGGAGTGCCAGCACCATTAGCTAAAGGTCAAACCAGACGACACATTCAACATTAGCTACAGCTCCACCCGCACTGACATGTAACCACACAGGACCACAAACCCACCGCTGGTCATGGTTCAAATGGATTGATCTGCTTGTGACCACATGCGCTACTGCGGTTCACTTCAATAAGGGACTCTGACAATGATAGACTGCTTCCTCTACGCCTGTATTACATGTGAGGCATATACAGAACTATATGAATAAGAATCTGTTACAAAAGACTGTTACGGATATTGAACAAGTGGCTGTACACGTCACGTTGTTCAGACTGCACCAGCAACCGAGTGGGAAACATATTAGCATCAGCCTCCTATTTGTAATTCCAAGTAGTTGATACTGGAAATTTCTGAAATTTCTATTAACACTTATTCAGTCTATCCAGCTAATTTAAGATATCTGGTTTCAGGTTATGAAATGTCACAATAAAGTAGCTAATTTAGGCTCCCTAAATGGTGTGACTACATAACTAACATAACTAATAACTGGAGGTTTTCTAGTTCTTCCTGTTCTGCTAGCATTGCGTGAATGCAGCAATATGCCACGAGCGAAGGGAAATTCCAGCCAGTGAAAACAGCTAACGTATTACTTGCCACCCTCTAAACGTCAGAATATGTGCACACATTTTTTTCATGGCTTCAGCGTTAGAAACAAATGGATGTCAAGAATCCAGAGAGATGAAGGTTTACATTTGAGGGTATTTCTTGTGCTACTAGCTAGGTAGGTAACAATCTAGCTAACTGGTCTATGTTAGCTATGATTGCTAGCTAATCCCGTAATTGTTCTTTCTAAAGCTGCGAAAGGTAGGCATATATATATATATTTTTTAAATATTTATATCTGTCTAGACTTCCCCAGACAATGAAATGCTAATTTTCACCCCTTAGAATACGCCACTACCCCATTTTCAAATATTACACTTTCACAGGCCTCATTAATTAAACACAAACAGTCTGATTTCTTACCATTTCTGATTGTAAGAAGACTCTGACGTGTCGTCTGCAGTGTGTATAGTGTTCATCTGTGTCTGGGTGGTTTTTGACCCGAAGGCCCTGTTAACACTCATGACATTGCCATGCTCAGACTGGTGTAGATAATGGAGCGAAAGGACGGCCTTTACAATGAATTAATAATTGATGGAGTAATTGGGTTGGCCTCTTACTGGGTCGAGGGAGCCCAAGGTTTTGCCTCGCGCTGCTCAAAGAGAGCCATTATTCTGCACTGTGTGGCTGGCAAAGGGCAAACAGCAGATCAAATATTCACCATGGAGAACACACACACAATTATCCCTGACTTAATGGGGCTGACTTCACAAAAAGTCTTTGCTCAATGCAGCAGACTGGAGCTGACCACAGTTATTGGCGGTCACCTTGGAGGAATTGGTCAACATCGCTGCTAATATGGCCGCTAAAAAACGACAGCAGTGGAAATGATGTTCATCTGGCTTTGTCAACAGAGTAGCAGGGATATGATTAAATATAAAAGGGTTGGTGGGGATATTTTCACTGCAATTAGACTGGATAGCACTTGCCTCAGAATGGCTTGATGGGAGATGATCTTACAGTGGGTGGTGCCAGCCATCCACATCCCAGCATGTCACTCCTCCATCTGTTCCCTCTCTTTCAGTATCTCTTTGGCATCGAGATAAATGTTCTCTACCATCTCCCCTTAAACGCTGCCGAGGCCTGCATATCAATTTTTTGACAGTGTGGCTTCGCCGTCCATTAAGGCGTAATTATGTTAAAGATCTTCTATCTATTATTTGGTGCTTAGCTGTGCACGCGAATCGCAGTGAGGTCAAGCTCTAATCGAAGTCTGCCGTTTAGTCACTCTGAGTGCCTTGTAGGTTTTTGTAATTGGCCTTTTGAACGCTAATGGTATGTCATGACTGATGAGCTCTTCAGTTTGAGGCCCAATGTATGCTTTTTGCCTATCAAGGCAGACATTAAAGAAAGCAGACAGAGAAAGCGGTGTGCTGGCTGTTTTACTGGGCTGAAATTTATTATGTCCCTGGCCATTACTGACTAGTATATATGCTGATGATGAAATATTTTTTATTTATTTACTACGAAGGAATGTGGGTGGTTTTGAAGAAATATAGAAAGTGAAAGCTAAAGAGAAAGGTGGGTTCAGAGGGTTCTCTCTAGCACCAGGGGTGAGGTGCCCTGCCTGACTTGTAGAAAACACTGCATATTAACCAGCTTCATCTCGCTCACACACTCAGTGAATAGTGCATGTATAATGAATAATTCCTATATGTTTTGGCTGCCGTGTGCTCACTCTCCACTGGCCCCTCATACATTATTTGTTGTGGTATTGTTTTCCAGCTGTGAGAGTACTCAACATTTTGCCTCCAAACACATGAGGACAGAGAGGAGGTTCGGCTGTTTGCAGCTTGGCAAGAGGCGACTTAACTCACTGTTTTTGTTGTATTTATTTATATATTTCCATCATGGTAAAACAACCCCCCTTCCTACCTGTTTTTGCATTAACAAAAAAACCTGGAATAATAGCTAAAAATGGATTGCTTTTAACAAAAGTGTAACCAAAGAGCCTCGCAGCTGAGACATGTCCTTTGAAGTGTTCTTCCTCCAGCTCAAAGCCGTGTAGGCGTTCAGTCGATCACCTCACGAATATTCTTTCAACAACATGACAACTGGTGTAAACAGATGAGCGCAGACGAGTCCAACGATCACAAAAAAAAACAAAACAAAAAAAACATTCACTTGTCCCAATCCAGCCCCCCCCCCTCCTCCCTGAATGGGACTGGAGTTGAAAAGCATGCGGTGTGATGTGCACAGCAGGCGCCTGCAAACTCCAGTGAAAGTCTGTTAAACAAACCTAAACTGTTCCTCTTCCTCTCTCTCTCGCCTCTGTCTGTGGTGACGAGGGATCAAAAGCGAGAATGCTGACACATAAAAAAAAACAGCGAGGCTTGATGATGAGATCAAGTGGAATTTTTACTGTATTGGTTTGGCGTGAGTGTCCCATGCTGGATGTGCAGAAGCAGCTCTGCCTAATTAGCTATTCCAGACCATCGCTGAGACAGCGCTCGGGGCAGGTGGGCTGTAAGGAGCCGTCTGGATCCCTGCTGTGATGAAAGGCGTCTGGTTGTCACACAAATTTGATTGGATGGTGTTTAATTGCTGCACCCTGGTTGGATGGAGCATTGGTTAATTGTAACCAAAGCTGGTCTACGAGCTTGGTTTATGTGCATATATCAGAGTAAAAGCATATGGACATGTAACATATGGCATGGGAGCAATAAACGAGATTTGTGTAGGGCGCTGTGTGCAGGACCGGTAGTTTGCAGCATCAGAATGAGCAACCTCCGTTTACCCGGGTTTGACAAGCCAGAACTGCAGCCACCATGAGGCAAATTCCTCAGAGCACCATTTCATAGCTTGGTTTTTTATTATTTTTTAAGCCAATATTATGTTTCAGTAGTAGAAGAGGATGCAATTCAGCTTCAAATTGAGCTGAAGAGCAGAGAGGCGTGAGCCATCAGAAAAAAGAATCATAAAAAGGGGGCCCAGAGACAATTGACTAATCCAGTGCAAACCCAGGATCTGGGTCTTATTGACTTACTGTCAGTGTAATCCATATCATAACCATCTGCTTCACTGCTGTGAAACACCAAGGGCATATTAGCTGTGTGTCTCCTGTGAGGGTTTCAGCTGACAGTAGCCTGAAGGGCTCCGTGGAGTCATTTGGAGGAGTACCTGTAAAGCCACGCTACATGAATCCTAATTCTACTATTGTATCTTTTCTGCTGGAAGCTCAATACTTGTCTTCCCTGGGTTAATATGGGAACGCTCCACTCCAGTTGGCGCTGCAGGAGCGTGCTGCCTGCAGATTGACACAGAGTAAAGTCTTTGGAGATGGATCTTTTGTACAGAGAATGATTTGTGATGGAATTATTACGGCGTTGAATTATGTACTAAAGCGTGTTATTTAAAGATCACCATCCAGGAGCAAAACATTCAGGTTAAAGTCCAGTGACAGTCACCCGAGCGTTATTTTGACTGGCGGTTGTCTGTTGGTTTTCTGAGCCTCTGGATGGGTCTGTTTACATCAGCTCAGTTCATAATAAACGGATAGACCGAGCTGCAGTCCAGGTTGTCCCTTTGTGAGCCCTCGGTGCAACAACATATTATAACCTCTGTGGGCCAAAACACACAGAGGTCATTTTCTGTCAACCACCTCCAATAACCCTCTATTCAGTGCTTCCCAGAATCCACAGACAAACCAGTCGACTGAACAACTGCACAGCCAACCATCCGACTCTGGGGTTTTAATGAAACCTGCTGAGTTCCCCCATTCCACTGTGACATGAGCTGGAATAATGACCAATGTAACCAGTCTGTCTGTCTGCAAGCCCAGTATATACACCAATCCCCTGCTCTTCCTCTGGCATTGACTTTGAACCCGGCTCGACTTTGAGACCTCGCGCGGTGCAAATTTCACCTGATGTGTCTCACTTTCATCAGCTTGTAGGGAAAGCATTTCTGTTTGGCTTGCTTGTGCGTGGCAGGGCGAGAGGGAGAGAGGGGAGGGCAGTAGCCATAGGTAGGCAGCCCAGATCTAGTCTTTGTCACTAAATATCAAGTAGACTGCTGGGATAACAGAGTGTGACAATGCAGGATAAAGCGCTCCGGTGGGGTGTTCATTCCACGTCTACTCCTGTTTCCCTGTCTTACTCTCTCTCTCTCTCTTTCTCTCGCTCGCTCCCCCTGTTCTTGTTACATTGTGTTATCCGAGGTCTGATCCCTGTTCTTACTTTTAATATCTTTCTCTCGACCAGGTGAATCTCTGAAAATGAAACATCGTGAGCGGACCGAGGACTCTGGGTGTTTGTGTATGTCTGAACTGCCCGACTGATGAGTCAATACATACAGCACAATCCGTAGCTTTTAGCAGAAAACCAATATGCTGCCTTATCGACTTGTCTAAAGATAAAACAACGCTATATTTTGGTGGCTTAAGCATCTGAAGAGCTGTAAATAGTGTCAAGAGCGGGACGGAGGGAGAGAATTAGGGTGTAAAGAGAGAAGGGCTGGTTAGAGGGATGTTACAGTTCTTCTGCTGGCACATTTAGGCCAAGGTTTCCTGATGATTTATAGACTCGCACGAGGCCTGCTTTTATTCAGTGCTAAGGCAACATAGGGATGTCGTGGACGCTGCCCTTATAATTGGGCTCATCCTATTTGTTTGTTTACTGCAGCAGGTAGCTGACAGCTAATCCTATGCAAAGCCAGATAATAGAGGGCTTTCTGGGCAAAAGAGCTGTCGACTATCCCCGAATCAAAAGCAAATACGTTACCTCACCTTTAAGTCGACGGGGGAACGCACACACACACACACACGCACACACACACACACACACGCACAGACAAGCTCATATCGGTTGGTTCAGGGCTTACGCCTCAGAGGGGAATTCATTTGTTTCTTTTAAGGAGCCGAGAGAAAAAGAGGAGCCCGTGGAGTTAAAGAGAGATGATCATCGAGCTGTCCAAAAACATATGGAGACGGACCCTGAGAGACACCCAGAATGAAGATAAAGCTGTTTTCCAGCCGCCACGAGCACTAACGTTATCGGGTTAGCTAGACAGATGAACAACACCTCTGACGAGTGTCGAGCTGGGCTCCCCTTATAAATAAAAGTTAAGAGGGATCCTTGTTGTGAGTCATTATAAATTGGCTCCCTAAACAGTCAAAACTGGCTCCAAAAAAACCACCCCCCCACCTCCCCCATTATCAATCTCCCCACCTCTCCATAAATGCCAGGAGCCGATAATTAATGATAGATTGGTGGTTAATGAAAGATTTATGCGGCATAAAGGATGCTTGGCAATCAGGTGGCGTGTTGGAGGCTTTTGAGCTTTGACAGCCAGCGGCACATCAATTGCGCCCTGGAGACAAGTGCGTGTAATGGCCCGACAGTCAAAGCAATGACAGCTGTAGGTGAGGTTAAAGGGAAGAAAAAAAAAAAAAAGAAAAAAAAGAAAAAAAAAAGAAAAAGCAGCCAGGCGTCTCTCGGTCACCAGTTGTGACACACAGCAGAAGGTGGCCCGGTCGGCTGAGAGCATCCTCGTGACAATGCAGACAGCCGTTTAACCTCCAGCCCCCTTCAGGCACGGCGGAGGGGTGTGGGCGGTGAGGGTGGAGGAGGTGGGGGGGGGGGGGGGGGGGGGCAGCTCAGAGCCACACACTGCTGACAAAATATTTAATTCCGACTTAAAAGGTTACTTCACAATAACACACGGTCCCCCTTGCCTCTTTTCTCCCTCTGTCTTCTTCCCCTCCACAGCATTCAATTTATTTCCTTCAGATGCACGGTTCACTGGGTACTGTAGTTGACTCCCTCTCTCACTACAACTGCTGGCTTATTAAGTTTCCATGGCAACTTGCCGCATCCACTTGTGTTTTATTCCAGCCTGTTGGGACCCCACAGGGTAAAGCTTTAAGCTGGAACACCAGGAAGCGATGGGTTTAGAGGGGGAAGAACAACCTGCGGCAGCACTGAGGAGAGGGATTGTTGGAGAATTGCTCATTGCCCTCCGCTCCATTTAACCCGCTATGAGGCAGTGGAGCTGAAGCACCGCTTTTTTATGTCATTGTCTCTTAGCATCAGGCCAAATATTAAAATATATCGACAAACCACTACAGCTGAAACTACCTGCTGGGAGCAAAACGTCTTTGTTTTACAATAAAATAAATGCTAATAAATAATTTCTGCATTTAAAATCTTCCTTTTTTTTGATGCCTCTGTGCCTTGTTGTATTAAGTCAAATAGTTATTAACCTGTCAGTTGTTCCATCACTTTGGTCCAGACTGAAATATCTCAAATACCATTGGATGGATTGTTATGACGATTTGTACAGACATTCATGTTCCCCAGAGGATAAATCATAATAAATTTGGTGAGTCAAAGATGTCACTTATCCAATGAAATATCTAGCAGATGGATTGGCACAAGGTTTTATGTAGACATTCATGGTTCCCAGAGGATGAATTTTACTGACTGTGGTGATCCTATAAATTTTCATGTGTATCCACCATCAGGTCATATTATTCAATACTTCAGTATTATAGGTATTTGGTGATAAACCAATCAAACGTTATTTATACAGCACCTTTCATCAAGGGGGATGCAATTCAAAGTACTTTACAAGTGACACCAAAATGCAAGTAAAATATCAAAATTAAAGCAAGATGACTTGTAAAATGTAAATGAAATAAATAAAAAAAGAAGATAATGTAGATAATAAGAAAGAAAAAGATTTAATAAAATGTTTAAATGAATGAATAGAATAAGACAACAATAAAAGATAAATAAATGATAACAGTCAGAATAATAAAAGAAAATATGAACAATAAAAGACATAAGTCAAAAATAAAATTATATAACATTACACCAAACAAGTAGATTACAGTAAAACATTAAAATGTTCATAGAAAAGACATTCCTATCAGCCGCTAATGTTAGCCTGCTAACACGCTAACCTAAGACGGTGAGAACATTACACCTGGTCAACATCAGCATGTTAGCATTGTCATTGTGAGCGTGTTAGCATACCAGTGTTAGCTTTCAGCTGTGTGACTACTGAGTACAGCCTCACAGCAGTCTTGTGTCAGATCTATTGACAAGCACTATAATGAAAACGGATCATCAAAAGTAGCTGTGAGGTTCAAACCAGCTTTGTCTGAGCTGCTTTCAGCTCATTACAATAGAGCTCCATGCTAATAAATCGCCATTGTAACTCAATTCTTCCAGGCTTCTGTCATTTCCAGTGGTTGGAGCCCCCCCCCCCCCCATCATTGCTGTCTGTAACCTTAGAATGACTACTGCTGAGCTAATATGGACTGCCATTGATTAGATCATACATTCTCATTTCATTACTTAATTATCAATTCAACTCAGTGGGACCTTTTTAAAAAGAAAAGATGTAATCTAACACAGTATAAGTTAATAATGCTAATTTGATTTTACAATTTGAAAATTTTATATGCATACTAAGTAGCCTTGTTAAGATATTTCTTCCAAAGAGATAATTAATTATTTCATATGCCAAATGAGAAATTGTCTTATCTTTAAATTACTCTTCAAGGTATTACACCAGATTTAAAATTTCAGCTCTAATTTGATGCAGTTCTTTCAAGACGTCCGCGCCCACAGTTTATAGTCTTCATTAACTGACAATTCTATGAGAGACCACAGATTTCATTAACATAGGCTTCACACAATCAAGGCTCCTTTTGAAAATTATTCCTCTTGTAATGTATGCTCAGGGCAGAGAGGGGATCTTTACAAAAACTGCACACGTTTTAAGTCATTTCATTGACAAATTACCGTTAAATGTACTTTGACCACACTGAACCACAATCAAGGCCCACGTCAATGGATCCGGTGTAAGGTCAAGTTCACTGGAAAGTGGCTGTAAAAGGCGATTAGATGAGGCACTAACTGCCCTGGTTAAATAAAGTTGATGGATCCCACTCGCACTGCGATGTGAGTTAATAACAAGGGATTTTGTTTAAGAACGAGGACAGATGCAGATGGCTGTATACGGAGAGGATTTGTCTCGTTAGGAGCCAAACTTATGAAAACATTTAATCTGCGCTTAGAAAGGATAATTAGAGACAATGAATATGTCTCCTCCTAATTGTTTATCCCTCAGCCAGCATAGAACCATTAACAAACACAACTCAGAGCCATCAATTTCTCTTCTTTATGACAGGGATATTAAATACGACCTTGCCACTTTGAGAAAGTTGTTGGGTAGAAATGAAAAGACTGTAATGAGTGGGAGGGAAAAGATGACAGAATACATCAAACACTATTTGAATTATAATTTGTTATTATTTTTTTTCGGAGGGCTTTGGATTTGGGTGCAAATAGAAAACACTGCAGGAATTGGAGCTTTGCAAGCTGGCTCTGATTTAAGAGTGAAGGCCATTGGGGGCCAGATAGTAGATCATGAATGGTTCCACTGTGTCTCAACCTAGAGCTGTAGAGCTGAACTCCAAACCACGCACACACACTGGCACCCACTGCACACTCCACTGGTCCAATCTTTTCATTGCCTTGGTGTCACTATGGAAACCCCCCACACCACCGGCACCATCACTCCCACAACTGTCCTCTCTCCTCAGTAATCCTCGGGGCTGTAAGGAAACGAGACTGAAAGCATGACTGAAAGGAATGGATTGTCGGGGTGGCTGGTGGAAAACCTTTAAAAAGGACCCGGACAAGTGTGTCATGCCTCCGGTTATCCTTCCACACCTGGCTAAAGGTGTGTGTGTGTGTGTGCGGTGGAGCTTGATTCAGATGCAGGATCAATACAGAGCAGTGGGAGCAGAAATACAGCCCGAAAAGCACGTCGGTGCCCGATTGGCTGCGTGCACCTTTAAGAAAATCACCCGTGATTAGCCGCAGTTTATCAGCAGCCACGGTGTAAATACCACATGTAATGCATTCAGTGCCTACCATAGGGCTCAGGCACAAAGGGATCATTCTGTCAGCGCAGTGATCTCATCGCTAAGCTATCTCTCTCTCTCTCTCTCTCTCTCTCTCTGTTAGTGCCATGGCCTTGGCTGGATATTGGCCGTCAGGCGCCTCCATAAACAAAAGATTGTCCACTCCTGTTTTTTTTTTTATTTTTTTACCTCCACTGCTTTTCTTTTTTTTTTTAACAACTACTGAATATACTTCTGGATTTCTTTTGTTCATCCTACCTGCGTGATCCTAAAATCTTTAATTTGCCATGTTTAACACTGTACATATAATTTCTTGATTCTCTCCATCCTGAGCCTTATATGGAGTCTCTGCTGCTCTTTTTTTTTTTGCCATACTGAAGGGAGGCGCAGAGACTAAAGATATGATATGGGACAGAGGGTAGGCTGAGGGGGAACAGGGAGTAACAAAACTCTGAGAGCACAAGGGGAGTAAAGGAAGTAAAGGATGAGACGATAGGGAGTGGAAGATAAAGAAGAGGGAGGGAAGGACGGAGAGGGACAGAGGATGACAGGGGGTGAAAGACAGAGAAGGGAGGTAATAAGTCCCTCTTCCAATCTGGTGTTGTTGAGCAGGGGTAGTAGCAGAGCACACATTCCATTAGGCAGTAAATATTGACTCAGCAGCGAACAACTGGTTTCTATTGCATAGCAAACAAAGCTATTGTGTGCCTGGCAGCCCTGAAAGGCCTCTGTTTGCACATCACGCTCACAGCTGATAAGTAGGCAGTCTCATTCACTGCGGGGGTCTTATATGTCTTTCTTTTCTTATGTCTGTGTTTTTTTTTTCTCCCCCCCCCTCCCTCTTCGCCCTTTTCTCTGCATTTCTCGTTCTGCCTTTTAGCCCCGTCTGCCTCCCACTCTTGGCCTTCAGCCACAAGGCCAACAACCTTGACTGTAATCCTCCACATGGTGTGTGACTGAATTAATCATGGGTGTTTCCACCGCAAACAATTGGCCCAGACATGTTATGCAGCAATAACTGCTGGTGTAAAAACTCATCGACTGGCAGGTCATCATCAGCATTATGAAATGTATATTCAAACAACACCGGCCATCAGGTGCTCGGCGAGACAAATGAGCGCAGCACTATTTACCTTGGTGACTGTACAGAGGGCCGGGCTGTTTGCTTGTAGATTACATCGTGTATTTACATGTTGACCTCTGAACCCATGCGGCTGTCTGAGGTATTTGCGGCCAAGGAGGAGACTCAGACTTATCATCTACCTGGAACTGTAAATGTGGTACACACCCTCTTCCTGTCTTGGTGAAGTGATGCATGAAATACTGTCCACTATTGCACCACATAGGCTGACTCAGGCTACTGGAGTACTGGGTTGTGTAACATTAGCCAATCAGCAATTGTGTTTTGTCCCAGGTTTATGTAGCATGGATGTGTAAAGGTGAAATAGAACAGTACATCACATACCATATACCTGCGTAGTTTCATCATTGTGACAGACGGGAAGGTGTGAAGTTTCCATGAAAGCATTGATTATTGCCTCATATGGGATTGTTTAACAGGAAGAGGTGTGGGGTTTTTTTATGATTTTTTTTTTAATGAGAGTTTATTTCCTCCTGAAATTCCCTTTCACAGGATTTGCCCATTGATGTGTTGGCAAGAAATGTGTTATGTTAATGAAGTATGATTTAAAGTGGATGAGGCAACTTTGCACAATGGCAGCTCCAAATGACAGGGTCAAGTAAACAGTAAAACTGTTTTTTTTTGTTTTAAACCAAGAAATCTTATGAGGTGTCATTACCGAATTGCACACAGCACACTCATGTTTAAACAGCCTGGCATACACAGTCTGCACCACAACAAAGACATCACTCATAAAAACCAGTCACGTTTTCTTTTTGTTTGTTTTATTCTAACCAAACATGGCTGAATGATGGAATTAGAACAGTTGCCTACTTAATAAGACACAAATGCACATCTACTATCTCATTAAGATTTTCCTATTAAATTGTTAAATTAAGAATGTTAAAAATTAAGAAAAACTCAAAAGTATTGTTTATCCATCATCAAAGTATTTAGGTCGCTGTATTTCAAATAAGGTCTTATTATGAAGAACTTGTCCTGTGACACGTGTACTTGCAAGATTCAAAATTACAGATTCAAGATTACAGATGTGAAACCACATCCTACTTTCTCTTTCAGTGTGACTGCTTTGGAGAACTTTTTGACATGTACGGTTGTTACTGTTACATAATCAAACCTTTTCCATGTTGTTTTATTCTAATTAAAAAATATTAAAAAGAAAATGTTTTTTGTTATTATTTTTTTGTAATTTTACTCAGGAAATGTCATCTTCATAAATAAAAACAGTCAAATTCCAAGTCAAATGTCTTTGTTTTTATAGTGACTTTAAATGGTACAGCACTACTGTATGTAAAATGAAGCAATCAGCGGACATGATATTTTAGTTGACTATATGATTGTTAGTGTTAGACCCTTGGCAATGCCAATAGTTAGCTATGTTGTACTTTTAACACCATGGCTGGTCTTTGAGCATTTTTTTCAAAAGAAATGTGAGAGGCAACAGATCCAGTGTTATATTTAAATCTGGTGTCTCGCTCACTAACTGAATATCATAGAGACACCAGAACTTAATGTCTAATCTACAAAGTTCCACCTAAGGAGGGTTGGTGTGCACTTCTCTGATACAGTCCCACACTTTGTGATTTAGGCTGATCACATGGGTGAATTTACATAAAGATTTTACCCAGTTGAAGTTTTAATTTAGGTCCGATATGAAAGTTATCAGCTGCAACTTCCAGCTAACCTGATGGTCAGATGGTTTGTTACACAGAGCCATCTGAGAAGTCGTCCTTGGAAACTGTTTGGAAGCCGCTTTCAAAAAATACCCCGCAGGTGATTGGATGAACCATCTGTCTATCACCGTCTTACCTTGCGAGGCAGCTGGATTCGCGAGATCACACAATCACGTGAGAATCCTCATAGGACACCGATTGGTCCGAACCACCGGTGGTTCAGACACGAGCGCATAACTTGGCGCCTGACGAGATGGATTCTCATGTGATCTCATGATGTCATGATCTCGCAAATCCAGCTGCCTCACAAGGTATATTTCCAGCAATTTCCTGCCTGGTAAAATATGTGATTATGCTTTGTATTACTGCATAGAGGGATAATGAAAGCCAGAAACAGACATTATTACTGCACTATTGGTGAATGTAGAATGTGATGGTTATCATGCGAGTGTTATAAAATCCTCACGAGGCAAAATGACACTTTCATAAAGTTTCCCACCTGAGATGATTGTATGGTATGCAAAGCGACACGGAGCACACAGGTGTGAACATTCATGATTCAGCCCACTTGAATGTAGAGGTGCCGTAATTCTATGGTGCAACATGTAAAACCTGAACTACACTCACTTGTGATTTTGCAAGCAGCTAAAAAACACAGACACACTGTGCATCCACCCACACACACACACACACACACACACACACACACACACACACACACACACACTCTCCCTGCCTGCCCGACTGTTCGTCTGCCAAAGTGACACCTACTTTAAAGAACCCCACGAGGTCCTGTGTGGTATGTAGGTTTAGGTGGTACAGTATAATTACATTGCTTTTGTCACTGTGTGATGTTCCAACAGATGTTCAGAGAGGAAGTGCCCAGGAAGGCGCGGTGCTGTTTATCACAATCTGCCGTGAGTCCTGTAATATCAGCTAAAGATTGAAGACTTTAATACTGCTTCTCCACAGCAAAGAAAAACGGCAGTAAAAATGAAAGCCAACCCATCAAAGCACAATATGTCCAGGCGACAGCTTTGCAGGATGCTCCCCCTCTCATCCGCCTCCCATCCCCCCATGTCTTACTCTCGCTTCTCTCATCTCCCCATCCATTTTTTCCCCCCTTCATCCCATCTCCTGTCTCCCCTCTTCTTCTTTTTCTCTCCCATAGTACCACCACCACCAGCAGCGCCGGGGCCCAGCGGGCTGCAAGTGGACGGGCGGCACAGTTGCACCGATAAGCCGGATTCACTGTGACCTTTCTATTGTTCGGATGGCAGTTGGCAATAGCGAGGACGGGAGTCCTTCCAAATCAAATATTTGATTCATAAACATCGGGGCCCCTGAGTCGAGGAGGGCCGAGGTGCATGTAATTCTGCCAGAGGACTTAGGGACCTTCGATGCTAAAGAGCCCAAGACGAGGACGGTGGAAAATCCCCGTGAATTGTCTCAGCTCTCGCTCTCTCGCTGCGACTAAATGTCAGGTTTTAGTGTGCAGCTGGGGGGGGACAACAAAAGCAAAAAAAAAGAAAGCAGAGGAGCATCATTTGAATAATGTTTCTGTCAGCTACCCCCCAATCCTACTTCACTCTCCCCTTGGTTCATCCTCACGTCCCCCTGGGAGGAATCTGCTACGATTTACTGCAACACACAGCATGCTCTACATACACATTGCACACACACACACACACATGTACAAACACACTTGCCAGATCACCATCATGCCTGGTGAATTGAGGCAAAGTAGAAATTTTACTGGGTTGGATTTCAAAGTGAACATCGATTGAATTCCCTACTGTTTCCCTCTGTGATATAGTGTGTCCTGATAGTGCATTTGGAATGAAAAGGGATGGTCTTGCATGGGAAACATTATTTCAAAGGCCACTGCTGCTATTTTGGCTGAATATCAATGTTACTCTGCGATTTTGATCCCATACAGCACTATTGTATGGGGTTTGATATCAGAGAACAAAGGTTATAGCCCAAGGCGAGGCTTGATACTAGCCTGTATTCCCCAATGCAGGCGAGGGGACATCCAGAAGATGTGTCAGCGCTGCTATATGCTCTCTGCAGAGCTGAAAGTTCTTCCTTTTCATTCAATCTTTTTGGTCTTTATAGAAAAATACCTTCCTGCATATCAACCAGAATGGCTTGTGTTGATTTGGTGCTTTTATTTCTCTGAAACTAGAAGTCCTATTTAAGATGATTGAACTGAACTCATATGTTCTACTACAGCTGCTTGGAGAAGATGTTGAAGGCAATTACATAAACAATCACATGAGATGAAAAATGGGAATTGATGGGAAACTTAGGTCTTCATTTTATATACTTTTATGCTCCCTTGTTATCTTAAAAGACATTTTAAAAGGGTGAGAAAGAATAGATACTTGAGTATTAAGATCAACAAAATCCTGCTGGAGAAACTAATAAGATATATAGAAGTCATATAAAGTGGTATAAAATTAAACAAGCAAGCATTTATAGAAACTTTTATAAACCTTTAAAAGTAGCATTAACAAATGCTGTTAAATGAACACCAGCATTGTAACGAGGTCAATAAATATCTTTTATTGTTCAATCACAGCGACTCAGTATGTACTTACTGAAACACACAAGAGGCAGAAAGTGTTACTGTTGCACATCAGGACAGTTAAATGACACTTTAAAGACAGTTTCTGGGGGGAACTTAAAGGAACACACCTGATTTCAGAGAATGACGTATTGATCATTGTTTGTCTTTTTCTCTGTTATTGTCACAGTTCTAGAGACTTGCATAATTATTTTTTTGTTTTTGTGTTTGTCAGCTTACTTGTTAACCGATAAGAATGCAGTAAACTAAACTCCATCTCCACTTTAGCATATGCTGCTCAGTGTTTGTAGGCAACTAGCAATATACCAACAACAAGTAGCAGCTCTTAAGCTGAACAGTCATCAATTTTAAAAACTGTATTAAATTTAGCAGCTTTATATTGGAATTTCTTAAAAACACAGTACAAAAGCAAATAAAACATACTGCAGTAAAGCCTGGTCACACCAGCATGTAAAACCACAAAATTCTGCGCAAATCTTTGGCATCAGGTTCAGCTTTGGTGAACTTTGACACACGAGTTCACAACTGACCAAACAATCTTCACAATGCCGACCTTTGAGAGATCATAGAGCCAACCAGAGGAACGGAGAAGCTATTAGCACAGACACATTTTGCTGTGTCACTTTCTGGTTTGACCACAAGTTTTTAAAACTACTAGAAATTCTATGTCCATAGAAGGTGTATGCATCGATATGACTGTTTTATTAAAAGAGCATCTGGAGAAATGACCAAAACGTTGGTTTTTGACTGCTGACAGGATTCTATTCTAAATATGTTTGTGTATACTGAGATAAAACTCTGCAACCATACATGTTTAATGTCACTCACCATTCAAGTCATTCCAGTCAAAGTCAAAGGGCCATTTGTCACGTCGACACCTTCCACTATATCTAATCAGCCTTTTACTCCCTCTTTTCCAGTCTTCATTCAAGCAGAGGACTAACTTTTACTCCTTATATGCCTGAGATTTTCATTTTAGGAAATAAATGCCTAGATTATTTAATATGATTTGTATTCATACATACTACAGTCTTTAGCTCTCTATGAAATTATCAAACTAAACTGGGGGGGGGTAGATGTTATAAAGTTTTATTCTTCCTTCTTTTCAACCTGTGTGAAAGGTAAAACACCTTATATAACAAATCAGGTGAAATAAAAGGGACAGGGTGAGTTTATGTTGCTGCTAGAAAACTAAAGACAGAGACCATTATCTGGATATTGCCTGGTTAGAAGGAAAGGTCATAAAAGTTGCCAGGTGTGGAATCGAATCATCTGAGGAGGCGTGAGAAGATTTAAGTGTCTGTTGAAGGAAAATACCAGGACTGGCTGCTTCTTGCCTCATTCACTTCATCACATTTCTTGATTTTTTTTTATTTTTATTATTATCTGTTTCTCATCGCATGGATGAATGGTAG
The DNA here is from genome assembly GCF_963924715.1 of Thunnus thynnus. Classification (NCBI taxonomy): domain Eukaryota; kingdom Metazoa; phylum Chordata; class Actinopteri; order Scombriformes; family Scombridae; genus Thunnus; species Thunnus thynnus. Next base: position 20,501,653 of record NC_089537.1, read on the forward strand.
AATTTGGAGCACGGTCTTCTATCTCAAATAATTTAAACAATCATTTCCAAACTCTAACTTTGCCTCTTCCTGTCTGACACTAAAACATATGTGTGACTTGATTGGATGTTACATTACTGTACCTGAACATTAAAAAGGATGAGTCATTCTGTACTGTACCGCTGAAGATAATCAAAGAGCCAGGTAAGACCACCAAGGATCAAAGCCTCAGGAAAAACCTTTACTGTACATGACACGCTCACTATACTTGTAAGCAGCAACATATGTAAAACCCTCAGCAGCTGATACCGAACCATACGCTGTCTGCTATAAGTGATACAAGATGTAAGTGCAGTACATGCTACCCTTCATGTCCGTTATGTAATTTGCAGACAGAGAGAAGCGGGTCTCTTTAAATAGCTGCTGTGGAGCTGCACTTCTGCGTAGGACGGATATAGACACTGGGCTGACTTGTATCATCATTTAAGATGCTAAAGAATCTCTACCCCGCAGACCGCTGGCAGACGAACACATGCAGCTGTGACATTTACAGTAGTGTGCTATGCTGTCCGGAGGTAAAACGAGGAGCGAGTAAGGCTGATGGTTTTACAGATTTCCCAACAGTTTAAACAGACTGTATGTTTAGATCGCTGTTGAGTTCATTATCCTCGGGTGCCCTGGTCATGTACGTTTTCTTCCTGTCATGAGGAAATATGTTGCTGCTTTCCAGAAACACTGAATGCTTTCATTGTAAGAATGGGCCTTTCTTCCTGTTTTGTTTGGCGATATACTACGTGGCTTGTTGAAATATAGGAAATGAGAGTTCCAGTGGTACTTGGTTAACAAGTTGAACATAAAAATTCCATAGTGAAACCCATGAGAATCACAATAAACGTTAATATTTGTGAAGTTTGGCCGAGTGATGGGGGGGGGGAGGATAAACTATTCATTCAAACAGTGCATGCTTTAGTTGTAGCTTTCAAACAGTATGTGGTTTATTTGTAGTTTTCACCGTGTAAAAGGGTGGTTGTGAAAAAAAACTATACTTGAAAATGGAAAACTAAAATGAAAAATAAACTTAGAAAAACCAAAAAGACCATAAGGACAAGCACATGCTGCCTCAGGAAAAACTACATGTGAACTGAACCACCTCTCAACAAGGAGCTGAACCTGTGAGCTTATAAACAGGAAACTCCTCCTACATAACAAACCAAAGTTGATCATCAATGAATCAATTAATCTCCCCACTGTAAAGTCTATTGGAATCTTCCACTTCCTGTTTGACAGTCCAGACCTTTGTTAGATTACTGTATATAATCAACAATTAATATTTTTAGCAAGATGCAAACAGCTAAAACACTTTAATGTTCCAGGTGTTCAATCTGTTCAATCAGCTGCTTCTTTGGCAAAGGCATAATGAGTGGAAGTGGATGTGTGTGTTAAACCCGGTGCTGAGCCATTCAGTTTAAATTGTATTCAAGTGCTGTATGTAAATACTGTATGCTTCTAGAGTTCCTCTCATTGTAACATGACAGCTGTGGTCAATGGTTCATGCACTGCAAAGAGGTAAAATCAACTCTTTGTGTTAAACAGTGCAGTGCAGGAGGAGAAAAGAACGATTACTATTCAAAGCCTTTAAATGAATTTAAAAACAGTTACTTTGGTGCATTTGCAATTCAATCACTGTGTCTCGGATTAATGCAGAAAATGCCATTTGCATTCCTACTTCGAGTTGAGCGCTGTGCACTGATCCACAGGAGGATCACAATAACAGCTAATTCATATGATATTCTGCTACATTATTATCATTCATGATCACCTGTACACCTCATTAATGCCTGGGATCTTTGAGACATACACCTGCAGTGTAACATATGTGCATGTAGAGTCTATTGCGCAAAAAAATCAGCGTGCACACTGTACAGAACAGTAGGACGCATGGACTGATGCTGCTCAGATCCCCCCTACTGTTCAACACTTCCCTCTGAGGCTTTAGTGTGTTTTCATGATGCAACATGCTTGGCAGCTGGCAGAGTTGCAGAGCCTTGTCTGCTCCAAGTAAAAGACACGGCATAAGCCCTAATGTTTTGTGACTAGAATTTTGATCATTTAAAATCTTTTTTTTTTTTTTTTCACGCTTGTTTTCTCTCTCCTCTCCCTCCCTTTTTCTCTCCACTTCTCTCTGCTTCAGCCTCTCTGCTTGTGTAAGTCACAGAATCACAGAATAATGAGTTCCTCATCCTCCTGCGGTGAGCCGCATTCACTGTTGCAACCCAGGGCTTCTTTGATATGGATTCTGTTTAAATCAACCATCCCACTTTCCTTGAAAGGTCATTCTCTCATTAAAACCAATCAACGCTAGAAGTTTTAAGATCACTTTTGCCCTTTTGTAAAAGGAAGCTGAGAGTCGATTTCTGCCCGTGGAACAGATTATCCTTTTCAAATAAAAATCTGACCATAAAAATGTGAGATTCTACAAGATCAAAGACATTCAGGTGGACGATCCCTATCTCACACTAATTCTTTTCCTGAAATTAAATTAGGGGTCCCCACTGTCACACATGAATTGTGATGATACTAAATAAAATGGATTTCATTAAATGGAAAACAAGAAAATCTAGCACAATACGTGATATTTGGGCCCGCAGCCATATCATACAAATGACCGTGTGTGTTCTGTCTGCATGTTGAACCTCCATAGTAACAGAGATTAAATTAGCTCTGCAGTGAAACCAAGGTATGATGTGTGGTATGCAGGCTACAATACCCTGTTTACCCACAGCTACCAGCACTGACTTCATATGTATCCACAGAGCACAGAAACCTCTCTGTGGCTGGAATATGGGAGTCTATTTGCAACTGACACTTGGCACGCCACGCCTGTTGGATTTCTCCATATGTTGAAATTTGTGGAATTTGGTATCTTAAGAGTTTGCAGGGTGGAGTCTTCTTTGGTGCCTAAAAAAACAACAACAAGTCCTCAGTGAGTCAGTCGCCATTCTTAAAGCCCCTTCTCTTATATGATATATTGATTGAATAAATAGATGATAAAGCTTAAAAACCAGGTTCATAATTTTTCGAGTCTTAAAACAAGAGTGAGGAGTCAAAATGAACACTGAAACAGGTTTTTCTTGCTGTAATCATTGCTCCTGTTCATACTGACCATTAGAAGATCCCTTCATAATGCATTTTAAGTGTAAAACAAAATCCACAGTCCTCCTTCTGTGCAAAAATGTATTTAAAAGTTTATGTGAAGCTAATATGAAGCTTCCAAAGTAGTCAAATAAAGTAGATATTTTTAAACATTACAACCTTTTTAGTGCCCTCTTTTTATTACTATACTTCCATCACAACTCAACAGGAAAACACTGTCCGAGGAAACACGAAGAGGGAATCTGCTGCTAAGAAGACTGTAAATGTGGCAGATATCCACTTTATATGACTAACTCAAGCTGCTGAAGCCTCATATAAGCTTCAGATCACCTTTTAAATACATTTTTGCTCAAAATGACTGACACACTGTGGATTTTGGCCTCCATCACTTACACTGAAAGTGCATTTAAGGGGATTTTTTATTAGCCTGTATAAACAGGAGGAATGATTACAGCGAGGAAAACCTCTTTAAACTGTTCATATGGGCACCTGACTGTTATTTTAAAGACACACTTGAAAAACTGTGGACCCATCCTTTAAGGCTAATCTCTGTGTTGCTTGTCCAAGAATGTTTGTCCATTATAAGAATCTTAACAGTGTTATTTTAATTTAATTTCTATTTACAATACTATAGGGCTAACTTGCTCTGTACTGCAATAACCATGCAGCTTCTTTATTTCCTTGTCCTCTATGTGAGTGCTGGGCAATAATGTGATAACTTTTTTCAGTAACCAGTAGTGTAAGGGGCTACAACTTGAAATTCAGTAATTACATTATAGTTACTAATCCCAGTAACGCTCTGTTACTTCAATGGTGTGGTGGTCTACTTGTTTGCCGTCTTACCAGTAGTTTGATGGAGGGTTGATATGCAGTTTGCCGCCACCAACAGAAGAGAAATGTGACGACAGGTGACGCAAAACTGTTGTTATCTGTATGTTGTGTCTTCTTAGCTGACTTGCTAACGTTAACGTCACTGGTAAGGCTTCATTCAGGAATCACCTGGTTTAACCTAGTTCAGAGTTGAAGGGTGCTGCCTCGGGGCTACTGTTAAGCTAGCTGTTGGTGGTCAGTATATACAGCATCTCCAAACTTTCCCACTTCTTATCAGGAACTGCTGAGAATGGTGACTTTTTGTCTGGGACATAACGTTAGCCATCAAGATTTGAAACTGGTTAGCCGGAGTTTTGAGCCAAGTCACTGAGTTAACCTTATGAGCCAGCTAGGTACAGCTGATAAAATCAGCCCAAAAACAAAAGGGTCAGAAATGAGAAACCTTTGTTCCAGTCAAAGATCAAATTCTTTCCAAAATGAACAAATAATTTAATAAGGTAAATCCACTGTTATCATTGTAAACTACCTTATGTGCAGTGTTAGATTGCAAACACAGGCATAGCAACAGCAACAGAGGAGAGCGGGCCTTAGCTCAGTTATGTGCTATCTAATCAGAAAAGTCATAAAATTTCGAATGTGTCAGAATGCTGGTGAGTTGCCAGATGGCTGTGCTAAAAGTGATAGCTGTGTGACTTTTGCATGGGTGTGTGGAGAGACAAATACTCCCACACACCACTCCGCTGTATCTCCGGGTTTATCTTGAGATGGCCAGACAGTTAGTGACTCATCAGTGATGTCATAAATCAGTAACAAAAACTCAGGTGAGTAACATTAGATTGCATGATGACAGTGCTTGATGAAGCATGAGTGTTCAGGGTGGACAGGAAAGACTGAGAATAAGACAAACTAATTGTGAAATCAAGATGTATCTCTCTGCCCACGAAAGTACAAATACAGGAGGAAGCCAAGAGCTGAGTACGGAGAGATTTGATTAAAAAATGGAGGGTTGGGTAACAGACAGCAGTGTTTACAGTCTGCTTGAACTCACTGAACTTATTGCAGATTCTACAGAGGATAAACATAATCCCACAGCTGAACTTAAAGTGACTCCAAAAATAAATAGCCATTATTTTCATGATGACTGTCATCATCACAAACTACCCACAACAACTGTAATAGCTTTTGGTTGAATTATTTATGTGTGATATATTCAGGTGGCACTGGCTCTCCTACTTAAAAAGAACAAGAAAATATTTGCACCACTTCCAGCAGTGATGAATGAGGCTGTTCCGTAGAGTTTCCAAAATAAAGGAGTGAAATAACATGGGCGTGTGAGGAACTCCATGTGAATGAATTGTTTTGGCGGTGATCCAGAGAGTTCCTCCGGCAGAGCCAGTTAAAACACAGATAGCGGTGCAGCTCATTGTTATGTTGGGATCCGCCCCAGAGCTGGTATTTGTGCGTAGAGTACAAAAGCAGGGAAATGAAATAGTAACACAAACTGGATTGGGAGGGAGTATTCTGCTCTGCGGGGATGGGGTGATGTGACAGCGGGGTAATACGGGGTTGAGGAGATGTCCTTGGGGAGAGGAGGTGAAACTTAACAAAAGGCCTTCACAAGCTCAGACAAGTACAGTGAGCTCTGCTGAACATTTTGTGGAAAAACACAAGTGCAACCCACCACCCTATATGTTATGAAAAATACTCCGTTTACTACTGTGGCTTCACTGAAGAATGTGCAGGATGCACGCAGCAAATTGTTACTGAAAACAACAACTATTTAGGTGGGTTTTTTTTAACTTAAGAAGAAATAGAAAGAAATACATTTTGAGAAAATACACTTACACACGTATTAATTATTTCTTGTCAAGAGTTAGATGAGAAAATCAAGACCACTCTCATGTCTTTACAGTAAATATTATGCTAGAGGCAGGTGGTGGTTAGCTTAGCTTAGCACGAAGACAAGAAGCAGGACATAATAAAATAGAATAGTAATGAAACAACTTGTTTTTTTACACTTGTGTTTTTGTACAGTTTATCAAATGAGATATAACATGTTAATCAGTGAGCTTTGGAGGGGCTGGTGGATTTTTTTTGAAAATTTGTTTTACCTTTGAATAGAACCAAGCTAGCCTCTGTTTTCAGTCTTTATGCTTAACCAGCAGCTGGCACCAGCTTCACCTTTAATGGACAGCTATAAGAGTGGTGGTATCAGTCTTCTGGTGTAACTTGACGACAAGAAAGCGAATAAACGTACCTCACAAAATGTCCAACTATTGGTTTTTATATTATTCTGCTCTATACATAGAAAAAATTCTCTGACCTCTTGGGAACCTGAAACCTTTCATTGGATATCGCCTGACGCTCACTGTAGACATTTTGTAGATATAAGATTTGCATCCAACGGCCACAGAATGTTATGCCTCATTTCAATTCCTCCGAAACTCGCACATCAGCTAGATGATACCAGTGTTGCAAAAATACATACGCCTGTATTCAAAATGCTAATGCATTTTGCATGCCAACATTGTAGGGTTTTTATCGCTTTGCAACATCGAGGTGTAAATGCATCGTAGAACACACGCAGTTTCCATAAAAGATCTATTCAGCGGTGGAACACCCCCCCCGCCCCCCCTTACTCCTTGTCTTCCCAGTAGCTGTTTCACAGCGAGCCCTCCAGAGATAAGCCTGTCCTTCATGTGCTATGTCTAAGCACAGAGCCCAGATTACATGGACATGGAGGATTCCCCACTGGCTGCTGCTCTTCTACCACATCTCCTGGACATAAACAAGACGGATGCTGCAGAGGGTGAACAGGCTTCCACTGTGCTCTGCGTCTTTGTAATCTTGTTCGGGCTGTGTATCTTTGTAATCCCATACGCCACGACTGCAGTTAGAATAGCCTCAGCGCTGAGATGGATCCATGAATACAGAGTCTGTGGACTGTGTAGTCTAATCACTACAGCACCTTATGAAGAGCTTACGGCTCCGAGATACTTTTGCCTCTCTGGTATCAGTTTATGGAACTGCCAGCAGAGCAAAAGCTACACTGTTATCTCTTATCAGTAGGATGGAAGTAAGAAAGCAAATTCAAAAGACAGTTTATTCTTTTCAAGGTATATGATTTTCAATTTGGTTTGTATAATGTGGCATATGTCTGCTTATTATTATTTTATTTAGGTGATAATTACAATGGCACTATTAGCACAATTTTGTAGGTCAGAGTCTTCTTAAAATTGGGCTTTGGGATCCCATATTGGGTCAACTGATATGTAGACAGGGTGCATCCCAGTTTATTACAATGCAAAACTTCAAGGCACACAAATATACTCAGATGTCAATGATAAAGAGGCAAACAGACTCAGATTAGCTCTTGGTGGGATGAACTGAAGCAAAGGTTTGTCTGCGTGAATTTAAGAAGTTTCAACTTGAGCAAGAAATTCCTACTACACAGTAGAAGGAAAGTAAATACAGGCATCAGTAAATGTACAGAATGCCAGTAGTGATTGTTTTCTCACTCATGGTGATGAGAACCTTCAAATGCTACTGTGGTGTATATTGTAAAATCTGACTGTCCTCACCAGAAAAAAACACAGCATCAGCAGAAGTATCATTGCACATCTTTGCATCCCTTCTCCTACCAACAGTCAACTTTTTTTTAACCACCACCACTATTGAGCTCAGTATGTGCATATGTCCAATACCAACATTCACTGCTCTTCATGTAGTGAGGTGAAAAGAAAGGAAGTGATGTGGTGAACGAGTGTTTTCATGCAGGAGACCACATCCCATCACAGGTCTGTATTAACATTCACATTTTTATTAACCACAGTTACATTAGCCATACTGTAGGTTTGGTTTTGTTTAAGTAGATATTGTAGAAAGTGAGAATTTTTAAACCAACATTAAAAATAAAGGTGATTGAACATGAACTGGGGTTTTGCAGAATTTTCAAATAATGAGGCTCCTGTTGGGCTGACAGCTACAGCTTAACTAAGGTGACAGATCAGAAAACACTTTAATAACATGTTTGAGGATTAGGTATGAGGACTCTTCTTTCCAGTCAAGAGAATGTGTCCATTGGATGTTTGTGGCCAATAAACACTGACTGCAAAAACGCCACAGAGGTGAAATTTCTGCAAATTAAATGAATTAAATTAAGAGAATAAACGGTTTGTTTTGTATATGGATATACCCTAACACTGATACAGTGACATTTGTTTCATATATCTTTATAAAAATGTAATTTATACTTCATTGGCTATTAATAGTAAATTCCATTCTGTATGATTCATTTCCCCTTATGTTCTTGTGAATATAGTGGATCATAGTTCAGTCAATTTCACATGACAGATGACAGATTGTTTGTATTCTGAAAACTTTGGATTCTAAAAGCAGGATAACAAGCCAGTAAAGTTTGTGAAACCACACCCTTGGTGACACATGTATGCATGAATATTTTTTGTTATGTGTTTATCTGTTAAACAAATCAATTTCACGATGAGCACATAAGCACCGCTTTAAATTATCCACACTCTCCTTAGAGCTGGCAATTTGCATATTATGGTGCGCACGTTTCAACATGCACTGATTTTGTCTTTGCATGTTGCAGCAGCATGCTGGCAATACTCTGGTGGAAAACCCTCCTCCTCCTCCTCCTCCCCCTCCTTGTTCTGCTCGTCCTCAGATAACTGCCTCCAGCAGAAGATGTCCTGTCGGCACCTGGCACCCAGGGGAAGGAAGGCCTGCTATTCCCTGTCTAACACACACACACACACACACACATACATATACGCCCTCCTCGTCTGTGGGCGTCTGTGTGCGAGAGGAGAATATGTAGCTGTATGTGCGTGCATGCTCTTGCACAACTACTCTGCATGTCTTTGTGTGTGTGTGTGTGTGTGTGTGTATATCTATGTGCTGCACAGTGCTCCATTATTATTGTGTGCCTGTGAGCTGGTGTTGTCTGTCAATCTCCCCCTGGTCCCAGCCTGCTCTGGCTGGTTTTATTGAAGCAACAGACAGCGTGGGCACACACACACAAGCTCGGAGCAGCCCTGATCCCAGGCTGATAGAGACAGACAGAGACTTGGTGAAGTTGAGAGAACAGCCTGGGGTTGTCTGCAGACCACGGGGAATACGCCCCCGAGTCACAAAAAAAAACAAAACTGTGGAGTAGAAGCCAAAAACTCTACTAAACCCCCACCCCCCCTCTGCTAACGCTGCCATTCAGCTCTCCGTCTGTCTGTCTGTCTACCTGCCTGTCTGACTCCTGTCTGTCACTCAGTCCATCACCTGCTTAACCATTCAATCTTTTGCATCTACTCACCCACCTCCATCCTCACATTTGTTTCTTTTAGCATTTTTTTTTTTTTCCCTCCACGGGCTTAGTTGGTTGTTCCCTTTTGTTCATCAGTGCCATCAATCTTGCATGGAGAAAACCAATGCATCAGCAGTGTAATTTTGTAATCAGCACGGCAAGGAATACAAATCAGATCGGCAGCAGGGCCGTAATGCATGTAATCCATCAGAATGAAAGTGTTACAGACAACTGATAAACATGCATTTTTTGAGGTGATTAATTGACTGAATAATAGATTGATCTGAGTGTATTCTCACAGACATAGAGTTTACTTCTCTCTTTTTCCATCTATTGTGCGGAAATCAATTTAAATATACAGACAGTTGGTGAATAAGCATTGCGGGACGGATGCTTTTTGTTTTCAGTGTAGTGCTGCAGGCGTTAGAATACGCTTCAGATTGGGTCATTTTGTTTTATTTGTGCCATTTATTTATTTTATTGCGCTCTCTGGGTGGCTATTAGGAATTTTAACAACATCACAGGACTTATCTTGTCATACACAACTTCCTCCGCACTCGCACAGCAGCAACACCTCCGCTCATTGTGAGCTACGGTGGCCTGCGCTTGACAGAAACAATGACTCTGTGTCTTCACAGCAGAGACGAGTAAGCTAGCTAATGAGAGAAACACCCGGTAAATAGGTAATACATCACAGTGCTAAATACTGCAATAATAAAAAAAAAAACAGCTTTGGCATTTGCTTTCATTTGCTTAGGTTGGCTTGAAAATGAAGCTTATTAGTCTTCATAGATGAAATGTCTCGAAATGCCGGTTTCTCCCTTCTAGGTTCCCCGCTGTTGCGCGGTTCAAAATGCCAGCGGGTGGGGTGAGCGGTAGCGGGGGAGGGATTCGGGGTAGTGTCAAAACTGCAGTGGTTTGAAAAGGTTTGAAAAGCACCTGGCGAAGTAATCATTGATTCATTGGTATTGATCAGCAATCCTCTCAACTCCTGCAGATATATGACGGTCATTTTGTGCAACGAGGCAGAAAGAATAATCTTACTGATTTGCTCTTTCATTCGGAGGAGCTTTTGTTCTTAGTTCTAGCATATCTAGAAGCAACAGCGGCACAAAATACAGCGATTGACACTGTTTCCAAAGCAGTCAAAATATTGGACCTGCGCTGCCTGGGCCCGTCTGTGGCTATCTCAATGAAAGATTGATGAGGCTCTTCAGGTAGATACAAAGCTAAGTGTCTTGTTTATTAATGTGCTGTGATTGGATCCATTAGCTGCCTTGTGTAAACTAATCGCCGTATAATGTGTTGTCATTTCAGCCTAACTGCTGATAATGTATTCCTCCCCCGTCTTTGCAAATGCTGTTATTTTCTAATAGACTCATAGAAATAATGTTGTGTCAGGAGTAGGGATTTTTTTTTTTTTTCCCCCCCTCCCATCCGGTCCACTGAACAGTAAGCATGTTTCACATTCACATTGATTGCTGAATTTGCTGTATGCTCCGGCTTGCTGTACTCTGATATGCGCAGTTATATAGAGTCAGCGCAGAGAGCAGCAGATTTGGGCAAATCAAGTTGTGATAAAGCCTACCTTTACTATCTAATTCTACCTATTGGAGTGCAGATTTACTGCCAATACAGGAAGGAGCATTTGTAAATGAAAGCAAATTGGGTCAAATCTCAGCTGCATCCCCGGAATATTACTGCAGACAACCTTTCCCTTCCGTGTGACAAGACATCCGAAAACACATCAGCACAGTGGCAACACCGGGGGACGAAGATTATTGACTCGTAATAGCAGATCTAATAGCGTTGCTTTCACAAAAGGATAAAAAAACAGCCTTGCAGAACCATAACAGTATCATAACCACACTGGCTGACATCCAGCTTGCCATCTTCAGGGATCAATTTCTTCAAAGCATAATGTATCTCTTTTATTCTCCATCTGAGATGCAGAGTTGGTGATCTCAAGGTGCGCAGTGAGACTTTGAAGTGCAAAGGAGTCGGAGTCAGAGATGGAAGATTCACAGCCCAGGTTTCTCCCCGCTGAGAGACTCTGACCTCAAGTGAACAGAGTGAAACTGAGCAAATTGAAAATAAGTTTAGTAGGGCACGCCACATTTCAATGTACATATTGGAAAATAAACCTTGTGAAAGTACCTGTCAGAATCAATTTGCGATGCCAATGAATTTCAAAGAGTTATCCGAGGCTTTTAAAACGTCTTCCCAAACCCAAACTCTGTGTAAAGTATATTTACTAGAGATATGTCCCATTTTTTATTACAGAATAACTAATTTACATGATAATGTGCACTTTGAAAGCGAGCGCAGCGCCGCGTAAGGGTAAAGGAGAAGTAGGATTCACAAAAAAATTACAACGGTACAAAGTTGTTTTTCTGTTTACACGCTCCTGCATTCATCACCTTATCATGTACGAAGTGGCAGGTGTGCTTTGCATCTCTGCAACATACAGTATTCACCAGTTTATTATGCAGACAGTCATAGCGGGCCTCATCTATAAATAAAACTGTGGCCTATTCTTTCTGCGGCAGGTTCACGCCAAGACGGCTGCCAGTCGCATGGGAACTCCACTTCACAAGGAACAAGCAGCACAACAAATATGCACATGGAGAGAATGAGGGAACAAAAGACAGAAACTGTGTGTCACTCTGCTTTTTTTTTTTTTTTTTTTTTTTTTAGCAGTACACATGCCGCAGAGTGTGTACCACATGCTGTGGCGCTACAATAGCTGTTTGGGAGTTGTAGCTAATGGACAGGTCTGAACATTGGATAAGGCCTTTGAGATTATGGAAGTTTCAGGGGGAGAGATGGGGAAACGCTAGGGTTACAAATGTAAACAACCTGCTTGGGGGCCGCAGTCACACAAAAGGTTTAATAGTCCGTTAATGAGGCCGAACACATGTGACCTCTCGCCTTTGATTTAGATCGAACAGTCAGTTGTGTTGGTTGTTTTCATTCATTACTCAGTTAAAAAACGCTTCCCTGAACATGAGTGATGATAGAAGGTATGTTTAGCTGATAGAAATGATTGCAGCGCTGGAAAAACACGTGCAAATAATCACAGCAAACACCTCTCCATCTGCACCGCACGCACGGCAGAGAACATTTACACAGCTCCTTTGCTTATTCTATTGTCCTAATTATGAACGCACCTGCAATTCCTTCCTTCCTGCACCAAGTTTCCCACAAAACCAATCGGACGAGCTGAAAGGGAGAGTCACAATGATGTAATTATTTCTCCAGGTTCCCAGGATACACTGAAAAGAAAACAGAAGGGGGGGGGGGATGCAGGACCGTGGCTAACCAGCAAAGCCAGTTTCGGTGCTCTTTAAAGCCGACTTGGGTGTAAAGCGATTCCGGATTACCCTGATACATGATTTAATGGTGCATTCTCCATTGGTTCAGCCCACCAGAGCACTCTGCACGCAGTGATGGGAGGGTTGTCTGGTCTGGGAAACAACTCTAGTGGTCGTTGTTTGGCGAATCAGAGCAGGAGAGTTTCTTGAATTCAGGGCAGAAAAAATCTGATTGGAAGGATTAAATGTCAGTGGGTGGAGCCGAAGAACAACAGTTTTTGTGGATAAGTAGGTCTAATGTGAGAGTGTAAAGTGGTGAATATGACACCAAGAAAATAGGTAGTTGTTCTAGTCTAAATCAATAGACAAGCACATTTTCACTATTAAGAACAAAGCAACTTGCTGAAATCTGATAAAAGTTACTGTTCAGAGATAAATCACATTTCCAGATCTCTACCCCACGCCACACTTTGATAGACACCTGTCGGCTCTGAGTGGCAAACATGATACATAAAAGAGCAGCTAGCAATGACAACGCTAACCGAGGCTACGTGAAGTTAGCTCTTGCAGGTGTTGAGGAATGACCTTTCTTATATCCCATAACATCAACAGGCAGCACAGAAGACCTCCTGACACAGTAACGTTAGCATTAAAAAGTAACGTTAGCAAACAGTACATGAAATTCTTGCTAATGGCAAAACAAGTTAAGGACACGGGACACTTCTTCTCTTTTTATATCCATAACGTTAGCATGTTTTAAACTATCCACCTCATTAAGATCCAGGCCTCTGACCAGATTGCCAGATGCTAAGCTAATTCTGTACTCTGAACTTCTTCTTGGGATATTAAACATTTTCCACCCATTATTTATGCAATTATTGCAGTTTATGGCACAACTCAACTCATTCTGGGGTTTTTCTACTCCCATGCATCAATGACATTGCTTGGAAATTTGTCTTTAGGTCTTCATATTTTCACACTGGGACCCCTAAAATTAGCTAGTTTTCGGCTCCATCCATCATATTTATCTCCGCCTCTGAATTTTATTTTCATGCTTCCAGAGCTTCTCTCCATCTGAGAAATGCCTGTGTAACTAAGTTTATTTAAATTATCGATGTTTGTAGTTGTCCTTGTGGCCACTACGGCACTTGAGAAAGAAAAGCTCTCTTGAGTGGATGCAGATGAGGGAAAAACTCTTTGAACTTGGGAGTGGTATTCAGCGCTTTTCAGAAATGACCTTCAGCGACTTTGTTTTCAACCAAACTGAAGTGTTTTGGGATTTGATTGCAAACAAAATAACATGACTTTATGTAACGCGGTCAACAACATAGTAAATATGAAAAATAAAGAAACGGGAGACAGATTAGACAGAGAAACAGAACATGGTGAAGGCTGGAGATATTTTCTGATATCGAGTACTTCTGTTTACATTCATGAGGCTTAGCCTGGTGTGCTACCTGCTAAGATGGCTTGACTGAAAGGGATTTGGAGAGCACTTGTAAAGTCGAGAGAGAGACAACGTGTGAAAAAGGCAGCTATTCGGGATGCAAGGTTCCCCCGCACGAGCGTTTTAACCAGATTTAAACAAATGAACTTGACTGAAATTAACACTTTTGTAACCGCTGAAAGCACCCATGATTCATTTATCAAAGACCCTTGCACACATACGCACAGAACAACCATCAGATGTAACACTTATTTTCTCACTTATCCCCCACACCCCCATTCCTTCTGCATCAATACAAGTCATTCTCACATTAGTGTAGACGCTGGGGTGCACAGCCTGCTTGGCTCCTAAGCCTTATTTTTTGGTTGTTAGGAGGGGGGGGGGGGGGGGGTGGCGGTGATGGGGAGTGGGGGTTGCCTCCTTTTTGAAAGTGTGGGTTTTTGATTCGGTGCCATATTCTCTGAAGCTGAAAAACAGCCCCATCAGTAACTCATTTCATATGGATGTGCTCTGATGTGGCAACTGCTTTAGTCTCTACTCAGTATGGTGCTTTGCTATAGGCACTTTGTATTCATGTTCTGTGTTATTCTTTTCTTCTTGATTATACAATGGCAGTGGAAGCTATTTAGCGAGAGGAAGGAAGCCGACGCTCTAATTTGAATTGTTAACTTATTGGTATTGCTTGCAATAAGCACTCGGATTGCTGCTTTTAAAAAATGTCAAAACACAAGACTTTGTCAAAAAAAAAGAGGGGGCCGCTTGACATTTTGACCTGTGCTCTGCGGATGGAAGTGGCTGTCAAAGCAGAGCTGTCAAGTCCCAATGTAGGTGCTGTTCTCTTATTGACCACGTTCTAGCGAGCAGACAGTTGTCTCTGGGGGGATTCCTCCAGGCATAATCAAATCAAAAACCCGGAAAATTAACAGAAACAGGAAATAGGAAACAGTATGGGCAATTAGGTGGGCATTTCCCCTCAAAGTCATACAAAAAAAAAAGAGCCCAAAATAATTTCAATGTAAGCGAAGTGAGTGCCTCCCCTTCTTTCTTTTTTTTTTTTAATTTGAGCGTTCTTTTTTGTGTGGTTGCCTATTAGCGCTTAATTGAGAGAGTCCTGGGATAAGCTGTGGAAGAATGCGAGTACTGTCCAAGCCGTGGCACGGTCCCAACAGACGGGGGGGGGGAAGGAGGGGCGCAGGAGGGTACGCGCTCACCCCTGCCCCCACCTCTCTCCTCTCTCTCTCTCATTTTTTTTTCTCCTCCTATACAAGAGCAATACAGTAAAGTCCACCAAACCGAATACTTAATTTATTTGACGAGCCAAGGAAAATTGTTTGCTGTTCGGTTTTTTCTCTCCCCCCCCCTGTGAATCTTCCTCTCTCTCCTCCCAGCACTGCTACATCTTTGTTCCATTCCCTCGACGGCTTGTTCACTTACTTTCCGTTTGACGTTCATTTGTAACAACTTCAAAACACGCTGGCACAGAATACACAGACAGATGTTAGCGATGAAATATTTATCCCATAAATTGTAACCTGGATTCCTCACTTGCCTTGTGAGCTTAGCCAACACGTCTATTATTAATGATGAATGGGCTTCTTTTTTTTTTTTGTCAGCTCTATGTTGATTTGTAAAATAGCTGTATGAGTGCTTTTCAGATTTTTTTTTCTCTGTTTGTTTTTTTATTTATTTCGGTGTAAGCATGTAGCAGATGATGCATGATGAATGATGCGGGCTGAAAACAGCAAGCTCAGGTCTGTTTTCACCCAATGAATCTTCATCTGAAATCCATCTTTATCTGCTCTCCGATGGTGATGACTGGCCATTTAAAGATACTCAGGCTGTCTGTTGAGACGGAGCCAGGAGCGTTTGAGCCTGAGCTGGGATCCAGGTTCCTCCCACTGCTTTGACACATAAATAAAAGAGAATAATAATGTTCAGCGGCTGCCTGAGCAGCATGCTAATATGGCTGAAAGTGCCCTTTAACCAATGCACCATATCAAAAGGTGGAAAATATGATCCTGAGAGGCATCTAACAGTCCGTGGAAAGCTGTAATCCCGCACAACTGGGACTCCTACAGTACTGCCTTATTTTATCTCCAGCTAAATAAAACCATTAGACTATAATGTCCATATCTGAAGCAAGCATGCAAAGTGAATCAATCTGTGTGAAACTATAAAAATCTCCAGGCACAAAAATGAGGATAAAAGTCCGTGTAGTGCACATAAATCCAACATGCATTGTTGTGATGACGATTTGTTTTAAGCCAACCCCTCAGACTTTTTTTTCCATTAAGTGGTGAATAAAACAGGGATGGTGGGAAATTCAGAGGGTGAGATTAATTGGCATGCAAGCAGAGTAACTGTCCACAGTCTGCCGATCACAGGGCTAGCCAAGCATGACAAGCATAGCCTATCTTCTACTTTTCATTAGGCCACGGACGGGGCCAGCCACAAGCTTTATGCTAAACAGGGTTGATACGGCTGT
Organism: Thunnus thynnus; assembly: GCF_963924715.1. Lineage (NCBI taxonomy): Eukaryota > Metazoa > Chordata > Actinopteri > Scombriformes > Scombridae > Thunnus > Thunnus thynnus. The sequence continues at coordinate 20,518,182 of NC_089537.1, forward strand.
CTCAGTCTCCCAAATACCTTTACCCCCTCAAAACAAAACAACAGGATACGTACCGACAAAACCAAACAATGTCAGGGGAAAAAAAAAAAAAGAGAGAAAGAAAAAGAGACGGTTCTTGCATGAAGTCTGTCATGCAAATAAAAGGAATGAATAGCTGGAGGGGAAATAAGGAGGAAGTGTGGTATCAGAAGTCGACTTGATGCGGGGAATCAATGAATAACTGTCTGTGTATGATTAACTAGGCCTTTATTCTGGAAGCGTGCCTGCTCAATTTTCAAAATGTACATTTCATTTATTGGGATCCATTGCGGGGTGTTGGCAGAATTATGATTTGTATACGCAACAGTGGTAAACTAATTAAAATATAAACTAGGCTGAGTTGTTTTTGTTGTATGTTCCAACCATGACTTGAAAACAAACAGCAAATAAATAGGTTCAGTGTACCTTGGAGTATTGATAGTCCGTCTTTGTGTCTGCCTATGTGTGTGTGTGTGTGTGTGTGTGTGTGTGTGCGTGTGTGTGAGTGTGCACATCCCCGTTCTGTTGGTGTAAACTCCAAAAGCCTCTTCTCCTCCCTGTTTAAAATTCATATCAAAAGTGTATCTCAGCAGATTGGTGCTTTAGTTCTACTGGATTCTGTCTCCTAATGTCAGAGCACTTTGGAGGCAAAAAACAACAACATTTTGAACACTTAAATTTCAACAAGCGGAACACATGTAAGGTCAAAAGTGGTTCGGATGAAAAATGAACTTGAAATTGGAAGGAAAACAAGCAAAGTTCCCATAATGTTTGGATATATTTTTAGATGCGTTCTTAAAGAGATGAGGACCTTGGCTACAGCTGCCATCTATCTGCGATAGTGATGCCAGAGTAAGGAAAAACTCTTGAGTCATCGTGCTGTTTTGGTTTATCACTGTGTGTGTTTTCTATTCGTCCTTGGCTAGGATGAAATTAGGGAATTTAAAGTGTAAAAACCTAAAAGCGATGACTCAAGCAAGTCACTGTGCCCGGTCAAGATACAGTTTGACACATAATCCCCTGCAAAATGGTGAAACATGGTTTTTGTACAGATATAAGATTGTACTTAGTGAGCTTTAGAGGTGCTGGTAGGCAGATTTTATGGCCTTCACACAGAGCCAGACTATAGCTGTTTCCCCCAGTTTCCAGTCTCTATGCTAGGCTAAGCTAGCCAACTGCTGGCTCTAGCTTCATATTTAGCGTACAGACATGAGAGTGACATTGATTTTCTCATCTAACTCTCAAGAAAGCCATAAAGATTATTTCCCAAATAATACTGTTTTATGTACTACTTTCTTCACTGCTTTACTTACAATAGCAACAGACAAAGTGGTACTATTAGCATTTAGCTGTATTTTAGCATTAGTTTTATTAGCGTTTCCTGTTTCTAGGCCTAATGCTAAGCTAAGCTAACTGACTGCAGCCTTACTGACATAAGAGAGGTAACCATGGCTTAATATTTCTAGACATTTATGATATGTTTTAAAAGTCAATTTTAGACTGATATATTAAGGTCCGTAGGCTACAAATATGATTAATTTGTGAGAAACTAATGAAAACAATTCAGGATATATTAAATCACTACTGGCTGTGATTTCTTGTTCAGATGTCATTTGGAACTGACCGCAGAAACAAGGGAACAAGTCTTCGTAATTTTAACTTCCCCCTCTCTTATCTTTTGCTTCCATGTTTGCAGAACCGAAAGTCCTCTTTACTCATGTAAAGGAGGTGACCGGAGCTCGGCACAGGGACAAAACAATAGTATGCCCTCATGGTGAAGTGGATATGAGTGATTACAGTCCTAACCATCACCACAGTGACCTGGTTTATGGAAATCACCTCTCCGCTGAGCAGACGCCTCCAGCTCATCATAGGGGAATTTTTCAGAGGCACTCAAAGGCCAAGAGTAATATCAGCAGAGGAGCGGGAGGGGAGGGATGTCATCACCTCCTCTGTTTGTCTGGTCTGGTGTCTGTTCAAAAGTACTACAGGATGCTTATGGTTTGGACTGAGAGTGGATCTGGAGAGCTATATTGAAAAACACCATTAAAACCATGATGACGGTGGATTATTGTCATTGAAAAGGCTGCTGGTCTAAAATTACATGAATGGGCTCTAAGCCCAAGAGTGGGGCAGCCCTGAGGCTACGACAGGTTGTTGCTCTTTTTGTTTTGCTCAGTGTTGACATCAGTTGGACATGGGTGGGCAAGCATTTCCTAGAGGGCGGGTGGGAACACATTATTTTGATAGTGACCCCTCCCTTCGCTCAAGTGACAAAACGTCCAATTTCTGCCCGAGTGTATTCTTCAGCCAAGCATGTGAGGCTGCATTCACAGCCACGGAGTGTTCATAATGTGCCAAACAATTATGTCACAGTCTTTGGCCTCCCATGTGAGAAAGTTAGCCCTCCCTCCTCTGCTGTGTTACAGTATGCAAATGGGAAAAAAGGCTAAAGTCTGAGAACTAGATCTTATGGAGCAGGGCCAGGCTACTGTTCTGAGGCAAAGTGAATGGCATCTGTAAGCGTTTATGGGAGGGGGGTGAACGTGGATGTGAATTAGAGCAGTATTCCATGGGAAATAAATTGGGGATAAAAGGGGCAGCCTTTTTGTTGAGGGAGGGACGGTGGATGCTGGCATGTTGGCACCCATAAAGAACTGATGTTTTAAAATTTCTCAAGCTACAGAAGGTAATCTACGCCAGCTATTTTTCACCTCATGCATTTGTGAGTGCCGGCCCTCAAAATAGCATAGTGGGAATAAAAGATGAGAATGCGGAACCACAGTGAAATCTGTTGGGTGACAAAAGCTGGAAGATCTAAAGGGCTGAAACTTGCAACCACAGGTTTGCGGTGGGAAATGTACTTTTTAGATGTTTCCTGTTTCTTTTGGCGAGAACACTTGCTAAAAAAAAAAAAAAAAGACAGAGAATGTGTGATGAAGAGAAAAAAAAAAGTATGATTTTGAAGAAACAGAGCGTTAATTAAATTGCCTAATCATGTATCATTGATTTTTTTTTTTTTTTCCTTCTTTCCCACCAACAACCTTCATCCTTCTGCCATAAATTACTGGCATTATTTATGTTGCATCAACAAAGGCTTGTGGGAGATTGTAAAAACTGCGATGGGGTCAAAGCGTCCTCCGTGCTCTATAAATTATGCGTCCGGTGCATGTTTAATCACATGAAGCACAATGCTGGCGCACAAACCCTGGCCTGACCTTCTCATAATTAAAATGCAAAGTAACCTGTTGCCTGTCTGCTACAGTGATTGGACGTGACGCGCTGCAGTCAGTCAGCCTCTCTGCCTCTTGGTTACGTACCAAACCTCATACCATCCAGACGACGCACAGAGCTGGTATGTTAGTTTGGTTGCATCCTACCTTCCTTGATCATTTCAGTTTTTTAGATTTTAAGATCACGGACAGTTTCAAAAGAGTCAATCTGAGATAATTATGGAAAGACAATTAATTTCTGTTATCACATGCAGTAGTCAACTTCTGTTGGGAAGAAAAACAAATTCCATCTATAAAAATAGAGGAATGTTACAGTTTGAAAGCTTTTTATCATCTAAATGTCAACTTGTCGAGAAGTAAAGTTAAACAGCTTGGTTTTAGCTTGATGATAAACCCTGGAAGCATGAAAATCACCAAAATTGGACATTTTAGGTTCCCACATAACTGCTGCATCATGTGTGCTCTCTGTGTCAGCTATTTTCCAAGCTGACTGTAGTACCAAAAGGCTACTTGCTTCCCAGAGAGTAGCTACTATTATCCTCAATGTCGATCCAGGGTTATGGAACCTTTTAGCATTCCTAAGTCTCGTCTCAGAAGTGTTATGCATCAGCAGCCAGAGGACCCCCTTGACCCACAGAATAAGCTAGCAAAACAAAACAATTGCTTTAATAATTGGAGGACAGATGTCTTTTTTTCCACAGGGAGCTGCAATTAATCTTTGAAATATGCAAGATAACATGTCAGCTGAAAATAGAAAGCTCATGCCCTTTCTATCTTTTATTTTTTCCCAATGTGGCTGTGAAGATCATTTGCATATGTGTAACCTACAATAGAGAGCAGTGAACTGCTGAAAATGTAGCGCTAATACAGACTTATGTGAATTTATGCTACAGTGTAATATGAGGAATTTAAAAATGCAATTAACGCACAGGAACATTTTCACAAACTACATCAAAAGTTCATAAGTTTAGGTTTTGCAAATGGGATCATTTCACTACATTCACTTTACACACTGTTTAGCATGTACATCAATCCGCCGCCTTCTATACAAGCGGCAACTTCTTTTTTTTTATCTCCCCTCTTCCTCGTCACATGCTACAGCATTTCCTATATGCTCCTCACTTTTTTCAGTTGATAATTAATTAGTGTGACCAAAAATTAATTAGGGTCTAGTCCAAAGAATGCTAGTGCGCGTTGCAGAATTAATTCCTGAGATGGAGGTAGAGAGGCAGATTAATATTCTGCTTGAGCGTTACTGTTCGCTTGTGCCCTCAGGTTTTAATGAGAGATGATTAAGTGAAATGTAAATATCAAACATATAAAACCTGGTGACTGACTTAACATGACCACATTTACATACATGGTGAGAAGAAAGCACACAGTCATTTAACAAAGTTAATTCTTCTACAGGCAAATGATTTCAAGACTTGTTATCAGTGATACTCTGTATCAGCAGTAACACGATAACTTGCAGTTACAGTTTGTGTAGTTATGATTAATGTTTGGGATTATTTGGAAATTCACTCGTACTGGTAGCTTGATGGAGGGTTGATAGCAGTTTCTTGTCTGTGTGTTCGGAGGTTAGACTGCTGCCAGATGTGGTAGCTTGGTGCTGGGGTGGGAGATGTGTGGAAGCAGTTAGCTTCTACCAAAAGTGAAGAAATGTGTCCCCTGATCACTCAGAAGTTGTCTTGTTTACATGTACTTTGTCTTCTTTCCTTCCAGCTGGCCACTGCTAGTTTTGCTTTAATTCAGTTGGTAAGCTTTCAGTTGAGGACAGGACTAGTCTAAAGAGCTGCATGTGTTCAGTCATTGTTACAAAGAGCCTGTGGCTGGGGTGTGACTTCGTTTTTATTTTGTTTTTTTATCTTAACCCTCCCCTGAGCTACAAATATTTTCCTTGAGCCTCCCTGAGTGACGGGGGGGGGCATGCATGACCCTCCCTCCACTATAAATAACCATATTTTATTATATTCACACCAAAGGTAGGTAATATCGGAAAGAATAAAAAGCAAAGGCTGACCTTTTCCAATCATTACGTTTAACAGAACCGTGACTCTTAAACCTTGGCCCTCTGACCTCCCTTCCCTCGTCGGGGAAAAAAAGCAAACTAGCAGGCCAACTTACTGTGTCCTCTCCTATAATAGTGCAAAAGTTACATATGACAATTCCAGCTCTGAAACAAAAATAAGACGCTAACTTAGTCCAACCAATGTCACGAGCAAACAGCACGGAGGGAGTGACAGTTATCACCAAAACAAATAACGTCTTAAGCAAAATGCAAATCCTCCTCACAAATAATCACATCATCACACAAGCTGTGTGCACTTCATCAGAATATGGGTGCATGACAGCAACCCTCCTACCACACAAAACCAACATCTGATAAGCCTCTCTCTCTCTCTCTCTCTCTCTCACACACACACACACACACACACACACACACACACACAACATTAGCAACATGTGCATATTAATGACCGTTTTCCCAAATATACTGTAACATACAACAGTGGCGCAGCGGCCAGAATAATATCAGCTGGCTCGGCGGCCATTATTAGATTTTAAAAACTTACCCTTTGATGATCACATTCACGAAAGTTGCTTGTAAAGGAAATCCTGGAGTTGAAGAAATCCTTGGTTTTCTGCACCAAATGAGCTCTGGTGTAGGTCTTCCTTTGCCGATTAACTCCAACTTTTCATGAAAAGTTAATCCTGAAAAAGGCATGGATAATCCTCACTAGCCATGGTGACTCCTGGTTTGTTTCGTTTTTTCCCGCTAGTTTGTGATTGGGTCCGCTCCATTTCAGTCTGTCGGCGCACCGCTTCATCTAACTGCGAAGGGCGGGAAAACTGTTTAAACGGAGAGTAGTCTGTCAACCAGCGGCAGCAACCATGTAATTGTCAGCTGATAAAACAACCATGTCGGCCTACAGGGCAAAAGCTATGGTAGTTCTATAGTCCTAGCTGACAAATAATTGCCAGCATGGACAGTAATGTTCACAATATGTTTTTATGTAAGCCTGAATGATATTCATCGGTTCTCTGTCTTAACAATCTTCTTTGACTTGTTTGTGTTAGTATGGGCCATGTAGTCGTGGTGACGTAAACGACGCTCTCGACGCTGAAATATGGCGGCGGATCCGGACGACAACCGTTCAACAGTGTGCAGACTCTGCCTACTCGGCATAGCACAGGTGTACCGGCGCGTTAATAGTGCGACCCATTCACAGCTCACAGCAGATTAAATTGCCGTTAATTAGCGACAACAAATCCCGCCCATTTAGAGGGAGAGTATGGTTATGATTGGTCAATTTTACTGTCATTTGAATTACTCGGCCCTCTGAAGATAATAGCTGGACCACCAATCACAGAGCTGAAAGAAGCATGTTGTTCCCAACAACGGTGGAGGCGCAAAATTCTGATAGGCTGACAAAAGGGGATCCTCTTTCATTTAACCCTTCATATTCCAAGACAAAATGAATAGGCAGGTTTGAATGGTTTATTTCCTCAGAAACGTTTTCTGAGTCTCGTCACCAGACAATGACAAAACACGTATTTTGAAAAGAGTATTTAAAAAAAATTGATGGGCCTCCCCCTTTAGCACCAACCCCTCCCTCTCATAAAAATGAACAGTCCCTAAGCTAACGTTAGCTGCTTGTTGAACCAAAATGTCTTGTTTTCAGTTAAATTGAATCAAAATGAAAACAGAATATGTGACATGTGGGTTAAGTTGAGTAATTACTGTAGTAAATTGGTAACTTTCTAAATGAGTAATGTGTACGGAGTGATACCGGGGAACATTGTAGTACTATATCAGCTTACAGATGTTATTTTGCCTAAAAAACATGCAGATTAGGTGAATTTGAAACTGTTAACTCTGTGTGATTTTGGGCTGTCCCAGACGAAAGATGACCAATGTGAGAGATGTTCAAAGATGGCCGTTGTGTCGGTCTTGCGACCAAAGATATCCTGGCACAAAATTCTGACAGCGTCAGAAACTTAGGATAACCATCTCACAGTGTTACTGCTGCTACGACATACAGCTTCTAACCAACCAATAGCAATGCAGCATGAAATATCGCACTGATGGAAAGTAAAACAAGCAAAACGAAATGTTTGGGATTCCAAAAAAGAAGAAAATCTTGTTGAGTTGTGGCAGCAGGAGCCTTGTTTGTATGATGTGTCCTCCAGCTGTTATCATGACTGCGCCAAGAAAGGCGTAGCATGGAAAGCTCAATTCTTGCTTAGCTTCATTGTTCCTATAGTGGCTCAGATGGTTCAGTAGGTGCGATCATCGTACAGTCTACATACATCCGAATTGAAGTTCTATCCAAGTTTATTAGATCCATGTCGCACAGTGTGTCTTGCAATAAACTTATAAATTGCTGAAAAGTCAGTCTGTAGGTTCCATTAATTGCATGTACATGTGAATTTGTCTGTAAATACATATTATGCAGCTAGTCACTAAACTAACATTAGCTATTAATGGTAGCTAGAGTGTATCCTGTGTGTTTAATGTTTTTTTAAGCCTGTCTTATTTATTTTATCATGTAATTTGTAAAGCGTCTTGTCCAACTGTCCATGAAGTGTGCTATATAGATAAATTGCCTTCCCTTGTCAATCTTACTTTTCACCTGAAACCTGACAGGCTCCACACCCCCGCAACCCTGGACATGATAATCATACAGATGGATGTAAAAACTGCACTACTACTTGATTTTCTTGATTTCTAAGACACAGATGAAGTGGATAGATCTGGTCTTAGAAGCTAAAAGTAATACAGCTTGCGTGCTACGGCCTCATCCTTTCATACAATAATCGTGATTTGAGCAAAGCGGAATGCATAACAGTTTGAAGTGAAAATATTCACAAAGTGTGAAATTAAAATACATCTTGTCAGGAGGCTATCGCCATCTCTCATGCTGCTTGCTTTCTTTCTTCTTCTCTCTGCCAGGCATAACACACAGTCAGGAGGCAGTTGTCATGGTGATTAATGCAAATGCACACTGTTAACCTGTAGAGGAGAGAAGGGGACTTCTCTCATCTCTCTCATTCTCGCATCTCAGACCTTGACTTCAACTAGTAAGTGTCTCTGCTCACTACCTATATAATAGCAGTAGAAATTGAAAATCATAGCAGCTTTTATAAAGCCTGACATCTCGCTTAGATGTTGTAAATGAAATCCCTGCCCTTCAGATTATGGATTGGCTGCGTGGATTTGTCGGAAACACTGTAAGCTTTGTGAAAACTGTGGGATGAAAACAGAGCCTTTCAGACGTAAGAAGGGACAATGCAGTTATTTTGGTCCACGTGCTGACACTGATATGAAGCAACATAGCAACAAGTGGCTTAGAATGACAGCCAATGCCATGACAGTACCATAACAACTGGGATCATTAGTGTACATAAACTGCCGAAGCATTGCATCTATAGTTCTGAAAGCAATGTGACCTACCAAGAATGCCTTAATGAGAGTGGGAAAGGGCAGTGACAAAAACATCATTACACCAGGGACCATTATATGGGAATGTGCACACTCGCCTGTCCTCACCTCTTCTTGACCGTTCGACCCCTGGATCCAGAGGCTAACTGTGTATTTTGGTCCATCCTCCTGAGTGCACCGCTGCTGTCTGCCGGAGTGACACAAGCCAGAGACTCGGAGAGTGAATCTAATTACAGAGACAATTATGACTGTGACCCAGTTCGACCCGGATTTGTATTCAAATGGACTCATTTACCTTGAGCTTTGCAGATGCATCTTCTGAGGACCGAGTGTGAACCCAGAGACTCCTCTGTCACTCTGTCTCTTTGTCTCTATTACAGTACACACACAAGTGCTCGCAACTGCACGCACGCACACACATACACACACATACAGTACGTTATTATCATTGAAGTATATGATTATTTGTCAGCTGAATGCGTTATGGTTTTCGTTTTTTCATTAATTGATTTAAAATGATCCATATAATCTAACCAGAAGGTCTCCATTAGAGCTGGGTGATAATTCAATGTTATAGTTCATCGACTGTCAGCAGAATCATATTGGGGTGATATGACCTTATTACACATTTCTGTTCAAATCAATGATTCATAACAAGTTGTAACTCAAGAACAGACAAAATTACATATTGTAATCTTTTTTTTTAAGCAGGCATTCATACTAAAAACGATCATTTTCAGTATGTGCTGCATTGAAAGGGCATGTGTTATTTCACACTGCACTGCTTGTTTATATGATACAGGATGATACAGGATTTTGCAGCTGTGGAAAGTTATCTCAGCAACAATCATCTGCAACTGTATCCTCCATTTCAGTGGAATACACCATTTCTGTTGTGTGTGAATGTGTGGTTGTCCAGCTCTTTGCCGGATTATGTTGCAGGAAAAGCTGAGTCAGGTTCAACTTTTTCGCCAGACAATCGTACGTTTCTTTAATTATGCGGTGCCACTCCCAATGTGTGGGCCCACTGAAAAGAATGAGGTGCCTGTGTCTTTGTTCATTGTTTGTTCATTGCATACATTTGCCATATTGATGAGGATTTCAACTATATCACCCAGCCCTACTCCATTCACATTGACAATGATATGGTAACATGCTAAAATATTAATAAATAATCTTTTAGAAAATATGCTACATTGTGTATAGACAGATTAGTTTCTTTGTACAGATCTCATTAGTGGAATTAAATCGCACTGGGCGGACCCAAACAGCTACATTAGGCTGAATTACCAAACGATCAAAGTGGGCACTGCTGCCCCACACCCTCAGGGCCCCCAAAGACCCCATATTCAAAGTTTGTAGTCATCTGAACTGCTGTTCATATAGCTTTTCAAAAGCCCCGGCATCCACTTGAGTCTACGTTCTCCTAAAGGGTAAGTTAGTGTCATCAGTCCTCACTCCCTCCTGCTGTGCTGAGCTTCATTGTTGGGAGTGATGCAATTACCACAAACAGGTGGTCAATAGTGATCATTTTCACCCTGGAGCCCCCTAGTACATTAATCTGGCCATGCAACCACAGCTAACTGACAGTGTAGTAGTTCTGCTCAATTTATATACAGTATATATTTGTAAGTAGCATGAAATGATGATTTTCTCTCATTCATGATGTGCTGACATGAGTACATCCACAGATATCTGCAGGCTACTACGGCCGGTTTGTGTTTGAGTGTCCAGAGAAGTTGTGTTTTTATTCGTCACACTGTAATCCTTGCACTGAAAGCTTGCACTTATGAAGTCACCTTTGCTACTTTGCATAGGACTTAGACGTGTTCACTAGTTCACCATGCGTTCTGTAACAAGGTCATGCTTGACGACATCAACTAGCAGAGGTTTTCTGGTAAACCCCCCGCTGGCTGCTACATTGTGTCATCCACAAATCTCTCACAGAGCTGTTGCTTCTTTTTGGGGAGAGTTGGACTCTTTCTAAGGATTGCATCTCAATTTTCAAAAGAACTGATGCTCTTACAGTAAAGCATCAGTCATGACTGAAATTAATCTGAGTTGAAAGGCAAAAAGAACTGCAGCTCTTAGTATTTATGGGGATTAAGTACAAAACAGAACACACAAAAAAAACAAAAAAACATCTAATCTGGCACACTTTGTTGTGGGCAATGTTCTTAGATCCTGTCTCATTTCTTCTGCTAATTGCAACATGGTAATTAGGTGTCGAATCTAATTTACTATGGGGGTTCGTTTAAGGAAATATGCATTATTTAAGGAGGGATTCAACAAGGGGGAGTGATATTAGGATAGAGGGATAACAATAGTGCTGATGATACTTGAGTTTTTGATGATAAAAGTGTGGATTGAAATGGGAATGACAATGTAGAGAAGACTGATAGCGGCAATGATGATGATGATGATGATGGGGATGGTGATGATGGTGATTATGGCACGGTGGTGGCGTCTGCGGTTGTGGTGCTTGCAAGCCAGGAACATAAAGGAGGGTCAGTGACCTCTGATTTCAGTCCTATTTCCCCTACGAGCCAAAGTCCTAATAGACTCCATTAACAGAAAGGGAGGGAGAGAGAGAGAGAGAGAAAGCCCTGACGCTGGTGCTTTCAGAGTAAAGTCTGCATATGTGATGACTTGCAGTCTGGCTGGCTGAATGAACCAGGCTCAGAGCCTGATAACCTCCTCTTTCCTTATTATTTCCCCTCATTTAACTCACTGTGTGCCTCCATCACAGTCCATTTTCTCGCGCGCGTGTGTGTGTGTATGTGTGTGTGTGTGTGTGTGTGTGTGTGACTCAGGCGAGGCAATCTCTCATTCCTGCTGCTCTGTTATTTCACAGCAATTTTGGATAATGATTTATTTTACTATCCACATTTGGAAGGCCTTTCGCTTGAAAGGAAATGATAAAATAGTAATCCCTTTGCAATTATGTAGTGAGAGATAGTCACATTCATTGAGATTCACTGATACAACTGACGTGGTCGTACGACAGCTTTGAAATGATTGTGAGTAACATGCTCATTCTTCTTCAGTGTTACCGGCTCAGTACATCACATGAAAACAAACATGCTTTTAAAATACGCTGTAAATACAAGAGTTATTTCACGACTGATGTAAAGAATAATGGTGATGCTGGTGCTGAGATATGTTATCCTACAAATAAGTATAAATTCAGTTGATATTACTGACATTAAATGGTTCATATTCCTGGCAAATTGGCATTTAATCAAATTACCACAAGCCCTACATTCAACATTTTACTTGAGTATAAGTGCAGACGTATTAGCAGTAAAATATACTTAAAGAATCAAAAGTATGCAGAAAGGTCCTTTTCAGATCTTCATATTATACAGTGGATTATTATTACTACCGCATTAACATATAAGCAACATAGCACTTAATATAGTGTTGTGTATTGATATTTTCATCTCTAACAATGCATCATATTTGTAAGATGATGATATGTTTTGTACTAAAATTTGATCAGTGAAGTAACTATAGTTTTCAAATAAATGTATTAGAGTAAAAAGTACAGTATCTCACTCATACAAATTTAGTAGGTTAGAAGTATCAAATAGTATAGAATGAAAATACAGCAATGTACCTCAAAATTCTGCAATAATGATTTTCATACAGTCCCTTGAAGTATAAAGTACTGAAGAAAAATGTCCCCTGTGACTGATGTTATTTTATATTGTATTATTAGATTGTTAATACTGATGCATCAGATGAAGATTGATTTAACTACTTTATATATAGTTTGGTTTAATCCAGTGGTTCCTAATCTATGTTAGCTCTGTTAGCTCCAAAGGGTCACAAGATAAATCTGGATACTTTTTTTTTTTTTTACTTTTCTCAATTTTTTGCTTTCTTTGTTTAAGGTGAGGTAAATCACATTACGCCAATTTTAACCAAATCATCTGAGACATTTAAAGGAGAAATCACTCTTTGGTACAATGCATTGTCTTTTATAAACTCATCATATGTTCTTTTTTCTTTAATATAAAATCTTAATCTGTTAAATAACTAGTAACTGTAGCTGTTCAGTAAATGTGGTGGAGTCAAAAGTACAAAATTTGCTCTGAGGTTGTGTCTAAGTATAAAATAGCAGAAAATTTACCTTAAAACTGTACTTTGGCACAGTAGTTGAATAAAAGTACTTAGTTACCTTAGCAATTAGCAATTACATGCTGTCTTGACAAAAGCATGTTTGCACACCATAACTTCGTCATGAGACTTTAAGATCAGATCTTATCCATTCCCCTGAGACAATCAGAGAAGACGTGTGACGTCTTAAAGTGAGTAATTGTTTCCCATAATCCTTTGGGCTTTAGATTCAGTTACAATATCAATGTGGGAAAGCATGTGCAGGATGTGGACTCTGGACACTTCAAAGGAATTATACGATATCAGTGCCACATTTACGAGAAACATTATCCATGACGGTCCACTTCAGAAGAGGATGTTCCACTTCTCTGGCTAAAATGGGAGTCAGCTGCATGGGAATCAGACGCAACATGTGGCCAACCGTAGAGGTTAAAAACAAGAATACGGCCTTGTGAAGAGCAATATGAGCCTATGGGGGTTTTGTCTATGTGTAGGTCAAGTGAGTGATTTGGACACTCATAGCACTTGTCTGCTGGTTGCTCTTTAGCCATGCATTATGCATCACAGGTACATGTGAAGTTGACAAATCAAGTGGGGCAGCAGTTTTGAGAGATCAGGGAGCTGCAGCATTTGAGGCAAAAACAACGTTCTTCGCTTCACTCCAAAGCTGGGAGGGTCTCTAAAGCGAGCTTAATTATCAACTGCAGGCAAAGCTTCATTTATAAACCAAAGGGGCTTTTACTGGAAATCACAGGAGCTAATAAGTTGCCTGCCCATTCTAGGTCATCACCATAAGCAGGGGAACAGAGAAGAAATGTCTTATTTTAATCTTATTTTCTTATTAGTTTGTAACTTAAATTCAGCTCTTTGGTTTATCCACTGCTGTTTTGTATCATTATCTGTGTCAAGTAGAGTAATTATCTAACAAATGTATAAAAGCGGCTCTCTAATTAAATGCCATGGGCTGTAAGAGATGGCGATAAATTATTTATACTGCTTTGATGAGAGCTAGCTAGCTGTAAGGAGTGAGCAGTCAGTCGCTCTTGGAAATGAAACACTGCAGCAGGATTTTACAGAAACTTTTCTAGGGGGTGTTTGGAAGGAGGGAAAAAAAAAAAAAGCTAAATCTGAGTGTTGGTTACAGAGAGCGAGGTGCGTCAGGTTTCTGTGTTTAGCAACCAGTTATTTTCATGCTGGTATTTACAAGTCAGGGAGAGGTGAGGCCATTTAGAGCTTTCAGCAGCAGCAGCATTAGCAACAGCAGGTACAACTGTTCCATGTCCCCCTTGCACAATTTCCTACATCAAAGAATTTATACTGAATGAAGTGTTTGGTAAACATCCGTGTTTCTAATTCATTATTTAAGTGACAAATTTGAAATGTCAGATCTGTACCCTTGGTGCTCACACCCTGGCCCTAATCTAATTTTGTCCATATTACTGGAGGGCAGTGTGCAGTTGAAATGTAGCCATTCATCCTCTACAAGCTGCAAGCCTCCCACAGGCAAAAAGCTTTCACAATAATGAAGCATAACTGAGGAGAATCAACAAATGAGACAAAGGAAGCAAGCCAAAGTCAGATAAGAATTTCTTATTATTCCAATAAAAAATACATTCATACAGAAATATAACAATTTTGCAAAACAATTTCAAATAAAAATTTCATAAAGCATAAACATAACAATTTTACAAAAGTTGTTTTTTTTTCTTTTTATACAAAGATTCAGTTGAGAACAAAGAGCTGTGTGTGTGTGTGTGTGTGTGTGTGTGTGTGTGAGAGAGAGAGAGAGAGAGAGACAGAATAGTTGGGATAGTGGGATGAAAGAGATGATGGAAAGTGTAAAAGATGCGAGCAAACATGGGGCTAAATCAAGGCTCAATTACCACTTGAACAGTATCGGCTGCCGCTTTCACAGAATGGATGTTCCTTGCCTTTGCCCACAAAAGGCACTGCCAGCACTCCCAAATCTATTGCAGCAAGCAGTTTCAAGTTTGTACTCATCCTGCCTCTTTCACCCGCCGATCTGAAATCCATATGTCGTAGCATGCCGCGGTGCAACTTGCTGCAACATCGAATTCCTACAGCAAGGTCGCTGATCTGGAGTGGGTGGCACAGATCACTTTATCCTGAAGCAGTAATAGGCTTAATCCCTTGAATTATTTTGGTCTCCACCTTTTGTTAAGTATCCATCCCCCTTTGCCTCCACCTGCCCCCCTGAAAAATCTAACAAATTCAGATTCACCTTTAGGGGAGGTATGTTTTTTTTTTTTTTTGGCCAAATTTCCAAAGCGCACCGTCAATGGTTGATCTTTATCTCCTCCCGAGAGCCCCCGCCCCCTCACTCGCTCCTGTGGTTTTCATAATACTGTTGCATGTTGGCTAAAACAACGCTCCCCAGACAGGTCAATAACCAACCTACACAGTCAGCAGTCTGTGACAGATTCCATGCCAACAAAGCCTTTAGCAATTCATTACTGAGAGGCAGTACAAGGCGAGGCCTGTCCAACTGCAGCCTGTTAATTACAATAAATCTTTAGCTTTTTCTTCAGTCCCACTTGCAGGGAGGCAGCGACAAGCAGCGAGGGTGGGGGGGGAGGGGGGGAGGATGGTGTTGGGGTTTGGTGGTGGTGGTGGTGGCGGAGGGAGGGATACAAGGAAAAAGGAGCAGCACTGCACCTAAAAAAACCCATTTTTGTCTACCTAGTCTGGTTATTTTGTACCTTAGAGCTGTGTGTAATGGACTTCAGTACATACTACACAGTAGTTAATGTCTTTAATAAATGAATTTAAGTGCTCTAAACATACAGCATTTGTCTTATTTACATGATCTGACTTAATTGAATGTGACAAATCAACTTAATTGGTGCTCAAAAATGAAAAAAAAAGTCTGAGGAAAGGTATGTTTTCTGAACATTTGCATTTTAACATGATTATTCAGATGTGGATGTAGACAACTGTCTTTTAAGAGGCGCGAGAGCAAATATGTAATTGAGCCTTGATCAAGCTTGTCAAATCACCCATACAACAAATGTGACTTCCCGAGGGAGCGAACCACGACTACCACGAGGCTGAGTCACTTGCATAAGGCACCATTAAGGTCAACAGTGCATTATTAGATAGAAAGAAAGTACAAAAATCAAAAATTAGTCCTCAAGGCATAGGATGAATGAGAAAAAAAAAAGATTTGCAAGCAGTGGTGAAATCTCCAGCCAGATGAAAAACAGGAATGAGGGAAATGGATGAAATTGTGAAACTAAAAGAGGGAATCATCAAGGCTTTATGTACAATATTGTAACACTTAACCGTTCGCATTTTAGCTGCACTTTTATTGAAACTATTTGCAGTCCTGATTACAGTGGAAACAGGAAATGAACAAACCCTAGAACCATGCAACACCTGTCTATGATACTGAAGTTATAGTATAGTTGTGTTATACCTCTAAGCACACAGCTTATACAATTGGACTACAAATGAGCTTTGTAGCTTGTAAAAAAATAATAAACCAGGCTACATAACACATTGCACATTTAGTAGCTGCACCAAAAACACCAAAAAAAGCTCCTGTCATACGGTGACCGGGGGGAGTCTTGGTCCCTGGGTCACAGATCAGAAGGGTGATACGTCAAACCCTCTCTTTCTGGTCAAACCCAAGGCCTCAACAGCTTCAGAGAACCCCCAGTCTGGGTGCCAGACAGACAGGCAGGTAATCCTCACACTGCCACTGGGGAAACACTAATGGAATGTTTCCCCCAGAAACCCATTCAGTCCACAGCAACACTGGTACCAGCCCCAGACCATCCATCAATCCACCCATCCTCTCTTCTTCTCTCTTTCCAGGGGGGCCAGTCAGCCAGTCTCAGACATTCACAGTGCACACATGCTTACCTCAGACAGTTTTTCTTTTTGTAAAGTACCAGTGTATCTGCTGTCCGGGAGATGTCCCCAAAACATCATGCACCATACATACAAAATCATTCATTCTTTTCGTGTTTTTTTTTTTTTTTTTTGTCTTTTTTTTTGTGTGTGTTGTAAGTCCTTCTCAATCAAAAAAAAAAAAAAAAAAAAAAATCTCTTCCCCCATCCATGATTTTGTCCTCTTGTTGCAACAGACAACCTTCAGAGCGCCTTTCTCCAAAGAGAGGTTCCGGAGGCACTGGGTTTCAGTATGGTGCAAAACGGCATGCTTTGGCTGGAACACACTCCCGCCACTCTGCTCTGGGACAGTTCAACCAAGAGACTGGTCGGGAGACGGCGTTTGTTTGTTTTTTTTTTTTCTTCTTTTAAAACTTTCCCCTCCGCTGCGTTGCTTGGTTGGTGCTCGCCCTGCTTTAGATGTGCCTCTTCATGTGAAGAGCCAGATGGTCAGACCTGGAGAAACATCTGGGGACAGAGAGGGAGAAAAGAGTCAACAAAAAAATGCGAAAAAAGGAAACTGCTGACAGAGACACGTTTTAGAGAGGAAGTTTTTGTGGGAAGCTGTGTGATTTTAATCGACTTTTACAGTGATAACTGAACTAACAACTTCCTACTGAGCTGAGTCCAAATGAGCCTCCTGATTCATTTCAAACTACCTAACTAAAGTGCATCATCAGTGTTTTCAGTCTTTTAACACATGCATCACTATCTGGATGATGCAAGAAAAGCAGATCACATCAACAAAGTCATGAAAGCATGCTCTATCTGTGTCTTATCAAAAAGACTGCTGACATTCCTCACAGTAACCGAGCTTACCTGTCACAGTGACTGCATTTAAATGGCTTTGCCCCAGTGTGCTTCCTGAAGTGTCTGGTCAACTCGTCGCTCCGTGCAAAACGCCACTCGCAGCCCTCCCATGAACACCTGTACGGTTTCTCACCTGCCAAACAAAAAACAAGGAGACATTTGGTTGAGTTCACATTTGGACACGAGCACAAAAGGAACTGTCTGCTCAGGCGACGACTGGCGGGTCATTCTTTGCTCTCAGCGCTGTTGTTATTTAAATACATTCAAATCAATCAGCCCCGGGGCCCAGGCCAGATGACATAGGTGGTGACAAGTCACTCGAGACCCAGATTCCACTGAACCTGTTGGATCACTGGCCCCCGCTTGTTTATGCAACCTGAAACATGCTGAGAATGCTCCCAGCAATGCGGCGCAGCTGAAAGTGTGCGATATAGAAAATGGGAGAGACACACGTGCAATTTCATGCCGCTAATCAAAAATAAGAAACGCTCAAATGACCATTCAAAGCCTTCCAACTCTGTGCCCCCTGGCTCCCCGCCCATTCACCCTTTCCCATGGTGAAACTCAATCTGTTTTGAAGTCCTTTTATCTCCCATGTGCAACCCCTCCCCCCTGCTCTCCCTCTCTCCCTCCCTCCCTCCCTCTCTCTCCCTCTCTCTCTCTCTCTCTCTCGCTCGCTCACTCACTGGCTCAGTCAGTCACATTCCAGATAGATTAGGTCACAGTTTAGGTATCCAGCCATGCAGAGCTAATACTCACATCGCTCCAGCTGAGGACATCATGCAATGTGGACCTTTAATTACATTACACAATGGATGGACAATGACGTTAAGGTGGAAGACTGAATTAATGGCACTTCCACTCCCGTCCCTCACTCAATAAAAACTGATTTTTAAACTCTACACGTGAATTGATTCAGCTTTAGAAGCAGCAGAGCCCTTGTCACTTCTCTTCAGTTTTATGTCAACACAGACCACATGTGGCCACGTTTTGGCTGGTAAGACGTGTGAAACTCACCTGTATGAGTGCGCTGGTGTGCTTTTAGGTGGGAGCTCTTTGTGTAAACCTTGCGACACCCGTTGAAGTGACACCTGTGTACTCGCCTCCTGCCGTCTGGTGACGCTTCCCCGCAGATGAGTCCTGTCTTTTCCGAACTCTTAGCGATCCCGCCGCTCCTGATTTTGACCGGCAAGTGCAACTCTGCGTGTGTGCCGACCCAGCCGTTCGTGACGCCGCCGGGCTCGGAGTTGGCCTCCGGCGAGGACGGTGGAGTGCTAATGACGGAGGGGCTAAAAGGTCCAGAGCCAACCAAGACAGAGCCCAGAGGGTTGGAGGTAAAGCTGTGTGTTGGCGAGAGCTCCTCAGAACTGTCTGAAGCTTCGCTGCTGGCGTCAGAATTCACACTGTTGGTGTCCAAGATTTGGCTATCCTGATTGTCCTCCTCGTGGGCCGGCGCCATCTTTGGGTCGGACTCGGCCTTGGCCTTATCCCCGCAGGCCAAGATCAACTTGCTCCAGAGGTCCTCCTGGCCGTCAAACTTGAGGTCAGATGTGGAGACGTAAGGCTCGCTCTGTAGATAGCGCTCCAACTCCAAGCATGTCTGGATGAATGCAAACAGAGGAGAGAATACAGTAAGAATGAATGCATTACAACAAAACCACTGGAGAGAGGAGGCTCCTTCACACCAGCAAGATGCTTCTGTGTGGGAAATCCCTTTAAATGATGCATGTGCACATGCCCCAAAATGCCTCGTGCGGTGTAATATTTGTTAAACGCTAACAGCAGAAGAGTTAACCAGGAAATCTCAGCAATTCCGGCTGAAACCCTGCAGATTATCTTGATCGCAAGTAGCACATGATGAAGTTTAGACATATTTACAAAAGACAAGCTGTGTTGTGTGTATCATGATGCAATATGACCCTATGACTTGGCTGAACTCAACCTCTGAGTGGCACAGGAAGAAAATATTCACCTCAATCAAGTCTATCTCAGACCTCACAACATGTACAGATCACCACAGCTTCACGTGATTCATTCACCAACTCTCCTGCACCTGAGCGTGGCCGAACAGCAAAAAAACGTGCATTGTCATTTCAGCAGCTGAATGACTCACTCAACAAATTTAGAGTCCTTTTAAGGAAGCCACTCAACTTCCCCCTCCAACATGAGCTATTCAGCTGCTTTTCCTCATGCGTACCTCTGACATGCAATCACATCCTTCCTCAGTTACAGCCACTCATGCCCCGCTGCGAAAAAGATACACTGGCTCCAATTTATTTCGGAGCCATTAAAGTTGAAAAGCAGGGCCTTTCATTAGAAGGTGCTCAGAGACAGCAGCTTTGACAGGGCTCGTGCAGAATAAATATTTCCTCTAGGCACACTCTTCTGCAGCCTTACACAATATTTTCCAGCTGTGCAGCTGTCTACTCATGCGAGGAGGAATTGGCCATGGTTGACATTTGATATAGTCTCATGTTGTGGTGCCCATTCAAATACAAGGAGGATGTAAATGGATGCTTACAAATGTAATAAATATGGAGGGAGCAGAAAGAGGTGAGAATATCATTAAAATCTTTAAAAGGTTAGAAAAATGAAGCTGAAACATTGTGTGATCTTTGAAGTTGAAAAAGATTTTGAAACAGTGCCAAAACAGTCTTGTAAAGGAGGAAAAACAACACCACATAATATCATTTCCTGATCCTGAGCCAACACACTACATCTGATGCTGAATCAACTGCAGCCTGAATTCAAATCCCACTTCCTCATGTATTTCACCGGCACCATCACTCCTGTTGGGAGCTAAACCAGCGCTCAATGCCCCGAAACCATCCGGTAAAAGAAGAAGTCATGCTCAAAATATAGCAGCCCAGCACCAGCACGCTGCTCTCTGCTGCTTGAGTTACTCTCTCTCTCTCTCTCTCTCTCTCTCTCCATTCATCTTGGCGCAGCGGAGCCTCGACTCCAGCTGTCAGACTGACACACTGATCCACTTCAGCCTGCCAAAACTTCATAACGAAACTGATAATGAAATAGCGCGTCAAGAGGATGGATGGGGTTCCGTCTAAGCACCTTGCACCTGTGTTTACAACCTGTCATTACGGGAGGATTATTTTAACTTCTCCGGCGCTCTAAAAACACCGCGGTGTGTGAGCTGTTTAAAGGCAAAGAAAAAGCGTGAAACCTGCTCAGTTCCGCTTTGCCACACAAGCTCACATACTGACTTTAAAAAAAAAAAAAAAAAAAGATAGCTGATAGATGATATATTCACCTGCTGCCAGTACTCCTCCAGTGACGGTAAGGCTGAGAAATAGCCCGTGTCGTGAACTATTTGAAGTTCTTGAAAGATGCTGCACATGGGTAGAACATCCATTTTTTCCCGAGTTTGAAAAAAAATATATAGAAGAAGCCTATTTAGCTGCACTTAGATGTTTTTTTTCAGGTATAAAAACACCCAGTGGAGAGGAATAAGAGCGAAGAGTATCCCCTGCTGTAAGTCGCATGCGATGCAAACGAAGCGGCGCTTGTTTTCAGCAGCAGAAGAGCGTCCGTCCGTCCCCCCCTTCTCTCGCTTGTGTTCAAGGTATTTGCAAACACCGCACCGGACTGGATGGGGAACAACTGCGCTCTGCAAACTTCCCTATTCAAACCTCGACGCCCGCCCCCCCTTCCTCACGGCAGGATTACGCCTGCAGGATGTAAGCCAATCAGCGGCGAGCAGCGTCCCGGCCTGCAAATGATATCACAGCCGACCAATCGCGGCGGCCCTCTGACTTAATTTGGTTCAGTCTCTTTCCTAATTGGTGCGTTTAACTCCCAGTGCCTCCCAGCACCTCATCGCTGATTGGTTGGTTATTTATAGGCATGTATATAAGCGGGTGATGTACTCGCTTTCTCTGTAGTTCTTTCTGTCTGCTACATGTTTCACCACAGACAGCGCATGTGAGCCGAAACAGTTTTACTCCTCTTCTTTGGAAAACATTTCAGTCTCTCTCTCTCTCACTCACTCAGTGTGTGTGTGTGTGTGTGTCTGTGAAACTTAGTCACAAGTAAGACTTGCAACACTGCTGTTTAACGGTGTGAGTTCACCAGTGCTGTAACTGTGGTGGAGTGCATGTGTTGACATCTGCCTCTAAATAGCTTCCACTGAACCTGAGGTTGCCACACACGATGACTAATTGGTAGCCGGAAATTATTATCAGCAGACATGAGTTTAAAGGGAACACTTCTGCTCTCTGAGTGAATTAATAGAGACTTCTGCTTTATCTTGACTCTGAAAAAAATGAAAGTCCATCCTAAGCAAAAGTTTGACAAGTACAGTCTGTCAGTATTTCTTAAAATATGAATGTCTTTTTCCAACATATTTGCATTAAAAAAGAGTACATAGTGAAATTAATATTCTCAAGTGGTTCCTGTCAGTTAAAGTTTTTTTATACCCCAGTTTAGTTATTATGGTACATTAGAAATTCTACATTAAAGGAGCACTCCACTGATTTTCCCTTTTACTCCATCCCAAGAATATTTTGGACCAGAAGTAGCATATACCAATCCATATAAACATGCCTTCAGCAGGAAGTTCTCCTAATGCGTTACGACAGTGGTTCCCAACCTTTTTCGCTTGTGTCCCCTTAAAATGAAGCAATATCTACTTCTGACACAACATCACAGGTTGTGACTGTACAGTGTGAGTTGTTCGCACTTTAACCGTCAGATTGCACCATTAGAGGGATGTTTAGAGGCCTGAATGGGTGAAAGTATTCAGGATTTCAAAAGAAAAAAACACAGAGAAAATAGAGAAAAGTTAAAAAAAACAAACAAACAACAAAAACAGAAAACACAATTTGGTGTGACAGACCATTTTCTTTCTTACTTATGCCTTTAATTATCCAATGACTCCTCAGACTGAGAACCACTGCATCAGGAAATTAAAACTGTGATTTCATACATAATGTTTGTGCATTTTTAAGTTTAGAATTTGAATTTGGACTTAATCTCAGAAGGCAAAATGCAAGTTAAAACTAAAGTTTTGATTCTTAGCGCCTTTGCATGGCATTTATCAAAATAGAAACAGAAAGATTTATGCCATAGCTAAATTATAAGGTTTATAAATCCACTATTGTCTGGTGACACTCAGCTTTATTCCCTCATGAATGAGTCTTCATTCCAGTAACATTCCATCGCATATTTGGCAATGGCACTACGTCATCCCCACTTATTCTTATCATTTCCTCTTTGGAGAAGTACTCGCGTGCCACAGAGGCATCTCTTCCTGCAGCTATTGCATAAGTTCAGAGCATTAAGTTGGACCACAACCTGGCACGCCATCGCCTGATGAGATAAACAACATTTCTGCACAGGAGCCACATTGTCTTCTGAGTGGCAGTATTTTCTGCTGCTGGCCCGAGTAGACAACTGAGCGTCCTTTGTGTCGCTCTCAGCTGTGATAGGCCATATTTGTCACCCATAGCATCTGATTTAGTCATATGGCGATGCGATGTCTTGTGAAGCCTGGAGCTGGCCTCTGTAGCCCTGCAAAGGAATTCCACTTTGCTTTTATGTTACTAATGGGGCTATTCATTATGTCCCTCTAGGACTCAGTGTTTGCTTTGAAGAGTGAAAACTCACTGAGTCCATGTCCATTTAGAGGAGCTGCTAAAATTTCTTTTGTCACCACATGAAATGTAACAGAATGCATGGCTTATCATTGCACAATAATATGCCCACTCATTATTCATGCATTTCCGAAGTTGCCAAGGCTTACACTGTATGTGTTTGATGAATAACAGAGTGCACGGTCGGGTCCCGGTGGAGCATTAGTGGGCAGCTCTACAGTAATCACTTCCTTCAGAAGGCCTCTTAGATGAGGCATTTAGAGAATGCACGGGGTCCTGCATGGCAGCTTTTATCTTGGAAGGCCAGGTCCGCAGCTTTATCATCGTTATGTAATTCCAGCCCAGCAAGTAGCCACAGGAAAGAGCAATTACAGGATGACCCATTTTAATGCATCACTGTCAACCCAATCAGTGAGTTGTTCTAAGGGGTTTTTCTGAGTAACCTGGGTGCATTGGAGACCCACTCTTGTGCGGTTTTCCATAACGTGCATAGGCAAACAGATTATGGCGGTTCCCTGATGTTATGTTCATCATCCAAGTTGTGCAGGAACAGTCGAGGTCTACAGTTCCTCATTTTTGAGAATATTCATCATGTAGTTAAAGTTGAACTGAAATTCAAATCATTTTCGCTAGAAATTTGTAAATATATATACTTTACTTGAATATTGGGTTAAACTTGGAATGCCAAGAGGGACTTTTTTTTTCCTGCTTTGATAGTGCTCCAACATTATTGTTCTCCGGGGTCCATGAATTTTTAGTTACAACTGCCACTGTTGGTAAAGGTATTTTTATTGGTGCAGTATCTGTGTGATTGGCCAAAAATTGTTTGTAACATGATTTCAAACACAACAAACAGGCAGTTAGCTTGGGGCCGATGTTGTTAGCTGTTACTTATAGTCCCAACTGTAATTTAAGCGCTACACTTTTGCAAGCACAGAATGTGCAGGTGCCGCTGATAGCTCTGTAGGTATTGAAAAAACAACAAAGAGTAACATCTAGTGGGAATTGACGCAAATGTTTTTGAGGTTAACGAACTAGCTTTGACTTTTTGAGTGGACAGACATCTTAAGTCACTTGAAGATGGGGGGAAAAACATCTTGGTATCAATGTTTGTATGTTAGACAGGACTATGACGTTCTTCAGTCAGTAGCACATGTACAATCAAACGCCCACCCAGGGCTTGAAGCTTAGGCACCAATGTCCAAAAAAGGGTTTATCCACTTTTGAAAAATGGACAAATATGCACAACAGTATCATTAGAGTTTATATTTCCTTATACAAAAACTGAGGAGAATTCAAATGTTAGTTCAAGTTTACTTTAAAGGAATCTTCTTGACTGCATTTGAAAACTGAAGTCCTCACAGGACCATGATTGGCTGACAGAGAGATAATCCTGGCTGACTGGAGAGATGTTAGCAGATGTTAGTGTATAGTGAATAGAGCCAATTAGAAACTAAAGTTCAGCTAAAGTGTGAAACTGCCCATTAAAAAGGGAAAATTTGTGAAAGAACAACTTTTAATTCCACTCTAATAAATGCACATGTCAGCAAGATCACATAAACAGAAAGTAAACAAAATAAGACAAAGTAAGAGGAGGATTTAGTTTAAAATGAGATAACATGTTCATTTACCTTATTTGTTTGTCAGTGACATGTAAATGATGCAGAGACAAATTTATGGGCCAACAATGTTTGAGCAGATGTGACGGATTCAGAAATGAACGCTCCCTCATTATTTCCCTGCTTGCTATCAGAAGGCCAGTTAGTAATGAGGTACAGCGCTATTGATAGAGATGCATTGCTCTCTGCGGGGGCCACTGAAAATTTGTCCAAGCTTAAATAAAATGAGAATAAAAATAATTGATTGGAAATCAATGCACATACATCATTCACTCTTTTGTTAAAAGGAGAAATGGAAGGGAAGAGAGAGGGGGAAAAAAAGCTCCTGGAAAATCAATATTCATTCGAATCATAAATCAGAATTGAGTCAGCGCTTGCGGGGAGGGGAGATAATCATTGGCCTGGTTTTGGATTACATACTCCACAGGGCTGATGCTTGTCCAGCCTGCAAATGTGTTTAGTTTTGTTACAATCCCCCACTTGCTACATTTCTTGCCACACACACACACACACACACACACACACACAAACATGAACGATGAGATCCTCTCATTGAAATGCATTGATGGTTTAGTGCAACGTTGGCCTTATGTGCCGCTGTCAGGCCACGTCTGGGGACAGATCAACATATGTGTACAATGGGTCGCGTGGTGTCAGCTCCATCAGGCCGTCAATGAGGAGCCTCAGCCTTCCAGCAGCTCTTGACCTTGAGGATGAAGAGTGTGCCCCGAGAGTGTGTGTATGTGTGTGTGTGTTTTTAGCTGCGTGGCTGAGTGGACATGCATCGGACACAGCAATCAGTCAGGGTGCTCTTGTGATGTTTGGTGATGGAGGTTTGCGGTTTGTGCGCTCGCATTCAGAACACACCAATATATCAGTTTGCTGATATATTGGGGTGGAAATCAATATTGTCCACCTACGATATGATAGAGGGTCCTCCGTGATCACAGCTGCGCCCAAACACAGTGCGAAACCTGCAATAAAATGTGTTTGTCTTTGTTTTAGGTGTTCATGTCTAATGGGTCACTCTGAACAACTAACGCTTACAGTGTTTCTTTATTAGTTAATATTTTCTATAGGGGACAGTGCACATAAATCCCATATTAATCAACACTGACCTTTTGAATACACCAATCCAACAGTTAATTTGCCATTTATCACAATATAATTAAAGTCAGATAATCACACTTCATTACAATACATTCTTCTGAAGGTCTTAAAGCTTAAGGCTACAGACCCAAATTTTTTATGAATAGCTCCAGATCCCCGCATTATTTTTTACAAAAATAAGAATAATATGAAAAATATCAGAAATAATCTGATAGTGTTGATCAAAAACATAAGTTTGTTTTGGGTCCTTTGTGTGTCATTCAAGCAGCAGATCTACTTCACACTACTTGTTACATGCGCGTTTTGTGTGAGCACACCGGTTACAGGGCTTGTCATGTTGGCATCTGGCAGTAGCTAGCTAGCTAATTCCCTAAGGAAAGACTTGAAGTCTGTGGATATAAGAAGCTTTTTAAAAAAGAAAAAGGATGAAGGTCTGAGGCTAGAGGAGGTGGAGGCTAGAGGACTCATCTGTTGCTGTATCAGCAAATGAGTCAGGACGTGAGAGTGCCGCTGCCTCCTCTACAAGCTCGGGTTGGTGAAGAAGAGGGCTCTTTAGCTAGCTAGCTAGTCTAGCTCAGTGGTTGTCAAACGTTTTTGTCACAAGGCACACCATTTATGACAACAAGTATTTTCAAGGCAGACTTTTCCACATGATTATAGCTGTGTAAATCATCATAAATAAGACTAATTCTAAGGCACACCATTTATGAAAAGAACAACAAAGGAAGGGATGAAATGTGTAGATAGATGTTATCAGATGGAGAGAGCACAGAATACACTGATTACACTGCAGGAAGTAATAAATATCAATAGCACACTGACCGATGTACATCTGTTGCTGCATTGAATATTGGTCTGTAGCTGGAATCCAATAGTGTCGCTGTGCTGTGTGACTGTCAGCCCATATGTAATAATGAGCATTGATGACTATTTAGCCCCTGTGGGATGGAATAGTGCATTAATGGTTTGCTTTTGTATGATCTAATTTTGGTTGGTGTGTTCAAATTATTGGTTAAGTCTATGTACAAAATAGATAAATAAATAATGTGTTTATGATCTAATCATCACATCGAAAAAGTTAGAGATTTGGTTAAATTTTGGTTGGCATTTGCTGACTGCATCCTTTTTATGAGCAGGACAAGAGAGAGGAGAAGAGAACAGGAGGAGAGAGCAGAGGAGATGAGGAGTGCGACAGACAGATGACACACCAAAAGAGCTGCTGGAGAGGTGAAGAAGATGAGAGTATCAGATAAGACAGATAAGACACAGAGTTAACACAGTTTGTCACAGTTCAAATATGTCACAGTTCAAAAGGAGCCTTTGTTACACAATAGCAGCAGAAGCTATGAGAACAAGGTTGGTCAGTTTTCAAAACTGAACAAAGCACTGGCAACATACAATCTAGTATATGACTGCTTCATCATCGGCTCTTATTTTTTCTTAAGGTTTTACTCATGTCGCTAAAAATAAAAATAATACAGAAGTTGAATGAGAACTCACATGAAACTCATTATGTTTATTTTGATTTCATGTTGTGAAAGCCAGCCTATGCTCCTTTTAGTAGGACAATGTCTCACATCTTATATTCATTTCTCTCTGAAATTACTTGAAAGTGGTTTTCGGGTGAAAATCTAAAGATTTCTGAGCTGGGCTAAGCCCCCAATGTTTCAAGATCCTAACAACGCTTCTGATTGTCATCCCTAGAGCCACACCGCTAGTATAGCTAGAAATACAATAACAATAGCAGACACAACCAAAATGGAGTGGAGAGGGGATTAAATAAGGGCGCAGTAGAGTCCTGACATTAGGTCAGGTTCCCAGTGCCTCCAGCCCAAGCACCATCCCAGACATAGAGCATGCAGAGTAGTACCAACAGGCTCATACACTAGGAAGCCAGTAAATCATCATAATACATGGGATAGCAAGTAAAACATACCTACAAATCTAAATTTCATATTATAGAAAACCTCCTTGTTCTTACATGAAAACAGTAAAACATTAAAACAAAAAATGGACATTGGCATTGTCAGTCTAACAGCAGCAGCCGAAATGAACTGTAAAGTACTGTCAGTGTATGTAAGCATGTAAGCTTGTGTATGGTGGTGGTGTTTTGACAACAGCAAATTACCAGTGACTATGCAGGCTGCGTCATGTAGCCTTGAGGTTATGACTCAAGTGAATACAGAGTCAGAGTCTTATCTTTCATTGCCTTCAGGAGTTTCTCTGTTCAAATGAAACGAATAGTCTCCAGCAACATTTCTGGAAAAACAAAGAGTGAAGGGACCACATATACACCCTCCAAACTGAGCTCCATTCACTTTTACCAACCATAGATTCACAAAAAAACAAAACAAAAAAAACCCGGAAACACATTGTGCACCCAAAAGATTTCAGGCAAGGCTTTGTTTGAACATTGCAGTCATGCAGGGAGAGATTTCAGTGGTAGATCTTAAAAGTAGTAGAAAACCTGCAGGAAAGTTCAATGGTCATTGTTTCACACAGGGTGTGAAACAGGGCCTGAAAGTTGTTTTTCCCTCCAGTGATGCCAGCTCTGCACTAAAGGCTACTACCATTATACAGGGTGGAGGAATGTTAAGTATTTTATTATTTTCTGCCAACCTCTGTGGGAACCAGCGCACTCTGGCTGTTTCGGGGGCGGTATTTATCGAGGCCACGGTATAAACAGTGACCCAACCCACTGATTAGCGAACTGGGACGTATTCATTGTACACTTTAGGGTGTGGGAGAGAAAGAGGAGGGAGGAGGAGGAGGAGGTTATGATCAGGTTACCATGACCATGAACACGTTGAACTGAATGTGGCATTCTCAGACTCAGATACAGGATCACGTATCACTCAGTTCATGAGAGCACACAGACAAATTCCTTGAGAATGAATTACAGAAGCACTGACTCATAGTTTCATAGCCAGTGTTCCAGAAAACATATCAGCTGTAATCAGTTTGTCATTCATGTCACAAGGAGGTAATGTTGGCTCACCTGGCATGAAGCCAATTTGATATTTGAGAACTTCTATTGTCAAAATCTGTTCAAACATCATTCTGCACAGAGGGGTTAAACATCCAACTGGAGAAAAGCACATTTTTTGGTGGATATTGATTTTTAGCTATTATTTTTATTAGTTATTAGCTAGCAGTGTGGCTCCAGTGTTGGCAATGTAAGTCCGTTGGTCCACCACTTTGGTCCAAACTGAAACATCTCAACTACTATGGGATGGATTACTGTGAAATTTTGTATAATCATTCAGGGTCCCCAGATGATAAAGCTTACTGACTTTATTGATCCCCTGACTTGTCATATAGCGCCACCTTTAGGGTGATTTTTTAGTTTTTTAGTAACATGTCTCAACAAATATTGTATAGTCTGCCATCAAATTTAGTACTGATACCCATGGTCCCCAGAGGATGACTCCTAATGACTTGACACCTGCAGGTCAAACATTTCTTTTAATCTGTGAAATACTTCAACAAATACTAAATATTAATGCAGATATTCATCATCCCCAGAAGATGAATCCTAATGACTGTAGTGATTCCTTGACCTTTCATCTAGCGCCACCAGTAGGTTGACATTTGTGGTGTCGAATCAAATGTCTCAACAACCACTAGACGGTTTGCCTTGAAATTTGGTAGAGACATACATATTTCCTTCAGGATGAACTGCAATAACTTTGGTGGGTCCTTTAAATTTTTCCTTAAGTGCCATCATCAGATCAAAATCTTAATTTGTCCAATATGTTCATGACCAAATACCCACAAAATTAATGACATTCCCATCAGCCCTAGCTGTACTTTGGGTTTAGTGCTAATTAGAGAATGTTAGCGTTTTAACATATAAAACTGAGACGGTTAACATGGTAAACATTATACCTGCTAAACATCAGCATGTTAACATTGTAAGCATCGCTAGCGTTAGCATTTAGCTCAAAAAACTGCTGATCTGATTGTATCAAGTTCTGTAATATCTTATAGTTTTGTCAAATTGAAAAATAAATGTTCAAAATCTGTTCACACTGTTCATTGATTTAGATATAAAGTTGCTATTTGTTCCTCATTCAAGGACACACACAGACACATGATTTTATTACTATGCTTGTGAGAGCCCTTACTGAGTATATAGTTATTCATTAACCCTTACCACTCCGTACTGCAAAACCTTTATCCTATCTTAAAACTTAAACTTAAAACTTCCTTATTTTCTCTCCTTGTGAGGAAGTTTGACACAGACATGTAAAAAACAAACTACATTTCTTTCAGGTTGATGGATGGATGAAAATCGATCTGCTGGCTAAAAACAGTGCTGGTAAGAATAAAAAGCTTGTTTTGTGTTACAATCTGATACCAAATCTCTGTTTTCCAATGTAATGTCACCTCCCTCTCTGTGCTATCTGAGTTCATGTCTCTATCTGAGCCAGTGACCTGGGAGGCAGGCCTCTGCCCGGGGGGTCTTTGTCCTCACACAACTGTGAACAATGTGACTCCACTGCTTGCTTATCATGCATCATCCAAACTCAGATCTATCGTTTATTGCCACAGATCTGGGTCACAGATCAGTTTCAAATGAAGTTATCCGACTCTTCTGACATGCTGATGGCAGGATTGAAAGGAAATACAAAGAAAGAAAGGAGAAATGCTTTTGTTTCCATAGAGTCCACACTCAGTCACACAAAGTGGGGCTTTTTCCCACACGGTTAAGTTTGTAATGAATGCCTGTTTGAGCCATTTAAATTCAGACGTTGAGCAGCAGTACTATGAGTAAGTCTTTGGTCATCACATTAAGATTCCGCTTCCTTGTGTGGATCCACATGAAGGATAAGAGTCATCAAAGGAAAGTTTATGGCACAGTAAAGAATGAACTTTGGAAAATCTTAATTGTGAGGCGCTAGTTTATCATAATTGTGTTTTTGTCAGGAAAGCTGATCAACATTGCGGCTAATGCAGAGTCTGAACTTTAGGTAGTTGTGCTGTATAGGAAACACATCAGCTCTACTGCACCTTTTGCTAAGGTCGTGACTTTTAAAGGTTGACTCCAAACACCGGCTTTGTTGACTCAGCGCCTGTCTGTACATTAGGACACAGATAGTGGGCAGGCTAACGGCCTGCTGTTGCCAAAGTAGCAAATCCTACCCACTATGACCTCACTTGCCGCTGAACGCTGTTGAACTTTGAACAGTTATGTCATTTATTTGATCTGTGTGTCATCGGCATTTCCTTTCACAAGTTCCTCCCCTCTGTCGCCCTCCCTCTGTCCCTAAACTTTACGTGTTTTCTTTCCCTATCAAAAGGAAATCCTATCCCGAAACCCCTTGTTTCCCCTCATAACCTATTATGCCATTGCCTTTGTTATGTTCCATTGTGAGTTTTCTTTAGCATAATCGTTACCATGTAAGCCCCTTTTCATCTAAACCTTGTAAGTCCATTTTCCCAAGCTTACATAATGGATATTCTTTGAGAGTGAACACTTGAGTGAACACTTTGATCTTAAGTGACCCATACAGTGTGGGTTTCATCTCCAATTTAAACTATCAATACGACAGCTAATTGCTCTGAATGTTAACAATAGCAATGATGCAATACTCTCTCCATGTGCTGGGCTTGGTAGATCTATGGCAAATTAAATAAATAATCATTAAGGACGCCATAAAACAACATGTGTTCCTGTTTGTACATCATCATCTGGTTGCTGCAGCAATCAGATGATAATCATCACTGTTAGAAATTCTCTCTCTCACCCCCCCCTCCCTTCAGCGGATACCTTTGCCCAGCTGAGAGTGACTCATTCATATCTCATGACTGCTTTCCAATGAAACTTGTTGTTCCAAGCAGCAGTTTCCCGGAAACTGGCTGAGTGGTGAATTATACCATCACACCACCACAGGCTACAGGGAATAAGACTGACATAAACAAATATACTAAGTACAAAGTGTACATACTAATGACCTTAATAACTGGCCAAAGAGACTTTGATGCAGCGTGATGCCTGACTTGTTTCTCACTGAACCTGCATGCAGGTAATGAGCTGTTTGCAATACTAACTACTAATGCTGAAGATACTCATACTTTTCCTGTTGCCAATGCTACTACTGACAGTAGCAGAGGAAGTATTCAGATCCTGTACTTAAAGCAATAGAATAGAATAGAATACAATACAACTTTATTGTCCATTAGAGATGACAATAAACATTTGGGGAAATACACATATCTGTTTTCTTTCCTGAGTGTAAGATGAAAAAATTGAGACCGCGCTCATGTTTAAGAGTGATATCGATCTTCTCATCTAAATGTCAGTAAGAGAGTGAATAAGCGTACTTTCCAAAATGTCAAACTGTTTCTTTAAGTTAAAGTGGCAATATTAGAATTTGAAAATACTCTGTTAGGTAAAGCTGCATTTAAAATTGAATCACGTACTTAAGTATTATTAGCAAAATGTACTTAAAAGTATAAGGACTATAAGCAGCATTTTAATTACTGTTACTATTACTATTATTTACTGTATAATAGTTGTTTATATTCATCTGCAAAATAACTAGTAATTGTTGCTGTCAAATAAATGTAGTGGAGTAGAAGAAGAAGCATATACCTCAGAATGGTACTTCAGTACAGTGCTTGAGTAAATGTACTTAGTTATTTTCCACCACTGTCTACTAATGATGATAACAGTCAAACAAACAAAAGCAAGAAGCCTCCGGTGGAACACAACATTCAGTTCCCTGAAACTAAATTAAGCCTATTTTAATAGGCACCACCATGGCACCTTCGCTGCTGCCCTAACAAGCACTGAGTAAGACTCAACTGTTCCCGGCACAACATGTTGACGCTAATAATGAAGAGTGTGTGAACTTGTCTCTGCCATGAGCCCCAAACCGGTGTCATTTTGAGGCCCTGCAACAGGACAGACACCATGAGGTCCACCACACTGCAGCAGCAAGGTGACACAAAAAGACGGACAGACAAGCTGGCAGACTAAAGCAGACAGGTAAACAGACAGACAAACAGGGCTGAGGCAATGCCCCAGAGAGCAATGACACGAGCCAGTGCCTCCGTACACATCCAGACTGAGCATGCAGGCAGGGAGGCAGGCGGCTTTCGAATGACTGAAGAGCCGAGTGTAGACACACAGCACCCCGCTCACCTCAAACACACAGCCTGTAATGACTGGAGACATGGCTGCCTTCCCTTGGGAAAAAAACACGAGGGTGGGGGGTAGTACAGCACAGACGCAGAAGCAGAACACCACCTCTTCTCCAACAAACCCTAATGGCTGGGGCTCAATAAACAACGGCAGTGGCAACAACAACCCAAATAAGCCATGACAGCGCGTGGGGTACCTGAGCGAGTTCTTAATTGATCATTCTCGGCTGGAGACTTCCCACTCCTCGCCTCCATTGTAAGACATGCACGCCTCTCATACGTGCCACAGTTACAGTTTTGCATCGTGCCTATTCTTAGCGCAGGTGTGCTATATTGCTGGAATTCTTATTTTAAACCCTGCTGCTTTAGCTGTAAACATATTCCAGAAACATTTATTCATACAGAGTGTGCTCAGTATCTAGTTTGATATCATGAAGTTGTCACACAAGAGTTGGTTTATTATTATTTTTTATTTATGGAGCACAGCACTAAACTCTAAGCTGATGCAGGCACGCGGTGAAAGCATGTCTGACATAAGCCCACAGCTGGCTGACCTATTGTGAGAATTAATTAACAGCCATGGCAGATTTTAGCACAGTTATTTGGGACTTTCTGTACGTAGGTGTGATATGTGGGTCAGTGTGGAGCGCACAGTGGAGTGTGCGAGCGACACGACTGGGCGTCATGTCATCTCACGCTATCAGCCGGTGACAGCCGCTCAGAACAGCTTCAATAAGCACGCTGATCCCGGCCGAGCCTGCTGACCAGCACAGTTAACACTCCCTCCCTTTACAGTGGCCTAATCCGGGAATTTAACAATGCGCCTGGCCTTCCAAACCAGGGATCAAATTCCCCCCGGTTGACTCTGTATTAGTCCAGCCAGCACATGCAGCCCCGGCCCTGTGCCCACCCACAAAGCCGACAAGCAGAAATTCACACACTCACGCTCTGGGTTCATTCTGCAGCCCCAGCCACACGCAACACTGAGTAACAGAGGGATGTTAATAAGCACTGTGAATTTCCTCTGTGTTTCTCACTTTTTTCCCTCTTAACCCTTCTTGTGTGTTTCCATGTTCTGACGTAGCTAACCTTCAACATACATTTAAACCAATTAAGACGGCTGGTGGTTGTCTTTAACTTGCATTTCGCTTCATGACATTGACAAAAAGGTGAGGGGAGTGGGCTGTGTTTGCACAGAGGCAATGGGATCAAATCCAGGGAGAAATCTATTTCCTTGAGAAGCCATGCCAGTAAACTGGACACATCCTGACATGCAATTAGGGTACAGTGCACTTTGGGAGCATTGCAATTAGTGAGTGTCATTTTCAAGTTATTTTTTTCTTTCTTTCTGTAGCCGCCCTTCCCGTATGAGCTTCTAGTGTTTCAGTTCAGGCTATCACAAGGTCAGATAGAAGAGATACCCTACGCCGGTGTCGGAACCTCTCAGCTGTATGCGGTAATTACTGGTGTCCTTGATATTTGATGTGAAATGGGGACGGTAACCTTTAGTGTTTGCCTGTTAGCCCACCCCTCCTTTCACTGCTCCTGCCCTCAATTCCCCGCCACCTCCCTCCCCTCCGCTCCCGGGAGTACGGACGGAAAACAGGAGGCTCACTTTGGAGGGAAATGTGAAGTGTGTTTGAGTGCCAGCTGGTGTCCTGGGACATGGTTAAACATCTACTGGCCAAATGGTGCCTTGTCATTGCTGTGAAGCGGCACAACGCGGTTGATGAGGACTACTGTCCGGGAAGGACGGGTGAAAGGGGGCGAAGGGCACGAGGATGCACGTTTTCGTCCTATTTATACTTTGTACTTTAGCTGAGATGATTGCTGGAGTTGTGAGTTTGTGCACAGGCACAATCAAACATTAACAGTATTCAAAGAATTATCAAGTTTAAGACATCAGATCAGGGATAGGATTAGGATTTACAGATTTAAGACAAGACAATACTCTGCTTGAATAATAATTTTTCTGATACAGTTTTTCAACAAAAAAAGTTCCAGAAACTTCTTACTTATTCTTGGAAGCACATCTTCTCCCTCGCTTAAAATCCTGAATCTATGAATATACAAACGTTACCCCTTTTTGACCAAAAAGTTCAAGGAACTAAACTAAGAATTTAAAGTCCCTTGGTGTTTCCACTGCATCTGAAGAACCATGAAAATTAGGCAAATTAGACCTGACAGGTTAAAAAATGACAGTCAGAGTTATCTTGCAACTTTCACTCAGATACCTCCTGAACCATTGTAAATAACTACCCCCACAGCAGCGACTTCTTGTGCCTGGAACTATCTACAGGAAATAAATTTAATCCCCCTTTCTACATAAAATGCAGGTTGAATTCCTCAAAAGGTTCTTGTTCCCCTGGGAAACTTTCTGCAGTGGAAACATCCCATATGTTTAACTTCAAAAGTTTGACTCACAGACAGAAGGAGTCTCCTGCTTCACTGAAATGTCCATTCTCAGTGTCCCAGAAGTTTCAAACCGCTGCCTGACACCTAAATAGCATAACTGACCATGACTGGCTTCCATACTTTGTGATGTCACAACATCATGCTTGTATGTGTGTGCCTTAAAGTCCCCCTCCACTCAAAAATGTGTTTTCTGTATTGTTACTTCAGTTGGATGTTTGACTGTGCAGAATGATGTATGTGCTGTTTGTTTTCACATTCATCTGCTGAAGATGGAAAGTTTCATTTGTGAAATCACAACTAGTTTGAAAGCTATATGTGGGCCAGTGTGCAACTTACACAAGTGTGATGTGAAAACATGAAACCCATCAAACTTGAAAATCCAGTGGACACACACTAAGAATAGACTTTTCAGTAAAGTAGTAAAGTTCTTGTGTTTCCAGCAGTTTTTTAACTTTTAAAATGAAATATATTTGCATATAGATTCTGTATTTTTTAATGAGAGAGAGAGAAGGAGAAGATGCAAATGTTAAGAATTTCTAAAAACCATATCAGACACAAATTATTATTCAAAACAGAGGATTTTTTTTAAAATATCTTGAGGGGGTATTTATAGTCAGATTTAAGGTGGGCAGAGCAACTTTTCCCTTTCAGCAGATACATGTGAAAAGAAAAGAAAGAGCAAAAATGGCAATAAATATTCTGTAAACAGACTGCAAGTGCTGTTTGTTAGGTAATGAAACATTCTTGAGAGGATTTGCAGACGCAGATTGGACTTGTGATTACTTGCTCATATGAAAGCTTATGCCATAGCCAGAGTACTGAGACTCAAACATGGCCTGCGGCTACTAATTCGACTAACAACAGCTCCACCATCAGTCTCTGATGAGCTGCTTTAATTGGCAGAGCAACAATTGAAAAAAAAAGCCTTGTGGCCATTACTGTGAGCTACACCTGTGATAGAGAAACTCCTCAGTCTGCTGCCTTCATAAAAACATAAGTAAAATCACACATGGCTGCACTGATGGCTCTATGTTGTAAACTGGCTGTAAGACTATAATGGAAGAGCTCCAGTTCCTCTCAGTGTTTTGTCAGTGCTCTGTGCAACCGCAGCTGCACACATCTGTCATTGCTACTCCTGCTATCAAGTCAGCATGTTGTGCAACATATATGAAATAGTACGCTATAGAAAACCCATGCAAAAACACATTCAAGTGCAAATGCGGCGTGCTGCAACATGCCAGGTGTTTTGACAGCGGGCCGGCCGGTGTTATACATCTCTCTCAAGCACCTACATCAAGTGTGTTGTGCCAACTTCCAAACACTCCCCCCCCAGCTGAATAGCACTGGCTTATATAACAGCCTCACACTCATCAGTCTGTACACCCTGTGTTTACGTTTGGCCCTAGCTGTTTTTCTTGGAGTTCCCATTCCAAGGGAAGCAGCAATGGAAAGGGTGAGGCGCTCGTGCGAAAACATGTGCAAACACCTGCATGTCTGAGATGCCTGGCAGGGATTATCATCATTGTTCACTGTACACACACACACACACACACAGACACACACACATAGCGGCTGATCTTTGTGTACATGCTTAACAGAAGTTGAGGAACTCCTGCCTTATCGTTTGCAAACAAAATGTGTCAGCCAGGAAATGGTATGCGGATTGAATGGGATTGACTTGTCACTGGAAGAGCGAGGTCAAAAACAAAAAAAAAACCACACAAAAAGAGAGAAAAAAAGACCTTCCTTTCACGCAGGTTTGTGTTGAAACATGTTTTTAAAAGAGTTTCCCACCTTTACAAACAGGGAGAATGAGGAATATCTCTCTGTTTGTTCATGTTTGTCTCATTTCACTGATAGGAAATACACTGTAGATGCTGCATCAATAAAAATATCACAACTGTACTGCAATAGGCTATAATATTGAAATTACAATTGGTTAGGGAATTCAGCAGTAAAATGATAATGGCTTTCCATTACAGGCATGGCAATAAAAACATTTGCAGTCACATTATCTACACCTATTGATATTTTTTGTCATTACTTTTCCAGCTAATTTCAAGTCAGCCGTTCTGTACAGCTCCTATTGATTTGGTGTGAAAACACTGAGAAGAGGTGCAGAGATATGAAGGTGAAAGGAGGAACGAACGTCGTGGAGTGACTGGGGTCAGCGCCATTGTCCGGTTGTGATCTCCCATCTTCATCCATTGTCCATCTGTGGGTGCCGGGCTGAATGGTGCTTTTCTTTTTCTTCGATAAACTTTTGACCTCAACATATCTGCTCCTTGTGCAAACATGTTGACCTTGGTTCGCCATTCGGTGATATGGTGAGCCCGTGAAAAGAGGGTGATGGGGATAACGTATTCAGATGAGCAGATACCGGGATCCCCATTTATTTGTGATTAAGTCGCAAAGAGGGAAAAGTTTGATAAATAGTTACTCGAACTGGGGTTTTGGTGAATTCTGTGCTTGTGCCATTGGATAAAGTTGTATTTAATGGCTCTATTTTGAGAAATCAGGTCAATGCATCTTGTGCTGCGAGAACATCCTTTACTCTCAACCCCAAATACAGCCTGTGTTGCTCTCCAGGTGAGCGTCGTTACCCAAAACTAAGCCGTGTCGGGGCATGCTGCTGAGCATGTGTCAAAAACTGCTCAGCAGTGGCTGGTTATTATTTATGGTGTCTTCTTATAGAGCCTCATTGTTGATGCTCGCTCCGGGCATCTGCATGCATTTTCATCACACACGCTCATCTCTCGCCCTTTCATCAGACGTCGTTAGCATCAGGTTGTGACCGATGTTCCTGAAATCTCGCTGCACTCACCGAGATCCTCTTGGAGGTGTTTTTTTTTTATACTTCAATAAAATAAGAGCCAGGAGGGTGAGATGAGGGAGTTGAGAGGGGGGGAGGGAGAGGCGCCGCGAGGTGGTGATTGCCACCTGCCACTTCATTCAACTGCATTTTAATCTGGGGTGTCTGGAGGAATCTCGTTTCGCAAATGACTTCACCGGAGGAGTGGCGGCGCTGGATGAAGGGAGAAGAGATTTGAGCTGCTGATACCTCGTAACAAATCACCTGGATATGAACTATTCGCTTTCTAATGGGAATCCATATTCATCTTCTTCTCCAAAAGCTCTCCTGTGGGGATGCAGATGTGTGGCTGCTTTTATATCTTCCCCTTATCCACTTCCCCATCCGTGTACCCTAATCAAAACCCCCACATATTTTAGGGCCCTACACCATCCGCTTACTCATATTGAATTTCCATTGCTACACCATTGGGTTTATGGACCATCTTTCGGATTATTAATGACACGGCACAGAGTTCTACATATGAATATGGAGATCAGCCACATTGTGCATACGCTTTCCTATATAACAGGATTGATCTAAATCTCTAATGTCTTCTTTGACTGATGGCACCACCCTTCTGCTCCACGCACTTTTCTTAATAATGTGCCTTCCTCACTCCCATTATCTGTATATTTAAAACCCAAGACCCCCTAAAAAGCAGCCGTGAATGATAACTGTCCTCCACACAAACTCCTCCAGCTACTTCAATCTGTGGCAAAGATAAAGGGGTCAACTTCATGCTACAAGGGATCAAATTGAAATTATAACAGGTTTAGTTCTGGTGGTCCTTTTTCAATGTACAGAATTTGTTTTATTCAGGCATCTGGAAGGGCACCTTCATGCACGTTGCTGTTTCAGGAGCGAGCCGCTATACGCATGCAATGCCCAGACAAGATATGTAGGATGAATTATTACAGTAAAAGGATTTTATTTATTAACTCGCTTGTGGAAGTTGGGAGCGTGCCAACTGTTGCTGCTCCATTCAGGGGCCTATCATCTGTACTGTCGAAGGGCAAATAAATACTAGATGTCTGTATTCATGGTTACGGATAATATAAAGCCACACAGTCTGAATCTACATAAGCAGAGAATTAGTCTGAAGTCTGTTGGTGAACAGCCAACATGACAAAGACACTGTTCCGGTAAATGCTGAGAGCTCAGTTTCATATCAGTCCGTGAAAATGATGATCATTTGTCAGTGAAGGATAGTTCCACTCATTTTACACATGAAGATCGGTTTACAGAGAACTGTGAACAATTGTATATAATGTCTTCTGCGGCTCTGCAGGGGCTTTGTCTTGTTTTTTTTCAAACTTTATTTAGAAAATATTCAAATATACAGACAGTGCAGACATGTGCTCAGCATAATGGTATACAAAGAAACAAGAATATGAATTTAAATAAATAAAAAAGAAGCAGAGTTGGGATTCATTAATATAAAGTTATGATAAAAAACATGTTATTCTTCTTTAAAGAGAGTTTAAAAGTTAATAATATTAATTTATTTTAGTGTTTATAAGTTTGAGAGCCTTAATATATTCTTTAAATTGACAATTGACAATCCAGAAAAACTGGGGGGAAAAATATATGTAATGACATTTTTACACTCAATTTTAATTTTATGATTAGTTTTATACAATATATAATCTTTCATTTGAGTCCAAAAAGTAACTGAATGTATACAAAGGTAAAATAAATGTGTTATAGATTCTGGTTCATCATTGCAAAAATTACATTTGTTTCAATATCTAAAAATTTAGAGAAATATAGATTTGTGGGATATATATTGTGTATGAATTTGATGTCCCAAAAAGTTTTTCCTTGAAGAGTAATTTTCCTTCTTTCATAGAATGTGTTACGTATATGTTTCTTGTTGCCTTTAGTATTCATAATGTCAATACCATTTATCATCAAAGGGGTTCTATCCTGCTTCTTGAAACTAAAGATGACTTTTCATTAGATGTAATAGACCTTTAGGAATAGCTTTCATTACATAATTAAATTCTCTGCTTGTTACAGGAAAGAATTTAGCCAGAAGGAATCGTTCATAACTAATCAGGGGCTTTGTCAAGTCCGAGAAAATAACCCTGGTGATGTCACAGTTATGTCATCAGGGTTATCTCAGCTTGTGCTTGGAGATACTTTTTTTTTAGGTTGTACAATTTGAAAGATTTATTTGTTTATTTCATTTATTTAACCAGGAAGTCTCTTGGGATAAATTATCTTATTTACAAGGGAAACCTGGTCAAGATGGCGATGCAAAATAGGCGTCACATAGTTACAAAAAAACTCACATCATCATCATACAACAATCACATCCAACACCCTGAGACCCTGAGAGACATGAAAAGATAAACAGCGTTTTCCAGGAAGAGGGAGTCTAACAAAAAGAGAAAACCCTTGTCTGCGAGAAATGATGTGTTTATACTCCTTTTTCGTTTAGCTGATTACATTTAGGGGAAACATAATGTCTGCCAGAATTACAGTACCATTCACAAGTTTGGACACACTTTCCATTCTCCTTAATGAGAATGTGTGAGAGAGTGTGTCCAGACTTTTGACTGGTACTGTTTGTTCAGTGGGAATGTTTTCCTGGGAAAAAAGCACTACAGTCTTGTACTGCATGTAATAGCATGACTTTGACACCGGAGACAGGATTTGCCTTAGTAATTATGAACGGATATTGTAGGAAAATGAAAAAATATCAGTGACAGTATCAGTGACAGTATCAGTAATATCAGCCAAAATGGCAGCACTCCATATTCAAAAATCAAGCAAAAAGAATCACCTAATTTATTGATCTTTTAGATTAATTTATTTCCAGTCAATAGGCTGATAATAAGCATCTGTGACTGTCACCATTTTGCTGTTCAGAGTCAACATTTTGGGACACGCCACATATGTTGCTTAACATCTCATTAATTAACTGATTATGTTGATTTAAAAAAAAAAAGTGTAATTAGAGCAGCATTACATTTATTTCAAAAAATGATTTGCTGTTGCAAATGAATAGAGACAGGAGCAAATATTATAAAGCAGGTTTAAAACTTGCAGTCTAGCCACGCTCAGTTCAGATTAGTCTGATGGCCTCACTGACCTTCCAAGTCCAGACTTATAGTTATTTATGCAAGCTTAATGCTGTTGCACTCCTTCAGCAGAACACCAGATTACTTCCCTCTGATTTTTAATTGGATTTTCTGTTGATTTTCAAGTTTGAGCACATGGCGGGGCAGTATAGGACCATGTGTGTCTACTTTATAGTGTACAAGCAACACCATAGCAACTGCTGTAAACATCACAGACCTTGGTATTATGTCATCTTTCAATGCAGCATTACATAACAGCAGTGACACAGCAGGGAATATAATAACGACAGGTATTAACAACTGAAGAATGCGACAGGAAATTAACAGTGAGTAATACTGTTGTTCTGTATCTTTAGTTTAGTGCACATTGTGATGCCACTTACTTTTCCATTCCCTCTTGTTGCACTGTGTTTATCATCATTTGTTATTG
Organism: Thunnus thynnus; assembly: GCF_963924715.1. Classification (NCBI taxonomy): domain Eukaryota; kingdom Metazoa; phylum Chordata; class Actinopteri; order Scombriformes; family Scombridae; genus Thunnus; species Thunnus thynnus. The sequence goes on from NC_089537.1 coordinate 20,559,995, forward strand.
TTTGTTTGTGCTATGTCTCCTTCTCAACTTTCTCTGGGGGGCAAATTGTCATTTCAATCAAGCATAACGAAGCCAGAGAGGTGTTGTTGTATAACTTCTGCCTCCGTATATTCCTGACCTGCGCTGGTAATGAGTGTCATCTGCACATGCTTATGGAGACCTCCGCAATATCAGCTGATAGTCATGTTTGTTCAGGGTTGTTATCCCGGGTTGAGAAACAGCTCGGGGTAAACAAGAGGAAACAGAGCGCCTACACATGAGGCCGGCCTCTCAGCAAATGACATCAAATTGCTCTCTTTATTTTCTCTCTCCCCCTCTCTCTCTCTCTCTCTATTGGTTTTACAGTAAAGTGATGCTGCATCATCTTACCAACAATTTCCGAGGAAATGCTCGACTGCAGCAGAAACACCAGCTCGGAGTTTTATTTTTGAGATAAATGTGTGCTATTCAGCATACGAGCAAAGCCTTTCACTCAGGGGCCCTGCCATGTTTTTATTTGCGAGCAGCGATTTCATCTCACAGTCTTCACACCAGTCTCAGAAATCCAATAAAGATGACTGACTACATTTTATCACTGCAGGATTTATCTTTCAGAAAGATTTACAAGTCCACCCTGATAATGTGGAAAAAGGCAGAAATATGAAGAACTATAAACCCGGTATGATATGTGTTTTACTCAAACTTAGATACTGTGTGGAGCTACTGAGGCCTGTATTCACCAGTGCTGTTACTGCTGAATAACAGAATTAGACAGCTGATTTGTATTTCAGCTGATACTGCTTCATATAATTTGCCAGCTTGTCACGTAGCACGCATAAGAGGGTTGTTGTTGTTGTTTTATATAATTTCAGTTCTTCCAGCTCGAGATGCTGTTATCTGATCCAAACCAACAGGATGACAGTGGTTCCTTGGCCCTGTGACTCAGGAAAAGCCTGTTTCACCCTTGACCTTTGTCATTATCCACCAACAACATCGCAGGGCAGACAATCAAGGGATCAAGGCCAGCCAGGAGAAATCCTGTCCCCAGACATAAAAAAGGATGCGCGCCGTGATCTCTCCCCCTCTCATTGCCAGGAATTCAATTTCACTCAGCTAACATCTGCCAGAGATAAGTGAAACATAAACAATGTCACTCACACACACACACACACACACACACACACACACACAGAAAGAGAGAGAGCTCAGGGCTTTTTCCTGGAGAGACACAGCGGTACTGACACATCCCTTAATTACAACCATGACATGTGTGCCCAGCGTTCTTCCTTTCTGCTTTTTTTATGATTTTGAAAGAAAACTAAACCAACAGGGAGGAATCTTTGGATAAAATGAGGAAAGAATTTGCCAGGCTAAGGGGTCACTTCCAGTAGTTATGAGGAACAAAAAATCTATTCAAATTTTACCGTGTGACAGACCATCGTGTGCAAGGACTGAGTCTGAAAAAGATGGTTAAAAAAAAAAAAAAAGAAAAAAAAAAAAATCAATCTCTCCAAACAAAGACATCCAATTTCCCATTGAAAACCCTGTGTCAAGGCCAAAGAAGGCCACATTTCGATTCTGATTCAGGCCTTCAAACCCCCACCGTCACCTGACACAAAGACCTGCACCCTTGGGTCAATGTCGGTGTAGTGTTTTCTTCTATCTCACTGTAGCTTAAGTTGAAAGCTCCATTATGGTTGAGATGACGCAGACATCCAGAGTCCTGGCGTAACCCCTCGGGACCTGACTCACTGTGTCTAGTAAACATGTTATTGGGAAACCATGTTGTTTACATTGTGCGAGTGAGAGATAGTGGTGCTAACCTGCGCCAGCATACAGTAGACTGTATATCCATGTTGCTATAAACACATCTTAAAATTCTGAGGGGGGTCTGTATGTGTCTCTGATCCCGAGCACGCAGACGCGGCACTGAAAGCATCATTCAGAAATCACTGAAATGATCTGATGTGAGTTTTCTGACTGAGGGAAATCACAGCAGCTTTTCCTATTATGTGCCGTCTTATAATTTGCTCATTTTTTCCTCGCTGTTTAAGCCGAAGTGGCACACGTTAGTCGTCGAAAGCGAAAAATCCGATCAAAATACCCTAATTAAGGCCATTTAAAAGTAGATAAATCTTTCACAGTTCTTTCCTGACTTTGCTGCTCATCTGCTCTCTAACAACAAGACGTGACTGTCGGACTGCTTCACAACTGTCATCCATAAAGTGGAGATGTGCCTCTACCTTTGTGCAGCTTTACTGGTGGCCTGCCTTAAGATTTATTGCTTATTGAACTACGTAAGGAACACATAATGCAATAACCTTATGCTGATGGAATAATATCATTTTCTCTTCACTGCCTCAAAGGAAAATGTAGCCTACTATTATCACTAAGTATTCTCTCGAGAAAAAAAAAAGAAAAAAAAAAAAGAAACCCTAAAGGCAGTATTTGTGTTCTTTGTGTGGCAGTTGCATTTGGAAACACGGCACAGAATCAGTATTCAGACTTTGGTTATTTGGTGTGCAGACCTCATTATATTAGCATACCAGGAGGTAAATGACAAATAAATGCAGCACTCATCACCGTCTCTATTTCTACTTGACAATGCATGTTCTGCGTGAATGAATATTGATGCACAGCTTTCCCTTGACGGTTCATTTTCGAGTTAACATTTCCCCCCTTTTTTGGGGAGAGGGATGAGGTTAAAAAAAAGCAGCAGCAGTAGCAGCAAGGAGACTTGTAAGTAGCGCACATTGTTAGCATTGAAAGCATTTCCTGCTGGTAGTCAATAAACAGGATGCTTGCTGTGTCATCCCAGACGTTTGAAGACAGCTGCCGTATGGCAAAGAGAAACAGCTTGGTGTCTGCCACTTTGAGCCTAAATCTATTTCTGGGATTTATCCTCAGGTTTTCTTTTTTTTTTTTTTTTGGGTGAAATGGATGTGAAAAGCGAAACCCCCCTCCCCACGTTGCCACCACCCCCTTCTCTCTTCTCAGCTCCTTCCCCTTGCAGCTAGCTTCACACACCTGCTTTTTGTTCAACACAAAGCTGATTGCACTTTTCAGCACAGCTATTCCCCAAAAAAAAGAGGAGAGAGGAAAAAGAGAGTCTTGGATAGTCTCACTATCAGGTAATTATGCAAATTCCTGTGAAAGCAGCGCTCGTATTTTAAAGGAGTAGTTCAATGCACTTTTACTTGTAACAGTGTTTTTAAAATTGTGTTAATGCTACTTTTATTTAAAGGAATAGTTTGACATTTTGGGAAATACGCACAGCGGCTTTCTTGCCATGAGTTAAATGAGAAGATTGATACCACTCTCAATATGTTAAATATGAAGCTGATACCAGCAGCTAGTTGGCTTAGCTTAGCAGAAAGCCTGGAAACAGGGGGGAACAGCTAGCCTGACTCTGTCCAAATGTAACAAAATCTGTCTACTTACACTTCTAAAGCTCACTAATTGACAAGATATATGGTTTGTTTGGTCTGCAAAAAATGATGCTGGCTCCAGCTACATATTTATCTAACTCTCAGCAAGATAGCGAATAAGTTTATTTCCCAAAATGTTGAACTATTCCTTTTGAGTAGAGAAAAATACCAGCACATATTCTTGGATATGACATGAACCCATTCCACTGAACTCTTATCTCTCCATCTTACTTGACTTTTCACTCTCTTGCAGTTGCAGAGACTCCCTCTGACTCTCTCTGACCCTCCCTGCTCAGCTCATATGGTTCCAGGCTGCACTGAGCACGCCCAGCCCAGCCGGTGGATAACCCCACTACCTCATCCTCCCCACGGGACCAACTTACATCCTTCCTCCTCTGTCCGTGCTCTTTACCATTCTCCTCGTATCTTCGCTCAGCTCCACTTCCCTTCACAGTGAGAGAATCACCATCTGCTTGCCCAAATCCCCAGCCGCCCCCTGCCCCCACCTCCCCCCCATTTAAATCTCCCAGCCTCCTTCCTTCTCCATGCTTGTATCTCAGCAGCAGGAAGCAACACCTGCCGCTTTACGTCACTTCCTGTTGCAAGAATCGCCTCTTTTTTTTCCTTCTGCACCCGATTCTTATGCCTGTGTTTTTGCATAGGGATTCGATGCCCTTATGTGTGCATCATTGGAAAATCACACTGTGGTGGACTTGCCTTTCACTTTCTGGCTTTGTTCCCGGCTCCCACAGTTGAGGCTGTATTTTCAGTGACAGGTTGTGTCTGGACACTTAATCTGCTCTCACAGACAACCTTGGCTACCGTTTTCTCCCTGACCCAGGCCACCCCGTGAGCAAGTTCCTGGCATAAATCAACCCCCCCCCGTTGGAATCTTATCAATTCATCCATAATGTCCTTTGGGGGCTGTCATCTTTACAGCAGCATAAACAAGACAGTGTGTCAGCTTGACCTCTTATTTAGGACCAAACTTATGGATGTTGTACAAGCATAAAAGATGTTAGGCTACATTAACTTCAATTGCCAAATTCTTCTGTCACAACCCATTTCCCTGTGATTCTTGCCATTACACAGCTTAGGAAATATTCTTATTGTTTATTGCAGCAGCGACTCTATTGAGTTAGGTAACTCAAAACAGGATGTTTCGCTGTGCAATTACCGCTCACAAGGAATGATGGAGGAACAAACAGAGGCTGAAGTCACAAGGAGCTGTCACTTCTGTTTTTCACTAGGTGGATGTCCATTGTTTTAGATTCTCTAGTTATTCTTTGTTCAACCTGCTTCCTGTACTATCATTAGGCCCATACAGTCAGCTGGCCCATGTGTCAGGTCATTCTCCATCTTGTGTGGCCTATTTTTTGTTCACAATAGTCTCCTCACACTGAGGTTACCATTGTGCATTGTAGATCTCTTCTTCCAAACCTGTCTCATAGAAATTACATTTATCTACTAAAGTGATATTCCAATTCAATTCAGATTTATTTGTATAGCACCATCTCATACAAAAGCAGCTCAAAGTGATTTACATAAAAACAACAACAAAAAAGCAGAAATGTGCAGATAAACAGAAACATCCATGCATACATACGCATCAAAACACATATACATACACACATGCAAACAAACATACTGTACAAATACGGTGTGGTCATTTAAAAAAATGCTTTAGTGCAGAGGAAGGTCTTCAGCTTGGTTTTGAAAGATGAGTGTTGGAGCAGGTCTAAGTTCAGCAGGCAAACTGTTTCATTCTTTAGGTGCATAAATACTGAATGCCATCTCACCAGACTTTGAAAGTGTTCTAGGCACATGGAGGAGATTTCCACCTTGTCACTGAAGAGATCTGCTTGGGTTATAAACCGACTGAATGTCTGAGCCAGACCAGCAGTCTGGTATGGATATTGCCTCCACAATTAAAGTTTTTTTTTTACATTCCCTCTCAATGTATTTCATTTGTTTCCCCTACAGCAACTAAAGCATGTTTAATTTGTCTTATGGATATGTTTATACACTCAAAGCACTTGATTAAGGTTAAGACTGTGGTCTTGGTTAAATACTGAAAACACTAACATGAAGCACATGTTGTCACTAGTCTAACCCTAAGCAAGGAGTTTTTGTTGTCTTTCCCCAATCTAACCTTAACCCAGGTGTTTTTTTAGCCTAAAACAAACTACAAGCAGGACTCAATGTGAACAATGGACTCCAGTGTCAATGTTCGGTACTTTGAAAGCCCACCAATCATCCAGCCATCTCCCTGTGACTTCTGTGTAGTACAAGAAGTAAGATTTTCTTTACTGGAAAAATTGTTACCTGAACATAATCCAGGCAGTGATTATGTTTCCTACAGAACATATTTTGCAAAAACAAATCAGAAGTATATAAATGTAGCTGAAGTGAAACTGCAAAGTGAGGTGGTAATTCTCTGTGGGTTCATCAGTACGTGCAGCCACTTTCACATCCACTTAGTCATTTCATGTCATTTCATCAACTGTTATTATAAAAATATTGATTATAGCAGCTTTTAAATGGGACATGAAACATGCATGGTTTGCACTACCAGTATATGTTTTGGCACTCGAAGTGCCCAAATGCATTAGAAAAACACCTTGCCTAAATCAGATTTTAAAAACCACAGATACAACAAATTTATTTTGGTAATTTCCAGCAGTTTCCTGGATGGATGGTCAGATGATGATAACATTTTGAGGATGAAAAAGTAAGATAATGTTCCAAAAGTATATTATTGTGCCTTATATTTGTTTGTGAGAGCTATGATATTTTTTTAAATTTGCTGCTAGACATGTTTGAGGCCTTTTCAGCGGTTGAGTCATGTGAAGGAAAACCTAGCTTTCCCAGATGCTAAAAACTGTGAAGAAACAAGATGTTGGTGAGGAAGATAATGCAACTGGGGATAACATCTGGGGATTATCTAACATTTGGAGTCTAAAGTCTGGAGCGTCTGAAGCGTGAGCCTGACTATTGAAAACATGGAGTCACGGTATGAAATATTTCTTTGGAGGTTTGCATCAGTTGTGATGACCTTCTCTGGCTCACTCAAATAATCAAATAATTTAATTATTTCAGCGTTTCAGTGGAAAGATTTATTGCTGAATGATAGTCTAAATGATTTTTGCTGTGAAAATAATATACATTTGAAGTAAATTATGGTTGCTTTTAGTTTTTTGGCATTGAAATTGACATCATTTTTAGTTTTTAAAAGATTTTCATCCTCATAAAAGCCAAATCAGCCAAATGTTTCCACCCTACTTCACCTAAATGGATGCAAACTGACCTTTTGTAGTCCCCTCATTATTATTTTTTTTTTTTATCACCTCCATTTTTCTTTATTTTATTTATATGTGTATATTTGCTATTTCTGGTGACATTTTCTGGCAACAAAAGACCCAGTGAATAGACTGTTGCTGTGTTATTCATACTTATATTCCAGTCATAAAAACCAACCATCATCGATACACTAGATGACTCTGAATCAATCTCCGTCCACTGATTTAAATGGCTGTGTGAAACTGTTAATAGAACATCTCAGAGCTTGAGGCTGAACATATTGATCCTATACAGTGTTTTCACTGGGTCTAGATAGAGAATATTGATATACTGAGTATAGATTCTCTACATCAGACTTTACATGGATGTGGAGATTCTTGTCATTGAACATTGATTAGATCATGGACGGCATGTGCATGAGTTATTAAATTGCTTTCAATGGCTTTTTCAACACTGTGAGGTTTAGGTGAAGATGCTGCACAAGCTTGTTGATGCAAATATGATCATGACAAAACCATCCAATGTTAAATATCCGTGATTAATGAGCTTCAAAGCTGATTGATTTGTCTGAGACTTCCATGACAGACAAAATGTTTCATTATGTCAATCAATAAGAGCGTCTGGCTCGACAGCACAGTTTCATTATGAGTAAGGAGTTAATCTTACATCTCATCTACAGTATGTGATGAGGGTTATTAGGAAACAAGGTTCAAGGATCAAAGCAGCTTGCAGAAGTTGTTCTCCCCGATGTCGTTGTTGCGTTGCCAGGAAACCAAACAGTGAAGCGATAACAGGAAATGATTTCATCGCCTCTTTCCTCTTCAGTGTGCAACAGGAGGTGACGTGCAGCAGTGCATGCGTTCACGAGTAGCGAGACACAAATTTGGTGAGGAGATCTGAGGAGAGAAATGCTACAATTTCAAATGATTGATCTCACACGATTAGAATAAAGCATACACAATATAGCAAAAAACTAGACCCACAATCGGGTATAGCAGGGTCTCAGCAGCCCCCAACTTCACTCACTGGATAACAGAACAGAATACAGAATATATGGAAAAATACTAGATCATTCATGCTAAAAGACAGTTAAATTGTATTTGGTTTAATGGGCATACACTTGAGTGATTGCTTCCTGTTGCCACATAGAAAGCTCCCTAATGTGTGGTGGCAGCGTGTGAGTGTTTCTACGTCTGGTCTGCACTTCTTTCATTAGAGGCTGTGTGCTCAGTGTTGGAGCTGGCTGATGGTTGCCAGGTCAGAGCCAGAAGGGTTCATCTGTGCAGATAAGAATGAACCATACCAGAGCAGCCTCAGGCAGCCTTTCTGACATCTTCTCATGCCTGCTTGATAGAGCTGGGAGGAATGTAGTATCTCATACATGTCCTCTCTCCTGAGCCCCCCCACCCCCCCTTAAATTTTTCACCCTCTTGTAAAAAAAAAAAAAAGAGAGAAAAAAAGAAGCATTTGGACTTGGATATCCCAAACGTATCACACAGAGGGACGCTGGTGTCAGAATCACCTCTATTTCTCATTTCAGAGGAGTTTTGATCCAAAGTGATAGTGTCTCTTAATGAATATTCAACAGTGCATGATGTCAACACATGGCTGATGTAATACAGCCTATTCATCCTGAAGATATACACCTCTGAAACCTTCACAATCCCCATTGTGTCACACAGCTCTGTCTCTTCCATTAACATCTTGACAATACCTGTCAGGGGTTAAAAGAAAGACTTCAGTGTCTGCTCCCTCAATAATTTGTAGCATTTTGGCCCTGGTAGGGGGTGGCACGGGCCTTCTCAGGGGAGGCTCTCTAAAGCAGAGCACTATGTTCCCAGAAAACATGGCTGGAATTTGGCTCCGGGGCAGATGGGTATACTTTCGACAAGAGAAGGGTGGAATGTGGTCTATGTGGGAGGGAGTGTTGAAGGGAGGAAGGGGCACATCTGAGCCGGTGCCACACTATCCCCAACTCTCAGTGGCTGAGAGATGTATATGTGATGTAAACATGTGGGGAGCTGATGAAAACATGCATCTCAAACAGAGATAGTAAATCTGAGCTGTGCCGCTCTGGAGCCGGAGGGTGGTGGTGCTGCTGCTGTGGGTGGGGAGTGTATTAGAGCCACCGCTTGCATCTGTTCAATCTTTGATATTGCACTGTATTGCAAGTTTTTTTTTTTCTGCAGGTTTTTAAAATTACATAACTGTGTCCAATAAAAGACTGTTCATCTAATTTAATTTGAAATTTGAAGATATTTCTGAATTTTTCAAAACAATGCTACAGAGTGCCATGCTCTATAAAAAAGATAATCAATTAAAAAGCCAATTTAATCTTAAAAATCTGAGAAAAAATAGCAAACAGTAAGAAGAAGGAGTAATAAATTATGAAGATATTTTAAAGGAGGCCCTAGTTTTTGTAGCCTAATTTTTGAACTGATGTGTTTCATAATCCATCATAGACCCAACCTGCTTTGGTCTTTGCTTCATTTTTCAAAAACTGCCAAGAAGGCTGCGCACAAGGAATCAAGACCTACAACCTGCTTTATTAACTTTATGACAAAACTTTACATCAGCAAAGGATTAAACATTTCTTTTTATTACCACGTCAAAAACATAAGAATAAAAAACTTCTATGAACTCATCCCTACTTGTTAATATGAGCCCAGATCTTATTTCAAATAACTGATTGATTAATGAACCTTCTCACCACTTTAACCATTTCCATTTAGACACATTTGATCAATTATTTCCCATTACTGCAAGTATACAGCGTCCTGATACCACCCTCCAAATTGTTCTTTTTAATGTAATTGATTCCACTGGTATGTGTTTGCATATTGCATTTTTCTGTTACAATATTTCTGTCTATTGGATACATCCATGAACAATTTAAAATGTAGTATTTGACATTTTTAAAGAAACCAGGGCTCTCTTAACCAGAAATAGTCATATTTACAAGTAGTCACGAATCTCCATTTCAACCACAGTGGAAAATGTTGTTGCTATTCTGGATCATATTAAATTACATACAGCATCTTCCATGCAAGATGCAAATGCAAAATCCTAAGACGACAGTCCTCAAGATGACAAATGGCTTGCTGATGAATGCATGTTCTCTGTTTTAGTACTACTTGACCCGATTGCAGCTTTTGACACAAATTACTATTGTATACTGATGAACAGACTGAAGCTCTCAGTCACAAAATGGGGAACTGTCCTAAATTAGTTTTTCTCTTTTCAAGCAGAATAAATACTTCTGTGTCTCCACCAACAATAATGTCTCTTCACTGTTAGTAACTACAAACGGAGTACCACAAGGCTCGGTTCTTGGTCCAATTGTATTCTCCCACCATACAGACTCTTGTTGATATATACATCCTTGTGGTATCTGTTTTCATTTTAATGTGCATGCATCCAGATGTACCTCCCAACTTGAGAACGCTGGAACAACACAGGACTGCTTAGTGGACATAGAAATACTGAAACTGGATGAGAAGATTCAAACTCCTCTGATATAGAAATTAGAGTTATTTGTACTCAACAAATAAAAAGTGTTGTTATGTTCTTTTCTGTTGGTGTCCTGCCTTGACACCTTCTCCTGATATTATTGCTATTATTATTATTATTATTAGTCATATCTATATTAATATTGTTATTATTGTTGTTATTATGCTTCTCTGTGTCTCTCTCCCCCCTCCACCTCCCTCCTTCTTTCTGTCTCAACCCAATTAGTCAAGGCAGATGGCCACCCACCCAGAGCTCGGTTCTGTTTGAGGTTTCTTCTTTAAAGGGGAGTTTTGCTGTTGTCACCAAGTGCTTGCTCATGGGGGAATTGTTGGGTCTCTGTAAATTAAAGAGCACGGTCTTGACCTGCTTTATGTAAACAATACCCTGAGATAACTTTTGTTATGATTTGGCGCTATATAAATAAAATTGAATTGAAAAAATTGTTTTCTTTTATTTGACCTGATCAACTGGCTCCAGACTGTCCAGAGCTTGGCTGCCAGTCTTGGACAGACTCACTTTACCCCTTTATTTGAGCCTCCCCGCACAGGCTGCCTTCCTGCCAGAATTGATTTTAAAATTCTACTAATAACTTTTAGAGCACTTCATGGCTTGGCGCCCAGCTACATGCATTTCATGTTTCTATCACCACCAACAGCAGTTTGCTTAGAATAAACAGAAGAAGAGCTTGGCAGTGAGCATGGACAGTGATAAACAATATGGTTGAGAGAAAAAGCACTTGGAGAAATCTAAACTTTCGCAACAGAAAGTGACACAGCTGTTTGACTGATAAAGGTGATCTTTGGGATCATTTAGCAGTTATCACCAAATTTGAAAGAAATACACACAGTGAAACTCTTTAACTTAAATCAAATCCAATTCTTAATCCTGTCAGTTTTGTAAGCTGTGAGTATTTAGCTTCACCTCTCACATTAAGGGAAGCTGGAGCATTTACTGGACTTTGCTGTGCTTCTTTTACATCCCCCAGGGACAACAGTCTCTTCCCATTAACTCACCCAAGGTTGGCCGGGATTTTCATCTCCGAAGATATGCATTTCTAAACATTGTATAAGCATTGTGCATTATTCATTGGGCTTATTAGAGGAGGTGGACTTTGGGTTATTGCAAATCAGAGGAACAAATATTAACCCATAACATTAGCATATGAATGAGTAAGCTTCTCACTGAATGACTTACAAGGATTGGTTTCATAGAACATGCCCCAAAGGTAAGTACTGCTTCATACCTAATACTAACAATATAGGGTGGAATTAAAATTGTATGAAACCCCCTCCTGTACGTCCAAGTTTGTTTATACTTAGACAGTATCCCGTGTTCTGTAGTTATCCATGGAACTCCGTTATAATAAATGTCACTGGTGTTTTCTGTATCTACCATGAAAAATAATATAATTAACCTTGCTAATATGGGTCACCATATACTGTATTGCTGCTGTGCAGGAAAAGAACATCGACAAAAATTGTTATGGCTGGATTGCTTGTGTCATGTGGACTGAGTGCAGCCTTGACTCGGCGGGGGCAGAGTGAAAGCCCTGGTGTGCTCAACTCCACGTAAACTGGAGCTCTGGTCTGTAGCCCACAAGGGTAAACATGTTGCAAAGTGCCTGTCTGCCCCTCCTCCACCTCTGGACCTTTCACTGGCCAACAAGTTTAACATCTTGAATCTACAGGAGTTTCCTCCACTGGAGGGATTCTCCGACCTTCCAGAGACCCCTTTGCCTCCAACTGACCTTGGATCTCAGTGGACCAAGTGCCAGGATCCCCAGCCTGGTCCCTCTCAATCCCCTGTGCTTCCAGGAGCAGCCGATACCCACTGATGGATGTCTCGACATTGGGCTCCATCTCACCACCACCGTGCCCCCAGATGGTCAGGTGTGCATACACAGGCACAGTGCCCACCCTTAGTGCCTGTTGTTGGCACCTCTATGGTCTGGCATGTGGCGGTGCGCAGTGGCCGAACTTTCTCCTATCCAGGTGCCTGTGGAAAGGACATTACACCAACCATCATACAGCTTATCGAACAACATAACTCTGCCCCTGCAGTCGTTGTTCACGTTGGCGTCAGCGACATCAAAAATCAACAGTTGGAGCTTCTAAAAGAGGGGTTCAAGTGCCTCCCCCCACCCCACCCTCCGTGCGTTTTGGTGATGTGAAATTCAGTCACCTACACCAACTCCACATCTGGCTATAGGGTTGCTGGATGAACAGAGATATCTCCTATTGATAACTTTGCTGCCTTTTTAAATAGGCCTCAGCTTTTTAAACCAGACAGCTTCCATAATTCCCAGGAAGGCTCACACCTTTTATCAACCAATATTAAACTTTAATGCAACATTAATACAACTTTACAGGCTTTTACCTCCTGACTGGCAGTGCGTCCATCTGACCATACCTTCCTGGGCTCATACTGTCCATATCCTAAGCATGTAAATCCCACAAATGCATACACTCTTCCGGTAATAACAACAATAGACATAACCCACCTGCATTTTTCCTCGACAAGTTATTATAACCCTGAAAATTTAATAATCATAAAACCCAAACCCCAAACAAGCTCCTGGTTGCCATCTTCGTGTAAGCCCTCCTGTGACTCTAGGCAAGTCTTATTTAATCAACATGCTTTTAAATTCAGAAAATGGCCTGGGGTTGGTGCATTTAAACATCAGAAGTCTATGCAAACAATTTAAATTAGATCACCTGAGAACTCTTGTATCACAGACTGACCCTGATATCCTTGGCTTACAGCGTATACATAATTCTGAGGTTTCCCTAAATAAATATAACTTGTACAAAATAGAAAGAAATAAGGGGTGGTGTAGCTATTTATGTGAAGTCATGTTTATCTGTTAGTGTTTTAAATGCTGTCACTGTACCTCATTCTTTTGATTTTATTTCTCTAAAAGTTAACTTTTCTATCAATAATTCAATTAAAGTGGTGGGTGTTTACAGCCCACCTTAAGCTGTCTTTAGTGCAATCAACAAATTAGCAGACTTACTTGCTCAGTACAATAACTCAGACATGCTAGTTATAGGTGACTTTAACCTAAACTGGTTGACAAATGATTCAAATATTTTAAAAGAGATGTATGAAAACTTCAATCTGTTGCAGCTGATGATGAGCCGACCAGACCAAATTTGAAGGACCAAAATCTACATTGATAGATTTGATTCTGTCCAATAGGAAGGACAATATTACTGCCTCTGGAATTTTTGCACTTGGCATTAGTGACCACTGTCCTCAAGCCTGCGTAAAAAGTGCTAGACTGGAAAGATCAAGCTCTAGGATTGTCATCAAAAGAAATTAAAAAACCTTTCAATGAACAGGCTTTCCTCAGTGACCTTGCTGACAGTACTATACATCGCACATCTGAAATACCAGCTGTAGAACTGGCATTGGAATATTTTACAAATTCATTACTTACTATCATTGATAAACATGCAGTTTTTAAAAACCTTTCTCTACAGAATTATCAATGATGTTTATGGCAAGGGACAAAGCCTGGGCTCTAGCGTGGCGTACTGGTGAAGCAACCCATTGGCTGATTTTTAGACACCTCAGAAATAAATGCACATCTTCTCTGCGAAAAGCATAAGTCAATTATTACATAGAATTAATCTTTAGCACTCCTACAAATCCATCAAAATTCTTGAAAGCAGTAAACATAAATAAAAACAAATATTCCACATCTATTCTTTTTCATGTTATGTTTAATGACTGCACAACAAATAAGACATCAGAGACTTGCCATGCTTTAAATACACATTCTGCTACTGCCGAAAATCTGTTATATCTGACTACACCATATCTGTGATATGGTGTACTCAAGATCAGCTCTAAATAATAAGCCTTTGGCTCATGTGCCCTCCTTAAACCGTACCTCTCAGCTCACCCTACAGGCCTTCACTCCCTCTGCTGTTGAGGAGGCACTTCAAGCCATCGATTGCAGGAAAGCAACTGGAGAGGATAAACTATACCCTGATTTTTTAAAGCTCTGTGCCCCATTTATTGCTGGACAAAAAATTGGAATTGTCTCTCAGGTCTGGAAATCTGCAAATGTAGTCCCACCGCATAAGGGTGGTGATAAAAATAATGTTAATAACTATTGGCCAATTTCCACACTGTCCTGTCTTGCTAAAGTCCTGGTCTCATTAGTTGATCATCAGCTCAAATAATTCCTCTCAAAAAAATTCAGTGTTAAGTCCACACCAGTCTGGTTTCAGAACTAGGCAGAGTACTGTCACTGCTACTACCCTGGTCATAATTGATATTGTATGTGCTGTTGACAAAGGGAAATATTGTGCTGCTCTCTTTGTCAATCTAAGAGCACTTGACACTGTTCGTCATGCTGCACTCCTAGAGAAGCTATGTGATATTGGTTTTGATTACAAGTCCTGTAAATGGTTTCAGGACTACCTCCCTCATAGACAGCAATGTGTGATCTTGGGAAATGATAGTTCTGTATTTTTTTACCACTGTCAAAGGGAGTCCCACAAGGTTCAATATTGGGTCCTATCTTGTTCACAATTTATATTAGCAGTATTACATCCTTTACTGTATAACAAATTGTAATGCCCATTTTATGCGGATGATACAGTTCTGTATTGTTTTGCTGACACTGCACACTCAGCCACTGAAATCATACAACAAGCCTTTGACAAATTGCAAGATGCGCTTTTTAATTTGAAACTAGTTCTGAATTCAAAGAAGATGAAATATGTACTATTCTGTAGAGACCTGAATGGACACAATATTAAGAGAATATAAATATCTTGGTATCTGGCTGGATCAAAAAGTTCACATCGACACAGGTGTCAGCAAGCTGCTTGGTAAAAAATTATAAATATCAAAAAATTGATATTTATACAGAAACAAAGCTAATTTTCCTATGTTCAGTAGGAAGCATTTGAGGCTGTCTTCTTGTCTGTTTTGGATTATGGTAATGTTATCTATAGGCACGCCTCTGCCTCAACTCTTAAACCCCTAGATTCAGTTAATCACTCCACCCTAAGATTTATTACTGGTGAGTTATTCCACACATCATTGCCTCTTGTATGAAAAGATTGTGTGGGAATCTCTAACAGTAAGACGTGACAGGCACTGGTTCCTATTTATTTATAAGCCCTTAATGGCAACTTGTCATCATATATCTCTTCCTTATTGAACTGGTCCTATAGTCAATATTCAACTTGTTCAAGTGCTAATGCTTGAGGTCCTGTGTGCCAACACTGAATTTGAGAAAACTGCTTTTAATTTCTGTGCTGCACACACCTGGAACACTTTGCAACATACATTGAAACTTGACACAATTGTACCTATATGTCAATTTAAAACCATGATTACAAACCACTCCACTCTTGAATGTTACTGTTTTTAATCTGTGTTTGGCTGTGTTTGTTTGCTTTCTCTGTTATTTTTTGTGTGTACTTATTCTGTTTTGTACACTTGACATCATTGTAAATGAGGGCATGCCCTCAATAATCCTTGAGTTTAAATAAAGATTAAATGAATGAATGAATGACTCAATGCACACGCCTGCACATATGTTTCCCTGCGTATGACTTCTTAGTGCAACAATTCATTTTGGATGAGAATCAGTGATCCTCCAGGACCAAATGATCTCGCTATGGTCTGAGATTTTATTCTTTTGAGATTGTAGCCTAATGAGGCACAGTAATACCCCTCCAAACACATGCAGAGTTCAATCCCATTCTGCACCCCCACCCAACCGGATGGTCTTACACTCCATACGCCCTGATGCAGATGTCTTGAACGCTGGATACTCATTAGCCATAGGGTGCTATCCCAGCCCTGTCTCACTTTTTCATTCATTATGAAATAGAAGTATGGGAATTATTCAAAACCAGTGAGAAAACTGGCACTATGAGATCCAAACTGATAAAGCAGACTGAAACTGAAACACTACCACTGCAACATTTCCAAGTGGGAGCACAAGCCTCACTGCTGCTGTTTAAACAGCCAAGTAAACATTTGAATAGATCTCACTTCAATGGCCTGCATCAATGTCAAGTTGTGGTCAAGTATTCAAGGCTTAAATATCTTTCTTATGTCAGTTTACAACAGTTTTCAAAGGTAAATTGAGTTCATTTTCACACTAAAATAACATGCTGTGTAGATTTTCTGCTCATTTGTGTCAATCATGTTCAACTTGGCAACATCTTTGCTCGTCTGTGTCCATCAGATGCTTGATGGGAAACATCAGACTTCAGTCACCAGGCTCAGCATGTACCAACTTGTCATCTTAATGACGCACGCAGCTCAACTTTACTTGACCCGGTTACATCACTTCACTGTCATCTTACCGTATTGGTCATAATTATATTATCGGAGGAGGGTGAGCATGTGAATGTGTGAGTGTAGGTGTGTGTGAAACAAAGTTGAAGAATCTTCTAATTACCACCTGGCACAAGTTCAGTCTTACTGGAGCTGCTGGTTGAACATCCTCAAGCACAGTCAAGTTTGAAAATGAACACTGGGAACGCTTATTCAAAAACCAATGCATTTTCTGAAAATATGTTAACAAGCAACTCAATGTGCTTCAGTTTCATAATCCAAACAGGCAAAATGGCCATTCGTTAAGACGTGCCCCCCTGAGTTACAATTGGGCCTTTTGAGATTTCTGTTGTCCCACATATGCTGTTTACAACGACAACAATGGCAGAGTTACAACTCAATGTAAAACGAACCCTCCCCCCAAAAAACAATAGCTGACAATTGACAGGTTTGTCAGCTGAAACGGTAACTGTTGACAGCAGATTTTTATCAGCTAAAGCTAGCTAATTAAGCTAACGTTTGAAATCCCTGTCTCTGACTTTTTAATGTTTCAAGCTGACTCGTTTAAAAACAACCTTGTAAAAAGGTCTTAAAGGGGACCTATTGTGCTTTTCCTTATTTTTAGTCATATATATAATGTTACAATGTCGGATGTTCATATTAAACGTGGCCAAAGTTTCAAATAATGAGGTAAACATATGTAGAAGTAATCCTTGTGAGAAAACAAGACCGGCTGCAGACTGCTCTGAATGCTCAATTTCCAACTTTTTTTCTATTTTCAGCCGACATCAACTTGTGACAGATTTCTTTATATGGTCATCTGCTACACACACAGTGCACCTTTTTACTGGTCTGCTCTGCTAACATTAGGGCATTTTCAACTGCACACCTCCAACAGGTAAACAACTTATTTTACTTTGCCTGCTGTTTAATGGAAAAACACCCAAAACTATGGAAAAACGTCATAATGTTAACAGAGCAGAGCAGTGAACTTGTGCGCTGTGCATGGAGCAAAATCAATCACGAGTTGAGGACAGTTAGGGCTGAAAGTAGAAAAAACCATTAGAAGCCGAGCGTTCAGAGCAGTCTGAAGCTGGTGCTTTTTTCTCACAGGGATTACTTCTACATACGTTTACCTCATTATTTCACTCTTTGGCCATGTTTAATATGAACATCCGACATTATAACATTGTATATATGACTGAAAATAAGGAAAAGCATAATAGGTCCCTTTTAAGTTTTTCCCTGGCTCATGGTGCTTGACTCTCTTGGCCCTCTCTTAGCCAGACAGGCCAGTAATGAGAAAAACTTGTTTTACACTAAAAACATGACTTAGTATGGCTGGCTGGAAACACTTTTGTTTGGCTCTTATGACCATATCCTAAGTGGGTCAGCCATAGTAATGGACCGCTCCATCGTTCTTCGTCTGGTAATTCGGAGCATTGATTGAACTCAGTCTCAACTTTCCGTTAACCTGTGCAGAGAGGCAGAAGACACAGTATCACTCAGGAGGAAAGACGGATAAAAACAGGAGGGGTGATCGAAGGGAAAGATGACGTTCTCATATGCCTGACTTGGTCCCTGAAAGGAACATGTATTTCCAAATATAGCAGTGTGACCTGAGGACATGGTATTTAGTTCTCTGTAAAGGAAATTCCCTTGAATGAAAGTTAGCTGAAAAGCAATTAACCATTGAATATCCACATGATTTATTCTCTTTGTTTATAGATGGAAATGTAAGCAACTGCCAAAATGAATTTTCATGTTTACACTGTCAGCCAAAAGTGCTGCCAAACTCTGTGGTCTTCATAAATGTAACCAGCATTCACTCCATTGTTTCAACACACAAACCGTATACGAACTGTGAAGTCGAGTTGTGCAATGCTCAGAAATGGTACAATTCCAGTTTTCTTCCACAGTCACAGAATAGCTTGTGTATTTAGATGTGAAATAGTGTACATTGCTGTTCCAATACCGATAATCTTATTTTTATAATCAATGACTCCCAGGGGACATGTGATGGATCGCAATGCTGCATAAACATAGCCCGACATTAATGATTCAAAATTTCAATACCAGCCAACGCTGTATTGTTTGTCCTTGCCACATTTCAGCACATCTATTTCGTATCGAATGCCATTCATCATTCCTCAGTCAAACATGTTTCATGTGAGTACACATAATGTGGTCGTAAAAAGAAGGATGCTGCGCCGCATAAGAAACAGTAGATAATGGCCCTTTTTGGACTTGAGGGTATTTGTCACTTTTGTTTGTACACCAAATAGCAAAGTACATCAGCAAGGACAACTGTGGTTTACACGAACGATTGGCAGGCAGCCAAGCAAAGAGTAATAACAGAGACGGGAAGAAAAAGCAGCTACCTTACATCATCTATTGCGTTGAAGACCGACAGGAGAGTGATGTACTGTATATGTGTCACATAGGAGTTTTTAAAGGGCTTGAATTGCAGCAGAGACTATTTCAATGGCTGCTTCAAGAGCATCTTTTTCCACCTTATTCAGCTATCTGTACAATTATTTTATGTAAAAAGAAAAAGTAAGCCTATTGAATCATATCTCAAGCAATAGGCTATATTCTGACCCTGCAATTCATTTTCAAAGCACCAAGCATATTTTCCTGGATATTGTTCACACTTCCAAGAGGTGACAGATTTTGAAGCATTCTAATTTGTCTGTAGTCCATTTTCAGCCCTCAGAGGTCAATAGATAGATGCTGCACCTACACACTCATATTATTTTTCCCCTGTGGCCACCCCCTCCCCTCTGTTCTCTTTCTGACAGAGCTTTCGCTGCCTAAGCCAGATGGCATTTCTCAACACAAATGAACCCCGGCGACGAACGCACGCCAGTAACACGACAGAGAGAAAATAGTGACGGTCCGAGTGCGGTATCTCTGAATAAATCATGGGCTGGAGAACAAAGGCTTCCAGCAGTTTGATCAACGAAGCTCATTTAAATCTCTTTTTAATATGCTAAGACCTGCAAAATGTATCAACCTTGCTGCATTAAACTCAACTTAACATTTACAACAACGGGGAACCTTGTCTGAAGGAGCTGTTAATTCCTCATTTATTTTGTGGAAAAGGACACTCTCCGAGGTGCACTGAGTTAATCTCTATTAGTTGATGACAGAGTGGGTTTTCGCTTTCATTAATCGGCCAGCTATGTTGATTACAGACTAGAGATGCAGCTAGTAAGAGCAGTGCTTTTATAAATGGTGTAACATGCCATTAAATACAGAAAAATGCATAGGAAGACCATAAGAGATCATGCTGGATCATGAGACCCAAATGTGAAAAATACCAGTCAGTAAAGCTGTTTAATAAAGTCAAACCTCTGAATTGGACCCTTTGTATATATGCTTGTGGCAAGGCTCTATGGATGACAATGTCAGTCAATCCATCACTTTGGTGCAGACTGTACAAAAATGTCATGGCAGTTCAGTGTTTAGATAAGTTCAGATCAGTTGTTTAAACATATCAGACATTCAGGGTATCCAGAGGATGAATCGTACTGACTTTGGTGATCCCTTGACTCTTCATTTAGCACCACCTGCAGGTCAAAGTTGTCACTTGTGATATCTCTACATCCACGAGATGGATTGGCACAAAATTTGTACAGACATTCATGGTTCCCAGACAATGTATGTGTAATGATTTTGGTGATCCCCTGACTTTTCTTTTTGCACCATTAGCAGGTTAACATTTGCAGTTTTACATGAAGTAACTCGACAATTACTGGACGGATTGCAATGACGTTTGGAACAGATATGCATGGTGCCCAGAGGATGAATTCGAATCACTTTGGTAATCCCCTGACTTTTAATCTAGTGCCATCATCTGGTCAAAAATGTATGTTGTCCAACACTTTGGTTAATGACCAAATACCTGCAAAACTAATGACATCCCAATCAGCCACAGCTATAGTTTGTGTTTAGTGGTAATAAGCAAGTGTTAGCATGCTAACATGCTAAACTAAGATTGGGAACATGGTAAACATTATACCTGCTAAATATCAGTACATTAGCATTTAGATCAAACGTCCATTGTGCCTAAATACAGCCTCACAAAGCTGTTAGCATGGCTATAATGGGTTAGTCCTTGTTTATTTACTTTGTATTAAATACTTCCTTAGTATTTACTTTGATTGCCATGAGGTCATGCATTTTGTTGCTGTGTCATATTAGATTTGATTGATCTGACCCGAAATGTGGGGCTTTCCATTCAGCTGGCAGCATCAGATATGCAGGGAAAAGTTTTTCAGATTTATGGAGTCGGCCTTCATCATTTGAAAACTGCATTGTCTGCCTATCGCATCGACTACAACTTCTGTTTAATCAGCTCTTTTCTGACAAAGGTCATCAGGAAACATCCAGACCTGGCCCACAGATATTAGCCCAATTGTGATCAGAAGGGCCTCATCCTAAACATTTTTGCCTTGGATTTTTGCAAGCATAGCCATTAACCTTTTCAAAAATCAAATTTGGATATGACAAACTGGGGCCTGGCATAATGTGCTTCATCCCTCAGCGTGGATTAAGAAAACCAGAGCCCTTTATCAAGCAGGATGAAAATCAGAGATAGCATAGTGAGACAGTTTGAGGTAAAGTGTATCTGGGTCAGGTCCAGACTGCCAGACTGTTAGTGCTTGTTATTGAACACTGCCATCCTCTTTCTCTTTCTCTCTCTCTCTCGCCTCTAGAGTTCATCCAGCAGATCCTCTCACATATTGACCGCATGCATTACAGGGCTTGGGGAACATGGCTACAAAAGTCCCTCATTAGAAGTTTGGGTTTCTCTGAACATTATGGGAGGAGGTGGAATATTGATCGCTGCAAGATAGCTAACTGGAAAACACTTCCCATCGGAGCCGACTGAAGCTCATTTGGGAGGGATGTTGCTGGCAAGCTGGAGACTATTCCACATCTGGTTATTGGACCCGGGGCGGTAGTGAGTACAGTATGTTTCTCCTGCAATCAGGAAACACTGGGAAATCTATATGTGGTAATTACAAATTCATGCCACCACTGTGAAATTGAACACTTGGTGTCATTATAAAGTAATGGGCGCATTAGAGGGAAGTTTGCAGTGATGATTTCCCTCTCTGCTCTTTGTATGAATATCATCAGCAGTGATCCACACGAATGCAACATTATACCGTCAAATTGCACAAAGGATGATATTATATGAGATTGCACCACTGGAGTGTACTTCCTTTTTACAGAAACGAAGTGGAGTTTAGACTTGAGGCTCAAAAACTGAAATGCAGTACCATAGATGGTTCACTTGGTTCAAAGTAAATCCTTCACTTTGCTTACCAAGCTCATTTGGAAGCCATTAATTCGAGGAGGTTTTTTATATCTCTAGTACAATAGCCAATTTGTACATGAGAATGTAAAATATGCTATGACTCACATCCATTCTCTCCATCTGTAATGTAATTACCTCACATGCTGTAACTCCCACTATGATTCCATAAATATTCATGCAAATCCAACAATTCATAGGAGGCTCATATTCACTATCAAGTCTGAAGTGGCATGTGTGCTTTATGGCAAAAAATATCCCTGACTGTATTTGATATGGGACATGAATGGCTGCACTATTCCCACTGCTGACAGGGTAAGACAATGGATATAGGTCATGAAGAATGAGGTCCACTTAAAAAGTGCTCATCATATGGGAAGGCACAGTCATTATTTTTCACAGAAACTCAGTAATGGGCCCACGCAGATGCCAAGATGAAAGGCCAATGTCTGCTTTCATGGTCATCTCTCAAAGACCATTTTTACAAATGTTATCTAGCGTATTTCACCATCATCGACAGCCTTTAATCAATGCTTAAAGATTGTCCGGCTCCATCATATCTGCCCTATGGAGAGCTTGGTTGAAAGAAAACACTGTTTTCATTCAACATTAAAGATATTGATGTAGACTCTGTGTTCCAAACATCAAAGTATCTCTGATTCTTCTTTTGCTGCTCAGATATAAATGCAGATGCTCTCAGATAAACATGCCTTGTACAAAGTGTGGAACTGATGACTGTTGCCGCACTTCACTGCAGTTAAGATGTCACAACTCAATTATGAGTCCAGCTTAACATCAGGAAGCTGTGATTTTTCTCTGCACTGTGTAGTTAACAGGCTCCTTGTAATTCACCTCGTATATCAAGGCGTTTAGCATGAAATGGTGTGTACAAAGCCAACTGAACTTGAGTCAGTCCCTTCATAATTACAGCTCTTCCCATCCCTTACTTTAGCTATTGGTCCTTGGTGTCCTCTGCAGCACTGAATAAGAATTTGGGCCCAGTCATCTGGAAATGAGGAAGGAGGGAGGTGACTGGATGGTGTTTGTTCTGGCCATGCTCGATGAAGCTGCTAATTGTCCTTGGCCATGTAAAGCAAACCTACATGTCCTATCCCTTTTTCATTACCACGGCTGTGCTGTCTCTTTATTCTCCCAGACCTCCACCACTGTGTGAGACCACTGCTGAAAAGGGGTAAAGGGCAGTAGCATGTACACCAGGTGACCAGTAGACAGTTAATCTTGCTTTTGTACTATTTGTCCTGGAACCAGCTTGTTCATACTGAATATTCTCTCATTTGTTGGTTTCAAAAAGATACCTGGGCCTGTATTTATTAGGCGTCAAAGAGTAGGTTATCAGTCCTAACTGTGTGACACAGTGACACATCACTACTCTATATCTCAGCCGATATTTAGAAGAGCTTGGTTTGTTCGTTCTGGGCTGCTGTAGAAACATGGCAATGCAACATGGCGGACTTCATGGAAGAGGACCCACTCCCTGTGTCGATGTGAAGGGTTCACTCTAAGGTAATGAACACACAACAATTCTTATTTTCAGGTAATTATACACTAATTAAAACATACTTATGAATATTATATTCCATTTCTGCCAAGTCCATACCGTTAGATGCCACTAAATTCTACACACTGCCTCTTTAATTTCAACAATTAAAATCTAATAATAGTTTCTTATATTTTATTTATTTCAAGTTATAGCAGAGTTGTTATAGCTTAGAGATATTTTAATTGTGATGGTGTATTTCCCAAGAAACGGTGACATCACAGAAATTCCCCCACGTGTATACGTCACATCAGTTAACTGAGGGTGTAGCAGTTGAAAGGGGATTTGGACAGTGGATGAGCAGATTCCATGATACACAGATGGTTTGCAACATAATTTCTGGATGGGTGTGTGCAAGATGTGTTACTATTGTATGCTACTATTGTATTACAAAACAATGTGATTAGTTGGGCTGACATGCAGAATATTATGCAGCTGACTCATTACCTACAAATGAATATTTGTAGGTAATGAGTCATATATATATATATATATATATATATATATATATATATTATTTCCGGGAGTCAGATTTCTCCTTTTTCTGTAGAAGCTAGGTGACTCCCCTACCTCCAGTCCCTGCACCGAGCTGGCACATAGCAGAGCATAGATATCAAACTGATATGAATCGCTCATAAAACGCCTGGTAAGACAGCAGACAAGCAAAAATTGTCAAATAAACAGAGAGTTACAGGGATTACTTACTGTAATGTAATTACAGTTCTGAATTACAAATTCTAATCCTTTCACTACTCTTTACTGACAAAAGTTATCACATTTCTGTAATATGTTACTAAGTAATGCTTCACCGCTGACACTGGTCATAAAACAGCAATGTCACACTCTCCAATGAGTATTCCTTCTGCCTGCTGAAAATAAGTGTAGGAAACTTCATAAATAACTCAAGTCCTTCTCGGAGATAGAAATATTCCTCAAAGTGATTCTGCGATGCTTGATAAATACCGGCCTAGATCATTCTAAAATTTCTGCAGAATATTTTGGCCTGGGACAAATTGCACAGCAGACGATTAATGCTCATATATGGATTGCCACTTTACCATGACACACACTAATGCATAGCATAGAGAAAATGTATAAATCTTAACGAAATCACTGGCGCCCTTCATTTTTCAATCTAATGGCTGTAGCATTAACAGCTGCTAGTCGTTGTCTTATAGTCATTTATTACCACCCATGTTATCCTAGTCTGCCATTTTACTGCCATAGCACTATAAATCAGGGGGCAAGAAGGGGGCCAGCACCCCCATTCATGCCTGCTTCAGGATAGAAATATGGAGCAGTGTGAAGACTCCGCACCACAAGCCAAGGTGGATATCATGTCTGAAACGTTGCATTTAAAAGTCAGCCATAACTTTCCTTTTTGCCTTCAGGTTAAATACTTTGCATTACACTATGGTCATTGAATTACACCACTATAATGCTTACATCATGTCTGTATTAATACATGATCAGTCATGTTGAATAGACTCACTTAGCTGTTGATAGCTTTAATATCTGAGCTGCTTACCTGACTGTGAGCGATGGTAGAATAAAAGGGGGGAAAAAATGACATTTTTGCCTTCTTGTAGCTTTTCTGAGAGGTTGCGGTACCTGGAAACATTGGGGGGTATATAAATGTTTTGGCCACAACAGCGAGAGCCAATATATCCCTGCTTGGCCCATTCGCTCCTGTGTGGCATGGCAGCACACTGCATTTAATTTACTATCAGCTCGACTAAATGTACCGGGGGAGGCGCTCCATAATTCATGAGGGAAGAGAAAGGGAGAAAAAAACATGATGAATCTACGGTCGCTATTCATGTATCCCCCCCCCACCCCTGTGCACTTTCAAATGAATGTTAATGGGCAGAGACAAAAGACCAAAAAGAGATGTACAGTGAAAGCAGAGATAGAGATCTGAGGTTAAAATAACAAGTGAAAATGTGTGGATGTGTTGGTGTGTGTTTATGTAAACAGGCCATGATCTGAACCTGAATTCCAATGTGAGAGAGAAGAAAAAAAGTCTTCTCAGACTTTGCATTAATCATTGCCAATTCTGTTCCTGACTATTTTCTTATCTCCATAATTAAGTAATTAACAGTTCTTGGTGCCAGTTAGCCCTGCACCCGGACAGGACACTGCAGGAAAATAATAACACCAAATCACTCAACCATTGGAGGATTTTGCAAAACTGCCGCGTGGTAATCAAAGATTAAAGGTAACGAGTGCAGAAATAGATAGTGACTCCAGCATGCTGTAACAAACACATACTGTACACACATACACACACAAACTAATCTAAGAGATGAAAAATGACCACAGGCATTTTCACACACTTAACATGCCGGCACATGCGCTCATGCACAAATTCACCTGCAGATGCATAGACCTGACCTGTAAATCAACACTTGACAGGATGGAATTCATCACACATCTTTGCACTTTTCTGTTCCACATGGCAATGCACACAAATACCATTGTGCAATAGTGATATATAGCAGGGATTTTACCTCATGATCATGACAAAGATAGAATTTACTCCTGGAGATGGTGAAAAATGGCAGTCAATTAGTGGCTTGGCATCACTGGTTGTCACAAAGTGAGGAGATTTTGAACAATCTGCATCTTCATGTTTGCATTTCAGCTCAGATTCGTGCATTCTTTCACTTCATTTCAATGCTGTAGCATATGCTGTATGTTTTATTACCCACTGCATCGCAGTCACATGACAGGCTCGACCTTCACTCTCCCAGCTTCCATAAACGCCGACTTCTCAGAAAAAAACAAATGGATGCCATCTCACCATGTAAAGCTGTGTGCACCTGATACAAACTTGGTTTGTTGTAATTTATTTGACGCGATCTTACACACACCTATAAAAGTTAACAGGCTGACTCTTAAACCCGGGTTTGTACATTTATATGGTTGTGGGAGGTGTCATGTTGCATTGCTGCGAGAGGCAGAGAGAGCACAGAGAGGACAGCTGTTGAAAGGGCCGCTGATCTATTGGTCATCCTTTGGTTCCTTGGACTTCAATGAATACATCTTTTCTTTGATCTGCTAAAGTTGTTTATAATGATTCTCTATTAGTAGCACAGTCATTACCCTTTCCCGTGGGAGTGATGCACCCCCACCTTTTAACACACACACACACACACATGCACACACCAGAGCACACATAGCAACTATTCATTCCCATCACCAGCAGAATGTCTGGCAGATTAAAAAGAGAAAGTGCACATATCTCAAGGCGCCCATACATCAAGCAGTCTTTGCTGCTGGGTCCCTTTCCTCTGTGGTGCCATTGTAAGAGCTGGAGGTAGTGTTGGGGGGTGTCTACGTGCTGGTCTGTGTTGGACTTTGTCATATTGCTCTTCAGAGCTGCAACTCTTTTTTTTTTTTTTTTTTTTTAAAGGAAAAGATAGGTAGGTCTTTTATTGTGGCTGCTGTCTGGGATAGTTAATCCCGGGCTATAACAGGCTCACTTTGACTCAACAATGTATCCGAGCATGTCCCTCGGATTTGGAGGCCTTGTTCCAATCTGGCTCCAATCAGCGCGTTAAGTTTCTGGGGGCACTGCTGATTTTCTCGCCTCAGATGAGTGATCGCTGGGAGACAGCCGGACATGCGCTGCCAAGCTTGGATCACATGTGCTGAAAAATCACACAATCTCATACTGAAATGACCAACTGTATGTGAGTATGTGTGTGTGTGTGTGTCCATGTGTGTATCCTGCCAAGGCGCTATGGTAAACCAAAATGTACTGGCTGGCCTCCAGTTTGAATGTTCTTTAATCCTCCATCTGCAGGAAGAGTGCAGGTTGCATAGCGCACCTCAACACAGATACCTTCACACACACATACGCACGCACACGCACACACACACAGTAATGTTATGCTGTTTGTGTTTGATGTGGGCGACGAAAGAATCATCTCATAACCTGGTATAAAGCAGCCACAGTGGGAAGAACAACCTGCTGTTTCGATTGAAGTGCACTTGTCTATGGCAACCTGCCGGATCAAAACAACCACGACACAACCCATGTGGCTTGAACACCTTTGTTGTTTCCTTTAGAGGACACAGTGTTAGACATTCAAAAGGGACGTGGGAGAGGTTATTACTTTGTCAGAGAATATTTCCGACTGACAAAAGATGAAAAATATTCTTCCTCTCTTGGTAACAGTAGGTGAAAGTGTGAGAGGGAGAGAGGGTAACCTTGGTGGTTTGCGATGCACTGACCCAGGTCACTTTGTCTGATGTATGATGCAGCATCACAGAGCACACAGCACATTTATTAGATGGTGTAATGATAAAAAGATAGTGGAGGAAATGGATGATGGTTGAATTGGAGCCCACACATGGAGACGAGGCCCCTACTTGCAGTCTCCTGGCGGTAATATCATAAAGCAGGCGAGAGAAGATGCTCCTCAGGAATACAAATGTTGCCTTTAAGTTGGAGACGTGTGACCTGAGATGTGCCACCATATTGAAAGGGGGGAAGATTTAGCTCTTTAGCCAATTAATCTCTGTCATCATCTTGGCATTGTGGAGAAGCAATTTAGATGGTAAAGTTTGTGTTCCATATATCATCTGGCTGGTGTTGTGGCATGCAGGAGTTTGGCTGAACATTTAGGGGCTATAAGCAAGATTTATGCTAAATAAATGGTCTTATGTGTCACTGAGGATTTTTATTTTTTATCACGACACCAACAAGGAGATTTAATAGGGCATATCTGAATTTCATCACCTGTGGAAGAATTATATTATTATATTATAACTGTAGACATTTACCAGGAAAAAAACAACAATAAAATGATAAATTATAGAAAGAAAATAAATACGAGAGTTGCTCTGTGGGGACAAACTAAAATAAAATTGTTCTGGTGTTTAGACAGACAATAGCAATGCCCCCAAGAACACAGGGGGCTACGTTGTGTCAGAGTATCGTTACAGGTACTGGTGAGGTGATGAAATACGATTCAGGAAGTCCAGTTTGACTAAAACATGACTTTGATGGCACAATGGTGTGTAATACAAGATTTTACAAATCTATAAATGTATCGTAGTGATTTTGTCTCAAAAATTGCAAAGTAAACAGTAGACATACTGAATTCACATTACAAAGTAATCTACCAAGAATGTGTGCTTGCACAAATTTGATTAGTGTTGGATGATGTCACATTGCATTGAGGCAAAAGTTAAGCCAAGTTAATCTATCCAGAGGGGCTGAGTCAAGAGCAACTAGACTTGTTTTACGTTCTTGAAGACACTTCTCATCCAAAAGGCTTCTTCAGTTCTGATTGATTGGTGGGCAGACCCAGGCGTTTAACCTCTGTAGGGTCGTCTACTCCTTCAGTTGCAATTGACTTGACCTGGAAGACTGAGAATCTTCACAGACACAGAGCCAGGTTAAACGTTTTTGCCAAATCACCCTGCATTTTTTTGGTTTTAATAAAATTTGTTGCCGTCAAGGAGGCTATTGTAGTGTAGTGCTATGCCAATGCAGTGGTCTCATTGACACAATGCTAATGTTGGTCCAACGACGCTAAGAGTCCACAGTTATGCTAGCAGCTCTGTGAGTCGGAAACTCAGTCAGAAACAGAGATGAACTAAACGCTAACATAAGCATGCTAACATACTCACAATGACAATGCTAACATTCTGTTGTTTAGTGGGTGTAATGTTTACCATGTTCACCATTTTAGTTCAGCATGTTAACATGCTAACCCTTGCTAATTATAAACACAAAGGAATGTCATTAGTTTTGCAGGTATTTGCTCATAAACCAAAGTATTGGATAAATTGAAAAATGTCAACTTGATGATAGAGATAAATGACATATCATGGCAATTCATCCAGTAGTTGTTAGGATATTTCAGTCCGACCAACCATCCAATAGACCGACTTTGTCTGCTGCTAGTGATAAAAACAGTTGCACTGGCTGATCTGATCAATGTCCCATGCTCACAGCTGATAATCTATTACTAACTACAGTACCTCCCAGCTGCTCAAGTTAATAAATAGCATGGTCCTAAGTGAATAAAAAACATAATGTCACTTTAATTTATATATCTTCATTTAGAATTCAGATAACTTTAGCGTCCCAAGTTAACTACTCACTAAGGTAGTTACCAAGTTTACCAATAATATTACTTCTTTCCTCTAGAGCAGCTCTGCCTGTAACAGATGTCTATATAACTAAACTCCATCTGCCCTCTGTGAGTGCATGATGCCTATTAGACTTTCAACACATCTTATGTCATAACCACTTTCACAGAATGAAATCGGGAGGGTTTTTTTTCAGAGCTGGTATGTCCCGTCTGGCTTTCCTCACATCTGACTTTTAATGTGCAAAATATTTCTGGAGTGCGGCCAAAACTGTTGCAACACAGAAGACCTATAGAATGAGATTGTTTATCCAGAAGCTACCAAACACTGTGGGAAAGAACGAAGTGTGTATGGAAATTACTAAGCAGCCCCACCACTCCCCTGAATGCAATGTATGAGATCTACTGCCTTAATATGTCTGTTTGAAACCGTAAAGTCTGCCTCTTTACAAGTCCCGGGAAAACTCTGGCATGCCAGCTACACTCCACTGGCCCAGTGACAGAAGTGGCTTGATACTGAGCACATGTTTCATATTCAGTAGTCAATGGGGTGAGTAGTGAATTATGCTACAGTCTGCCAGCAAAGCATACAGATTGTCCCCTCTGTGTGCATAACAAATGCAAAACAATTTTACATATGGTATTCATATGACACCTGGAGCTAATGGAAAAGATATAAAACATAGCTTCACACTGAGTGATGGAATTTTAAATTGTATTCTACACATGAATGCCTCCCGGGGTGACCGTCGGCCCTAAGACGCTGCTTTATGGTAAACAATGAAAATGGAAGATTTTTGCAGCAACTTGATCAGAGAAAATAGAAGATTCAAAATCAGTTCTCTCTTTGTCTCTCTTTCCCTCACAATCCATGTCTACCACAGACTCCCAGGGAGGGTGATGTCATCCTCAGACGTTACACACATTGACCTTACATCCCTGTAGTCGAATGAAACCCATGTGCGCCGACTGGAGGGAACACAGCCGTGGATAATTGACAGTGGAGCGGCTTTGAAATGCTGATTAAGCACAACCTGCCCCATAGTCCCCCAGACTGTTGGCTCTGCATGTGGAGGAGGAGGATTTGACACAGGGAGGAATCCTTAAAAGGGAGCTCTCAGTGATGCGGGTACAGTATCATCATGCATCAGGATTCAAGGCCACTTCTCCAGAGATGCTCATGTAAAAAGGGGGGGGGGGTAGAGATGTGAACAGCATTCATTAGGCGTCAGCGCTTCATTAAAAACCTCCTTTCTGATGAATATTTCCTGGGTAGCAGCGAGTGGATTTGTCACGTGAATTCTGTCACATCGCCTCTGCTTCTTCACCACTGCATGAGTGCTATCTGTGGCTCGTTCACGCCATGTTACATTCTGAGATAGCGCTTCATGGCGAGATTAGGATCGCATTTGGAATTAAAATTTAAAGGCTCATTAATTTTTAAATCACCCTTTACGTGCCAGCTTATGTTAACACGGTTTGCATCATTTACAAATTTTGTAAATTTTCTAAGTGCTTGCTGCATCATTTCAATCATTACACATAGACATAAAATTTTAGGGATGCTTCTAGGAATGTAGTAATGATCTAATTAAGTGGCAGCAACGGTGATATATTTAATAGCTGAATGTGAAACGCTGGGCAGAAATTGAACTTCAGGGACTTTAGATTCTGCCATTGTCTCCTCTTGCCAATAACTGCGACAAGGTCAATACTCTGGAGGTCATTTGTCTCCCCCCACCTGATGAGAAATATTGACCAAGAAGCTGTGAAGAACCAGGAAAGTGCCATAGCGCAACTTTTTCACTTTGACATATAAGTGAGGCAGTACAGTGAGTGTGGATTAAAAGACTTGATGCGGCGGAGAGAGCTATCACTCAGGATGAAGGATTGAGAACAGCCAAGGGTTACGCCGGGGCCATTTGCGCTGAACCTTTTTCCCGGGTATATGGTCAATAGCAACAGACTGGAAACCCATAGGTCGGGGCTGGCGGACAAAAGCGATTGGCTTACCCTCGTCTCGTCTCACCCGGGGACCGGTCAAATTTGTCCCCTGGGAGTGGAGAGACCTTCTAACATAACTCAGCCCTTTGACCTTTCAACCTCAACGAGGCCTTTTCCCGCTGTGATGGATGGCTTTTTGTGCATGGTTCAAGTCTCATGATTTATAGAGAGCTGCAAATATTTACTTTTCACTACCACACTTCCCCACCTTCATCCATTTCATTTCCCGGCTCTCCCCACTCACATGTCCATCTTTTCTTATCAATTAGCATCTTGCCAAAAAAGTGGATTCATCCTGCGGTATGAGGCAGCCTGATGCAGAGTTACAGATGGATATAATAATCATGACAGAGGCTTCTCCCTCCTTCTGACGTGGCTTTGCTAGGGTAATTTTTCACTTTTTTAATATCCATGTGCCAGAATGTGTGTTTAATGGCTTCCTGGGGGCTATAGGCTTAAATGTATTTTGTGTCTAAGTGCTGTATTGTAAGTGTTATGGGGAACTCCCATGGTGAGGTAACCTTTCCATTAAAGATATGAAAGACTTTCTATCAGTTATAGTTATTGACAGGGAGAGCTTCTTCTTCTAAATTCTGACCTGATCATGCTGACTGATTCTAATTAAAAACTCTAATAATTAACCAGTGAGCAACTTCTAGTTACCAGTGTGTGAACCACATTGGGGCACTGGACAAAACTTTAAGAACCACACACTCATCATGAATGCTTATGTGAAATTTCATGGAAATCCATCTAATATTTCAACAGTTCAATCTGGACCAAAGTGGTGGACTGACCGACATTAGCTATACCTGCTATCATGGCTCATACAACATATTTTG
The DNA here is from genome assembly GCF_963924715.1 of Thunnus thynnus. Classification (NCBI taxonomy): domain Eukaryota; kingdom Metazoa; phylum Chordata; class Actinopteri; order Scombriformes; family Scombridae; genus Thunnus; species Thunnus thynnus. The sequence continues at coordinate 20,592,358 of NC_089537.1, forward strand.
CTTCATAAACAGCAGATTTGGGCTGAGGTAATCAGTGTACATGCATTTTTACACCATAAACAGGAACTACTCAATAGCTCAGGTGTAGCAACCAACCCACTGACTTCCTGGCAACATTGCACTTCCTGTTGATTGTTGATGGTTTGCTGATAATTGTTTCATGATAATGCTGTGCAAGAACTGTCTTTACTGTTATATCATACTGTATCCGTAATGTAACATTAACAAAAATGAATGCAGCTTGATGTTTACTGTGATGGATTACACAGCTTAACCAAGTTTCAAAAGTCTGCTAATTGACTGAATTTGAGAAAAGATGGTCTGATCTGAAAATCTGATCTGATTTTAAATTCCTATAACACAACAGCTTGCATCTGAAATGGCTTAGCTGTGATGTAAACTGCTTGTGATTTGCACTAAATCATGCAAAACCACTGGCACACTCCTTTAACCCTCAAAGCGCGCAGATGATCTACAGTGAGGCCTGTTGGTAAGAAGATGAAAAGTATCCTCCGTCATGCTTCGCTGGAACACTTTTCGGCTTTTGCTTCAGCTCTTCTTTGTGTCCTCCTTGTCAACCAGCTGCCCGTCTACATAAGCTGCTCTATAAAGAAGTGCAAGAAAAATACAGTGAAAGCTGCCAGGCCATGGATAAACTGAAAATGGAATATATACAGGCTGAAAATGGACAGAGTTAGGCTTTAACACCATTAGCTTGCCTTTTCTTCATGCGGTTTCTTCTGCATCCAAGCGCTTGAACTGAAAAATTCCTGCTTCAAATCCTGTCAGTTTCACCTACATTCATAGGTAACCCATGGAATACATAGGCCGAGTGGAAAATTACAGACAGTGAGAGCATATAGTGTAAAGTAGGCCAATGTGTTACATAATAAGCTGACAGGTTAGAACAGTGCATGGTGCTCCCTGCAGATAAGTGACCCAGAAATATCAGCTGCAGGTTTATGGCACATACTATATTACATACAGTTCTCTCTTTCAGACTGTTTGGCTGGCTCCCCACGCTCTTCACTGCGTATACAGTGATCCTGCCAAGAATGAGAAACATCTTAATGTCAGTAAAGGCACAGAGAAACACATTTGTACACCATTTTTTCCAGCTTGTACATCACATTCTGGTCTTTCTGCAGAAAGGTCAATGAGATAAATGCACCAACTGTTACAATGTTTACAATGTTTTTTCAGGATTTGCATGAAGAGTCCTTAAAGTACCTAAGGACTTAAAGAAATCAATGTGTAAAGTGGAACAGTAAGCTTTAAAGAGACAAATATCAACATTTTAAATTTAAAGGTTTCCCTGAGCCATAATTGTGCTCTGTTCCCATTTCTGTGAAAACAGTCATTAAGTATGGCCAGTTGTTAGGACAGCAGCTGCTCCACGTGTGGGTCAAACCACTATCTAAACCAGATTTAGGAGGATTCACTTTCCCCCGTCTCCGACAAATTTACAGTGACACCCATAAACCCCCCATAGAGCTCCAATCGGCCACAGGCATGAGAACTGAAAAGAAGGATAAGTGTATTTTTATAGGGGAAGAAATAATACAAAATAGCTGTGGGCCTACTGGAATTAATTTAAATCTTGCACAAAACAACAGTGAATCATATCCGAAATTCTCCCTCCCAGCCAGCTGTGATGTTTACAACTTTGACTTGTTTTAGATTACACGGCGGCACACACAAAAGGTTTTACCATTTGCTACCAATGGCAGAAAGTAAGCGACGGAAGAAAGAGGAAAAAAAAAGGGGGGGAATAATTAGACAGATCAGAGGAAGAGATCCTTCGCTAGAGGTCATGCGGCTGATAAATGATAGGCTTGCCTGCAATGCATGTTAAGTGAGTATCGGTGTAATTATCCAGGCTGCGGTGCCGTATGAATGTGTGTAATGTCACGGCCTTTCTTCCCTCACCCCCCTCAGGCGCTTTCCTTCCTTGTCAGACGCTCCACAGACAGGGAGTGAAGGTCACTTGACCAGAAGAAAAAAGGTCAAGGGAGGGACCAGGCACATGACAGACTGATCAGCCCACCGCCAGTGGATTGCGAATTTAATTAAGATTGAGAGTGACATTTTCTTTTCCTATCTCCTTTTTCCTAGCTTCCAGTCCGCAAGGTTCTGATTATCAGTTTTTCTGAAAGAATAGGCACTTCAATCAAATGAGGATAGAGCTCCCTGAGGGGATTGATGAAGGTTTAGTAGGCTTATTTTCACTTTCCAGCCTCTTTTTTGCTGAAACTTTTTGGAAAATCACTTGAAAAAAATTCTCTTTTTACCTTTTTAGGATGACAAGTTCATGTGTAACAAGACTCTTTTAGATATGCGCAAGATATCTTCATTAAAACATCAAAAAACTTCTCCACGATCCAGGCGGCAGCTCATCCAAGGCAGACCTCCTTCCTCTAAATTGAGAGGAGCTCGTGCCATGACAATCTGTGCTTGCTTTGCAGATTCTTTGGAGCCGATGGGGGACCCAGCGCAATAAAAGGAGCCCTTCCTGAAGGTTTGGCGGTATGTTTCTGTGGGCGACACTGAGGAGATCAAGGGAGCGAGAGAACTGACTGGGCAGGCCTGGAGCCGCCTCTCTCTCCAGGGACTCCTTGCTTTAATCACAGTGCAGCCAAGCAAAGTGATCGTGAACTCTACATGCCTTTGGTCTCCCTCGTTTCTCTCTCTCTCCGTCTTCATCTCTGTCTCTCTCATTCTTCTTCTACTTCTCTCTGTTTTCTATCCTCTTTCCTCTCTGTCCTCACCTACCACTGCTCATATTTTGCTCCTCACGGATTTTGCTGTAAATTTCAAACTGCAGCCCACATTATTATTATTTTTAAAATATTGCAGCACAATGTAAATACATACGGTACCAGCAAGGTGTTAATCATGTAAAAGAGGCTTCTGCTAAGCAAGATTGGCTCTTTCCTGCAGCTCTAATTGAGGCCTGGACATGTCCCTGATCACTGAGCCTCCAGAGGCTGGCTGCCATAAAAGCAGTGCTAGGAGCAGTCATTACTGCACAGGGAAACATATGGTGTCAGGTATCTTTAGACTTAACTGTCCAGTGGCACATTGACGAAATGAAGGCGAGGGACATGGGGAGCTGACCATTATGAGAAATCCTGAAGGTGTTGCACAGTAGAGGGCCTCAGACAAGCATGTCATTTACAGCTGCCTGTTGTCTCCAGTATGTTTTATTGAAAGACCAGAAATGTGCTGCAAGCTGAGGGCCTGAGATGTGTGATTGCATGTTGTTGCTTTCTCTTTAAAAATAGGCTATAGCATATTCTGGCTTTCCCGCTTTTTATGCAGCATGCTAAGGCCATATTCAATTGCTATGTGGATCTTAAAAATCATGTTTCGATGTCTTTAATGCTGCATTAATTGATTTTTTGGCCACTTGGGGGCATGGGAACAAGCTGAAAACACAAAATATGACCTATGAAGTTTATAAGGCTAACTTGCTAACAAACACTTGCCTATTTACACATCAAGTGGACATGGAGCAAAATTAGCATTCATTTGGCGTTATTTCTGACCACCTGATGAATGTTAGTCCCCTTTTAGCTCTGTTTTGATATCCAACAACTCCTGTGGAAAATATATTTCCTTGCCAGGTGTTTCTTCACTAGCTAGTCCCTGTCTTTGTCTGTTGTTTGGTGCTAGATTTGTAGCATACAGTGGGTTTTAATCAGAGCTTTGTTTGTTTTGCTGAAAACGGCTGCCTGTTGGAAACAGGGTTGATGACCGAGTTTGCTGGCTGGATAATAGGCTAAAAATACACTGAAATAAGCTAAACTATGCCAAAGGTCTCTGTAAAGTTTAGGGGGACTGCAGAGTTGGTGATAATTTTCTGTATCTTTGTCACTATAAACAACACCTTTCACATTACATATATGTATCCTTTTTAGCTACATCTTTGTTGTTAGGTAGTGTTTTTGCACTTTGTATTTCTAGCCATTCTCTTTCTTTTTGTGTACAAGATGATTTTCTATAGGTCTGCCCAGTAATCCATGTTAAGAAATGCTAAAGCTTTCATGAATTTTCAACTGGTTGAATCACTACTATTTTAGTACACTATTGATATAACATCAAATTATTACTTTAAAGCCCAGAATTTGAACACTGAAATCTGCAGGCCCTATCACAGGTGTGGGTATGATGTAGCAAACAGGAGAAGGAACCAAATGCAGACCCCAAATCAGAACAGACTGAGGAAAAGGGGCTCAAGTATACAACAAAGCTACATTGACAAACAGGGCAGGGAATGAATGATAGAGGACTGGTATATAAGCAACTGGGGCTGAAGAGATAATTAACAGCAGGTGAAGATAATTGGGGAGTGCCAACAGGTGAGCAGGTGGGTAAGGGAAGCAGGCAAGAAAGCCTGGGGGCATCTGGTGGACAGGTGTAGAATGGCAAAACCAAGGGGAAGAGAGAGAATAAACAGAACTGAGGCAGGAATTGTGACAGATCCGCAGACTCCTCAGCAAGAGTCTCATATAGCAAGTCTTCATGTTGAAGCCACATTCCTGTCAGATTTGGCCCTCCGGCTTCTGACAGCATCACCACATTCCCAGGATGCTTCTTTAGGCAAACCTGCACAGAGAGAGCAAGTGGCATGTACATTCCACTACAACGACACAGAATTGGGTTAGCGCTCGCATAAAGATTTTTTCATAATGTTCTTTTATTGCTTGCAGCAAGGAGCTGTGAACCATTAGCATTTTAGCTGTGCCGAGCTTTCTTGCGCTGTAATATGATGCACAGTAGTAAAACTGTCAATAAGTCCTTATCAAGTCAATGATGTCTCTGTTGCTTGGCAGGCGTCAAAAACAAATGACGGTTGAAGCGCCATCTCCGTTTTGAAACTCATTTCCTCCCGTGTGTGTGCACGAGGGGGGAGGAAGGGGAAGAGAAATGTTATTGAAGTTACTATGGTGATTCAATTTAAGCAACCCCCACCCCCCCACTTCCCTCCGCCTCTCTCACCCTCATTTCCTCACTAGAACAAAAAAGCAAATATTTCTGAGAGGAATTCCCTCAGTTGTGGGAGCTGCGCCGTGTTTCACCAACTGATCTGAGAGAGGTTTGGGTGAATGTGTTTCCCACTGGGGATCCCTACTCAGATATGCATCCTCCCGGATCTGCTGAGCAGAGAAGTTACACAAAACAATGTTAATTTCTGGAATTTTAAGTATTTTGTGAAATTTTTCAGGCTGGAAGTCGTTAGAATGGTAATTTCCATTCAACAGTAGACCTTTTAGGGCAGTCGATGAACATCAGGTTTGGAGTGTAAATGTCAAATCCTGTGCGCTTTTTGTACACCCGTCAAAGGTAACTGCTTAGCATAAAATTTATAGCCCTGCCAAGTCAAAATGTCACTTTGGTAGAACCGCATCTATCCAGCCCATTAGGAAGCTTTGGGTGACATCTTGTGCTGTGTTTATTTGAAGTTCAAACAGGAAGGCTATTTATGCCTCTATCTCCACCCCCATCCGGGTCCACTGGGGTTTTATTTTCCTCCCAAAAATAGAAATGCTTGTAACAGAGGGAGTATGTTTCTAATTCCCAAAACAAATGATGGGCAATGGGGCAGCTCAGTTTTGACATCTTACAATGTGATAACAGAAATCTGTTTCTCCCTCATCACTCTAAAATGCCTTGGGTGAATCAGTAGAGGCAAGACAAGTGGTGAGAGCTTGTTAGAAGGCTGTTTTTATTTCATCTCTATACTTTTCTATCGATAAAATGCTGTGTTGGACTGTGATCCAAGCAGAGCCGTTGTTACACACACACACACACACACACACACACACACACACACACACACACACACACACACACACACATCCTGGCTTCCTCCTCAGGTTAAGCTCAGCTCTTCCTCTCTACTGACTGTCTCACAGTCACCATCTGCCATGTTGGAAACCTGCCCTCAGTCTGAGAGCTGGAGGCTGACTGGGGAGCTGTATATATAGCTCTCCATATTTCACCTCTTTAGAAGGGGGATTTGTAATCTTGCTCGCCTGTAAATCAGAAATCATTAATAATTGAGTGCATTTTTCAAGGGTGAACTCGGAGCAGTCGCACAGCGCAGCACATCGGCCTGGTAGCGCCGTAAAAGCACACAGCCATATAACCCCATTTTGTGGTTTTCCTGAGCTGAGGCCTGTGTTGCGCGGTAATTAGAGCCGCCACATGTTCCGGGGGTTTTACCGCCGACCAGTTGGCGCAATTGAGCAAGAAGGGGAAAGCCCATGGCCGTGCCAGGGAAAGGTTGATGGGAATACACGTGACACTGTGGCCGTCACTGGGCTGAAAGGGAATCCCTTCCTGTTTCCCCTGTTTTGTCAGCCACTCAGGCTACTGCCATGGTAACGTGGTGTTTACTGTACTGATGGTTGGCAGCCACACAGCAACAGTCAGATGATGCGCTCATATGGAGGTAATGCCTATTTATAAGCTTCCACAGTAACTGTGTGTGAATGCAGCCTCAGTGGAAAGCGTGGCCTTACCAGAGGGCCCTGATTACATGAGCAACCGGACAGTTACTGAATAACAAAGCAAGAAGGAAAGAAATGCTTAACTAATGTGGAAACTAAATCTCCATGGCAACTGTATCATAACATAGATGACTGTTGAGCGTGGGCGGATCTTTTTCTTCTCAGATCTTTTCATTTTTACTGTCTTCTTATGTTACATTGTTACATTATGAGTTGATTTAAACATTATATATCTTTTCCTTCACTTCTTCCTCCTATTCTGAAACATTATGATTTGTGAAAGTCAGGCAGGATCCTTTTTTTGGAAACATAAATTAATCTTTCTCCTAAAAAAGAAGATATTATGCATGCTTTTTTTTTTTTTTGAACAAAATCTGAAATAATGAGAGAGATTCCTGGCACCAGTGAAAAGGACCACCAGATAGTAAAGCTCTGTAGAGCTCAATTAGGAGTCATCTCTATCATTAACTCAACCTATAAACTATTAATGGTCTCCAGCCATTTTTCATGATAAGGCTCCCCACATTTGAAAAATTCTCATTAGGACCTAAATTAGGGAGCTCTCGTAGATCAAAATTGGTCTTATCTAGTTTTTTAAAATTCCAAAATAAAGATTTAATGAAATATGTCTCCTTCTCTCTCTTTTGCAAGTCCATCCATCTCTCCCATTCAGCGAACACACTCTTTGTATGCACATATGTCGCAGTGTGCAGTATATTTATGCATATAAGCATGTTTTCTGTGTTTTGGATGTTGTATGCAAATACCTAGAAAGGTGTGTTTTGATGCATGCATGAAGGAGTGTCATCCCAAGGTAGACGCCTGTGTGTTTGTGCATCCTGAAGATAGCTGCCTAGTGTGATACACACACACTCTTCCTGCCTCTCCCTCTGTGTTGTCAGATCCACTCCTACATGGTGTCCATTGTCACATCATTTACCACGGAATACACAATGACTTCACGCTCAACAAACACCCAACACTTCTGATTTTCCTCCAGAAAGCGAGCGGGGACGTGACTTTGACTCGGCATGTATAGAATAATGTGCCGGTCCTCCTGCATGAAAAATCCCTGAATTTTAAACAGCTCCATAGGAATGAAAATGAAAGCCATGTAAAAATTAATATTACATTTCCGTGACTTCCTATGCTGTTTAAAAAGTAATGAGACTGAATAAAAAAGCACTCAAGTTAATAGCCTTGAAATATTGTGCCCCTGACATTTCGTCTGCACTTCCAGGAAGCAGACAGTGTTCAAATTGTTGGCAATATAACCCGCCTTTTACATAATGGTTGTGTCCATTTGATAACTTAATTGTTCCCTGCATTAGTAGGAAGCTTTTAAATGTATTCAGGGAAACAGCTCAAGGATGACAGGGAATGTCTGAAAGTTGACAAGTTTGAACCAAACCAAGCTGAACTTGGGGAAAAAAATCTGGAAGAATCCATGGAGCAGATACATGGAGACAGTCACATATGCCTGGGTGTGTACTCTCTCACACACATGCATACCACTCCTCCATTCGTTCTGGGTGTGATCCTGTGTAGGAGTATGAGCAGGGATATCCCCCTATGGTTTTCAGAGTTCTGACTCATTGCTAAGCGCTTTCCTTTTTTTTTTTTTTTCCAAAGAGAACGCTCCGTCCTGTTTGCAGCGCCAGAGGAAGCTCCTGTTCTCTGGGAAGGACGTCCTCCCTGAGTTCAACAGCACAGATTTACTATGAACCTTCCTCTGTTACTTAAGGTCAACATAACCTATCAGAGAGCCATGCAGAGATGTTTTAGCAAAAGGAATGATTTAAAGTCAAACTGAAGATAACGTTTGCTAGAGAAGCAGAATTTATATCCTCAGTGTTTGTTTTGACGTGTGTACTTATCTAGTAGAAATTATAATTACCAAGATGAAGAATTCTTAATTTTCTGCAGTGACAGAAGGGGCGTGAATTTTGGTTCCAACTGACAATAGAGAGCCAAAGTCATTACATGTCCAGGCTAGAGTCTGTTCTGCTTGTTTCTGTAACTCAATGCATTCTCTCATCCAGCATTTCTTTCATCAGTCTTTCTGAATAAATGAAGTGTGTCGGAGTTTACTTTCACATATTCTAAGACAACTACAGCTCCAAACCTTGCATCATCATAACTTGGTTTTGTTCATATCCATAAAATTTCACACTATATTCTGATGTCATTGTTCAACTTTTTAGCTGCAATCTCTGCTGTCCTAAAACTTCTAAACCGTTCGGTCCTCTCTGTCCTCCTATTAGTTTAGACATTTCAGTCATGTCTAAACTAACCACGACCCCTCAACTCGCCCATGGTCTCAGCACGTCTGTTGGGCTTTGACGTTTAATCCGCAATGTCCTAGGGCTTATGGGAAATGCTGTTTGAGTCCACAAAAAAAAGACCCTGAAGCCTGAAGCTTAAACAGCGTTTCCACAAATATGTCCAAAAACATTTTATCCTCTTTTGAAAAATGTGAAATTATGCATAATAGCTTTCCTTACACTGAAAAACTGAGGATAATTCAAATTTCACTGATTTAAAGTGTTGATACCATTAGGCATGGCGTGTTTTCCGTATTTCAAATAACCTCCAAATCCTGCAGTTACTCAGGAAGCATGTAAAGCATTTGGTGAAAAGTTCGTTTGAGGACGCTGGAAGATATTGCGTCCACCTCTGAGGTCCCTCGACTGTTTACAAATACACAAAGCTAAAATGCTCAGCTTCAATAGGAAAGATTATTTACAGGTTTTTATGAATAACAGAGAATGGCCTCCAGCAAAGGAAAGTGTTTTAAGAGTGCAGCCTGAGCTGCTGAGGCTATCAGGTTATTCTCTTTGAAAGCAAGGAAGCCAAACACACATTGCAATTCTGTTGTGTGTTCAAAGTCAACTAATTGCATGCAGTCAAATTCCAAAGAATGAATCAAAACAACCTGTGTCCTTTTCAACACATGCTTGCAATGCTTTTGAATGTGCACACAGCTAAAATGAATGAGTTAGTATAATAAGCTCTGGTAAATATAGAGCAGGGCCTCTGCAGAAACTATAAATTGCTATTATCCCACAGTATATTACTGATAGACACTTACTGCAGCATATGAATTACATTATTTCTATCCAATTTATGTTTACTGCCTGCAAACAGTCATCAGTTTGTGTGTGCTTTTGGACTTGGAGGATTACAACATTACTGCAGGAACACAAACAAACCAAAGGCTGGGGCTGGGTAATTGGGAACATCTGGATGTCATTTTGGTCATTTCAGTCCCGCAATCATGAATGTATAACATCTTGTTTGGCCATTTGCTACAGTGCGGACTGGCTTGACAAAACAAATTCCAGAAGTAAACATCCTCTTCTCATAGTTGAAGAAAATGACATGCTTAACTGATGCAGGGAAAAACAAACATATCAAACAACACGCTTTCCGTGTCTCGTCACCCACAAATGATGCTATCGCTTTCTGGGTTATTCAGGAGCAATGCTGTTAGGTTACCTTAATTGACCGAACATGTCCATACACATCAGTGAGACACAGCACATTTTGTCAGTTTCATTGGTGTTTGGAATGCTCACTGCAACAGATGAATGAGCAAAAATTGAGATCAATACAAAGACAAAACAATGAGAGAAGGGAAAGTTGGGGTAAGGAGAAAAAAAAATAAATAAAAAAAGCATGCATCACCTGCGGGTCTTGAACCACGGCCACCTTCTTAAGGATTAAATTGCATCTGACAGGTGAATAGCCCCAGAAAAGCAATACAGCGGGGATTAGAAAATGAAAATAAATGAGCTTTTAAAGCCTAATGAAGGATTTAACCTAAATGAAGCACAGGTGGCCGGTAATAGGTGCTGCTTCCATGTCCACAGCGGGCAGGTTTGAAAGATTTCGGGGCATTTCACCACCTCCTCCCTCCCAGCCCCGTGGCCTTGCCTTTGGTATTTACTCACGCTTTCCCTGGGGTCCCTGTGTCTCCAGGCTTAGCTGATGGGAACGTGCCGTTTTCCAGTGTTTTCATTGGCTGAGGCAAACATGGGAAAAGAAGCCGGGCATCCTCTGTGGTCCCACCCCGAACAGAGGACCAGCCCCCCCTCCACCTCTCAGCCTTCCGAAACCAGCTTTACCACATGTAACCCCTTGTACTCCGGACATGTGAGGAAATAATGATGTCAGAAAGATGGGGCTCGACCTTTGCAGCCTTGTTTCATGGGAAGAACTTTAAACCGAAGTGACAAAGTATCCTCTTGGGTAAAAGCATGCAGAGGGTTTCTGGCAACTGATATCCATTACACTTTGAGTTCATGAACTGCTATTTTATCAGACAAACATTACTTTAAATACAAGTAATGCCAGTGAATATATCAGTGTTTATGTGGCTACAGTGCTGAACAATAGCTTCAAATCCTCTTTTGATAGATTAAGTAAAGCACCAAAGGCCGTGTAAGAAAACGAGGGCTTATTTTATGATTAAACAGCTACATGATCAAAATTATCGAGATCAAAGAACCTCCCCGAGTTAAAACTGAATAAAAAATTACTCAGTGGAATTAATTTATTTTCTATTTTCTCTGTTAACATGTATTACTTTGCATTTGGCATTAGGCGGCTACATATTCCACAAATTGGCTTTCCCCTCCTATTTTTCTCCCACTTATTTTATACATTTGTAATCAGATATTACCAGCTGATGTTTCAGATATTACTCAAGCTGTGCAGAAAGATCCCAGGTTAATTTAAAGCCTATGTGTTGACTGTCACGTCCCATATATGGAAGTTAATCATTTCCAGGGTGAGCGGCTGTCAGCAGAGGAAAAACACTCCAAGCCTGTTATGTTATGTAACCATCGTTACTGTTCATACGGAGGAAGTTTGTCCATTTACTGAACTTGTTGTTGTGTAAGGGGCTTCTATGTTTATCCACAATCAGCTTATTTAACTGTTAGTTGCTTTAGAAACATTATGCTGTAGTGTTATAAATTACAGAAACAATAATTACTGTATGCTGCATACTTATCTTACAAAATAATTGGTACTAATTTATCACTGAAAAACCTATATCTCCAGTCTTCCCCACACTGTTATCTACTGGAGAGGAAATAATCCACCCAATGAATTATTTAAAACCATCCTCATAATGAGGCAAAGAAAATAAACTGGCCAACATATTACACTAAGAGAGCTTTTAGAATCAAAACCGTATGAGCAAATAAAAGATTTGATCTTACACAGTTCTCTGTCAGGTTATGTGTGCTTTTACACATCTTCATTGTCATAAATCAATCAACATCAGTGATGTAAAGCTATTTTTAACCTTTAATAGTCTTTACAGTCTGGTAAAACACATATTAAGTTGTGATATTGTTTTTTCATTGAAAAATTAGTTGTACTAAACCTGAGTGAGTGAGCCATCTCTAGCAATTAGGTGAAGTGAATTAGGAATAGAAAAACTCCCAGGGGGCATTGCAGTTTTCAGAACCATGACCATGTCATGTGATGGTGTTTTCGAAGCTAATCACATTTTTTCAAATTATGTTAGTTTTAGAGGGCTGAACTGAGCAGAATCATGTAAATGAATACCACAAGAAGGTCTAACAGCTTTGAAATATATAAAAACATGCTCTACCAATCAATAGAGATATCCATTAATGGAAAAGGCTAACTTAATTTTTTACTAAAGCTGAATATTTCTTATTATGTATAGTTGTAGACAATTGAAAAAGTGCTTTTACTGCACTTTTTTTGGTAGAGACAAAAAAAAAAAAAAAAAAAAAACTTAGGTCCCAAAAGATCTACTGTAAGAAATTGGTTGATATTGTAATGTTTTATAATAATTTATAAATTTATTACATTAATTCACAATGATCTTTTTCAATAAAAGAGAAAGAAGGAAAACATTCTGGAAAGCTCTTCTGGAGAATATCTCAACTCTGTACTGCCAAATATCTGCAGTGTTCATTTATTCATTTTCAGCTCTTATTTCACTGTTCTAATGTAAAACATAAGGTGGATCTTGGAAATTACAGTTTCTGCTCTCTGGCATGTCTGTGCTTTGTTTTCCACTCAGAGAGAAAGTGGTGGATGAAAAATTAGTTCAGAGCAAACATTTCAAACCATAACAAACCACACCACAAGCGCTGCACAGCCCTCCTCTTCCTCCCCTATAGAGTTTATCGTGGGTGTGGTGCCGCAAAAGTCCAGCTGCTGCATACTGAGCGAGTGAATAATCAAATAAATTGTGTTTGAGGAGGCTTACATTAAAGATTAGTCATTCATGAATCATGAATAGGAAGGGAAAGACCTCCTCTTTGCTCAGAGTTTCATCTCTGCCCTTTTATGGCTTACCACCAGCACTTTTAACCAAACCCAGGCCTAGACCAGGTCTGGATCCACTCTGACTCACAGCATGTCTTATTCACTGCTCACAGGAGGCAGGGAGAGAGCAGGCTGGACGGCTGGTGAGTTGCTTTGGGCGAGTTGCACCCAGCAGGTGGTTAGAGCTCTCAGCATGCAATCTGGTCATCTAAAACATTAAAGCTTGGCCAGACAGGGACATTAACAGAGATGCACAGGATGCACATTGTAATAAGTCATTTGGGTTCTTATTTACTCATAAAAGATTTTTAATATAATGTGAAACATCTTGCAAAGAGGACAGAACATCTTGTATATTGTAGCGCAATAATTGAATTCACACAAACTCAAAACATGCCATTCAAACTGCATTTGTGCCTTACAGACTAATATGCACATGTGTCTGCAGGTATAGCTTAATAATTTATTCCATTTTTTTTTTTTTGCCATGTGCACATATGTTAACAAAAGCTGAGCTGAAACAAACTGCAGTACAACCACTAACTGGAGCCAGACATTAATACATAAGATTATTATTACCTATCCTTTTGAAATATTTTTGTCACGCAAAATTAAAAAAAATGTACATGGCTTTAAAAATGCACTTTTGGCCCTAGAAACTACTGACAACTCCCATTCATTCTATAATTTTTTTGGGCATAAATCAGTACACCAGATCACACTTTTTTGTCCAGGTTAGTCTGTTATTGAAAAATTGACTACTTTTGAGATCGGATGCTTCTATCAACATGAACACAAGGCAGCACTGCAGCAGTTGATGTCATTAACAATGCTCTGTTAATACAATTCTCGGAAATAGTGATTTCCACTGGAAAATGTCAGCAACAAGACAAATTACCTTCAATGAGACAGATTACCTTCAGACTCAGAGATATAATGACTTATTGAAATGCATATTTTTTGTATTGCACTCAAATTCAATTTGAGGGCAGGTGAAGGAGGAATAAGCAACAATACTGGGTTACAATGATGTCACAGTAAAATACAGAGTAAGACAAGTGATAAGTTACTGTTAGGTTGAGAAAGGTCAGTTAACATGCACTTTTTAAAGGTTAAACTGATTCTATCATGCTACTGTATAGTTTCTGTAGAGACAGAGGAAAGACAGGGTTATGGATAGGTCTGGTGATATTATATATGTTTCTTATTGTCAACAAATCCCTTAAAAAGACAAAACCAACAATTAATTAATCCTTCTAACAAACATTGTGTGTATCCAAAGCATGATATGTCTTATAGAGCTCAACTGCTGTCCGAAAACTATTAAAAACACATCAATGAGCCACACCGTTGCACAGGATGAGATGTCCCTTCATTATGATGAACATGGGCACTGTAGATTATTTTTAGTCTATCCCACATAGACCATCCTGCTGTCGTAAATACTAACTGGAGCACCAAATCTGAAAATAGTTCTCAACAAATGCACTATTTCCTTTTGTTTGAGTAAAAACTGCTAAAAACTACAGCGCCCAGCTGTTTTAGGAAAGTATTTTTGCCTTTTATAAAAATGAAACCATATATTTGTGAGCTGTTTTTAAAGATTTATGACTTCAGTTGGAACACATGGGCTTGGGACTGAGAGCCACAGACAGGGCAGGGAAGTCAGAAAGTAATGAGACAATCTTGTAGTTTTTGGTGTTTTCATGTGATTTGTTGATAATAACAAAAATATAGACTTCTGCCAGCCTCATCATTTAAGTCACCTGAGTCAGATGTCAATCACAACATGCCTTGTGGTTGGTTGTTATTCTGGCTGAAATATCATAAAGCAATGGCTGGAGTAAGGACAGAATACATTTATGGCCCAGAGTTGCAAGAAAATATATCTCAATATATTGCCCTGACAGTTATTTGTCCCCTATTGTAGTGAATATCCAAGCAACCACCAAGTATGTCTTTATGGGCCTACCTCATGCACATGCGCACACTCATATATGCACTCACTCACAACCCATTTCTTCATCCTTTCCCAATCTGTGTCCTTCCTCAGCTGTGGTTATTGAGTGACATTTGAGAGTGAAATCACTTTAGGTGGGAGACAAAAGAATAAACCTGTTTAGTTTAGTCTGCCCCCTCCCCACCGACTGGGTTCCTCATTCCCCCAGCCTCAGTCCCAACCCTGTGCCCTGTGGGTAGGAAGTGGGGAGACTTTCACCTTATCCCCTATTGATCTCCTCTCCTGAGCTGTGTCATTTATTTGCAGGGTGATATAAGTGGGACTGATTAGAACAAGGGGCCTGATTGATTTGCGCACACATGCCACGGGACAACCAGGAGAAAATCAGACCTGGCGGGGTGGGAGAACATTCATCTGAGGTTTGTCCAGCTCTCTCATGCCAGAAAAAATTATCCTCTATGTGTGTGTGTTTGTGTGCGTGTGGGCATGTATACGTGTGTGTATGTGAGTGATTGCAGGATAAGCAAGTGCTTTAAATCAGCCTGAAAAGCTTTGAGGGGAAAAGCAAACAAATGCAATTTGCATTCCAATTTGTTTACAAAGCAACCTTACACACCATCAAATGATAAGATAAATGATGGTGTTTTTTTTGTAAAGCACTCCCGTGATTCAAACTCCTCTGATTGATTTGAGGCGGACACTGACCCTCACACTGAAGCACAATTATAAACATCTCCAATGTCCTTGTTTGTGCATTATGTCTAGCTGAGTAACTCTAATAAGCATCTCTCACTTGCTGTGTTAGTTGGACAAACATAGTGAGGTGTGCCCTCCAATCTCTAAATTGATTAAGGGAACGGGCCTCAATTAAAGGCTCTCTCATTCTATGTGTCAGCCATGTTTCTTCATCTGTCACCCCAGAGAGTACTTAATGCTTGCGATGTGGAGAAAAAACACTGAATGCAACACTAAGTCTGCCTGTCTTCAGAGGTCTCCTGTCCAAGAGGATCTGCTCCTTTTGAACCTCAAGACAAATCCAATTTCTGATGATTCACTCCTTTACCTACCGACACAGTTTGACTCAGCAGAAATTCATTAGACTTCCAGTTTTCTGAAAAGTTCTTAGTTGGGTTCTGTTTAATTAACTAGAGTTCAACTAAGAGTCAAAACCCACTTGTACTAATGATCTGGTCATACAACTGAAAATCGTCGAGACATATGCCCCCAATTTCCTTAAAAGCTAGGCATGTTCTGGTAAACAACTCCTCCAGCTGAACATGACAAGTCTCCCCTCTTCGTTCAAAGGGCATCCTCTTTGCATTACGGCCTCAGAAACATCAGGGAAGATTTCACAAGAAGTTTCCCTCTAATGTCTGCGGAAGCCAGGGGCTCTCAAAAATTCTCCTAAAAGTCTCGCCGCCTGTCTGCACGATTACTCCCACAATGAGTTAGTTAACTACACCTTCCATCACCCCGCAGGCAAACCTTCCCTGTAAATGCCACAGTGATATTTTCACATTGCAAATCCCCCCTTATGCTATCTGCAATGGAGCTATGGTTTGACCCTGTCTATTGATGAGCAGAGACTGGGCCTGGCCCTGCAGGGGACCGGCTCGTCTTCCAAGCAGCAGATGCCATCATCACTAAATATCTGCTAACAAGCATGAGCACTTAAGCCATAGCCAGTTTGCATTCCAGCGGTGTAGCTGGATAAGTGAAACAGCTGAAAATTATGTAGATATCCTTTACTATTTTCCTGACAGACCTGATTTCCTTTACATGTTTGTATTTTCATCACAAGCCAATTTAAAAGCAGCCACTCATATGGCATGCAAACAGTTCTTGCTACCAAAAATACCAAAGACACTAACAAGAGGAAAAAGAGCTACTATCAAAGAGTCCAGCTGTCTCTGGACAGAGCCCTGTCTTAATGGTATTTTAAGGATTATATTAAGTTTAGATTCATTACTTCCTTTGCAAAGGGAAGATTCCCAACAGTGGCCTTGCCAGCACCGGAACATACTGTAATTTGGGTAAATTGGACAAGTCTAAAGGGTATCAATTAGTGGAGAACTGGACAGACTTTACGGTTGCAGTCCTACTTTGTGATTTAAATCTGGTTGGATGGATGTAAAATATTTTTACTCAGAAATGTTGCTTAATGCTGTTTTTAATTTATCACATCACTAGTATATGTCTGGGGGAATCAATTAGAACACTGTGGGCATCAATCAGAATTATTTTAATTGCAACATAATGTAATTGCAATGTCTTTATAACATAAGTTAACACATACTAACAGCACTGACTCTTCAGTTTCAACATACATTTCTGACACCATAAGTATAATATTCTAAGGGTGTATTGAGATCAGTATGTATGAAATATAGTATATAGTATACAGTTGTTGCTGGCACACAATGTTAGTCAAATTGAGTCTGGTTTATTTAAATAAGACCTTCATCACAAGTCTGACTCTAAGCACTTTGTAGAGAATGCGGCTAACTAATCAACAGTCCATCACAGAACTAAATGGTGCATTGAAATATGTAACAAAACAAAACAAAACACAAGATGCAAAATATCACTTTGGAATAAAGACGACTATCTATCCCAGTGGCTCCACTGATGTCAGAGGTAATGGATAACCTAAAATAAAGACCTTATAGATCTAGAAAAAAACGACAATGAAGGCATCAATATACTTCAAACA
Source organism: Thunnus thynnus (assembly GCF_963924715.1). Lineage (NCBI taxonomy): Eukaryota > Metazoa > Chordata > Actinopteri > Scombriformes > Scombridae > Thunnus > Thunnus thynnus. The sequence goes on from NC_089537.1 coordinate 20,609,861, forward strand.
AAGTGCTTGTTGGATCGTCGAGCAGCTGCCTCCAACAATTCTTTTAGAAACTGACAGTCCAACAACTTTTTGCTCATGCTCTCTTTTATCATTCTACACACAACTACTTCCATCATTTTGTGTGTATTCAACCAAATGCAGCAACAAAATGCCTGTAAATGAGGTAATAGTGTGCAAATGTTTGCAATGTTATCCCCATTTGTACGATTAATTGCATTTTGCCCCAGAGCAAGGTTTTCGCCCTGTGTTCCTGTGTGACCATCCAACAGATAACAAATATAAATACTTTTGACTTTAGACCTATCCGGACGACACTTGGTGTTTGAGCACACTCTGACCTTAATAAGCAGAAGGAATGGATGAATCAGGGCAGAATGATGTCAATTTTATTCTGTACACCAACTAGTGGCAAAGCGTCATTCTTCCACAGGAAGAACACATGACTACTAGCAGGGCTAGTTGGTAAACTATCGAGCTGTCAAGATGCTTTATTTAGGTCAACAATGCAAATTACGTGTCTAAGTTCACTGAAGTTGAACTCAATTCAAAAAATGTGCACACATTTTCTTTCTTTCAACTGAATGCTCATGTGATGATTCCATTCGAATTGATTGATTTAGCCGCAAATTATCGCCTTTTCAAGTGTGACTAGACCTTGAATCCGGTTGATAGACAGGTAGATAGAGGTACAATCATTACTGTACAAGAATCTGGAGTTTGCAGCAGAAAGGTTGGTAAAGATGATTCAGTCAGAGGAGTTTAGGGAATCTGAGATCAAATTTATCCCCATCCAGAATGAATGTCTGCCCAAAAAGCTCTTCAGCTACAGGCCAGTGCCACTGTTTTGGGACAGGTATTCTGCAATCTTTCTGAAATTAGAAACAAAACAAAGAAAACTCGGTCCTCAGCAGCAGTGTCAGTAAAACTGCTGTGTTTCTACCAAATTCAAGGTCTGGGTATATAGGAACAATCAGTCCTAATTCTGCCTCTCTCACCGTAACAAAAGCACTTAGCCTGCATCTTCTCTCAGCAATTGATCTTGAATGTCCTTCTCTCTATGGAGACTTTAGTTTGTCCCTGGTCCTTAATGCTCATCTCTCTGCCTCTCTTTCTTCCTCTGTCTATCTCTGCCTATCTCACTCTCCCTCACTTGTTCTCTCTCCATGCATGCATATTAACGAAATGTGCCTCGTTTCTCCCTGCCTGAAAGTCGTTTATCCTAATGTGGGAGGAAGTTGCGGCTTTACCGGCCTCCTCATGACTTATTCAGGATAATGTGCGACACTGATGCTCTAATGGCATCCTGTTGTGGAGCTGCTAACAAATGGCAGGCCTGTAGTGTCCACCCAGAGTCTGATTAATAAGCGGTGGCAATCGATGGAGGTGGCCCGACCCCTGGGGTGATCTGCGGGGAGGAAACCAGACGGGACAACAGTATGGACAGAGTGTACATAATGGACCATATGCTTGACCAGCTGATTATGTGTGTGTCTGTATGTGTGTGTTTTAAGTATCGAGAGCAACTCGTGATGAATGAGTAGGCAGGAGTTAAATGTCTTGCTCAAGGACAATATGGCAGGTCATGTGACCGTCAATGGACATTATAGGTTTTTTAGGGCTTCCAGTGATGGACTGTTTCTGAGTTTCTGTATTCATTCATTCATGAGGGCATCCAATGTGAAAAGTTGTTAAAAGATGTTCAAACTGGACTCATGATGACCCTCCTTTTTTTTTGCGAGTCCTTGGTCTGAGCTGCTTTTCTTGTTGTTTCCTTGGCAAACTGTTTCCTCTTAACCGTATTGACCCTGTGAAAAGCAAAACACACACAAGTCCAGCAATTTGGTGGTCAGCCAAGACACGAAAAACCCATCAATAAAACTACAGAGGCAATACACAGAGGGGACATGGCACATCCCTGGAGCGTTCCTTTTTTAAACGGCCCCTGTTCCTTTCCCAGTAAACTCCCAAACGATGACAAGCCAATTAACCTGCATCATTAGTTTGAGAGGAAGCTCTTTTAAATGAAACCACAAGGCAGAACTTTAAGGAGGTTTTGCATTATTGATCTAATGTCAGGGCCGGAAGCAGTGGTTGTCATTGGGGAGTTGACGCAGGCTGGAGCGAATTACTGTAATGGCTATCTGTGCCATCTGAAAATCAGCTATCATTGTTAACCACTAATGGGCTGTAACATACTGTTAGTGTGCTTGCTAATGCATTACAGATTAGCTGGATTTGGTTTCCTCCTCTTCATCTGTTTTGGAGAGACCAGATCTGAAGGGCATTGTTTCTATGTGGACTAGGCATTGAAAGAGATTTTCATTCTGACTACTCCTAAAACAAGTGGTTGTGTGTATTTAAGCTTTTTAGGTTCTGTATCATGTAACAGCCCTAATGAGTGAAATGTAGAGCCATTTGGGTTCTTGATGGTTCTTTGTAATGAACATTGGGGTGGTTTAAAATGTTCTTTTAGACAACAGACAATGTTTCCATTTGATTAAAACATAATAATTATTATTATAATAATAGCAATCATGATAAAAAATATAATTTGTACTATTTTATTTTTTTTTACCATGTAATCCAAGTCACATTAACAGAGTGTTGGTAGAGGACAGCAGTGACACACACTCAGAATTTTTTATAACCAGTTCATTGATTAAATAATTTTTCCAGCTTCTCCAATGTGAAGATTTGCTGCTTTTTTCACAGCTTTATTCGTTGACTGACTTGATGTGAAAAATGATTGTCAGTGTAGTGTTGATGGGCTCCTATAGGCAGCAGTAAAAGACACAGTATGTTTATAATTTTATTGTTTTACTGTGGAATGTGAAATGGAAAAAAAATGAAATAGACTAACATAGCCTACTTCATTTATACAGTACAGAAACATCATCCTCTCTCGCAACAAGAGTACTACAGTAGTAGTAAAAGGGCAGTGTTCCTCTGGTGGTGGTTAGGGACGGAAAGAGGAGGGGGGGACTGGTCATTTCTCCTCCACCACTCCACCACATGCAGCACTGCCGGATGAAGTCCCGGACCACCCAGGTGATGCTGGTGAAATCTGCCCGGATCCAGACCATGGCCCCACTGGCGCATCTCCTGATCCTACTCCCTGTCCAGGGTTGTCTGCTCCTGATAGAGCTTGTGGTGGTAGTGCGAGAACCTCAGTCAAAGCTGTGCCACACATCTCCTCTGCTACCACTGTCCCTGCAGCGATAAGCACTCAGCCACGCTCTCCAGATCTTGGCCTTCAGTATCCACTTTCAGGCAGGGCTGGAGGGTCCTCCTGTTGTGGTTCTTGCACTGACCCCTCCTCTCAGTCACTTCGGCGGGGCAGCGGGCCAGTTCTGCCACGGACAAGTTGGCTCCCTCTACATCCCCTCGTCACCAACAGCCAGGCAATCTGCACTCTTCTCTGCCTCCAAACAGCCAGGTAAGCCCTGCAACATCACATCCACAGTCAATCCACAAATCCCTGTTATTGGCGACTCCATTGTCAGACACGTCAGTTCCAGGTTGGTTAAAATGTACTATTATCCAGGTGCCAGAGTTCTAGATATAGCACAAAAGGTGCCATCTATCCTTAAAAAGCACCCTACTGTGAAGCTACTCATCATTCATGCTAGAATGAATGATATCTCATGTCAGCAATCTGAGCTGCTGGACTTTGAAATCTTTTTAATGTTATTTGTACATCCCACACTGGTCAGGTCTTCATTCCAGTCCCATTCCTTGGTCTCACCATGGCATTGAACACTTCAATTGGCTGCTGAGTATTCACACTTTGTTGTCCTCAATCTGTGCCAAGTACGACATGGGCTATATTGACAACTTTAATCTCTTCTGGAATCATGACAAACTTTTTGCAAGACAGATCTGCACCTCAGTGCATGAGGGACATGTGTGCTGACAAACAACATCTTGTATGGTCTTCATCACATGTGTGTCCCCTCGTACAACAGCAAATGATATCATCAGACAACAAACTAGAGATGGACAGTTTTGCCTGTACGCATGATCCTACTCACTGTAACAGCCAAGATCACCCTGGTTTCAAAAAACTTCCCTGTAGGTCTGTATCTGTGCTCCCGCCTGCTATTCCAGTTATTATTTCCGATAAGTCAGTCAGCAAAAACAGAGGTACCTCTAAAGTTAATTTTGATAACCTCATCCCTATCATTCTCAATCATATTACCTCATACCCCAGGCCTACCTCACATGTTCTTAATTTTGCTCTATTAAATGTCTGTTCACAGACCAGTAAGTCATTTATGGTCAGCAAACCTGTTGACGACAATGACCTTGATGCTCTTTTTTTCATTGAAAGATACAAGATATTCTAGATACAAGTAATTTTTTTCGCTCTGAATGAGGCATCACCCCCCAATTATAACTGTCTGAACACTGCAAAGCAGGGTTAACAAGGCAGGGGAGTAGCAGCCATTGTCTTTGATTCTTTAAACTGTCTTCAGGTCTCACTTGGAGAGTACCAGAGCTTTGAATATCTTGCTGTCAATCTACAGTGTGACATTTCAGTCCTGCTCCTGATAATGTACTGACCACCTAAATACAACTCTGAATTCATGAGTAATTTTTCAGATCTGCTATCAAATATCTGTATTGACTACACAAGTAATTATTTCTGGTGATTTCAGCATTCACATTGATAATTCCACAGCATCCACCACAATCTGTTTTAATGAGTTATTGCAGTCATTTGACTTGACCCAATATATTAAGGAGCCAACTCATCAGCATGGACACATACTTGACCTTGTCATTTCCATGGGTACTGATATCAGAGTAAGTGCTGTCAATGATGTTGCACTGTTGGATCATTACTGTGTTTTCTTCAGTGTACTCTTAGTTACTTATTGTGCTATCACCAGTAGACATGTCAAGAAATGGTACTTCTGCAAAACATCACTGCAGTCTTTTCAAACTTACTTAGTGCAAAGTCCTCCTTGTTGTCTTTATTTGAGAGCAGCAGTTGTTATGGCCTGGCCAGTTGCTTTAATTCTCTTCTGTTAGACAGTATCAATAATGCTGCACCACTAAGATCTAAAAAAATCTGTGGAGAAATGATGAGACCATAAAGCAGCTTAAAAGAGATTGCCGAAAAGCTGAGAAGAGGTGGAGAAAATCAAAACTGCATGTTGTCTGAGACATTTTCAAAAACACTCTCAGGAACTACAACAGAAGCATGAGACAGGCCAGAAAATAATTATTCTCAACTCTTATAGACACCCACATAAACAATCCAAAACACCTTTTCTCAACCACTGATAAATTCATTAGCTCCTCCCCTGCTGTTCCTGCTGATACTTTCTCAACCGCTAAATGCAATGAATTTGCATATTTTTTTAATGACAAAATTCTTAACATCAAGCGCAATATCCCAATTACTAACTTCATTGCTTTCTATGACATACCTCCACCACTGCGCACTAATGGTTTCAAGCATTTCTCCACTGTAGACTCCAGAGATCTCACGGATGCTATAAATCGTCCTTTACCAGTCCCCTTGATCCACTTCCAGCATCCTTTTTTAAATCTGTTTTTAATTTTTTAACAGATAACATCTTGTCAACAGTAAACTGTTCTCTCCAGACTGGTATCTTTCCCCATTGAATGAAAACTACTGCTATTAGACCACTTCTAAAAAAGAATAACCTGGACCCAAATGCACTTAGCAACTATAGGCCAATCTCCAACCTCACCTTGCTGAGTAAAATCAATGAGAAGGTTGTATATCAGCAAATAAAGTGCCATCTTGATAAATTCATGATAAATTCTAGTCTGGCTTCCACACATCCCATAGCACAGAAACTGCTCCTCTAAAAATTATTAATGACATGAGGATCAACAGTGACAATAAAAAAACTCAGTCCTAATACTCCTAGACCTAAGCTCTGCATTTGACACAGTGGATCACAGGATTCTTCTGGGAAAGTTGAGAAATTGGGTGGGGTTGTCTGGCAAGGTTCTCCAGTGGTTTCGATCTTACTCGTATAATTGAGATTTCATTGTCAAATTTGGGAACTTCCACTCCAACACACCCAAATTAGTGTGCGGTGTCCCACAGGACTCCATGCTGGGATTTCCTCTATTCAACCAATATATGATTCCTTTCGGTTACATTATCAGCAAACATTACATCAGCTACCATAATTATGCTGATGACACACAGCTTCTAATCTCACTATCGACCGATGACTTCCAACCCATAAACTCCCTAGTCAGCTGCTTGGATGAAATCAACCACTGGGTGGCAGCAAAATTCCTTCAGCTGAACAGGGAAAAAAACTGAGATTTTGGTTGTAGACGCTAATGCCCAGGGACAACTTGTCTGCGAGTTCCTGGAGTCCAGGTCACTAAAAACAAGTGACCAGATTAAAAACCTAGGAATAACCATGGATGGTGAACTCAGCTTTAAGGATCATATTGACAGCATTACCAAGGTTTCCTTTTTTCAACTCAGAATCAGAGGCTTTCTTTCTCAATCTGACTCAGAGAAACTCATGCTCATGACAAATGCATTGTATGAGCAGGCTGGATTGTTGCAACTCTCTGTTTATGGGTCTTCCAAAAAAACAATCCATAGATTACAACTTATTCAGAACTTAATCACACAAGTTCTAACAAGGACACAGTACATCTCAGACATGCTGTCAGTTTATAACCCCAGCAGATCGCTCTGGTCACTAGGTAGAAATCTCCTCCATGTGCCTAGAGCACTTTCAAAGTCTGGTGAGATGGCATTCAGTATATATATGCACCTAAAGAAAGGAGCAATTTGCCTGCTTAACTTAGACTTACTCTAACACTGTGTCTTTCAAAACTAATTAAAGACCTTCCTTTTCACTCAAGCATTTTCTTAAAAGAACACAGTTTTACTGTTTCCTTTTTCTTTTAGTTTTTTAGTTTCTATGTAAAGCAATTTGAACTGTTTTTCTATAAGATGGTGCTATACAAATAAATTGGAATTTAAATAAAGCAGCTTTGCTAGCTTACTGGTATAGATAATGTTAGCTAACATCTACAATAGTCAAGCTACCAACAGAGAAGCATGGTTGTAAAAAGAGAACTGGCTACATCAGAGATGGGGCCCCGTTTATTCCTATGAAAGCTGCTCAGTGGCGCATGAAGCCAAAAAAGCCAATTCCTGCTGTAAAGAAAGTACCCGGATGAATACCTACTGCACAGGAGCATGCACACCAGAGACTTCCACTGGCCAAGCAGGCTAACTTCCAGTTTAGCCCTCCGCTAACTTGAAAGGGATAAAATAATTATATTGTGCAGCTGTTCTAGACTTTCCAAATGTTATTGGACCGAATGGATCAAAGTCTGATAGTGAAATGAGTCATTTTGCAGGGGTTGTGACGCTCAAAAAAATGGATCCACCGTCTTACAGCAGCTCCTTTACCCATGATTGTGTGTGGGAAAAATGCTTTTTGGGCCCAAGGCGGACCTGGAAGTTGTAATTCCATGGTTCTGAGACTTGTGGAACCATTTATACATTACTTACCACATGCTGCTAAGTGAATCCTCTAGCTTATTTACATTAATGTTACGGGGAGCTTAAAAATTTTCAGTTGAAGATTAACATTAGTAAGAGGGTAACTAACTGGCTAGTGACAGTTAGCCTCAAATTAAATTTAATTGACATCTAACATGATAAAGCATAATTTCATGAACATATGTTGAAATGCACAATGTTAAATGTTAAAGAATAGGAGAGTTTAAGCGCAAGAGAAATGTCTAAATAAAAAGTGCCCCCAAACTGGGTTGGGTGAAACTGATTTACCACACCACACCACAGTGCTGTAGCTCCCTTCAGCATAGCTCGTCAAAAGTACAATATAAAAAGGTTCTAATTTCTGTACAAATCTAATATTGCACCTTTTTGTGGGAAGAGGTTCTTTGATTTGGAGAATAGAACATCATGGTTCCTCGTTAAACCTTTTATGAGTTTCATTTTTTGAAACATTACTATGGTGCAATTTCATTCTTCATTTTCATGATTTACTGTTTTGCTCCGAGTCAACTCTGACAGTAATTTACACTGAACAGTCCTATCCATTTACATTCAATAAATAAATGATTGCTGATGTCTGAAAACTCTTTTTTCTGGCTCCTCACATAAATTGTTCATGATCCCTACATATCTTTTAGCACCAAAACCTGGCTAATAACCCCTGCATTTTCACATTCTTCTTCATCACATTTTGAAGGGTTTTTGGGATACAATAAAAATATTATTTTCCTCCTTACCTCACATGTATTATTAACTAGTAGAGAGAAGATTCTCTCATATCTCATTACCCATAAAAATGGACAGTATAACAGTGAGTTTAATATAACACCCTTGCTCAGTGTAGTGAATAGAGTCTTGTACTTTTAATAGAGCTAAGAGTGATATTACATTTTGTTCTGGTAGAAAGAGCTGAATTTCCTTCAGTTGGGATGTTGTTATTACCATCACGTAAAATTTGATATCACTGTCGTTCTGTTGATGATGAGGACCACAGGCACAAAGTTTCTTCTATTTCCTCCACCTTTTCCCCTAGATTCTTTTCTTTAACAGACATGTATGCCCTTAGAGGGGGTAGGGCGTGATCCTGCACTTCATTAGAAATGTACTACACGTGCCTTACTAAAGTGATATGTAAGCAAAAAAGAAACCCAATTGAGAACATGCTGCTTTGCCATGGCAGTACTCCCTGCTTCTGTGTGCCACAAGCATGCCTCATTACCTTCAAAGAGCATTTTCAAACAACCTTTTTGGGAGGGTTGCCAACAGTATTTTTTTCCTCGAGAAATTTTCAAAACAATTTGGTTTTGCCATCTTTATTTTTGTGATTTGAGTACTGAATAATTAATGTTCTCTGTGCTTTGCCTCATCAAGCACTACACACAATTTTGCACACATCCCTCCTCCCCTTTGTTTACTGTCAACGATGAAGAGAAGAAAATAAATATAAAGATATCATTCTACATAGGTGTAATGTTCAAGATAAGGACCACAGGCAATTACCAATAAAGGGAAGTCATTATCCCCAAGTGGTCACAAGTACAAGAAACAACATATTGAGTGTCATTGACCGGATTAATCAATTTTACAGCTTCTTGCTTGCTTTTTATTTGGTTTTGCAGGTAGGACATTTTGGCATCCCTGAGCTGCAAGAAGCATTCAGCACATTCTTTCAACACATAGAGCTCCGGGGGTTGTGCCTCTCAAAGGAGTTTAAAATGAACAGTGAGCACAGTGCTTCAGAAGACAGAGCTGGATTTAAAGACAAACGTGCTCAACCAGACGTAACTCAATTTGCTTAAATATCCTCTGACTTCGCAGCAATATCAGCTAGCTCAGGCCTCAAGTTATTTTCCCTGCTCTCAAGTAGAGATGCAATTATAGATGCTCTGTTATATGTAGAGGATGTATTTGTGTTTCCACGCATGCATGCACACTCGCAACGGTAGACAGCCTGGATTTATGTGCATGGTGGATTGAGCACACCGAGCTGTGGTGCTCATCCCTCTGCCCAATGACTGATAGCTGCCCTGCAGGCAAGGTTCACCTGGCCACCCCTGTGACCCTTGACCTTTCTCACCTCACCATAAAATCCAGGCTCTGTGTTGCATTTTATTCTGAGAGTGGACTTCAAAAGAAGACAGCAGTGTCAAATTTTGAGCTATGTTAACTCATTAGAATCAGAGGGAACAGTCATGATCCAAATGCGAGGGGAAACATTTTATTCTTTGTAGTTCCACATTCAGTGTGTTTCCAACAGATTTCTATCTAGAATAATGAACAGGGTTCATCTTCCCTGACTGCCAAGGTAGACAATGTGCTTGCCAGGCAGACATGACATGAACCACAATAACATTCGAGCAGGGAAAGCTTTTGTTCCATAACCTTACTTTGCACGTCTCTTGGGGAGTCTCTCCTCACGGAAGAGACTTTTCCAATCATGAAACATATTTTCCTTGTTGTGGTGTTGAGTGTATCTGAAGGTCTGAGCCATAAAATTCAATGAGGTGTAGATGACCAGCCCTGAATGACACTATGAACTATGAATTTGGCCAGTCTTTATGAGTTTGAAAACAGGAGTTATTATGATGATGATCCAGCTTACAAAGAGATTTGCAGGAAACCATACCACTGGTTTAGCCAGCACTTGAGCTAATAGGGAAACATGTATTTTCTCTGTGCTTTTGGACAAAGACAGAGATTTACCACCCGCTCTGCGGTCATCATTAGACACTGTGGCTTTCACAGATGCACTTATCTGTTTTTTCCTGCATTCCAAGTAAAAGTGTTTGAGGTCAAACATGGTGACCTAGCCTGCAGTTGAGTGGCCACCACTGATGGACCAATATCTGATAGAAATGGTGCTATCTCTCTTTCTCTTGCTCTCTGTCTCTCTTTGCTTCTCCCTCTCCAGCTGAGATGAAGAGAGCTGTCTTGGATCTCCAGGGGCCTAAATCAAAGTACACCCCTCTGCGGTCAGGCTCGAAGGGGGCTAGGGGGGACACAAAGGGGGGCCTCGAGCAGCTTTCAGGTTCAAAGGCCTTTATCATCTCCAGAAGCTGACCACTGTCAACTCCAGTAGAGCCAACTGCCTTTGATTGTCTCCTTGTCCTCTTGTATCTACCAGGGGTTATCCGCCTGGACTGACACATGCTAAAGGCTGTTAGCTTTGATAATCAAGCTGGGTGAAGCAGAGCTGCTGAGCCCATGTTCAATAGAACGTGTGTGTACTGTACCGTCAGTGTTTATCTGTCTGTGTAGACATATGGGGTACTCAATGAGATGCACCCTTTCTTTGATTAATAGTGTCCTTCAGTAAGAGTCGGGCTATCAACGCCCATCTTCTTCATGTGTCTTTGCGTGGTTTAACAAATTCTGATGAAACTTGCCGATGCAACCACTTTTTTTGTCAGAGTTTGACTGAGAACCCAGAGTAAATCAAGTTAATGGCAGCAGACCGCAATGGCATCCGATTTTCTCTGACAGCGTATCACATTGCGGAGAGGCACATGGAATGTATTCTGAGGATGGAGGAGGGCAACGCGCCTCATTGGCTTTCCTGTGATGTCCTCGACCGCTTTGAAGATGTCCTCCAGCTCCATTCACCTTTGAATTCTTATCACGGCCCAATAGATCAGTAGTGAAATATACCCTCAAAAGTTATGAATTCATGAATTTTACACAGGAATATCTTTCACCAAGTCCATATCATCAAGGGGAAAGTTTCCTTGCTCAGAGGGAAAGTTGCAGCTCGTAAAAAAAAAAAAAAAAAAAAAGAATAAGATAGTAGCATTGATATTCCATGCTAACACCCGTGTCATGTTGCCTGGAATTAACTTCATGTAAGGGAGGGTCCGTGCTTATTTCATAGAAAGGTCACCTTTTTATAAGCCTGATAAAGGTTGAGATCATGTATCCAGTGTGGAATAAAAATGATGTACTGCACTTCATGCACACTGTGTCTAAGGAATGTAATTTGTGTGTGTTGAAAAAAACGATACACCCGCCACATGTGATCCTCATGGGAGTCATTAAGCTCTTCTACAATAAATGAGACTTTGTTATTACTAAATGCCATGGTGTGTCTACAGTATGTCTTAATATGAGTGTTCAGACATGTGCAGGTGTGGGTGTGGACCCACGTGTGCTGTACAGTACTGTCTGTTTACTGTTCTGTTTCTTATAATAGTTTCAGCAATGTGTAATAACACAGTGGTGACTCATAGCCTCTCAAGTCTGCACTTGCAAACAATCATAGGCGAGTACAAGTGTGTGTGCTGGTACACACACACACACACACACACACACACACACACACACACACACACACACACACACACACACACACACACAGACACAAAGGCATATCTCTTTCCAACAACCCAAACAAACAGTGTCTGAGAGATGCAGATAAACAGCTGTGATTTACTTCACTTTTCCATTTCTTCTCACACCAGAGTGCCAGATTGCAGCAGCCTCTCTCACATCCCTCCTGTTCACACTCCATACTTCAGAGGCTGTTGGAGGGCGCCTTGCTTGGTACTGAACGGCACAGTTCAGGTTAAAAGCGAGCAAAGGCTCCTGGTAGATTGCCTGAGATGATGGAATAAACAACTGTGATTTACCTCTCTATTATTCTGCCGTGAAGAGGGCAGAGATGTTGGTCACAGTGGCCTCTGGTCTCCCTGAGAGCGGCTGGCTGCTCATGTTGCCCTGAGCCAATTGTCCCAGAGGTCGAATGGAACAGGGAAGCAGCTGGAAGTGTGAGAACACACATCGTATTTACAATAGGAAAGCGCACAGTTACACAAAACCTGCACGCACAATATGACATCCTCTTCTCTTATCAGGCCGCATCTGTTTCCTGGAGCTCACGGCGGCTGACCAACTCCATTGAGCCGCACGGGAGAAACACGGCTTGTGCTATTCAGCTGAGCTGCTATTCATAAACTCTCATCTTCCTCGAGTGAGTCACAGAGAAACCCAGGTCCACTCATTTATCTCTCCTCACTCCAACAACTATAAACACTTAAAGGATGTTCCTTGTGTCCTCGATAGCCTGCACGGCCTACAATAATAATAGTGTGGCCATTGTTGACATTTTAACATGAACATAGTGCGGATGTTAGATATTGGCACTATGATTTAACCAGTTTGTGGCTACTACATGTGCTGTTTGTATTTCCCTGGAATTTAACCAACGTGGCATGACATGCTTTTTCCAAGAAAGGCTTTAATATGTGCAGGACTCTTTTTTTTTTTTTTTCATTTTTCAAGCTCAAACACTCTGTCTGGAGAATCTTTTATACAGTGTGTTTCTGTGTCTCTTTCTGTTCTATACTTTTGCACAGTACAGAATTGGCTCTAGTTAGAAATACCAGTGACATCTTGTTGCAGCTTGATCATTTTGAAAGCTGCATGTTAGTTCTCCCGAATTTAAGTGCTGCTTTTGATACAGTTTGTATGAGGAGATGGGTTGGTATATTTTGAATAGCTCTTGAATGAGTTTCTTCTTTGTATCCACTGCTGAGAAAGTTGTACGTATGGTATTTTTGAAACCCTGGGTAACTGTCCAAAATTGTCCATTTTACATAATTACCAAAATCAGACCAACAGCATCAAGACTTCCAGAAAGCTAGGGGGAAGTTTTGATTTCCAGGTGAGCTTTGACAAACAACTTAAGTCAGTTATTAGGTCCTGCTATTTTCAACATCAACAAAACATTGTCAAACAACGCCCCTTCTTATCGTTCCGAGGGCTGGAACAATCATCCATTGTTCTGTCTCCCATTGTCTTCACTATTGTAACACAGCGTATTCTTGTTTAAGCCGTGAAGCTTTAGCACTTCTACCATTAGTCCAAAATTCTGCTGCACAGTTTCTAAGACTCCAGAACAGTCTCCCTCTGGGGGTCAGTACCACAAACTCTGTTGAGTGTATTTTAAAGACTTTTTATTTATTCTCAAAGTTATTTTATTGATGCATTCTTTCCCCAATTAGGGCTTGTCTTTGATTTAAATATTCATCCAAATGCTGTTTATCGTATTTTTTTGAAGCACTTTGTAACCCTGCTTTTGAAAAAGTTTACTTGTGTTATTCTAATTGATCAAATGTTTCTGTTGTTTTCTATCATGCAGCAGTTTTGATAGTTTTGTGTTTTTTAATGTTTATGACCACCAGAATGTGGGCAATCTAATATGTATACATCTTAAACTATTTTTTTGTGACATGATTAAACACAAAAACAAAGAGAAGGAGGAAGAGAGCGAAAAAGGGAGAGGCAGAGAGTAACAGAGGGCAATAATTTGTTACATTGTGCTCTGAGCATTTTAAACACCATAGCAGGGAGAGGCTGTGATGAAGCATCCAGCATGGATGCGCCACGGGATGTAAATGAGACCTTGATTGCATTAGTAACCATTTTCTCCTCACGCACACAGCATATACAGATGTTATGGATCTGTAAACCATACACTCCCCTTGAACCGGCCTGCTGGGGTTAAGTATAGTGAAACGGAGCAGCTGTAAGAGATTTACCTCTCCACCCACCTCCCTCTGTCCCTGCCTTGCTTCATCTTTCCATCCCACACAATAGCATCGTCTACCTCCAGCTGACCCAGCCCACTCAGGTCCGACACAAAGGCCAATGCCACTTCTGTTTCCATAACCCAGCTGGACTTGTTTGTCTGCATGTGTATGTGTGTGTGTGTGTGTGTGTGTGTGCATGCATGTGTTATCGGTATGTGTGTAAATGTCGCTCACTCACTGTGCACACACAGTTAGTTACTCTTAAAAGCTAGTTACGGCCCAAAAAAAACCCATGATTTTGTTGATGGTTACATTTTTTTAGTGATAATTTGGGAAAACTGAGCTTCCCCTTAGCCTCTTAATAGCACCGCCTATGCACACACACACACACACACACACACATACACGTACCACCTCTATCACCAAATACATGTACGCACACACAGACACACAAATCCCCGCCATAACCCCTACTGAAAGAGACGGGAGAGTGGTTATGAATGAAAAGGGGGGAGGAGCGGTGGGGGATAAACGGGCCATGCACAATGACACTTAACAAAATGTCTGAGTCAATTCAAACACATCTAAATCCTTCCTCCTGGGCTCCCCACTGACGCTCCATTATCCCTGCTCCACAGAAAATCCCTCTAAATGGAGAACCTCCGAATGGCATTGGGGACATGAAACAAAACTGTCTATTCATCTGCAGATCTGACTGGAGCCCCATTAAAACCACTCAGGGAAATTATTTGCATGATGTGTTAAATCTGTCATGGTAAACAAAATACTCTTTGGTTTTATAGCTCACCCAATTTTTTCACTGAGGGCCTCTGTTCTCTCCCCTCTCCCTGACCTCCTTGTAAAAAAGCTTGTTTTGGCCTTCTTCCCTCTCATCAGTCAGTTCTCTCAGTCACACAAGTGATGCTAACCGCCCCGATGAGCCGTTCCTCGAGCAATCTAAGCAAAACTGGGCTCGTCTCTGAAGTACCATCAAGAGGCCACTGAGCATATGCATTTCTGAGCATGCTCCAATGAAGGGCTGTTCGCATTCACTCCCATCTGTCTGCAGAGGCATCACAGCGTGGTGAAGGCAAGAAAGATCAATGACCTGCTTCTGCCAGTTCAAGCGAAGGGATAGAGCTCTTAACAGCAACCTGTAGTAGATTTACAGTGTGATGTACAGCACAAACAGGTTCTCCGCAGGTCTGTAAACATGTGTTTCGCTTTATTTGTTTGGATTCTCTGCCGCTAGCCGCTGCTTTTGGCAGTTACTGTCTCCCACAGAAGAGCAAATGATTCATTCCTGTGGCTTTAATGTTATACTCCATAAAGTAGCACGACTGCAGGATGTCACTAAAGATGTTTGGCCCTTGAGCTATAGACCATTCACAGGAGAAATATTCTTTTCTTTCATGGGGGTGTATACGGTTATATTAGAAGACTGACAAATTGAACATTAGATGGCAGGTCAGCTGTCACACATCACTGTAGGAACAAGAGCTAACAATTTGATCAATTCTGCTATGTACTTAAGGCCTGCCAGCAGCCACTGCAGACCAGGAACTTGATTCCAATACTCGATCTGACCAAGCAATGGGGTCTAATATGACAATTACACACTTGGAGTGGCCTGCTTGCCAAAAGCCCTCACAGTTAATGACAGGAGATGGTGGTTAATCACATCCTTATGCAGGGATCAGGGTGTGGCTCAGGGGAGCTAAAGCCTCATCACAACCTGCCAGCGCAATTACCTTTTAGCAATTACAGCGAGCGTTGTTCAGGACACTTCAGCAAAAAGCTTACAACAAAGAGACGTCTGCCAGACGGTGCGGCACGACCGACTGCCATTAAAACTACAGTACAGGGGTTTGTAGGTCAAATGCAGGACAGTGAATTTGCTTAAACTTTCTCCTTCTCATGTTACACCCACTCAGAATCAATTTATCACAAGCTCAACACTCACAGTAAACAAAGGTATCCAGGCAATGAAATAGGAGAGGCTGAGAGGACATGTTTCGTTCCAGATGCTAAATTTGTTGCATTTATTAGCTCGGAATTAGCTTCATTATCCATTTCACTATCCTTAAATGGCTTAAAATGTTTTCATCGGTCAGGGTGATGAAGCTGTATGTGCTACATGTGTTTTATCCATATGGAAGCCAGAGAAACACATGTTTGTGAGAGCAGTCAGTTCACAGGATCAGCTGTCCTTCGTGACCAACATCTGTTAGCCTGTGATGCCCCAGGCTTAAAGTGTGTGTGGGACTGATTTAGTGTGCAGATACACACATGCCCAGCACATACAGTATAAAAACATCTAATGGCCATATGTCCATTGAATCTAAACCATTTTCATATACAGATGCTTTTTTATAATTGTGTATAAAAGTAAAGTGGCAGGAAAAAGGTGCTCTCAAGCCTAGATTGTCTTGAACTCAAAAAACCCTTGATGTCTCACTTAATTCCATTGTGCCGCCATAACAGCTTTTACCCCAGTTAATTATTTCCAAATCTTAAACAAATACATAAGATACAACCTTCAATTGGATTTCAATGTGCAAGTCAGGCCTCTCGCGGCTGAAACCGCTGCTGTTCTGTATCCATTTTTACTCAGGGTAATCAAATGACTGATAATGCTGGCTGTGTGTTCTCAGAGAAGAGGGGAAATGCAGCATCTTACAAAGATAAGAAATCAGTTCCTGCTTTTTTGATTGGATTACATCTGGGGAGGGTAATCCTTCATGGTGCTCACTCTGGAAGTCCATGCAGACTAGAAAGTAAATGTGGAAGAAGGAGAAAAAAAAAACAGCAAGAGTGGGATAGGATTTGGAAATTTGAATCCTAAAACAAGCTGAGAAAATCTATGTGCGGGGAGTGAATTAGTATCTCCATCCTATATCCCCTGGTAATGGCTGATGAGGTGCTCTTGAGCAAGGCACTTCCAATGGAGGCTGTGCCAGGTACTGCTGGGATGTGTATTTATTTCCCTTTAAAATAAATTAGTACATCAACATCACTTTGTCTGCTATTTTGAGCCATGCTGGCGGCTCTAGGGATGGCTGGTCCACCACTTTGGTCCAGACTGAAATATCTTAACAACTATTGAATGGGTTGCCATGACATTTTGACATTCAATTTCCCCAGAGGATGAATTCTACTGACTTTCCTCTAGCACCACCACGAGGATGACATTTGTGGCTTTACGTGAAATGTCTCAACAATTATTTGATGGACTGACATGAAATTTGGTACAGACATTCATGGTCCTCCTCAGGAGAAATTGCAATAACTTTGATGATCCCTTCACTTTTCAACTAGTGCAATCATTAGGTCCCAGGTACATTCCCATCAGCCTCAGCTGTTCTTTGTGTTTGGTGCTAGATGCAAATTCAGCATGCTCACATGCTAAACTAAGATGGGAAACATGCTTAAATTATACCTGTTAAACATCAGCACGCTAATATTGTCATTGCGAGCATGTTAGCATATTGATGTTGGCATTTAGCTCTTAGTAGAGCTGCTAGCTTAATGAAGAAAAAGCATCAGAACATATCATTCTCAAAAGAAAAAGAAAAAAAGAAAATGACGGTGATTGATATTTGACCAAATAGCACCAACCTTGATCAATATGTGTCATTAATATAAGCTTTGATTTATTTTGTATTGATGAAATCTCAGTAGTGGTAAAGACAATCTTATATCACCTTTTAGAATCTACTCAGCCTGTTTCTAAAACAGCTAAATCAGTGTAATCAGTTAAGTGATTTGGCTGGCTTGTAGACACGGCAGTCTTTTGGCCTGAGGCCTGGAGCAGCTGTCTGGGTGACTGATTAACCTCTCGGGACATGGGTTTGACTACAACCACTGGACACCAGGAGAATGACAGACATTAGATGGTGCTGACAGATAGTCACCTTTCTCGTCTCCTGTGAACAAGACAACGATCACTTTCTCTTTATGCCTGAAAGGTAGGATTGCGAGCTGGGAAAATGTTGAGAAAGTATCGTTTTCTACATTTTTACATTGTCTGGCTTTTCAATGTCAGGCAGAGGCGGCAAACAAGTCAAACTAAACCAAAATGGAAATATAATTTTAAAGTTATTCCAAGGTTGAAAATAATAATAATAAAAAAAACATTTCCCCACATGTTTCTTAATCTGACATCAAATCAGAATTTTCCTCCTCCACAAACTGTTTCTGCTTTGTACTCTATTCTGTCAAGAAACAAACACTTGTCAACAAGGCAAATCTTTTCTGAAGCGGTCCTTAGATAATAGACCAGATTTGCAAAGACTGAAAACTTGTTTACATTCTTTGAGCCCTTGTCAGAAAGTGCATAGCTGCCTGAGGTGAAATAAGTGACTCCTACCAGGTCACGTTAGGTATGTCTGTGTTTAGAGCACCTTGGTATGCAACCTGCACTAACCTGCCCCTGTCCTCTATGAGCACAGACATTAAATTAATAGAAGCTCATATTTTTGAACACATCATCATTACTTTGCAAGACAAACATTTAATCCCAGAGCAATACCGAACTGAGTAAATTATCTCGGGTCTCATTTTATCAGCCGCTAAATGAGATGATATTGAATTAGATTATACTAGAAAATGAGGTGTTCATGCCAATTGAAAGTAATCAAGGTGGTTGAATCGAGGGATAATGAAAGCCTCTAGAGCTAATCCAGGCCTGCAGAGGGCTTTTTGACTAATAACGGCTGCTTGTCAAATGAATAATGATGAAACCTATGGACAATAAAGAAGAGTGCAGGTAAGCTGCAAGGTACTGTAAAGAGGTTAATGGCTCAATAACATTGGAGGTGGAAAGGTCTATTGACCAAATGTTTACATACTGTATGTCACGGACTGGAGAGTGCTAAGACTGTGGGAACCAATGACTGCAACTAATCCAATTTTGTGTATGGATTTCTGCCAGATGACAAGGGTGCAATATTGCAGGTTAGCCTGGGTAATCAAAAATCAGAGCAGCAGGTAAGCAAGTAAATCATTAGTGTCAAATATCTCATTGGCTGCAGTGTAAACCTCATTCTATATTGTGTGAAACAAGGCTCAGCAGTAATCACTAGCTCAGTGTTTTCTGTACTTAAAGGGACAGTTCAACCAAATAAGCAGACTTTTCCTCTTACCTAGAGCTCTATCATCAGTCTACGCAGACTTAGTGTGCAGCTCACTGAGCTGTAGCTGAACCCAGTGCAGATTTAGTTAGTTTTAGTCCAGTTTTAGTCATTTGATTAATGTTAGTTTTAATCTAGTTTAAATAAACAAAAAAGACATTTTAGTCTAGTTTTTATCTGTGAAATTGCAGTCTCATATGTGCATTTTTAATTTGTATGTCTTCTGTGTATTCTAAAATATTGGTCACTGTCTGTGTTTAGCTTGAAACAAGCAGCTAAAATGTCAGATAATATTAATGAAGTGATATTCCTGAAGCGGATATGAAGATTTAAATGGTTCAGCCTACTTTAGTCTTGCACTCATTCCCAAAGATTGCCTATAAATATGAAAAATAACAAATTGAAAGTACTGTTACATCCACATCCCTTGACAATGTTTTGTCAATGTTTTTATAAATGTTGTTTTTGTGCTTTGTCCAAGTTTTCTTCTCGCTTCTTGTTTAATTGTGGTTGCAAGTAATTCATAAATATGTTGCTTTTTCCTTGAAAAGCAACATATTTTTTTGTTTAACTGAAACTCAAGATGCTTCTTACAACAGGTCAAGCAGCTCAATCAACCTCTGAAGAAGAAATGTTTTTGGGTGGCAGAGGTACTGTTTTATCCGTAGCATGGAAGTATGATGCAACAAATGCATGCTTGTCATTGAATTAGTCTGCTTTGAGAAAATAATCAATTAATATGTCCATTTGTCACATGGTGCACCACAATAATCACAGGAGAATAATGTGTTTTTAGCTCCTGAGAGTGTGAAATGTGAAGTGCAGAAAAAATGATGTGCATCGCTGCTCTTTTCAGCTGAAGCTCCTTGTTAATTGGTGGAGCATAATGCTGCTGTCTGTGTCTATCTGGGTCTGTTTGGGTTGACCACATTTTAGGTCAGATATATTGAGTCTATTTAGGAGGAGACTGTCCTCACGTCCCCTTGTTTTTTGAGTTATGTTTTAAATTATTTGATGCATGTTTGGCTCCAGTTGCTTCTCTATAGGTCTGTCTGGACCTAAAGGATCATTAGATAATACATAGATAAATAAATGATCAAGTAAATACATATATTACATTTGGCACTGTTACATTGACAGTTTATAACCAGGTAAGGGTTATTTGTGTTTTGAGCATTATAACTGCTTAAGCTACTCTGTACCGTAGGCAACAACAGCCAGTATCTCAGCAACAAATCTATGTGGATGGACAGCTAGCGCTCATTGTAAGAGGCAAAGTCATTTTCTCTAGTGTATGAGGTGAATTGTGTCTTTAACCCAAGAAAGACCACTGGATGGATGCAAGCGGTTCATACAGAAAATGGGTTTAGGAAACATGGACGGACAAAAATTGATAAATTTGAGTTTCAAATCTTTAAAAGTGCTATATTAAATGATATGTCCACTCTAGCAAAGCACAGTCAATGCTTAAGAAAACATGCTCCAAGGCCGCACACTGTGTAATCAAATTTACCTTTCACTTGGATTCCCCTACGAGCCCGTAAATCAACACACAGATGGAATTCAGCAGTTCAATACTGTTACGTAAGACTAACTCCCTCTGAAGATAAATGCACAATAAACGTTGCTTGCTCAGAGTGGAGAAAAAGTTTGGCGGCGTGACTAAAGTATGGCCCATTGACCGATAGCATCTCTTTCTAAGGGCTGCTCAAAGAGGCAGCTGCTTTATGTCTGCCTCGCCGTCAAATAGGGCACTCTGTCCTGCACGGGAAGAGTATAAATCAAGCCCCCTAGACCACTGTTCTAACTCATTCGGCCTCACTGAAGAGAGGCATTCCTGCAAAACCACAGAGTAAAAAAAAACACTCTTCCATACAGCCGATGTTTACCGCCTTCAACTTCAACATCTTATTTGGTTTTCTCCAATTTTGGCCTTTCTGTGAAAAATCCGCCACAACCATCTCAGCCATCTCAGGAATTTACTCCAAATGATTGTTTTGCTTCTCCTCCTCTCTCGTGTGTGTTACAGCATACATGTGTGGGTGTGTGTGTGTGGGTGTAAGTGTGTGTGTATGCATGGCTGCAGGCTAAGGAGTAGTGAGGGAGTTCCCCCACATCTGTTCACCATAAGAGCTTGTTGACAGCAGCACTCCTCTCTCTCTCTTCCAGCTCCCAGTTCATCCCCTCTTTGGATTCTGTTGCTGCTGCTCCTCATCCAAGATTAAGTAGAACGCAGTGTCGGCCTGGTGTTTAGGGGCCTGCTTGGCCGCCTATCTGGAAAGAGAGGTAGGGTTTGTAGCCTCCGATAAGCACTGGACCCTGGGAAAATGGGAAATGGGAAAATGGCGTGTTTTGTAACCATGTGCAGCATTCTCCAATTCAATATTTTTCATCTCACCATGAATTATTCTCTATTAAAAGGAGAATGCATGCGGCAGACTAATCCTCATTTTGATCCGATTACTGATATAACAACAACAAAGTTATATTGGCTCAAAGCGAGATTCTTAATGGAATAGACTGAAAATGTATGATTAATTTCACCGGCAGCACAAGCGTGTGTGCTTGTGTGTTTAGGTATCAGACAAGGAAGGATCACAGGCCACTAAGTAGTTATCTGAAGTTAAGGCCAGAGTGTTTCTGCAGGAGGATTGAAAGCCACCCAAGCCTGTAATTGGGAAAAGGGCCATTTGGACCATCAGAGTTGTCCATTTGTTTTTAAAAGGGAAAAGCGATTGATGGTCAGCATTAAGCAGATCTGTGAGAGATCTAAATACTTTCCATGGGCTGCAATCTTTACTTCCTGTTCCAAAGATACAGGCCTTTAATGATTGGATGAGAAACCGAGATAGAAACAAAGCTGTAAGCCAATCAGATGGAACCGATACCATGCTACTTCTACCTATTGACCCTTGCGATCCTTCCTTCCTTTAGAGATTCTTCGAGTTAAGATCAGTCTCTGTCACATACAGCGACTTGAGACAAATCAGCAATAAACAGGGACCTGAATAACACTATTGCTTGTTTCAGCTTCGATTGTGTTAATTAGCTTTTGTGTAATGACTTTTGGTGGAAATGTAGTTCTTGTAATTGAAGTGTTTGGGTTCCACTTTCTCTTTTATTTCCACTGAACAGGATTTCACCTGCATCACAATCCTCATGTTAGACTGGATACCTTCACATCCCTGTTCTCACCACCTCACTAACATACTCAAGGCGCTGTCAGTGCCTGAAAGTGTATTGATCTACTCTCTACATGCACAGTATTGACAGGTTGTGCACCAGCATGCTGTGTAGACCTGTGGGTGGGAACTTTTCAACAGGAAAATGAAATATCAGCATCATGGAGCCATGAAATGTTAACTCATCTGTGCTTTTTTTTATATAATTATTATTCTTTCCTGTAGTGTTCTTCTGGAAGTTGAATTAAGGTGAAATTCACAAAGGATGCACAGTTGCTACTACACCAGAAATGGCAGCTTAAACTGCTGGAGCTGTACAAATGGGTCCTCAGAGGACCTCTCCATTTCTTTCTTCTCCTTCAGAGTGTAAAGTTTTCCAACAGCTGGTAGACGATAAAAAGTGAGTGCGCTGGGGCTCTGATTGCAAAGCTTTCCAGAGGTTTTATGGCGGGGGGGAAATAACTGTTCAGTTATGGCTGCAGCTGAGCTGATGTACTGTAAGTAACCTAATTCACTTTTATCATTCACTGTATCATTTCCATTATGTCCAATCAATCATCATGATTATCACATTAATAATATAATCCTTAAAGTGGAAACAGACAACTTTTCAACTTTCCTCCCCTAGCATTTCCAAATGGTATTATTGTTCTCGCCACTGTAGCAAAGACAACTGGATCACTCTCTATTTTCCTCAGTGCCTAGCTCCATGAAGAAATGATCAACACCACTTTGGAAATAAGAGAGAAGAAAGAAGCATGTTCACTGAAGAGGTAGATTGAAATTGTCACTTTTGTCAATTTTATATTGAATTTGGGAACAGGCAAATGCTATTGGAATGACGTGCATTGCATAGTAATAACATAATTCTTTTTAATGTTATTGCTTCGCACAAACAAGTAACTACAGCAGGGGTTGGTGTCGGGGTGGAGGGGGGATTAACATTAGAAGAAAACATTTGGTGAAAAAGCCTGAGTTTGTTCATTCATTTTGTCTATAATGGAGACATGAAAGCAGATAGAAATTATTTAGTATGTGTTGAGAAAAGTGAATTGGTAGCATGTTTATGTTTTTACAAAATGAAAGGAAAGGAAACCAGGCTTGTATGTAATCCAGTGTTAGTGTTTGTAATTTGATCTCAGTTGCCAGATCATGGTTGCTTATTGCATGATGGAAAAAGATAACTATTGACTGACTTTTTTATTAAAACAACATGAATTTGTTTGGCTGTGGAAATAAATACCAGGTAACTGGGCAACACACCAGTTGCTCTTTTGTTGTATTTCTTACAAAGCAGCTGCTTGTCGAGTGCTTGTTGCCCCCAGAATTCTGGGATATGTAGTATTAAACTGCATTTGCTATTATCCAGTGATTACGGGTGTTGCCATATCAACATGGCCTTTAACTGACCTGATAACATGTTTTTTCAGTACTATTTGGACTGGCTTAATTCCCAGATTGAACAAGAACAGTAGGAGTGCACATCCAACATGTTTTGAGTTGTAGTAGAGAGTTGAAGCAAAATGGTAAAAATCCACTTGAACCCAAGGTCTTTGTCAAACAAATTATCCTCATACGGTCAACATCGTATTGAATTTATGTTACATTCAGTTTGAATTCACCAAAATCTGCATGGGGCAGATGGAACCTTTTTTACTATTCATGCCCTTTTGGTATTCAGCCTCTCGGCCATCCCTTGTCTCAAGACGAGTCCTGCTCTCCTCTATCCAAGTCTCTTTGTTCTTTCTAAAAGTGCTCGTCTTCCACTGAAGCCGCCACTGTTGCTGTGTCTTTGATGTGAGTCGGGGAGACGGCAGTGAGTTCTCACCTGTCAGCTTTCATGGCTCCCTGAAGGTTGACTTTGAGCCGGTGTCTGTTAAATTGGGATTGATCGCAACAACAGGAGCCACACATTCCACACACTCGAGGGGAAAAATGGTGCATTTCCTGACAGTCGCGCAGAGGTTGCTGCTGTATGCTGAAGAGTGCGGTTTTTCGAGGCAGTTTGATGTGACCACGGAAGCCATTTGTTTGGGGTTTCATTTTTTTCTGTGGAGTGGTGGGATGTCAAGGGAGGTAGCGAGATATGTATGGAATGCCTAATGCCCATATCAGACTTATTGGATAGAGGTCCTTCCTGGAGCATGTCTGAATCACAAACTGAAGAGTTACAGTTAGAGAATGATAAATACCCCATTTCATCTGAAGCCTTCGACCACAGCATCCCTCCTGAATCTGAAGCCAGGTCTGCCTCTCTCTGCCTGCTTCTGTCTCAACAACATGAAGACTGCATGCCAATTGTCAAACTTAATGCTTGAGCTGTCAAGCCCCACATGCAGGGTGAAATTTTAAAGCCCCCCCTCCCATTCATTTTGCATTGTAAGGTTAACTTCCACTGTGTCTGTTGTGGGAATATCTTGATTCTCGATGCAGTTTGGTTTACTGATGCTTTAGCAGAAAACAATGAGCAAAGGTGAAAGAGGTGAGCTGATTGGCCTGCGGGTAACAGCAACATAAACATTGAAGGGAAAGTTTGTAAGCCCCCCCCCCCTACTGCCTTATGAGCAGAGAGCCAAGAAACGCCTGATCCCCAGGCCGCTTCTAAAGCCATCATTGATCAGGAGAGAAATTTCTTTGGCTATGCAATCTCAAATAAAGTCTCCTTATCTGCAGTGATAAATGTGTGAGAGGGAGAGAGAGGGGGAGAATAGAGAGATGGGATAGAGAGAGAGACCATTAAAGGAGGAGAAAAAGGAGAGGAGAGCCCCCCACGGATGCTACTGTCAGCTGTGGGAACCCAGATGAAAGTGGTGCAGCCAGATACCAGCGCTCTTTGATCGTGCCTTTGTGTGATAAACATCGCGCTATGCCAGCCATGCTCAATGCATCGTGCCAGCCCGGCTGTGAAGGTGAAGGGCTTTGAGCAGGCTTCCAGCTCAGCTCTGCTCAGGACCAGCAGGCGTTTGCCATGCCAGAGAGCTGTCTGCAGCACAGAGCCCCTCTGAAGAGCACACACACACACACACACACACACTCTAACACGCACACACACACACCGACACATTCTCAAGCAGATTGCTCTCACTTTCCCTTTCACTGTCTCTCTCTTTTTCTTTTTTTCTCTTTCATTCTGCCCCCCCACCCTTGAGATTTTTTTTTTTTTTTTTTTCCCCGAGTAGAAGTTGAGATACTCGTTAAAGATGCAGCCTCGATTCCAGAGGCAGCCGCTCCTGCTGTGGAGCTGGAGTCCTATTTGAACCAATAATCATCAAGTTTTCAAAATTAAAAGTGTACAGGGAGAGCATGCACGGTTTCTCTCTGTATGTTGTAATAGTAATACGGCTGTTGAATATTTCATATCCACCACTGCTTTGAAACGGTGCAGGTTTCGCGATGTTAGGTGTAACAAGGGAGGTATGAGGGAATTCTGCCAATGCTGCCTGCATATATCCTTACCCCTTCGTTTTTATTCTTTTCTTTCTTTTTTTTATACACAAACCTGTGCGAGCTACACTTTTTTATTCTCAGCACCAGCTTGTGCGTACTGTAACAAAGCCACATGGTGATTTTGATTCATTGAAAAGAGAACAGGATTACTCTTGCTTCACAGACGACGGAGCGATGTAGAGAGCATAGTGTGTACGTTTGAGAAGGGAAAAGAGTGAGACAGAGAGAAGGGAGGAATGAATGCCATGCATGTGTGGGAAGTGGTTTTGGCAGGGTTTGAAATTAATGATCTCAACATGTGCTGTAGTTAAGAATCATCAGAAAGAAAAGTGCAGACAAAAGCACTTGCAGCATAGCCATGCAGGGGCCACAGATGGAGAAACCACAAGGACTGCGAAACAGAAGCTATGGAGAAAACTTTTGTTAAAAAGAGAAAAAAAAACATGTTCTTTTAATAAAAAATGTCAACTTTAATGCTGGAAAAGTCTTGAGCGCTGCTTCTGCTTGAGATCTAAAAGATCCCAGCTGCCACTCGAGGACATGCCGGCTCTGAGCCTACGACACAGTCCACTTATTTAACAGAAAGAAAAAAATTCAGTTTACTGGCTCTTTGGAGCTGAGAGACGTGCCAATCAGACCATCTCCATAGCAGCATGTTACATGTAAGTGGGAGGGCTTGACACATGTGAATGACACCTTGCGGCCGCTGCGCATAGCCCGATGCAACATCTCTTAAGTAATGCATATTTCACGCAGATGGCCAGTTTATGAATATGTGACCCTGGGTTCATGATGCGTGGTGAAGCTGCTATAAATGAGTCTCAGAGCTGTTCCCTGCAGGATAAATACACACTTTTATTGGTCTGGCAGGAAGTGGAAATGGTGGGGGCTCATTGGGACGTCCCGTCAAATCGGATATCAAATATTCACCAGACTATGAAAAGATGAAGGTCATCTCAGGGTAACTGGCTAAAATGCAACAAATGTGACTGTGGTTTGTAGTGCATATATATATATATATATATATATATATATATATATATATATATGTGTGTGTGTGTGTGTGTGTGTGTGTGTGTGTGTGTGTGTGTACATATGAGAAGGAATTTTAAAGGAGATATTGGAAATTCACTGGAGAGTATTCAGGGCAAGTTCACCTATTTTTTCTGTTGTCATCTAATTGTGTCTTTTGATGGTTTAAAATTCTTGTTACTACAATTTTTGTGATTTTCATGTTTCAGCCTCAGCTGAAAGATTGCGTTGTCCTTTATGAAAGAATAAGAATTGCGCAACACCTTCAGGATCCAAACCTTTTTAATTGGAAGAGCCAGACTTACATATGCAATGACTTTTATTTGACATTTTGTTAATTCTCTGTTAAACTGAAATTACAACAGAATAAAATTGAAAGAAAATAGTTTCATTTCTACACAATATACAGGTGGTCTCTAAAATGCCACAGATGTCAGTGGTAGGAAAAAATCCTATAAAACATATGCAGATCTGGGGAATATATTGCAGTTCTGAATGCTTTGAACTCCAAAATGAAAAAACTGCACACATGAGTTGCAATGCTACACACAGAACACAATTTGGTTTAATTGGACAAACTAAAAAAAAAAATGTGTTAAGTTAAAAGTAAAGCAGAGATATTTTCACATTCTTCAAAACCAACCAACTCAGCTGAGGAGAAATGTAAGGAATCTACATGCAGCCAATATTTAACACACATCTGAATCCTATCTGCAACTGTCTTACAATCGATACCTTTTTAAGACAATAGCAAACATTGAGTGAGATATCACCAAGTGTGTCAAAGTGTGAAGGGGGTTGTCAGAGCCCACGAAGCGTATCCAACATTGTCATTGCCGCTTGCCTGTCTGCCTGCGGAGAACATCCGCCGTTGACAAGAGGTGAGCTCCAGCTCCTCTCTGCATCAGTTTTGGATCACTACTCTCAATCAAAGCCAGGAGAGGAGGGCCTGCATAATGTGACAGAGCCTGTCTCTCTCTTTGCCTTTTGATGCCTGAGGAAGGCTCAACCAGAGCAACCCCTGTCAGAAACCTGCCCAAAGGCCTAGACACAAAGAGATCCAGAAATATAAGGAGGCAGATAAACAGACAGACAGACAGAAAGTTGCAGACAAACAAAAGAGCAACAAAGAGGCTAAAAAAGTGAGGATGCGATGAACAGACAGGTAGTGATAAAGAAGGATGCATCAAAGCTGTAAAAAATCTAGCTTATACAAATACTATCAGCACGTGATAAGACTACACTTTTCATTAAACAGCCCTTGTGGACCGGCTAAATGTATTTGCAAATAATGGCAGTCAGATTTAATGACATTATGAGCCATTAAAAAAAAAAAAAAAGAAAAAAAAAAGTGACTGATCTTATAATCTCCTTGTTTCACATTGATTGCCATATCTGATATCTTGTTTCATATCTTTCCTCATCTAATGCAGTAACAGCTGTGGAAATCGGAGCTGATGTGCATTGTTAACTGTGTTTATTGTGGTTGTGTAATTACAAACTGTATAATGCGCAATCTAATTTATTAGATTAGTAAAAGGATTGTAAATCAGTAATTGTGAGACGGTGTTTGCTCGCTGCTCGGCTCAGACGGTGCTGTTGTAAACAGTGCCATCTAGTGCACTCTAGCCGGGTTGGACGGAGGCTTTGAAGCTGTGAGAGGAGCTCAAGAGGCAAGGAGGAGAAGCTGTACAGCTGGCAGCGGTGCATGGAAGACATGAACGTCTGCCTGTTGAAATGAAGTAAGAAGATGTTGCGTGTTACTTCTCCCACAGCAGCACTCAGTCAGGGAAGCAGACAGGCTGTTTGTAACCATTTAATGCAAGATAGTCGTCCGTCTTCTGAAGTGAGACGGCCCGAACCTAAAGTATGTCAACCGTCTGGATTTATTAATCTACATATTTAACATTTCAAATAATCTTTTGCCCTAAAGAGAGCACTCTACTCTTAGAAAGAAGTTGGGATTAATATAAAAAAGTTGCCCCTAGGTGAAAATATGTCTTCACTTTAACTGCATCTTTAATGAAACCTACAGGCAAGGAAGGTCATCTGAGGATACGCTCATGCAGGAAGACGTAGAGGAGTTGGAAACTACCGCTCATGTCACCGCAGCGCATTCCTCAGCTTTTACACCACGGAAAAGAAAGCATTATACCAAATTTACCACCCAATCATACCAAGATTGGTCCTGGGACATACACGCAGTCAGACTCTCAAAATAACCCTCGACCAGACCCAGACTGGACCTCTTTGAGCTATTTCTTATTCTGCCGTGGCAAAATATCAAGGAAAATATTAGTCAAAACTTGCCACTTGTGTGTAAATGAGATCAAGATGGATTAGGAGCTCTGGATTCTATTTGAGGCCTTATGAACCACAAGATTTCCATCCGCAGCTGAAAGCCAGTGGAGACCCAGATGTGCGGTGCAGAGACGGGGCAACTTTGAATGTGATTTCCTCTCTTAAGCCTTTAGTGTAGGTAAAGGCATTATAGCCGATCAAACCTTTTAGCCCTCCTACTTGTGGGATTTGATGTGCATTACTGACAGTGAGAAATGGCCTGCCTGAAACACAATATCTCACTTCAGTGAAAGATGGAGAGGAGAGAGGGGGAGTGGAGAAGCAGCATGGAGAGGGGTATTGGCTGACAATAAGAAATACAGAAACACATATACCACAACACTGATTCCCAACATGGGGGATGTGCTTCTATAGTTGCCACGGGGTACTTGGAAAGACTAATTTGGAAATATAAAAAATATGATTTTTTAAAATTAACAAACTGTATCCACATATATTTATTCATCCATAAATATTATAAATTGGTGTGATGCTGATATCATAGATAAATGGTTTAAATAGTTACATAAAAGTAATTCATAACAGGTTTAAATAGCTAAAAATAAGCAGTTGAAATAATTAACTAAAAGTAATGGATACGCAACAAAAATAATTAGCCAAAATGAATGGATAAACCCAACAGTCAGCTAAAAGCAGTGGATAAAAAGTTGAAATTATTGTTAGTTAAATTGTTTAAATAGTTAAATAAAAGTATTTTCAAAATAGCCAAAAATAAACAGTTGGAATAAATGGGTAAAAGTAATGGATACACAGTTATGCATGTAAATGGTTGAAAGGTTCAGCTTCTGCCACTTCAAGTAGTGATACAAATGCAAACCTGACCAAACCAACCTAAACATTGACAGTTCAATGGTATGAAAAAAAAAATATTGCAAAATATCCACCTGTATGTAGTGTTATTCAACATCCACTTTGACATCACTTGAAATGAAAGCATTCGGAACATGATGGATGGGGTGGATGAACGGGTACTCAAGCTCATCTGACAAGGATGTAGGGGTACATCAGACATAAAAAGCTGATAGCCGCTGTACCACAGCGCAGAGCAGGGTTTGGACAGGGTTGCATTCATATACTTAAACATGAACTGAATCATTTAAAGCAGACAATTTCTAAGATATAAAATTTAAAGACATTTTTACAAAGGACTCACATCCTTGACAGCTGAGTCATCACTTGCCAATTTCTATTTGGAAAAAAATGTTAATTATTTTGGTTTGAGCTGAGCGAAAGTCACAATGTCTATTGATATATTTCTAAAGAGCCTTAAATAAAAAGTGAATGAAAAAATGATGTAACGCTCTTGCCCGACATGCTCTGAGGCAGAAAGGGAGAAAGGTGAAATAAAAACTATATTGAGGTGGCTCTTCCATAATAGACTTTTTCACCTCGCTGTATTCAGTCTTACCTTGGCTTATCAGTGCCCTTGCCCATGATATAATTGAGCTTTTCAAAGTGGCGACATATTAAAAGCCCCACGTATGGATTTGCATTTGAAAATGACTACAATTTAAGACTTTTATTAACAAAGTGGCTTGCTGTAATTTTTATAACCTGGGCAAAGTTAGTGGAGCTGAAAGAAACCAGATGTTTCCCTTGACCGGCTTTCACCCTGTAAAGGACATGTGCTGCTTCTGATATGGATACAGGGCAAAAAAAAAGGACTCTACTCTACTGTGTTGTGGTTTCAAAGTCAGCTGGACCCATGGTGTTATATCCACACCTCCTCTGCACATGTTCATGCACACACACACACTTCCTTCCTCTAAGCAAACCTTCCTATAGGGACTTCCTGCTCTAAGTGTTGTTTGCTTAGTGCCCACTCATCTCCCACCTCCTTGGCAGCCACTTCCTCTTCCTCCTGCTGTGTTCCTGTGTATGTGTGTTTGAGTGTTAGTGAGTATGCATGTGTGTGTCTTAGGTTCATCCACATGCTGTTTGCATGTTAGCACAATGTGCAGTTGTACATGTAACTTCACAGGTGCATGTGCTTCTTCCATATGTGTATGTGCGTGTTCATATGAGCTTTGTAAACCACACTGGACAGATGTTCATCCGGCCAGCTGACCCTATAAGATGTTCGCCTAATGTGCAGTGGGTGACCCCCCCCACCCCCGATCCTCTCTGACCACTGAGCTTGTATCCCTCCATGGGAAATGTCCTGAGAGAGTGGATATACTGGAGGACCGATACACTCAGTGGGACTGTGGGGGTGGAAACCTACCAGCTGAAATTTCTCTGCATAGTGCCAAAACCCCCTAGAATAGTCCTGAAGGTTGATTTATGTGTAAGTGCACTGTCTGCTGTCGATATAGTTCCCAGTCGGCATGTCAAAACCTGTCATATTCATCTGACAGTGCACATCCATAGAGCCGCATGCGCACAAACACAGTGCAAAGCTCATTATCTTCTGGTTACAGTTCAAAATTTTCTAAAAATATTGGAAACTACACTATTACACCCATGCATATAAATGTTGCAGGTTCACACAGAGATGTTTTTATCTACCAAGCACGTCAGAACTCTGTCAAGCTGTCTTGCGTGACACAAACACACCATGCCATCGGCTCCATCTAAGACCCTCTGGCAGTTTTTAAAGCCATCTGGGAGAAGGGCAAGATAGCCTACAGCAATGTAGTAGTTGATCCCTTTCCCCTATGTATGAATTTTATTGCAAAAGCTTGAACTCTTTTCACTCTGATAATGTATTTTTAATTATTAGAAATGTATCTTGCTCATGTATTCATGTTTTTTATTCACATTTAAGGTTCAAAATTATTGTCTGTCTGCGAAAGCCATTCTACCCTGTGTGACTGCAATCAAAAGATTTACTGTCCAAAAAAACACAACTATCAGTGTAGTCGTCATGTATTAATGCAATAAAAAGGCTTATTTTATCATTTCCACGCAAGCCTATTTTTCTTGGGCACCTGCATGCATGTCTAATAGTAAATATGTAATGAGTAAGTGGAAGAGTGACGTGATCTTTGCCTTTCAGAGCCACTTTTCCCCCCGACCCCGGAGTCCAGAGGTTAATGACATCATTAGCATTCTGTTGGGGCTTGCCTGGCCTCTCTTTCCCAGCAGGGCTTGGGCTCTGCTCAGAGGCTGACTAAGCCAGGGACTTAACACTGGGCAAGTCTGTGAGGAGAGATTGTGTGTGTGTGTGAGAGAGAGAGAGAGAAAGAGAAAGAAAGAGAGAGAGGGAGGTGGTGGTGGTGGTTGTGTGATCATCCTGAAAGTGTCACAGGATACTGGCACTGTGAGTCAGAGGCTGAGGATGAAGGGGAGGAGGATGAGAGGGGGGTTGGAGGGTGAGTGGGTGGATGGTGGGTGGGTGAGGGGGGACAGGACGTGCTAAAGAGTGACTAGACCTGTGAATCAGAGGGACTGTCCATTAGCCAAGGGCACACACACACACATGCACGCACACACGCACGCACACATACACATGCTTTATTAGATGATGTGTATTCCATAATTTTACACCTAACATTTATCCCTTCAACGCTGATGTGCTCAATATTGCACTTTCCACCTAAAGACTCCTGGTGAGATACTCACACTAAAAACAAACATGAAGTTGCCTGAAACTGAAATAAAACATTTTTTCCATAGTGTTCAACATTACGCACCTCATATATTCTGTCTGGGATTGTTTAGTGCTAGTGTAAAATATTGTATTCAAATCCAAGGAACCATTTTTTTAATGTCTGGGCCATTACACAAAGTGGAAAATTCAAATTATTATTGTGTATCATTTAAACAGGCATTTCCCCTAAATTCAGCATGAGATATCTTTGGAAACCTTTAAACTGAAGTTCTGTGTTTAACAGTGTTTGTCTTCACACATGAGTTTGTTTGATGGTCCCACAGAATTGTCCAAGGGGTTAAACAGGTTCAACCGAATCCAAATATTATAACCCTAAACCCCAAGACTCCGCTCTAATAACCGCTCTGCAAAAGTGAGTGTGCAGTAAGCGAATGGCAGAATCTCAATTTTCTTACTCTGTACTTATAAGTATGCATGTAGTGTACAAGAACACACAAAGAAAATAGACACGCTTTCCAGTGTGGTTTTAGGCCCATCATGGCCTAAATAAATGGTTAGTAGCAGCCTAACCGCCCTCTGAGGGACACTCCACTGACTCAGTGTTATTCTGGTGCCGTAGTTCCAGTTGAAGAGAAGCTAGCTCTGGTGGAAACACCAGACCCAAGACTCATACTCCCTGTTATTTCCTCAGTCCTAATTGCTTTTGGTCTGTGTTTGTGTGTGTGAATGTGTATGTGTGTTTTCATTTCTTTGCCAAGGGAGCAGAGGGAAAACAGTTATGTAACTAAGGCCGATGCCTTGTGGTTCGCCGTCCTCGGGGAAGCGCCAGCGCTTACCTCCCTCACTTTAATTTCATTTTCACTTTTTCCATGTGATTCATTTCCATTTTCAATTAGATCCCCACATAATACTTCATATCAGGCATAAGGAGAAATACAACACTGACTGCCAACGCCTTTAGATTTATGTCACTGTGTACCATGTCATTAGAGTTAGCTGGGCTAGAGGCAGAATTCAGCACATTCATAAATAAACCTTGCACACATGATTAAGGAAACGTAGCATTTAGAGAATGACCACTTTGATGATCATACCCTTCTGATGGAATTTACCTTCCAGCATGTTAGACAGACTGAGCTAGAAATGGGGAAAATGCCAAACCTTGACGTCTTGGCCTGTTGTCATACTTCTGGAAGAAGAACTGGAGCAATGACTCAGGAGATTCTGTTTTTCCCCTCAGGTGACTCTGAGGGCCATGTCAACACATTAACCGAGGAGGAGAAAGAGAGGGGAGAGGCAGTGGGGGTTATAGAGGAAGTGATTTTCCATACGGGTGAGTCGTACTTCAGACTTGGACTGAAAGTCTTGGTAGCAGAAAGCAAGCTGAGGTGCTCACAGCAGTGTGCCAGTTCTGGCACAATGTGGGTATGTCACACCTCAGTGCCAGAGCAATGAACTGACCCAAATATAACCTGGACACTATGACGTTGCTGGGTTCTCCACTTCTCATGTCAAAACCATTTCAGTTGAGTGTCAGCACGGAAATAGTTTCAGACTGGATGTAATTTACAGGAATAAAACAACCAAAAAATAAATAAAAAATCAGAACACCAAACAAGAAAACAACAAAAATTAGGATAGTAGTGGAATGTCCTAATTATTTCAGTCTTTTGGATGCTTTTCTTTCTGATTTTTGATTTTTTAAATCTCCTTAGTATTTATTTTTTTTTTGATAAAACTAGCTAAATGCTAACATCAGCATGCTAACATGCTCACAATGATAATGCTAACATACTGATGTTTAGCCGGTATACTTTTTACCTATGTCTTAGTTTAGCATGTTAGCATGCAAATAGGGAAGTTCAGCAGATGGTGGCGCTAGAGGACAAGGAGATCATCAAAGTTGTTACAACTCATCTTTGATAAAGACAATTTGTCCTTGCCAAATTTCATGCCAATTCATCCTATAGTTGTTAAGACATTTCACTAAAAAACAAAAAATCAGTCTGCTGGTGGCACAATAGAAAAAGTCAGAGGATTACTAAAGTCCATATTAATCATCCTGTGGGGCCCATGATTGTCTGTACAAAATTTCAGGGTAATCCATCCAAAATGGTGGACTGACCGGCTGACAGACATTACCATCTTTAGAGCCATGCTTCTGGTATGGCTAAAAATAAACAGACAGTTAGGGTAAAGGCAAACTATGTAACTTTTGAAAGAAGAAATACATTTTTTTCTTGTTGAAAATGAAAAGCCCAATTTATAAGCAATAAAACTCAGTTGCTGCTACGATTCAGTCTTAGTCTGGTATGACCAGTAGCTTATGGTAATTAGCAAACTTTAGCTAGATATGAAAGAGCAACTGACATCAGCCTAAATGAATCAGTTTTCTGACTTTATAGCTCTTCTCTACCTGTGATACTGTTACATTATGTTTTGGCACTCACCATTATCCCATAATTGTCACTTGTGACCACATAGGCCGCTGCTCAGCAAAAGTCTTGCTTTAAGTGACAAGCTACATATTTACAGTATGTGTCAAACCAATTTCAAGTCAATTATTGACCTATTGTTTCTTATACTGTTAATGTTTTCCTGCTTAAAAGACTATTTCCTAGTATTTCAAGGTTCCACTAAACAAAGTATAAGAGAGAGAATTGGTTATCTATTTTATCTTTCCCATCAAATCTGCAACATAGCACAGATACAGATTTGTCATTGTAAGGTTGCTGGTTTGATTACAAGGACCAGCTGGTTGATTCATGGAAATGGGAGGTAATAACTCACTCACCTCCCTCAATAATTCCACTTAAATTTCCCCTCAGCAAAGCAATCAAACCCCGTGATGCTCCAGAGAAGCAGAGAGATGGAGCAATAATTAGTTACACTGCGCTCTGAGAATTTTCTGCACCGTAGAGAGAAGCTGTGAACAGCCCAAAGATGGTGTATTCATTAAGATACTCGCTTCTGTAATCACATGTAACCCTGGTGGCCGGGGATCAAATCCCTCCACCATCCGCTCTCTGGTGTCTCTCCATGTGCTCTCAAGCGCTGACTGGCTAAATAAAGATAAAACTGCTCTTTAAACAACAGAGTGAAGTTGTGATGAGAGATGCAACACGTCCCTCTGTATAAATGCCCATAAGTGTGTCCATGCGTGTGAGCATTCTAATACAGCAACAACCCTAATGTATTGTCTCATCTGATACAACCAGCCTGTCCTCCCAAGAAAAACGACAGTAGGCTATAAGTCATAAATTCAGTAGCCAAAAACGACCTACAGTTAAGTTTGGGTGACAGACGTTACAAATTATGACCTGCAAAAGTGACGCAGTTCAGATGATGTCTAAGTGACAAATTTCCATATCTGGAGTAGGCAGGTTGGGTAGATGGCTACTGCGAGTCGGCACAGTTTTTTAAAAACCATAACTATGATTGTCATCGTGTTTACTGTTGCCATGAGGAAGGTTGCCGAACTTTGAGGAAGTAGTAACTTTAATCCACACCACTTTTCACGTGATAATTTAAAACCAAACCGTGATCTTTCCCTAACCCTAACCAAGCGGTTTTTGTGCTGAAACTAGACCTTAACCACAGCATTGTCAAACCATAATACATCATTATTTTTTAACAGTGATTTGTAACGGTTTTGTAAAGCTGTCGATAGAGGCAGTATGTTAGAAAACACTCCAATGGGTCATTGTGGAGCGCATGATGGCATATTAGAAAACACTTCTATGGGTTGTCCTGGAGTGTATGGTACAACCAACCTATTTAATTATGAAGATGTGTTGGATAAGACACTTGATGTCACTTTGGACACAGTGCTCAATTTAAATGCCTCAGAGAGCTAACCTTATCACTCAGCGTTGGCTTTTCTGCCATTCCAACACTGGCCCCCTGAAGAGGAAATCAACCTGTTGTTGAAAGGAAATTGTATTTTTACAGATGCGGTGGCCTGCATACTAAACTATCCACCATACCATACCTGTAAATAACAGCCATTAAACAGCCTGCCTGTCAACTCCTTTATGTTACACGACTGAAAAGTGATCCAGAATTAAACACTTCCTTGTTATCTTAAAACAAGAGGAAGGACGACATACCGCATCTGAAACACTCTTGTACTAATTGATTCAAGCCATGCAGTCACAGAGAACAAGAGACATGTTTGGGCAAACAATTGCCTAAAAGACAGCAGCATATGTGGTCTTTAGATTTATGTGCAGCTAAAAAAAAAAAAAAAATTGGCGCTCTGCCTTTTGCCTGTCAGGCAATTGCTTATGGCTAATGATATCACGTAAAAAAAGATGCTGGGGGAAGTGCTGCTGTGTGTGTTTATGTGTGTATATGTATGAGGTGGGGAGTGTTTCAAAAGAGAGTGGTGCAATTTGCATGGGATTGATGCACAGCACACCGCAGCGCCAGCAGGAGCAGCACAATATGGTTGTTAAAGCCATGTCTCAGCCCTTTGTACATGTGCTACAATGGCAGACTACTTCTTCTAAGCATGTGCAGCAGATCACTCAGCTTCATGGGTATGCAGGGTTGTGTGACTGTTGAATATTGGATTCACGAGATATGCTGCATTCTAAGCAAAATAAAGTCTGTATTCATGTTACAGTATATGTGACCAGTATTTTTTAATTTAAATCACACCATCACTCCTCTATACTGTCTGTGCTGGATACCTTTCCCCCATGACCAGCAGAAGGGCATCCTGTCCGTTATATTTACTTTGTTTCCTCGACTTTGGCCGACCCTGCAGCATCCTGGCTGCCCAGGAAGCAGGGAGCCTTGTAAATTAGATTAAGATACTGTGTGAATCATTCCATAATGCAGTATCGACATTGGCAGCTGCCAATACAATTCATGACGTCTACATCATCACCCCGAGTGGAATGAACAGCCCTGTCAACTCGCACAGTGGGGTGGAGGGAGCTGAAGGCTGGAGGAAGAAAAAAGTCTGAAGTCATGGATACAGGCAAAGTCATGTGTACATACAGCACACAAATACATATTTAATGCACATATAGCCCACATAGTTCATATTCAGTCAGGTGTCAGAGCACATAATTAATGCACCTCACATTGGTCTTGGATTGAGCTGCAGCCTAACCTCCACATGGGTAAAGAAAAGGGCAATAGTGATACATATTCTGAGCTAATGCCATTTGCAGACTTGTGTCACCCTGAGAGAGGAGGCGAGTTCATGCCTGACCCTTCTCCTTTCACCCCAGGCCCTGGATCTGTGGAATAGTTTTACATATCTAGCCGCCCTGTCCATCTGACATGACCTCAGGGCACATAGGGAGACACGGGCAGGCTTAACCAAATCTCACACAGCCTGGCTGAAAAATGACTCTCCAGGTAATGTGGGCTGGAATCCCCCCACCCCACCCCCACATCCACCTTCCAGTCCCAGGTGAATTCCATGGATTTTAAAAGGACACTTTGAATTCAGCAGAGGCTCTGCTGAGAACAATCAAGGAACATGGCTGGTTGATTATGTACGGTCGGTGTGGGGAACATTCTCATTCATGTATGCATCTCAGCATGTGCAGTTCTTTATATTCATCTTATGAATCTGCAGCTCCCGTCCAGACAGACTTCTGAGGAAAGTCACAGAGGTACAGAACACCAATACATATCCATAACCATAACATATTGCTTCGTGTGTGTTGCTGCACTGTATGCTATTTAATTTTCTTTCTCATGTGTTCCAGACATGTATGCATAATTGTGGGGTTGCACGTGCTACATGTAACATCTGTAAACATCAATAAATCAATACAATCTTTGTAAACAAAATGAAACAGTGGTCAAAATGGTTGGTAACCTTTATTTTATTCCTGTGTTTGTTTGTGTGTTGTTTGTTTCAAAATATGGGATATAATAATAATAATAATACACTTTGTTGCACAAGATTGTATGGTAATACCTGCTCAATTGAAGCTGGAAAAACAGCATCCTCTTCTTGTTTTGTGCCATAAATCAATACCCCTTTGTGTCACAAAGCATCCAGGGACATTTTTCTCCAAATCCAACCAATAGGCTGGAATATACATTGTAGACATTGGTAGAGATACACATGTTTTTGTATTTAGTCATACAGTAATATTTTCATCCTAATATTAAATTGTAAATGCTAATCTATCAATGTAAAAAAAATCTATATTGTAGTTCCTTGAATATCATTATGTAATATTTATACCGAAAGATTAGAATCTTGTGTTTTCAATCACTGTGGTCATTTTTAAAAATAACACCTCAAATATGGTGGGTCCCTGTCTTCAAAGCAGTGTGGCAGCCCAACAATGTAACAAATCCTTGAAATTGTACATCCAAATTCATTACAAGGGTTGAATAATCAGGTCTTCTTCTTATTTTAAAGGATAACTGCATTAAAAGCCCAAAATCAACAATGAATCAGCTCTACTAACAAGTGTTGCCTGTGTATCCTATGTGCCATAGAGCCAAAACTATAACAAACACATTATTGAGCCACAATGGTGTTCCCTCATACCATGTACACGGCCACTGTAGTTTATTTTGAGTCAGTACTAGAAATCTTCATGGCTCCACTCGGTTCTGAGGAATCAAGACCCAACCCATCTAAATTATACTTGTTGAGGACTTGTTTTACTGCCATAGGTTTTGAGTCTGTATGTCTATCCAATTTGAATGATCCGAGCATGTTCAGAATCAGCTCTGATCACATGATACATCATTAATTAGCATTGGAGAAAATATTTTAGGAAATCAGTGACCTATGTAAAAGAAAATGTATGCTATTAATGGCACTTACTTTTGGGAATTTGATTTACATACTGTATTAAATTAGTTAGAAAATGATTTTGTTCTGTCTATCTATAGTATGTTTTCGTGTTGGTGCAGGAGGTTAAAACAAGTCTTTTAATTATCTCTATAAATCAATCAGCCTTTGAAGCATATAAATTATTTTTGGAATTAGTTTCTATGATTTTACATCTGTTCTCAGGACATTATTTGTTATATTAGTGGTCTTTTTGATCACAGCTGCTTGTTAATTGAGTTGGTGCTCTTTCTCTGTCAGACCAAAATGCGGTCAACCCGAACAGACTCTAATTATCCTTGAGTCTATTCGGATCAGATCTGGCTGCACTCAGGCCCACACTTTTTTTGAAAATTAATTCATGCACATTGGGTCTGGGTATGTCTTAGATGTGGTCCAACATTTTGGACCACATACATCATCCTGCTGCCATAAATACTCACTGGTGCACCTATTCCACAACTGAAAATAGTCCCAAGTAAACTCCTTTTTGAGTAATATTTGCTAAAAAAAACCAGTATATTCACTTTTAAAGATTTTCAGTAGGAACCGATGGGATTGAGGCTGAGACACAGGCTGGGGAAATCAGAAATTATTGAGAGACAGACTAACACCTTGTTGGGTTTGGTCTTCTTTTGGGATTTATTAACATTAACAAAAACATAGAATATCACGACCCCTATCTTTTAATTTAGGTAGCCCCCCCACACATGAAAATGGGACGAGTACACACATATCTAAATATTACAAACAACAATAAGGTATAGAATATTCCACCACACAAACCATAAGAGGAAGTTGTACTGAAGTCCAGGAGTAACCTCCCTCTGGCTGCACTGATGCAATACAGTCTGTACTTGGGAGGTCAGAAGTTAATGAAATTCCTGTGTTCAGTTAAATAGTCATTTAGGTAATATACTGTGCTCCATACAAACCAGCCATAAATCATCCTAATTTAATAAACGTAGGAATAATGATGAGACGTCCGGCGAAGACATTTACTCACAGACCTCATCCCACTTTAATAGTCGTGGTGTAAAACAGAAAGACGTCAGATAGCATTTAAATGGAGATGCATCACAGACAATTGGGTCAAATCCTACCTGAGGATTGTGCTCCAGATCACATCTCCTTCCTCTCGTTAGAGGCATTTTCCTTTTTTTCTGTGGAGCAACCTGATTATTCAAATAACTGCTTTCCAGGCAACAGAATAACTTCCAGTCAGGGCTGTAGGGTGTTTCTTTTTTTTTTTTCTCTCTTCAGAAAATTCAGCTCGTTTTCCTTAAAATCTTAAAACCTGCCCAAATCTGCCAAGTATCAATTTGGACAAATTATAGCAAAGCATGCATTAGCCAAGATATATATTTTATAAGCAACACTGTGATTTCAGTAGGAGGCATAATGAAGTGTGAAGGAGAAAATCTGGTGTTTTACGAATCCCTGGTGAATATCATTTTGTTTCATACAGGGGGTTGAATGGACGTTGTTGTTGGGGAAAATTTATAGCCTTTTCAAATATCACTACAGCTAAACAGCAGGGGTCCTTTTTTATTTCAGGTGTATATTTCTACTGAGAGTGGTGCCAAATATAAAACGTTTCTGAATAACAGACTCCAGCTGATTGAGTTCAAAGGAGGAATAAAATGAAGGTCAGCACTGAAGCACGAGAAATATTTTCTTTGATATTTAGTTTCTGCATCTTTGCCACATTTCTTTTTTTTTTTCTCATGTCATAACCACAAGGTGCATACTTCAATCATGCACGCATCAACTGGCGTCTCTTGTTTTTGTCTGCCTCTACCTTGGGCTCCAGTGTTTCATTATAATCTAGTGCCCCCTAATGGATCTAAAGCTTTGGTGCTTCTGAGACCACTGATGAGATGCTGTGAATTTTATCATTAGAAAGAACCATAGTCAAAACCATTCAGCTCATTAGCTGTTTGGAGATGCTCGGTGATACTTTAATGCGCAGGCTTGACTGGCAGGGCTCCCCTCAAAATGAAAGCAGCCCCCATTTGAGGTCTTCTGAAGCAGACAGCCTTCCCCCCCTCTGCCGTCACAAAAAGCCCATTTGGCAGAAGCAACAATGAGAGTCACTATTGCAAGTGGAGCAGCCAGAGAACATCCAGCATGAAGACAAATCAATGAAATCCATTTGACTTTCAAGCCTCAAAATGCCAGGGAGTACAAAAAAGCAACATTTCTCAGTGCCCTATCAGAACCAGCTAATTCTTTTTGACATTTCCCGGCAATTTCCTTCACTATGTAAATGTCTTCCAGCAATCTGATTGAAACAAATGTCATTCATGAGTTAAACAACAACTGGACAGACATTTTTTTTTGTTTTCTACTTTTATCTTGTCTCCCTGAAAGCAATCTTTAATGGCTAAATGAAGCCTGAGGACAGGTGTCTGGGCGGATTTTTTTTTTTTTTTTTTTTTACAGAATGAGCAGTGTTTTGTCAGCGTCTGCTACATAACCCCTTGCACATTACGATCAGAGCTGGAAGTTCACGCTGTTCATGTTAGATATTACACCCAGTCCACATAGTATTACATTCTCCCTGCGTGTTGTTGCACCAAACTCTAATAAAAATCCTGCCCAGTGTAAACCTCACTTTTGTAACAAGGTTCTTTCCTCTCCAGAGGAGCTACTGTAAAAGTTCAAAGCTGATGCTCCCAGCAGCATGTGGCCTACTCTGCTCCAGAACAACCTGTCTGCTTGTATGGCTGCTGGGGCACATCAATTTAGCTGGGCTGAGATCTGAGGCCGGGAAGGAAAAGTGTCCAGGAGGGCCAGAATGCAAGGGGTTAGAGTGAGAACAGACAAAAGATCTGGCCTGTTTCTGCAGAGGAACGTGGTAGTTATTGTCCAGCTATGCACAAAATTCTGATGGTGATGCAGTGTGTGCAGGCACATGTTCTGTCTCTCTCTGTCTGTTGAATGGTGGCCAGACCTCTAAGCTTCAGTGAACGTCAAATAGCCAAATCCACACGGAACCTTCTGGAGCTCGTCTGCGCAACTGTGAATGGCACTGCACTGGCACTGAAATGGCCCTTGAGGGCTAATTAATTTTCCAAGCTGACAAACTGACTGTGCACCACTAACCTTTCCAAATTCTGAAATGAAAGGGACTACAACAGTCAGGATCCTTTGCTGCACCACATATCAACAGGGACATGATCAGTCTCAGAGCTCAGCTGACATGTTTGAGGACATATTGTGGAAAAGTGTGACAGTGGTGCAATGACCCTTCAATGTGCTCTGCAGCGGTTCTCTTTGGTGTTGAGCTTTATTTGACAGACAGTGCCACCCAGTGGGGAAAGATAAAAAGTGTCACAATATCATAAAATAGTTATATTGACTTATGTATAGATCTATAATTGCATTTAAAA
The DNA here is from genome assembly GCF_963924715.1 of Thunnus thynnus. Classification (NCBI taxonomy): domain Eukaryota; kingdom Metazoa; phylum Chordata; class Actinopteri; order Scombriformes; family Scombridae; genus Thunnus; species Thunnus thynnus. The sequence goes on from NC_089537.1 coordinate 20,652,844, forward strand.
GGACAATAAATATTAAGGCCATAACAAGGTTTTTAGTAATACTTTGATCATATGTTATAATTCCAACAGCAGAAGTTTGGACTGGCCACCAAACTCTGTTAAGTTTTCTCTTATTTATTATTTTCTAGTATTTAAAAAAAAAAAAAAAAAAATTTATTCATTTAACTGTTCAGTTGTATTTTCTGTAAATCTTATTAACTGTACCAGGTATGTAATGTATTTGGAGGGGACCAAATTCCTTTCATTTTTTACTGTCTTTAGTTTTGCCTAAAAATCAAAGTCATATTCAGTCTTAAGAAATATCAGAATCAGTCTTAATGTTCCGTTTGGGCTCCAGGAAACCCCAGGCTGTCTTTAACAGCTCGTAGACATTCTTTTTTGTTTTGTCAGCTTAATACATTTCTAAGTTTGTCAGAATTGCATATAAACATGATTTTGAACTGAGGACATGTTATAGAAGTCTACTACAGAAAATGATGCATTAGGTCTATTTGGGATCTCAGAGACTCCAGTTGTTTACAGTACTTATTAGGCAGCACAGTTTCTCCCAAATCCTAAATAAGTCCATAAGAATATTTTGATTTCTGTTATTGGAGTTTTTTTTTAACAGTTTGTTGATAAGTAGTCTAACAAGGCAGTTGACACAAAACATTAGTAACATCACTATAACACATAACACACTGTACATTTCTTAGTCTGTGAATTACTTTTTGGCAAACAAAAATAATATATATCTATTCATCCATAGCCCATATAATATGCAAAACTAGTAATAATTTGGAATAACAACAATGCTTTATGGTCATGGAATTTTGTTACCTTCAGCAAATGTGTAAATCCAGTTTATGACAGTGGGAAAGCAAACCAGTCAATATTTTTCTACATATAGGGCGTTAATACAGTCAGAAAAAAAAGCTTTTAACTGAATCAAATTGGTTGCTTCTGTAATTATTATCATTTTTACGCAGTGCGGTCTGTGGGGAAATGATCAAGTAAAGCCAATTTTAACAAAACACAAGGGTTGAAACTCCTCCTTAGTCATTATAAACCCCTGAAATTTCCAGGAATATTACAGAAAATCTCCAGTTCTTCTTCAAATCTTCAATTACAGAGAATTTTCACAGACATTACAGAAGACAGACCTTCACTGTCCTCAATGGTAGCTACAGTCCTGATCACAGAAAATCCATAAACTAAAGATAATACAGGAAAATTTTAGTGATACTAATGACTTTAAAACCTAACATAACATAATATTAAAATGTATGACATCACATGCCCTTTAATGTTGAAGCAACTTCCATATGCTGAGACGCCGACCTTAAATGTAAAGTTGATGAGTCATGATTCATAAACACAGGAAACCATGTTTATCCTCGGAGCTCAGCTTGATGTGTGGGCGGCCAGGAATTGATAAAGTCATGCATGTGTGAAAAAGCAATTGCATAAGCAGTGATGTGTAATGTCGTAATCAGGGACGTAAATCTTCTTTTAATATTCTACAAGCTCAGGAGACTGTTACCTAATATTTTAGGTTTCATGTTGGGCAGCGTTCAAAGAGGCATAACCTTCTCATTTCTGAGCCTGATGAATGATCTAATATTACACTCATAAAATCTGAGAAACCCTTAAAGCCTTTGCCGGTCCATATGCCATGATTTGTTGGGCTCAGTCACTCATCAAGTCATGATGTTGTATGAAGATTTATAATGGCATGCTGCATGAGAGCCATTTACATGATTCTCTTCCTTCCAAGTGCTTTCTATCACAGCCTCTTATTAGCCCGCTATAACAGGCACTGATAATGTTTATGGAAGTTTCATTGCTTTTGTTGGACAGTAAAACTGGTCTTTTGTGGTTTATGAGGTCATGCTGTTTAAAAGAGTCTGGATGTGAGCTGACTGGGTTTCATGGAGTGCAGAGTGTGCCTTGATCCACATGCTTAAACCTGTTTATTAATGATACAAACACAAGTATGCTCACTTTAAATCTTTATCTGTCTCTTGATAAGTCCACTGATCTTTTGCTAATTAATTTTTATTCACATCCTCAAATGACTTAATTTTTGCTTTTATGGACCCAACATTTATGATGTCAGACAGATGCAGCATTATCTTTAATTAGCAGAGATTACAGTGTAAACATCATGCCCACAATGGTGGGATTAGTTAGAAGAAATGTATCACTTTTTTTCTCATCTAACATTAGCTTATTCCAATTCCATATGTCTTGCTGAATGTACATATATTATTGGCTCTAATGATCTAGAGTTGGCGGAGACTCAGATACATGAACCGGTGTCCTTCTCAATTGTTGGAACATGGATTAGCCATCACAAATTAAATAATATTTTAGGAGGAAAATCTTTTAGTAGAGTGCTCTAGAATTAACAGAATTAATGAAATATATAAGTAACACTCAAATCCAGATACCAAATACCTCTGGAAATATTTAATATATATTTTCAATTTTTGTGTAAATTTTTGTGTAATATTTTTTTCCGATTTCTGGAGGCTGCTACAGCTATGTAACAAGCCCAGCTAACAATATCTGCAACAGTAGTAAAGTAGTAAAATAGTAAAGAACAATAAAAATACATTACTTTGCTATACTACATATCAGTCCACCTGAATATCAGCTACATTTTGACAGACTTCACCTAACTTGTGAATGAAACACAGCTAAGTGGACTTCAGGGGGATGAAGGGTCAATTTCACATTAGTTGATTTCTCAGCCTATAAGAGCTTGAGAGCTACATGAGTACAAAGTTCCAAGTTCCAAGTTCCAAAACTTGAAGTTAAGTCAAAAGTCAGGGCTTCAACCTGTTCTGAACGTTTCATTTGTGGTGTTTTTTTCTACCTTGCTGATGTAAATGCCTGTAGATGGCTGTCAATTCCGTAGCCTTGGCTGTTAAGGTTGTTGCTAAGGTTTTTCTATGTTTTGTTTGCATTGTTCACTCGCATATTTTGGATCAGATTCCAAGTGTATTTAAGAAGTTGACATTTCAAGTAAAGAACGAGAAAAGGAAGTGAAATCCACCACCATCTACCACCATAGTTTGTTTCATGGTTTGTTTATGTAGTCAATTTGGGCTGTGACGCAGCTTCCAGAAGCTAACCAATCAGAACAGAGTGTGCTCATCGGGAGGAGAGCCTTAAAAAGATAGGAGCTAAATTGAGGGGAGTTTTTTTCAAATTGTGAATCATGTAAAGCTACTCTAATGGAGTCCCAGAATAAAAATATAGAGCTGGAAATTATCATAATAGATCCCCTTTAAGTAATCCACTGACTTGTTTAGCGCTATCATGGGGTTGACATTTGTAATTTTGGGATGTCTTGACATCCCAAAGTGTACTGGATGGAAGTGTACTGGATGGATTATCATTAAATTTGGTACAGCCATTTTTTGTTGGACTTTTCATCTACTGACATCATCAGGTCAAATTTTAATTTGTCCAAGGCTTTGGTTTATATGGTTTATATATAGACCAACTAACTTGACTTTGTGTTTGCTAATTACCAACTGTAAGAATGCTAACACGCTAAATGAAGATGGTGAACACAGTTAACATTATACCTGCTAAACATGTCAGCATTGTTGCTTTGAGTATGCTAACTAGCCTTACAGAGTTGCTAGCATAGTTGTAGACTCTTGTTAAAATACAAATTTTCAATGCTTTGAGTAACACAATTTCCATTGCCCCCCTCCCACTATATCTGGATGGTGGCAGACCTAAGTGGAGGATGTCATAATTGACCCCAACCCTTATCCCACTTTCTGTCAAAATATATTACCACGAATATAACTGTATTATTACTCTTACACTGTGATCCAGATTCTCTTCAAGATGAGCTACCAGGTTTCAGCTTCTTCAAAGTCATATTCACAGCAGTTTCACATTGAGCTTCTAATTATTTAATGTAAAGGAGTGTAGAAGCCCATTCAAGCAATCCTGCAATTAAAGGTAGAATCCAGCAACATGTGAGTTGTGCTCCATTTCCTGTGGCTAGATGGGCAGGCAGATGCAAGATATGGTCAGACAGTTGTCAGGGGCCAAGTAATAGGGAGAAGATGATGAGATGGGGGAAAGGGGACAAACTGATAGAACAAAACTGGAGGCAGGGGAGCAATGGGAGAGGTGAGGAGGCAGAGAGAGGGAGGCGAGGAGGCTTGTTCAGACGGCTATGTCAGGGGGCTAACACTAATGATCTCTCAGTATCTCTGTCAGCGGGGCCTGTCTCAGCAGGTAGAGGGAAACATGTCAGCAAGTGAGGCAACAATCAGGGAGTACCCAGCAGCTTCACACTGCTGTCTGGCACTCATTTCATCTCTCATACACAGACACACATGTGCCCATGTAACACACATAAGATACCTCTTTATCAAATGATCACAAATCACCCTGTTATATGTTCCGTATTTATTCATGTAATTAACCCAAACTTTGCTGACTCCCAGACCTGGAGAGCTTCCCCTGCTTCTCAGGTTGCAGCTTTCTGACTTTCCATTAGACCCTTCAGCATCTCCAGGCTCCACTGACAGCCACTAAGAACCTCATTAGTGGCAGAGAAAGAGAGAGAGAGCAAGTGGGGAGAGAGACAGAGACGAAGAGAAGCAGACAGCAGCACAGCAGCAAATTGCCAGGGAGCTCATTTAGATGCATGTGTGGTGTGGTGGTGGGGGTAAGGGGGTATAGGTTAGCAGTTGTGGAGGGGTGGTTGCAGTAGGGGAGTGAGGTTGCAGGTCGGAGGCCAGGACTCCCACCACTATCTGCCATCACGACCACTCTGTGAGTGTGCATATTTGTGCATTATATGTGTGACAGGCTGTCAGAGCCACCAGTCAGGCAAACAGGGCCTGCCTCAGCATGTCACTAAACACAACACTGTCTCACTGCTGAGGGGTAATTAGTGGGATGTGGAGTAGGATGGAGGCAGGGAAGAAGAGGGAAAGAGATGGACATAGAGAGTGCAAGATGTGGAAGGTGCTTCATGTTACATTTTGCAAACAAAACCTATCTTATGCAAGATTTTTCTGCAAATGTGTAGTAGCAAAGATGTCAAACAATTTGCACAAACTAAACTGTGGTATTTGGTTGAATAAAGTTATTTTCTACAAGTCAAGTTACAATTCCCTTTTGTACCTTGCAAGATTTGACTGGATTTTACACAAAGTACAGTGCAGAGATCAGCAGACACTGCCTGCGTCCTTGGTTATGATCTTGTTTGTTTATGGCAGTATACTAATGTCTCAAAATTAATGTGTTCATGATTTACTAATTTTAAAGCCTCCTTGTGTAGAATTTGAAAAAATTAGTCTTTGGTGCCCCACAGTGGTAGTCTCATCTGACTCATCACATGCCATACATAAATGTAGATATTACTGTAGATGAGCAGAGTCCACAACTATACTAGCAGCTCTGTTAGGCTGAACATATGCACAGCAGTACTTTGAGATAAATGCACATTTCAGCATGCTAACAGGCTAACAATGACAAAAACGTATAAAGTTCACCATATTCACCATCTCAGATTAGCGTGTTGGCACACTAACATTTGCTAGCACAAAACACACAATACAGCTGAAGCTGATAAAGATGTTATTCATTTTGCAGGTTCTTGCTCAGAACAGCAACAACACAACCAACCCATACTAAAGAGTTCAGGCCACCCATTCAGGACAGACCTTTAATGTAAAGGGATGCATTACTTGTGCCATCAGTGGCATTGAAGACAAAGTGACAGTTGAAAATTCAAATTTCAGAGCACAAAAGCGTTATTAAGAGACAAGATCTAACTTCTCCTGTAGCAAAACATTTTCTGGAACACAACCACACAACTTTTAGTCTATGCTTTCAAGGCTGTGAAAGTTAATTGCAATAATAAGTGAGATCTGGATCTATTGCTTTTGAAATGTGAAGCATTTTGGATACATAAATTAAACACACTATCGCCACATGGACTGAATGAAGAGCTAGACTTGAGGTGTTTCCTTACAAGGTAAATTTAACTGTTTTTATTTAGCATTGGAAATTATACTGGATGTCTAAAGCAAAGATAGGTAAAAATACAGGTGACACAGATGATGCCTTGATTACTGAATGATTTAATTATCCCTGTGTTATGTTTGATGAGGAAGGCATGAGCTGAAACGTTGGGCTTTGATTCAACATAATGCTGTTTGAATAAAGAAGAAGGTGATGAAACGAGCAAGTCTGTGTGTGGGCCTCGTCCTTCAAGCAGTTAAGAGTTCCAAGTCCACCAGCACCAGCATGAATTTGATTGGGTTAAGGGGCTCCTTCCTTTGATGGTTTCTATGTGTTTACTCTGGTTTTAATCATATAAAAATGTACATGTAGTTGCTTTAAATGCTACAAATAGAACCTTGAAGTAATTCAGTTACATGTGTCCAATGAACATTACAGTATGTGGTGAAAATAACTACAGTAGAGGACCAGCACATGGTGTATAGCAGGCTGCATAGACCCCTAATCTGCTCTGAGTGACACATACTTCATGAGCCAGATGTAATTGGATTGAATACAAGTAATCATGCTGATGTGGCTGATAATAGGATTATGCTGTTTACGACAGCTTTGTCACTTGCCCGTAGTGACATGTCCTCATGTTAAAACTATTAGTTCACATTACATAAGACTCCAAGAATTACAACATGCCAAAATGTCATTACTGTGGACAGAGATAGATGTGAAAGGCTTAAAAAAGCAAAACAGCCTGACCAGAAACTAAACACTGTCAGGGTTTTGGTCTACATACAAGTTCAGCATAGAAAAGATGGAAGATGAAGTCTTCACTATGAACAGAACAATTTATCTTCCTCCAATCATAACATGTTGGTTAATTAAGGAACAGATTTATTTTGGACTACTACACGCAATATAAAACATTTACTGTTTAATACATTTATAACTGTGTTAGCAGTGTGACACTATGGATAGCAATGTTGGACAGCTTGGGCCAGATTGAAATATCTCAACTATTAGATAGATTGTAAAGAGTTTTTCCACATTGACATTCATGGTCCCTGGTGGGAGCCTTCTGGCTTTTCCACTAGCGCCACCATGAGGTTGACATTTTTGGTTCAGAGTCAAATGTCTTTACAACTACTGGAGCGACCTCTGGTTTATCTGTTAGTTACACTTCATAATCATTGTCATGGTATAATCTCCAGATCAGCCAGACAGCACTCAGGCATGGATACAGCTTCATCATGATGGTGACTCTCCCTGAGGGACAGCACTTAGGGCTACACAGAACAAGAGGTCTGGCCTTGCTAACAACAGGCTTCTGGCAACAAGTTGTGATGGATGAGCCATGTAAAATGGCAAATTCAAAATCGGCCTCTAGAGGGGTGTAAATTCAAAAATCAGCTGGCACAGTTGCAACAGTGTGTATCTCCGTGTGTGCTTGAAACAAATCAAACCGCAACACTCGTATTGAGGGACATTTTTATATGTTAACACTAAATTTTTCAGCAAAAATGTATATCTGTGTAATATATTTTTTAATATCTCCATGGAAATACACCTGCAAAAGAATGAACTTTCCAAGTGAAGTTGTCTCATGATGTCAATCTTACAGTCTTAAAGGACAATGCCAGAGGTTTTGCTCATTTCGAACATTCTCTTCAATATGTAATTTCTGTGCAGATGGTTGTTCATATCACTGTGTAAACATTATGATTTAATTTTATTAAATAAAAAAGTACTTATATTAATTGTGGAATAAAATCAAGTTTTAGATTAAAAGTGCTGGATTGCCTTTACTACCTGAATGAGAACTCTATGGAGTAATTTTCTGCTTGATATAATCAAGTATAATAACAGTGACTGAGCCTGAGCCTGAGCCTGAACGGTACATCATTTGAAAATATCTTTAATTGTGGCGAATACATGTCAATAATCATGAAGGACATGAAAAACATATGGTTTGAGAATAACCTCAAATCATACTACAACATTTTTCAACATCAGTAAAAAGAAAACTCAACCCAGAGGCCCCCCACTGCCTCCAGTACAACCCCACTCTGTTCTCAGCATGCTTCAGAACATCTACATATGACTGACACACATTATAATCAGTGGACAGCCAGGAAAAGTGTGCGCTTACATTTGTGTGTGTCTGTTTCTTTGTGTATCAGTGCACACACAAACACACACACACACACACACACACACACACACAAATCCATCTCACCCCCTTACTGCTGAGTGTTCAGACAGAGCCAGACAGTCTGCTATCTCTATTAAGCTGGTATCCCTGAAGAGCCTTTTCCTGCTGCCAGACCTGGAGCACAGCTGATCCCTGAAGACCATCAATCTGAGCAGAGCTGCTGCTGAAGCTTAGGCTGGAGTGCAACAAGTCTTCTCATATTCCCCCACCTTCTCTGCAGACATGTAGGCCAATAAAAAGGAGAATATAAGCAGCAGCGGTGTTAACATGCTGCGTGTACATGTACACGTCGACCCACATTCTATGCATCAACTCACACGCAAAAGTTTTAAAATTAAAACAACAGATGTGAACACACAGCAGTGAAATGTATATAATGTTAGCTGCCTATGTCAATAATTAATTAGCAATGCCAAATATGCATTTGTTAGAAAGCTGTTTACAAGATGTAAATGTAGAGATTCAGTATTCAGAGCCAAACATGTAATTCATCTATTGCATGAGTTGCATATTTAGGGCAGTACATTACCCTTAGAGTCAGTAAACATTTGTTCCTAAGAATACAGTGAAACAAGTGAAATAGGGCCATTTTTACTTTTAAATATTGTGATTCAGGCAAGAACTATGTCCCTTTATGGCCACTAGGTGATAGCAAAGTCTTGCATTATTATCTAACAGCTACTGTAGGGTTCAGCTTTACCACCAGTAAAAACAAAAATCACTTATATCTTTAGAATAAAATCTACTCTTAAAATACCATATTCCTATCTCACTAACGTCAGTTATTATGGTACTTACTATGAGTTATTTAAAACAACTGGAAAAAGTGGGTAGACCACAAAGAAAATGTAGGTAAACTGAGTGTAGCTTTCCTACATCCCTCACTAAGAGAAGGTAATGAGGACAAAAATACCATCGGTCATAGCTATTGGGGGAAATTACCCTTCTTCATTTCCTCAAAATGTGAATCACTGCCTGTCATGCCAAAAACTACACATCTCCTCAGCCTGAGCGCTTGTTTTCTCTCCACTCCTTTCAAACCATCTGTGGAAAATTGAGTTACTTGCCATTTGGAGGAGTGATATGCGAGGCCAGTGTATCACATGTTGCAGGCACACATGCACATCGCCTTTAACTGACAGATGAGAACAGAGATGGAGGACACCAGGGCTCCTGTCAGTGGTGTGATTGAACATATTATGGTCTGGACTGATCCTAGATAAGCACTGGGTGTGCACCATTTGGTGCTGAGCCACACTGTACATGTTAACTTCTGTCTCTACACTGGGAAATAGGTTATTTCTGGTATTGACTGTCAAGCTATTTCTAATACAAAAACAGAGCTGAACCATTTTTGGAGGATGTTAAATCAAATGCATAAAAAATAACAACAGCTGGGAAAAAAGTATTTAAATCCATGATCCACACATTAATCTGTCATGATATACAAACACAAATACAGGATTTATTGTGGAACTCAACTTCAGTGTATTTTTTGCAGCTCTGCTTCTGCAACCATGTGAAAGTACTTATCTACTGTACATGACAGTGACTTATGGGAGAAAATATCAGACTGAACATTCTCTCTCTGCAAAAATATGGACTTGGAATGACTTCACACATAAGAGGGAAAATGTGTTACAGTGAAATAAGAAATAGCAGCAGAATTTTCTAGTGAATATATTTTCATTATAGTCTTGCTACTGCTATCATGCTGATATGTCATGTAATCCAGATGTATTCTTTTATCTCCAGTAGGCATTTTATTCAACATTACTACAGCCAGTGTAGCATGTAGAACAACTTCATATACATTTTATGGCCAAAAGTATGTAACATCTTAATATTACATCCAAATGTGATTGCTGAACATGTCATTCCCAAAACTGAGAGTATTATTATGCAGGTATATGCAGGTTTCAATTCTCCTGGGGAGGCTTTCAAACCTGGCTGCAGGGATTTGCTCCTGTATGTATCTGTGTCCTTCGCATATCTTGAGAACCGTTCATCCGATCCACTTCACACTTGGCGGGTGTATTGCTGGGGACCCAAGGACATGCAGTTTCGAATTTGGTGCAATTTGGACACATGACGCGTTTGATATTAATAAACTTTGAATAAACAAGAGCCACTCAGCTCCGTGTCTGAGTGTAGCGGGGGCTGTTTGATATAAACACCGTCACATCACAGTGGGTTGGGGCTTCTGGGTTCTGACTTGCTGAGCGGGACAAAGGCATGTGCCCCACTCAGTTAAACTGCCTGCGAGAGAAGAACGAGCGCACAGGAGAAAAAAACAGAGGCAGAGGCAGTAAAACTAGCCAATAGGAGCACAAATACATTTATTGGCAGGAGAATCAACCAATGGAAGGCCATAAACTGCTTCTACAGTTTAACCTCTGTTTAATCTCACTGGTGAAGCTTCTGTCTGGATTTAAACCATTTAATTCATTAATTCCTTATTGTTTTAATTATTGTCAATTGATACATACATATATATATATATATATATATATGCAGTTTTTGAGAAATAATAAGCAATTGGCCCGTTCTGAGCAGGCACGTTTTGAACGACATTGCACTAGTTGGAACTAATGGGCCAAAACCTTGAAAAACTTAATCTATTGGACCATAATTTTTGCACATTTTATGCACTACAAATCAGACTGCCGCAGACAGGTGATTTGACCACTCCCAAAAACTAATCATATTTTCTCTCTGGCTGAGCACCGATGTCAAACAAAGGGGAGTTACGATGTTGCAGTGAGTTTCATGTGTGTGATAACTGGAGTCATGAAACAATCTTTATGGTTTTGCTTTATAAACATTGAAAAAGTGGTTGTGCTTCTTTGTTGTATATTATAATGATAAGGTTAGGGTTAGACGGGAGTCTGGACTTTTTTGAGCAGGTGGAAATATAGCTGGATGAAGCATACAGCCAGGTAAACACACCTGTTCAGTATTATGAACCTCATATGCAATGCATACTGGTGACTACATGTAATGTAAGCACATGTAATGTAAGGAGATTCTGAGGAGTAGGATGCTGATTTCAAAATGTGAGACCACCAGCACAGACTGGACGTCCACATAAATTACTGCTGAAATGTTCCTTTAACAGCAGCAGATCCTCGCCAGTGTCACTTAGATTTTGTTATGTGACAAACACGTCGCAGTGCTAATATAAAAGGTCAGCAATATGATCACATAAACAGGCTGGTAAACTACACGCTGTCATCCATCACTTTCCACTTTGAGTCAGCGTGCAATCAATCACAACCAAGCCACAGCACCATAATGGGGCAGCAGCTCTGGATGGAAGAGGATGCTATCCATCAGTTTGAAGGTAATGTGACACCCACAACCTTTGCAGACAGGGTGAGGGATTGAGTCAAATGAAGTGCTCTGTCCTTTGAAGTAACACCTTTAACGGACTAATGATGATGAAGATGATGCTTTATTAAATCTTCCTGGGCAATGACCTAAACTTTAAACAAGATTAGTCTTTGCCTTGTATTCAATCTTGCAAAGGGAATGAGGTTATTTTACTTGGATGCGATGCAGATCACTTTGTTTTAATTATTTTCTTGAATCATTGTCTTTTTTGATACTTTTGGTCCCCCTTCTTTTTGGGTTTTTTTGAGAACAGTTCTGCGACAGTTAGTTGTTTTAGAGACAAGAGGACTTCACTTGCAGAACGTTTTCTTTAAAAAAGTAGGATTTAAGAGATTAAAGAACAATAACCTTAATTCAACTCCTGTGCAAAACCCTATAGCCTAATGTGTGCTCCATTTCAGAGCACACAGAGTTAAATGCTCCTTATAGTTTCCCGTAAGGCCAGAGAGAAGGGCTGGGTGGTGGCCTGCATGGCCTGCCCTTTTTAAACCCAAGGCTACTTTCCCTCGATCCACAGAACACTCTTGACAGGCCTAGGTGGTATTTTATTATTTCAGTTCATTCTGTCTATTCGAACTCTATAATTACTCCCTACATGTCATTTAACTCTGCCTTTTTTTCAAATTACATGTCTGACCCTCTCTCGGGGATAGGATTTCCCTGCCATGTATTTTAACTTACTCTATTTTAAACTCTCTCTCTGTTATTATTTTTCATTTTGGGTTTTTCCTTTAATCATTGTGCTATGATCTTGCTTTTGGTGTTTTGTCTGGAACTGAGAACTAAAATGTTGAAAATATGAAGCAAAGTTGGTGCAAGAACGTCCAACTGGGTCATCGCAAACCTGCTCACAACACTGACAGGATTTGCAGGAGGGAACAATATTTGTTTTTTTTGCGTCTGAATTCAGATCGATTCAGATTTATGCCATCCCAAAAACGACATAATCACGATGTGGAAGGTGACAGTTTTCTCAGCTGCATCAAATATACTCATATACTGCATGTATGCAGTCTGAAGCAATTACTGCACTGTGAATCATCTGGATCATAGAAATGGCTTTAAAACCTAACCAGTACAAACTAAAAACCAACTCCCTGTGTTGTGACCATAAACAATCAAACTGTGGGACAAGCAGAGATGTCATTTCCAAGAGAGTTCCTCCTCTAATTTTAAACCAAAACATCACATTATTGGACTGATGCCTGTCTAAAAAAGAGGGAGAGAAAGAGGGACGACAGGCCTTCCAGGGCCTTTGTTTACGTGAGCGTTACAGGCATGACTCCCACAAATGTGGATGGGAGCCCTTTGTAAACAGGGCTTGAGTGAAGCTGCTGTTTGTCTGCCAATCTAAATACAACAAGGGCCCATGGTAGGCTTCACCGCCATCTCTAATTCTGGCTTTGGCTTTCGTGGGGAGCTGGACCACGAGTCGAGGCCACACTGCCGCATGCAGCCAGTGAGGGAGGAACGCCGCAGCCTGAAAGATATGAACCACACGTGTGGGTACACACTTTACACCACACACATCGGCACTCATATAATGAAATGATGCAATGATGACTTTTAATGAGGAGAAATAATCAAAAACAGGCTGCAAAAGATGGATATTTTTTTATGAGGATTTTGGATCATTTTGAGGACCATTATACAGCTGTAATCGTGTCAAGTGTTGTTATCTGACAGTATACAGAGACCCACACATGTTAAAAATAGCCTCAAGATTTGAGACAATTAAGTGTAAGACAACAGAAAAGTGGTCTGGAGACTTATCAGGTCCATGTTTGTCCCAGTTACCCTAAACAACTTTCTATACAGTCTCAGCATGCCAGTAAGAAAATGAGTTTCACATGAGATCAGACTCTGGGCTGCAGCTGATTTAATTATCTGCACAGTAGTTAGTGGCTGTGCTCTGTCATCAATTCAGCTATCTGACGAGTGTATTTTTCAATAAGAAAGCTGCCAATAATTAATGGCAAATGTGTCACCCAAAGGTGATGTGATATGGAAGTTGTCATAAACAACACTAGGGGGAGCCAAGCCATAACAGGAAATCACACCAAATCCTCTTTTAAAAATCTCTAAATAAAAGTTTTACTTCCAAGTGAACTTAACCTGCTCATAAAAGGACAGATCTTGTCGTTCTCTCTCTTGTTAGGGCCGCCATTGATGTGTGACTTGTCCTTGTCTATCAGTACGTGCTCTTAACACAGCCTTGTTGTTAAAGTTGGAGGTAAACTTGGGTAATGGAGGCCCTGTTCATTAAGCCTGTGGACTGAACTGGGGACAGGCTAATGAGAAAGGCGCCTTTGACAGACCAAGGCTGGCTGTGTAATAATTGGCCAAAGCTAAAAAAGGGTCACCGAAGAAGAAGGAGTTAAAATGGACAGAAGCCCTGAGCCTTCCAGCTTTCCCACTTAGCCGTATTTCGCTGTGTTTTCCACAGATTTTTTGGTTGAGTGGCCACACATAAATTGATACAAATCCATAATCCAGATTCAAGCTTAAATTCGTCTCTCCCTCCTGCTTTTCCTCACAGGAGTGTGTTGAGTATTGATCCGAGCCTGAATAATTGAGAAGCTTAAGCTAAGCAAGCATGTGAGGGAAATGGTACTGAATAGTACATCCCAAAATTGGGCATCAAATTTGAAGTGCACAGAGCTGCAGTGTAAGTCAACAGTAAATTGGGCCTTTTGGTATTGTGAATGCACAACAATTTTGTTCACAGAAAGTTTAGTTTTTATAATTTAGACTCAAGTATTTTGCTAAAACTGGGGTCTTTTAGATTACATGCAGTGTCACATGATATGATCACATTGACAGAGAGCTGACATACTGTACCTGACATTAACAATACAAGGACATTTATCAGTTTTCAGCTCAGCATGTTTGTCATTATGAAAGATTTAAAAAGGAACCTAATGTAATGCACAGGACACCTCACTCAGTCCACTTTCCCAGGCTCCCGCCCTCTACTGCTCCTGAAGGGACTTATTAAAATCCATATTTTTACACCAGACCATGTAAAAGATTTAAGAAACAGGTTGCACCTGGTGCTGTTGTTGCTGGGGATGGTTGTCATGGGTTGTATTTGGCTAACTGCTAAAAAAAAAACCCTCACATTGTGACTCAATCTGCTCTAAAGCACTAAAACTACATGCGTATGTACATGTGACTGTCATGACTTTTTCCATTTAGGTTTTAGGTTGACACGAATCACAGCTGCCAACTGCTACCAAAACCTCCCATGGACCCCTAATATGAGAAACATCTGCCAACACAGAAATGTGATACTGTATGTAGCAGTTGGTGCATACTAATGTTAGAAAGATTTTCTGTAAATGTGATCCAGGCATTTACTCTGGATTAGTTTTACAAAATGGCCAAACTGACTTCCCAAACCCCCTGAATAAAGATTCATTTAAAGACTAGAAATATTACAGTAAGCAAAGTCCCAGTTATTAAATTAGATTACTGGGGTTACATTTCTTACTTTTGGTCAGATTATTTCTTTATAAATGTCATGAGTCAAATGATCAAAAATTAAAGCTGCTCTCCATGTGAGCACATGGTTTGTTATGTTGCTACAACCACACTTGCAGCTCTGTGAGGCTGTACCTGAGCATAAGTATGCTAACTATATAGTCCGCTATATTTACCCTCCACCATTTTATCTGAGTGTCTGAATTCTGAGAATGTAATTTATCCACTATATAGTGTGCTTAAAATATTCACAATGGGACAAAAAAGCAGTGTCCATGGCATATAAACTACTGTTTGCTAACAACCTCACAGTCTAATGCCCCACATTTTATAATGGAAAAACTACCATTGCGCACCTCCACAGTTGTCAGTGAAGACATAAAATGATGATGATTAGTGAGTTACAGTAACTATTGAGTGTTTAAAATACAGGGAGTTGGTCACCATCTTAGTTTAGCATGCTAACATTTGCTAATTAGCACTAGGCACAATATACAGGAAGGGCCACTGGGAATGTTATTAGTTTTACAAGTCAGTCAGGTGTCACAATTGTTGAGCTATTTTAGTCTGGACCAAAGCTGTGGACTGGCTAACTGATCAACAGATTGAGTCAATCAATTAATATCTGTGGAAGACACCTGAGCTGAGTGTAAGGTGTAAGGGAGCTTCTGCTGTCCTGGTCTCCCCTTCTACTGTAGAGGCTTCACCAGCGTTGCTGTTAAAATGATCATATTTGAGACAAACAATTTTTTGACACCGTCTACAAATCTAGCCACATTAGTTAAAAAAAAATAATTAAAAATTGCTGACATAGTTATATGATGCGTGGAAGGGTGTAGTCTGATTGGCTGGAGAGACATCATATGAGAAAAGATGTGTAAACACAGACATAGGATCCATGTTTTACTATCCTGATCGTGTCGGGAAATGAATTAAAATGAGATGGCCCAGACTGATAACAACTACTAAGACTAAGTGTTACATTATGATCAAAATATCATACGTTATTGGACTTTTGGCATTATTGATTGTACACTGTACAGAGGGCAAAATTATTGTACAAATACAATAATTATCACGCATCTGGCAACACTGTGCTTCACCCTCCTCTCATTTAGGGTGACGTGAGTGTTCATGACTTGACATTTTCTAACTGCAATCATACTCCGTGAGAGTAAAATAAGTGCAATGTTTTCTTTCTCAGCAGAAGCTCACACAACTTCTGTCACGCATACAGTACAGTCTTTCCACCCATCTACAGTATGACTCCTGCTTCTCCAATATCTCTCAGTCTCTTCCTTACTCTCTTTTCACATGTCACCAAGACTCAGTGGGGAGGACGGGCGTGGAACCGACCAGCAGCTGATGATGAAATATGACCCGGTGATTTGTGGATCGTCTGCTGCTGAAGATGTTAGAGAGAGAGAAAGAGAGAGAGTCCTCAGACTTGGAGTGGGAAGCTGCAACAGATGGGAGAGGAATCTTTTTTCTTCTTCTTTGTTTCCACATTGCATAACTTCCCCTGATACACAGAGGCTTAAGTTCCTGTGCAGGGGAGGCAGACATGTTAAAGGGCATTGCAGAAATGTATAGAAATGAATGTATAGAAAGACACATTCAATTAATTTACAACATGGTAGAAACTTTTAAATTCTTTCATGTACTGGTCAGTATTGAAAGTAAGGCAAGTATTTTTAGTAGTAAAGTGGTGTTAACTTGTCATTTGTTGATACTAATATATTTTACATTTGTCATTCTAAACAACTAATATAGGTAAAATCTTGTGCAGCAGCATTCATTTAGCAATAACAATAGTTATAAGCTGAAGAACAGCTGGGTAGTTAGCTGTTGTGACGGCTGAACAGTACATTTTATTATTTTTATTGTCTAAATGTAATTTAAAGCTGCTTTAAATCGATATTTTTATATTTATGGATCAAATTATTATGTGCAATGTTAAAGGGGTCACTAGTGAACTTACAGAGTACAGTCACTTGATTCTGCAGTTACCCTCAGCTCTAAGGAGGTTTTAAGTGTCTTTCAGCTTCATTGTTTTGGTTTTACAGCCTCCAAATGTACTGTTTTGGTTCAGTCTTGGCGCTCTCAACCATGTTTCCAGCAGCAGCAGCAGCAGGCCTCTGTTTTCTGCCAAAAAGCTCTGTATGCTACCTGCCCAGTACCAAACAGTAGACAGACAAAGTCAGCAGCTAGCTGAAGAAGAAAAGGAGATATTTAGTGGCTAAGGAGACAAGATATTTTTGTCAGGAGTTGGTAAGGACAAAAACAGAGCAAAAGGGAGTTTCACTATTGGACTTTTATTCATCAGGTGACCAGAAACACAACTCCAAATGAACACTAATGTTGCTCTGTTTATTTTGGATATGTAAATAGGGAACTGTTAACAAGTTTGCAATAACTTTATATGAAGTTTATAGACTTATAAACAAAGTTCGGGAACCAAAGACCACGCCTTGTACGCAACTCATTTCCGCACCACAGGGTATTTAAACACACCATATCCGCTCCTCTTCCCTTCGTCTCAGCTTGCAAGCACCCTGTGACACACCAGCATAAACTTAAAAAACTTCTTACTCACATCATGGACCTCGAACTGCTCCTCAACGCCTCGGACGAGGACTTGTTCGAAGTACCGGAGTCCCCCGGCGTCCGATCTTTCCGGCAGCCTCGCCTGCGCTCCTCGGTTTCCCTCATCCCGGCCTCTCGGCCCTCATCATCCGTCGACGACGGTATCGTCGAGCCCTTGATCCCCAGCGGCTCCAGGGGAAGGTCCCGTACTCGGTGTCCGAAGGAAGCTACTCATTCCCGACGCTCACTCCAGCCTCGCTCGAGATCCCGGAGCCCGCCCAAGAGGAGCAGCCACCGCGCGCAGCGCTCTCCTCGCCACCAGCGTACCGACCGATCCTCGGCCCCAAACATGTCCGAGTGGACCGTCGCTCGCTTAAAGCATTTCCTCAGCCAAAATAACATTCCCTTCCACCGCACCGACAACAAGGCAAGACTGTTTCAATTATACACGAATTCCCTGCAGGACACCACTCTCTCCCGTCCATCTTCCCACGGTCTTCCGGGTTCCCGGCGTCGCGCGCGCGACGACGTCCGTGACGTCACGGCTCGTCGCTCCGCCAGACGCACACCCTCCTCCTCAGCAACCTCAGCCTCTCCAGTACAGTCCGTCTCTAACCCTATGCAGGCCCTCTCTGCTCCACAGCCATTTCCTCCTCCTACTTTCTCTTCAGCCGCACTTACATCCCACGCATATACATCCCACCACCCCAGCATCCCTTCCTCCTCTCTGGCTCCTATCTCTGCTGCCCCTTCCCTCCCGGCCATCTCAGCCGCTCCTCCACCCGCACCAACCTCGGCAGCCGGTCAGACAGCACAAACAACAGCGGGCCCCAACAGCTCCACGAGTTATACCCAACCTTTTCCCCCCCTTTCTTCTTTTCATCCTCCCTGCCTCCTCCCCTACCCCCCTCCTCCCCACCACCCGCACTCTAGCATTACCTGTACTACAGCACCTGCACCTCCTTATCCAACCGCCTCACACACGGCCAGCCTCGGCCTTTTCCCGGCCCTCGCACCTCCTTCCAGCAGCTACACCCTGGCCACCGCCCAGCCACCAGTGCGCCCCCCAGCATCCGCCCGGCCCTCCCCTGTGTCTCCCACCCTCAGGCAGCAGATTCTAACCGGTAATTACATTGATCTCGCTCAACTCATTCACCCTACATCAATCAATCCTCACATCCCTAGGGAACTGCTCACCTCATTCGGCCTCTTAGAACTTAAACAGCCACTTCCTGCCCGCTCCAAGGACCTCACAGTCGCCGAGTTCGCTTTTGCTTTCTCTCTGTATAGGGACATAATTTGTTCAGCCTTCCCCGACCGCAGGTCCGAGCTCGATGATTACTTGTCATTAATTCTCGACCTGGCCTTGCGTTTCGGCGGCAACGGTTTCTATACCTACCATATCCTCTTTGCCTCCCAAGCCGCCGGTCGCCTCCAACAGTTTAACCAGGGCACGTAATGGGGAAGACTGGACCACGAGCTATATTGCCGAGTTTTCGCAGCCCGCGCTTCTCTGCACTGCGAAACGTGTGGCGCCCCTTCCCATCCCGCCGCAGCATGCACCCTCTCCGCCCCCCTGCCCCACGCCTCCGTAACAGACAAACGAAGTCCAGCCATGCCATACCACTTGCCATCGGCAGCTCCCCCACCATCCATCACCCCCAAACCTGCCTTAGATCACCCGTCCATCCTCGGCCCCCTCCCCAAAGGCACGGACAGGAGAGGGAGACCTGTCCTCTACCAGGGAGGACGGATGATCTGCAATAACTTCAATGACCTCGGCTGCAGCTCCTCCAGCTGCAAATTCCTCCACACTTGTTCTTTCTGCGGGGGAGCCCACGCCAGAGTCACATGCCCACACAACCCGACAAAGCAACAGCTGTAGTCAGGGCGGACATCACAAGTGCCTTCAAAGTCCTCCCCATCCACCCCGACTACTGGCACCTCTTCAGGGTCTCCTGGAAGGGCGCACACTATTTTGCCGTGCGTCTAAGAGCAGCCCAAAAAAAAAAAAAAAAAAAAAAAAAAATTAATTAATTAATTATAAACTCCCGTACGTCATCCACCTACTTGATGACTTCCTCACGGTCACGCCACCATCTTCGCCCCCGTCATACGGTCTCGCCACAATGATTTCCGCATTCACTGATCTTGGCGTTCCCCTATCTCCAGAGAAAACAGAAGGCCCAAGCACATCCTTGGAATTCCTCGGCATCACCCTCAACTCCATTACACTCCAAGCATCTCTGCCCACTGAGAAACTCCACCGCATTTCTCTACTCATTCAAAACTTTCTCACAGCCAACACATGTACCAAACGTCAATTACTCTCTCTGCTGGGCCTTTTCAACTACGCCACCTGCATCATCCCTCAGGGCCGATCCTTCTTGTCACACCCTCTCTCCATAGCCACCGCCGTCCCATCCATCCACGACCACGTCACGCTAGACAGCGCGTGCAAGATGGAACAAAAAATGTGGCACCAGTTCCTCTCTTCCTGGAACGGCATCTCCTTCTTTTACGACGACCACGTCACAGATGCCAATGACATCCAGCTATACACCGACGCCGCCCCTTCAGTCGGCTTTGGCGGTTACTACGGCGGCAGATGGTTCTCCGCCGAATGGCCACCCGACTTCTCTTCCCTGGCCCCTTCCTCCACCATTTCGGAAATGTACCCGATTATCATTGCCGCCATCCTTTGGGGGCATGAGTGGTCCAAAAAGACCATCGCCATCCACTCTGACAACAGTGCCGTTGTCGACATCCTCAACAAAGGCCGGTCACACAATCTGGACATCATGCAGTTCGTGCGCAAGCTCACATTGGTTTCAGCCCAGCACCAGTTCATTATCCGAGCACTCCACATTCCAGGCCACAAAAACGCAATCGCTGATTCACTCTCTCGTTTCCTTTTTCAGAAATTCAGACAACTAGCTCCAGCCTCCAACCCTTTTCCAACTCCAGTCCCACCGTTTTCAGCTACAATCTTCAACTGAACCCGCAACTGGAACAACTGGTCACCATTTCCCGGGACAACATCATCAACAGCGTCGCCCCTCGAACACTATCTTCGTACCTCACCGGCTGGAATTCCTTTAAAGCCTTTCACGTCTCCCACGGACTCCCGTTCCCTTCACTGGACATTCTTAACCTCTCCTGCTTCATTACATTCTCCCACACTCAACTCAAGATCAAGTCTTCCACCATACAGACCTACCTCAGCGGAATCAATTTCTTTGTCAAATTGATTTCCGGAGCACCATGCCCAGCCTTGTCCCACTCTCATATTAATATGCTGATCAAAGGTCTCCGAAAGGCGGAACCGCACCCCGCACCAAAACGTTCACCCCTCACGTCGGACCTTCTGGTCCGATGCATTCACACACTCCGCACAGGCTACTCGTCTCCTCACATAGACAAAACCCTAGAGTCCATGTTTTTACTATCCTTTTTTGGCTTCCTACGCTGCTCAGAAATCACAGCTCCTTCCTACTCCTTTGATCCAGCACTACACGCCACATTGTCCGACATCTCTTTCCACTCTTCAGATACACTCATCTACTACCTCAAACGCAGCAAGACCAACCAGTCGGGCCAACCTCAACCCATCTACCTTTTCCGCCTAGATTCATACATAAGTCCTTACGAACCCATCCACGAGTACATCAACACAAGACTAGCCAACCGAGCTTCCTCTCAAGACCCTCTGTTCATCACGGAAACGGGAAGGGTAGCAACACGTTTTTGGTTCCATCACCACATGCGCTCAGTACTCGCCAGATCCGGAATACCCCCAGACCAGTTCTCAGGACACTCTTTCCGCATCGGAGCCGCTTCCACCGCCTCTAGACAAGGCATTCCCGACAACATCATCAAAATCCTCGGCCGTTGGTCATCCCCCGCCTATCATACCTACATCCATCACGACCTGGATAACATTAAGCAATCCCATTCTCGCCTCTCCGGTTGAAGTCTCTTTGGGGGCCTCGTACAGATGCCGGATCATCGAGACAGCACCCCCACCCTGAGTCTCAACCCCCTGTTCCCACTTACCTCCCCGACGTCGACGCCTCTCCTCCTTTCATCTATCACTCTCCTATCCACTCCCTCCTTCCCCTCTTTCCCGCCTGCTCTTCTTTCTCCCCATCCCTCGACCCTCATCCCATTCGACCCCTACCCCATCATCCCGCATCCCACGACCTCGACCCTCACCCCCGCATCCTCACACCCCCGACCCTCTCCCTTCCCCCATCCAACCTTCCCTCTCCAACCATCCCTCTAACTATCCTTCCTCCTTTTCACCCTGCCTTCCATCACACTCCCAATAAACCATTAAATCCATATTCTAGAAGGAGTGGTCTTGGTTAGTGAAATGAAGTTTATAGACTTATAAACAAAGTTCGGGAACCAAAGACCACGCCTTGTACGCAACTCATTTCCGCACCACAGGGTATTTAAACACACCATATCCGCTCCTCTTCCCTTCGTCTCAGCTTGCAAGTCCCTCCCAACCGACCCCTCCGCTAACTTTCCTCTCTTCTCTGCTCAAACACAGGAACAGGGGGCCTCGTACAGATGCCGGATCATCGAGACAGCACCCCCACCCTGAGTCTCAACCCCCTGTTCCCACTTACCTCCCCGACGTCGACGCCTCTCCTCCTTTCATCTATCACTCTCCTATCCACTCCCTCCTTCCCCTCTTTCCCGCCTGCTCTTCTTTCTCCCCATCCCTCGACCCTCATCCCATTCGACCCCTACCCCATCATCCCGCATCCCACGACCTCGACCCTCACCCCCGCATCCTCACACCCCCGACCCTCTCCCTTCCCCCATCCAACCTTCCCTCTCCAACCATCCCTCTAACTATCCTTCCTCCTTTTCACCCTGCCTTCCATCACACTCCCAATAAACCATTAAATCCATATTCTAGAAGGAGTGGTCTTGGTTAGTGAAATGGTGATAATGTCAGTGTTTACAGCCTGTTCTGCTGTTTAAAGTAAAGGTGAAGATGTTGTAGAACTGTAAATCAGCACTTTGATTGGCAGGAATTGTCTGGAAAGCACAGAGCAATAATTGATTATCACCAAAATCACAAGATCTGTATCCTTTGAATGCAACTTTAACCTTTAAGGAAAAGCCCCATTTTCAATGATAAACCTGAAATTTTTGAACTAAAAGCACAAAGTGACCCTAAACCGTGACTCCAGTTGACAGGTGAGCATTGTTTGCCAAATCGCTGCCTTCCAGCGGTCCTCAGCAGCCAGAAGCTTTAATATTCATGCACACTATACTGTACATTCATTATGACTGAAATTAAGAGATCAAGGTTTATGGAAAATCATAAAACAGAAAGCAATTCTTTAGAAAGTCAACAGTGACCAGTACTGATGCCAAAGTGCCTGAATTCCTCTCTTCTGAGGTTGTGTTTTAATTTGTGTGGAGATGGAAATAATGTCCGTTATCCACGTAGACTTGTGTAAGAACCTTCATGGTCATTTGTTATTCATTCATTTAGTGCTGACATTGAAGTCAGTGAGTTGGAGAGAGTGAAACAAGGAAAGGCTTGTGTGTGTGTCAGAGAATTGGCGATGAATTTCTCTGCTACACTCCATTTACTCCATGTTGCTCTGTTCTCTGACTCTGCATCATTCCAGGTGATGTAAACTGGCATGTTTCCCCCAGTTGACAAAAACTGGGCATGCAGATGGATAAAAGAGGATGGGGACTCTATGCTTTTCAGGGGAAATGTCATGATTTCACTCTCTTTAGGACTGTAGAATTAAAGGCATTAAAATAACTTGACTTATTTAGGAATTAGGTGAATCAGCTGGTATGGTTCATGTATGTATGTTTCATAATACCACACTGAGTTAAGTTAGTGAAATTTTCAGAATGGACTGCAGTTGCACAGTTAAACATCGAAGCTATTTACTTGTTTACTTGCCTTCTAGCTGCCATCCGCAGCAAATATTTTGATCTTGGACACCCTTGCAATCAACTAATGTTTAATATAGTCTAGAAGGTTTTGTTATACTCAGAATATTTGGCTGGACTTCTTGCATCTGGCTGATGGTTTAGGCAGTTGGTGTAGGTGTGAAGAACAGTAAGTTCACCCTCCAGACATAAACCTCTAAGCTGCATTACACATCTTTCAAGGCAGCCTGTCTCCTATGGACTATGATAATATACAATATGTATTACCAATGTACAGTATAAAGCAATGTGATAGTCTTGTACAGTGGTTCGCCACCTTATCCCTTTATCAGATGAGCTTACATATACCTTTATCAACACCACCCATCATGTTCCAAATGTGAACATTAAATCTAAACTGGATGTCATTTTAACATCATTTATTATATAAAATAGGATACATTAGCTTGTTACAATAACATTTAGCCATGCTAGCATCATGACTCTAGGGATGGTGATATCAGTCTGTTGGTCAGTCCACCACTTTGGTCCAAACTGAAACATCTCAATAACTATTGGATGGATTGAAGTTTGGTACAGATGGCCATGTTGCCCAGAGAATGAATTTTAATGACTTTGGTGATCTCTTGGCTTTTTGTCTTACACCACCAGCAGGTTGAGTGAAATAACAACAAGTATTTGATGGATTTCCATGAAATTTGATACAGATCCCTCAGGATTAATTGTAATAACTTTGATGATCCCTTCACTTTTGGCGACATCATCGGGTCCAATATTTAACTTGTCCAATGCTTTGGTTTATCACTAAATACCTGCAAAAGTAATGGCATTCCCAACAGACTCAGCTTTGTGTTTGCTAATTAGCAAATGAAAGAATGCTAAAACTAAACTAAGATGAACATATAAATATGGTAAACATACCTGTTAAACATCAGCATGTTAACATTGTCATTGTGAGTATGTTAGCATGATGACTTAACCATTTAGCTTAAAGCACCACTGTGCAGTCCCTCCAGGAAATTGTGATTTTGCTATCACAATAATTAACGCAAATTCAAGAAATCTCCACAATATTTGTGAGAGCTGGCAATTTTGCTAAATTACAACAACTTTTCCGCATGAAGTGGCCAAATCAACGGAACACTTGTGATTTAGACCAATGGTCGCATTTCGCGTCATGGTAACTTACGTCATTGCAGCGCAAATTCAGCAAAGATTCAGACATGCATTCTGGTGGAGGATGGACAAATCTTACCTGCCAACAAAAATTACTGCCATAGACCAAGCAAAACATTTCCAGATGTTTTGCTCAACAGTTGAGGGAAACTTATGTACTCCTTGTAACATTGTGGTAGACCATGTGTTGTGCATGTTGAGGTGAGAGTCTATTTAATAAAGGTTTATAAACTGAACTCAAGTACAGTATTTTCTTTTTTATATAACTCTGAGCCCATGGTTCTCATGTTCAGAAAATAAAAAAAATTAGCACTGAAATGTAGTTTCTATGATATGCAGTATACTTTTTCATCAAGTGATTGTATATGACCCTTCATTGGTGAAAAAAAAAAAAATCACATTATTTTCCTTTGCTTGCTACTGGTCTTGTTTTCAAAGTGACCCTGGAATTGTTTCCTATGGTTTATTCTTTTCTTTTTTCAGTAAAGTTTTCATTTTGCACTCCTGCCAACTGGAGTGGAAGAAGCTGGACGTTACAACCATTTTCCATTGCATTGTGTTGCAGCACATGGTTGGTGGGAGGTATATGTCCTATGCAGTCGGCATATCGTAGCCTTTTTATAACAATCAGCTTCACACCAATTTGTTATTCTATTTGTGATTTGATTTTCCTCTTAAACACAATTATGTGGATATACATGTATACAAATGATTTTTTGTTGTTCCGAATATCAGTTTTTTTAAAATATCTGAGTTACTCCAGAATCTGTCCAAGTACCCCCTGGCAAATGTAGAACTGCCCCCTGGGTTACACATACCCCTCACTAGTTAAATAATGCTTTTGACACTGCAGCCTTATTTCGCAGCTGGTGTCATTGTTAAACATGACCACCATCTCTCCTTAACCAAATGGTTTTAATTGCCTGTAACCTTAACTTGACTCATGGGTGTTGTGTTTTCGAATTACATATTTTGTTAAAGCTACATAGTTGCATACTAATGTAATTAATATTTGATAAAGTCTGTTGAGGACACAACACAGAAAACTCTTCCTCTTCTTTGATAGGTTCAGAAATGTAACACTTGTGTGTTTCTGCACAGTGGTGACTCTGATTACAAGATGCTGTTTTATGGTTAAAAATGTAAAAATGTCTCTCATTGTGTCTTTGTTGGACCTGCTATCCTCATACACCAGGTTCTCAGAGTGGATTTTTCCTTTAAGATATCAAGTTGCATCCTCTGTTCCCCTCAATCCATGCTACCAGCTGTCTGTCTGACAAACATCCTTAATTGTCTTCTCCTTCTCGTATACAGTGTTGTCTAGACTGCAGTTTAGTTATGGATAATGACAGGGTCTCACCTGGAACTTCTGGCATCTGCACACTGGCACCCTGTTAGTCTTAAGAATACCTTATTTACTCAAGTTGCAATAAATTAACCTAACTCTACTTGAAGTGGAGAGGCTGACGCAGGATCATACTGAGGCATTTACTTGATTTCAAATGGTTAGTCCATATATAAGCTTTATAACTGTATTGTTCTGTTAATAGATTTAGTAGTTATACACAGTAATGATGGTGTCTGTTTTCTTGCTAAAGAAAGAATTAATTGAATTCTTCCTCATGCACAAGGAAGCCTCTTGTGAAGTAATGTAATGAAGCAACTACCATTTGCTTGCACCAATAATGCCAACATTCCAACTAGTATGTGTGCTTTTTCTTTCAGCACACAGCATGGCTCTGAGACCAGCACTGGTTTGTACGTTGCCTGTATAAAAAGGAACCCCAGGTTATGTTTTCTTTACTGATTGCAATAGTTAAAGCAGGGAACACTGATTTAAATCCCCACACTGAGCAGGACATATGGTGAGTGTCAGGTCTCAGTCTGGAGTCTTAAACTAGTGGAAATACTGAACACAGAAGTTTCTCACAAGTTATTGCTCAATAGATAATTGCATCTGTATTTCCTATTCAATTACCAGTTTGCAAAATGTGTCACAGCAGACGAAATCGTCTCCAGTCAACAATATGGAAATTGTGCGATTACGGAACCCTTAATCATACAAACAGTGTCTGCAATTATTCTTGAGGAAAATATCCAGGAAATGGACCATGGCCTCCTGCTGCTCCCGCACAACCAAGACACCAGCTCCGCTGGAGGAAACTGGGACTTTAATTGCAGGCAGGTCTGTGTTTACTTAGCAGTGACACCGGCAGCCACTGAACCTGTGTTTATTTTCGGCTTCAGGTGACTTTAAAGGAGAATAAATCATCCTTGTGCCGCCGCATCATAAAAACCACTCAAAAGAGATGTCAAGTTGAAAGGGACCTGCATCCTGCAGAAAAGTAAACCTTTTTTTGCACCTTTTTTTGCGGCATGCGTCTTTGAAGAGCGAGGCATTAGGCCTTTTTGCTAATGCATTAGCACAAAATTGTTTTATTCACTTTTTCAAAATGTAAAATATCCACACTCCTGCATTAATTGTGGACATTCAGGAATCCAAAAATGATAATGCACGCCGCCATGCTATTTTCCACTTAGTGCCTCATTATACACTGGAACTCTATGATGGCCCATTATGGAGAGTCACAGAGTGAGCTAGGCAGAGAAAAATTTCTGTTACTATGAGGACGGCTGTATTGCAGGCCCTGTGTGTCCTACAGAGGGGGGACTCCCGGGACTCGCTCACAGTGTGAAGTGCTCCCAGGGGTATGTGGAATAGCCTAGAGGGGAAATGTAATAACTCAATGACGAGGAGAGGCTGCCAATTACAGTCAGCTCAGGATAGAGGAGCAGGATCAGACACATTGAAAACGGCTGCATTTCTAGACTCCCCAGGGAAGGCCCTCCATCAGTGAGCTGCCAGTCCTCTGGAAATATGAGCAACAATGTGGGAATCCAAACAATATCGTAATTGTCAGTGATAAGAGCGAGCTAAAGAATATATCTAAACACAACTATCAATGGTGATGTTGTTTTAAGATTAAAATGTACACTCATGCCTGAGATCTCCTCTTTCTCTTGGCACTTTGGTTGCACTTATACAATGTTTTGATTGTCCCGTGAAGTATTTCTTCTAATAACATAAATGGAATGACCCATAGGCTCGACATTCCTCACACTGCAGATAAACAGCTTAACATGAGACAAGCTAAACAAACTTACCAGAGGTTGTAAATAACTATGCATTTCCTAATTTTGACTGTTTATTGCCTGCATTATACCTTTTCTGGGTGATTCAGATTGTTATGTTGTTGTTTTTGAGTAGGATATCAGAGCTATAGCTTCCAGCTCTAGTAAGTACAGTGAATAACATTGCTGTATATGTAATGCAGCACATTTTACTCAAGTCAGTCAAAGGTTATTTAAAGTTGAAAATTAAGACAATCTATTGCCTGAAGGGAACAGCAAACTATTACAATGAACAATAGAAACATTGTAGAGCGTGAAATGATAGATTGCATCACATATTTGTTTTACTAGTTGAATGACAAGCTCTGAGCATTTGAAAATAATGTGATTTGAATGGCTTAGCTCAAACAATATACAGTGCAGTTTTTTTTTAAACTGGAGAATAAAGAAGGCTCTATATTGATAAGCATTATCATGACATGTAATGAAAGGGTGAAATGCTGTCAGGATCTTTCTAAATGGTTTTCATAGAACTTGAATTATAAGACACTGCTCTTTTTGTTTGATGTGCATCATTGTCATTAGCATCAATTTTAAGTTACGTTGTTTAGTTCCAGATTACACAAATGTATACACACATCTTATGCTACAGAATTAGTTTCAGTTTTTATTTTTGGACCAACTATACCTTTTTAAAGTAAATTTGCTGGTATTTTAGATGTTAACATGATAGCTTGCCCTTCCAACCATGATTCAGTCATATGTGGTGTTCTTCATTGTGCCAAAGTTCCACACATGCATAAATCAAGCAGCGAAAATAAAAATAAATCAATGTCGAAAGTCACTCTTAACTGTGGTAGTATTAAAAGGACATAAAACACTGACATCTGGAGCTGAATATCTTTGTCATATATAAAATAGCTAAAAGGAATAGACATTTAGGGAAATGCAGAGAGTTAGATGAGTCATTTTATAATTGGGGCTGCATTTCACATAAACAAACAAAGACAAAAGTAATGTGCTTTCTCAATAAAACAATCAGTGGTTTGAGTTAAAATATTCCTCCAGCGTAGTATATCTACTAGTTGAAAAACTTAAGCATTAACACCTTTTTTGATATTTTAAGAGAAAAGATATTTTTGCTTAGTTTGTCAACTGTTATGGACAAACTCTATGCCATTACAGACTTTGACCATAATGCTTTACTTTCGGTAACATACAGTTTTAGGAGTTCTTGTGTGTGTCTATTCTGCCATACATGCATGTACAATGATTTTTACATTTTTTTAAAGAATTTAATATTTTGCAGATATAAATGTAATATGCTCAGCATTTGTTAAGTTGTGTTTGCTGAGTTGTTTTTTTTAAAAATCATAAATCTGCCTTACATGTCACTTTGATAGTTTTAAGAGATGTTATGTGTGTGGATGTACAATATACCTTGAAGGATATCAGAAGCAGTATTTGCAAAGATTTAAATGTTAAAAAAAAAAAAATCAGGTGCAACATAGCTGACAATGAAAGTCACATAGTTGACACAAGTACCATAGTTGGCTGGACATAATTATTAACCATCAGTACAGTGTTTATTTCAAGGCAGAAGTGCCATTCAATTGAAACTTTCAATTCATAGATACAGAATTCAGTGATGATTAATTAAAGGAATACAGAACACAATACTTTTTACATTTACAAACACATAGAGGAGGAACAAACTTGCATACAGCATGAATAAAACATTCCTATTGACCAGTAACTGGTGAAGGGTTCAAACAAATTTCAATTCATACAACATTTATATATAAAATTCATACAAAACAGTCAATATTCAAATAACTGTGGCAGTATAGGGGTCCAAGTGAAGCCTAACCTAAAAAAAGTACAGTAAAATCAATATTTAACAGTATTCATTGCAACATTCAGTTGGACCTTTTAGAAACTAGACCAGATATCTTTATTGACCTCAACATGATGCACATCATCTCTTAGTGGCCAGGAGAAATGGTTGGCTCCTATATGGTACATTCACTGTACCTGTATGCATCTCAGTGACTTCTTGAATGACTCCTGGGTAAATTTTACCATCATATTCCAAAGCACACCTCTGGTCAATCAAATGAGGACTCCACTGGATTTTGTCATCCTTTCTTGTGTGTGCTTGAGGCAGCACACGGTTTTTTGCTGAACTCCAAAACTAAAGTTATTAGTGTTGTCACACTAACACTCAAAACTTTGTTTGGTGGTGCAAAGGCAGCTTAGATCTCAGTATGTGAATTCTCATGGTGCCACTGTGACTACCTGGTGGATTCACATAGGTGAGGGCATAACTGGCAGACTACTTGGCACATTTTTTGTAGCTTCTTCCATAAGATCCTCCTGGATGTAAAACACACTCACAGTTCCGTTGTTGGCCAAATTGCTGTAGAGGTGTTTTGCTGAAGGCTAACGAGCATGTCAGCCTATGTATCAGGAAGCCTCCCACTCCATCTGGAGCCCCCTTTCCATGGCATGCTTCAAAAAAGTTCCATGTCCCCCTTTTGAAGCCATGGTTCATCAGCTCCATACTGAAGAGGAGGAAGTTCCCCTTCTGTCTGTACTGTGTGCATGGTCCATCACTGAAGAAATGCACCATCTCAGCAGAAGGATAGGAGGCCTTTACTTCATCCAGGATAGGGGACAGGTGTGCCCAGATGGTAGGTGGGTCTTTCTCCTTTGATGCAGAAATTGTGCCAAAGCACATGTGCTTTGCTGTCCCACCACCATGGAGAATTCCCATTTGCTTGCTTCTGGTTTGATGCTAAGTGCATTGCCTGGATCTATGCTGCAAGCTTGCATGAATAGTTCTCCGAAAAGTCCACATGAATCAAGCATTCTTGATTGGTCGTACTTCTTTTTAATTCAGGGTAGTGGGTAAACTGGCTTTGATGTTGAATATGTGCCATCTGAAATGCTTCAGTTGGTGTTGAAACATCTCTTAAAGATCTGCCAACACTGTGTCCTTTTTCTTCTTAACAGTGATTTTCACAGGGACCTTTTCCTTGTTGTCGTATTTCTTTTTCTTTGATTCAGTTGACCACTGAGTGATTTGGACATTTGCCTGCAGGTTACCCTCTGTTGCTATGGCAAACTCCTGCTCTGTCAGTTGGGACATACATTGTACATGCAGTTCTTTGAGGATGGATTACAGCTTGTTGATGCAGCCATGTCCTCCAAGTCCACGCTCCTAATTAACATTAAGAATGGGGACTCTTGTCATTACGAATGGGACTCCAGTGTCTAGACAGAAAGCGTAGCATTGGCAGCACATTTAGCAGATCATCATCATCAGCAAGTGACTACACAGGAGGAGTTCAGATACATTGTTGAGCATATGTCTGGTTGCTATGTGGTGGTTTGGAAGTGCTCAGAGCTACACAATGACTGTAGTTACAAGCCTAAAACAGAGCAAATATTTCCACGGACAGTTCAAAACCAGTTTGTCTCATATGCTCCAAGACCATGGCAATTATGAAGCGCCACCACAGACAAAGCACAAATCTTTGGAGCAAACATACTACTCAAATCCGAACTGAAGACACAGAAAATAGAAACGATCTTATGATCAATACACTTTAATTTTAGGCTACTTGAAATAAGAAAAGAACATTTATTTACTGTTAGAGTAATTATTATTTATAACATCTGTGTATAATTGAATGTTGCTTTCTTTCATGTTGTTGGTGTATGTACTCATTCACACCTCATATCAACTGTATTAACTTTCCTATGTGTTGAAGTAGCGGAGGGAGGCCAAGCAGTCGGCCTGTTCCAAGCAGGCACGTTTTGAACAGGCACTGCACTAGTTGAATTGAAATCAAGAAACAACTGTAAACCATAACAATGGGCCCAACATAGTTTTTGGTCAATTAATATACTCCTTGACAATGTGCTATTACAGATAAAATATTTTTAAAAAATGAGGACACTCACCAGAATGTATTTGAAATGGCCACCACAGAGAGAAATGACATCCTGTGATGCTGGTCACATGGTCACTTTTTAGCTCTTGGTCATTTTTAACTATATTTTTTAACCAGTTGAAGGATTTTAGTTATCGGACATCTGAATCTTAAGGTATCAGAGATACAAGCTGAGCAAACGTTAGTGGCAGCTCAGTTTGCAGCCCCTCTGGACATCCTGCGTCCGTTGAACAGCATGAAAGAAACACTGATTTTTAATGTGAAACTGCTTTATTCAGTGTTTTTATCGGTTTTAATCACCAGGTTAATTTGTTTATAAGAGGAGGAGACCTTTGCGGATAATTTGGCTCACAGTAAAAACCTCCTAAATGATGAACACTGAAGGAATCCTAACCTAAAAAACAAGCTGAGCACCTAGTAACAAATTGAGCAAACATCGGCAGCAGCTCGCAGCCCCTCTGGACATCCTGTGTCCGGTTATCAGCATGAAAGAAACACTGATTTTTAACATGGAATTTTATTCAGTGTTTTTACTGGTTTTAATCACCGGGTCCATATATTTTGGAGACAGGGAGACCTCTGTGGATGTTTAACAATGAAGACAACAATTTCCATGATCCCATGCTACTTCACAACATCAAACTCCATCTTTTGTTATTGTTTTGATTGTGACCACCCTAACAGCAGAAAATTATATGTATTGTGTGTTTAAATGTGAAACTCAATTTAAAAAAAATTTTTTTTCTAAAGTATTTAGAATTTTTAAATAAATAATGCTAACTTTAATGGTTTTTAATAATTATTTTAAGGCCAAGACCGACTCAGTTGAAAAATGGACATTGCAAAAACTGTCAATTTAGGAACATCATGACAGTTTCAAGCTAAATGAAACATAGTGTGCACAAAATGTTTGTCTGATTTTATAATATCCTTTCCTTGATTGCTAAAATATGATATTTTTTAAGAAAATATCATTATCTTCAATGGACATGAAATGCACCTCCAATTATAGAATGACTCAGATAAGAAGATCAACATGATTCTCATATCTGTCCTTTGTATGACGTTACAGCCACATTTAACTTAGCTGAGCAAAAGACTGTAAACAGAAAGAAACAGCTTGCGTGTCGGTCCAAAACAAGATATAAATGTGTTAATTAGTGAGTTTTAGAAGTGCTGGTAAGCAGACTTTTAACTTTTGAATAAAGTCAGGCTAACTGTTTCCCCCTGTTTCTAGTCTTTATGCTAAAGCTATGCATCTCCTAGCTGTGGCCTCTCGTTTAATGCAAAAATGAAAATGTATTTCTAAAAATATTTAAATAAATCTTTCCCATGCTTTATCTTCATCAACCCAAACTTTTATGTTTTGTGTTGATGTGTGACTGTCGGTATGTGTCTGAGCTTGTCTGGTAGTGTTCTCCAACGCAGCCTGAAGTGCCTCTTTGTGGTGACAAGCATATTTTTGTCTTATGGCGACAGGCTTGCTGACAAAGTGAGTCAGTACCAGGATATCCTGATGACCTACTGTGGTAGCAGATTCTTTGGGAGGCCCATTCTGAGGATTAGGAGGCACTAGGCTCTGAACCCATGACCTCTGCTGTTTGTTTACCTTTTCCTGGTTTAGGTCACTGTGACTTACCACTGTATTGTTGTGTCAACATCCCATGTTACATTTGGATCTGTTCATGGAAGTGTGTCATGTGTGCACAAAACAGGGTTTTTCTGCATATGTAAATCAAAATGTTAGTCATGTACATTTTTATGTTTTGGTGTAAAATGGCTGAACTCAAAATGAGAAAATATTATTACTTATGAAAGTGGCAATACACGACATTCAGCCACTAGATGTTGCACTATAGCACCAACATCTCAGACTTAGATGTTGATCAGATCTGGATGCTGACATCCAGTGAGGCTCAATGCTATTTATTGTACCTTTAAATTGAATTTTTAGCCAGGAAAGACAATGATGTGGTTGCAAAATGATTTTGTGGCACCTAGTTTGAATTTCACTTTTGTCCGTTAATTATTAAAGTTGGTGTGCGGGACTTTTGCCTCCCCCTTCTGGAAGTGAGAGTAATTACAAAAACACTGTCAACACATGTTTACGTCACAGGCTCCACCGTAGCCTACTCCATCGCTACTGTTGCAGCTGTAAAATGGTGAATAAATTGTTTTGAGCATCATTCAGTCCATTCAGTCCATGATCCATTCAGTCCGATAACATTTGGAAAGCCTAGAAGAGCGTTACAATTAAATTATTTTATCCCCATTCATGTTAGCAGAGAGCTAACCGGAAGTTAGCCACTTGGCCAGCGGAAGTCTCTAGTTCACACACTCTGCCCATAGGGTATGCACAGTATGTATTCATCCAGCCAGCACAGGAATCTCAAACCCAACACCAGATTAAAAACTCTTGTATACTGTGAAAAACAGAGAGATTTAACTGGTGGTTTTAGGTTTAATCAGCATTGTGTGAACTCGTTTGGCAAGGGCTTAAATGTAACAGACGTTCATTTATATGTAAAAGTTCCACACCGCAGGTTTAATATTATTTTACATGTGCTTCCATATCTAAGTGCAGTTGTACAAAAAACATCCAGAAACTAAATTGTTGGCTGTTCATTACAGCCACACTACTGTGGACAAAGCAGTGCCTGTTATATCCAGCTCTAACTGTAGTTCAGATATGCTTGCTCATTCACATCTAATTAACTCCTCCAGCAGAACGGTTCTAACTGTCTCAGTCTGGAGTAAACAAGACCCCGGCGGGAAAAGGGTCTTGTCTTGGCTGGCTGGCTGGCCCATTTTAATAAATCGATGAGCTAATCATCGGACGTGCACCGAGTGCCCTGGCCGCGCTTCCAGTCCCTCTCCCTTTGAGTTTAATTTAATTAGGTTCCAATGCTGAAAAGCCCCTGACATGCACACAGAAGCACAAGGTGTAATTGATTTTTTTTCCTCTCCCTGATATTCTCTGCTTTTAGGTGGAAACGATGTACAGGGTGAAGGGAATTTAATGACAAAAACAGTCAACAAAAGGCCCCATTTCTGTGGCTTAGGGGAAGTTTAGCTTATGATACAGCCGAGGTCTAATGAAGGGAGATTAATCCTTTACAAATAGGTTGAGAATATTTACAAGGCACTCCTTTTGTATAGATTTTTTTAAAAAAAAATCTCCCCAATTTGGCACTTCATTGTTAAAAAGTAAAAAAAAACAAAACACACAAAAACTCTTCCTGTTTTTAACAATATAAATCCATACAGTGCTTTCAATTTCAGACAACTGTGACATTTTGTCCTTGTCATGGCAAATTAATTAAAACTAAAATTTAACCGAGCATGTGCAGCTGTATAACTAAAATACAGTATTATTACTATAGATATTTTGGTATTTCAAATGCCAGAACATATCAGGTTTTCTCAGCCCTGGTTGCTGCTGTTCATTATTATCTGCTGAGCAACTATCTTGCTGGGAAATCTTTGAGTAACAGTCATACTGCCACAGGTAAGTAACTTATACCAATTTGTCAAAAACAAAACAAAACAAAAAAACCTACATATTTCTTTAAGGTTTGCTCTGTCCCAACTGCACACTCCTGCTTCAAGCCACTGAATTAGGACTTGGCCTTGCCACAATTAAGAAACACTGCTGCTTTAAGCCCTTCAAAATCCTTATTTTGATGTTTTAACGTCATGAATTTCTTATTCATTATGTTGATTGCTTTTATTTTGATGAAGCTGAGTGTCTAATACTTCCTCACTCTGTAGTAGCTCATACTTTAGGGCTAACAAGCTTCCAAGCTAACAAGAGTTTACAGCCATGCTAGCGGCTCTGTAAGGATGCACTTACAGGCACATGTGCTAAATGCTAACATGCATGCTCACAATGGCAATGTTGTTTTAACAGGTATAATGTTTAATATGTTCAGCATGCTAACATTTGCTAATTAGCACTAACAAGACACAATACACAAAATACAGCTGATTAGCTTATGACCAAATTTCTGCAAAACTGATGACATTCCAAAGTGTTGGATAAATTGAAATTTTAACCACATGATGGTGCAACATGAAAAGTTAGTAGGCTTCATCTTCAGAGGACCATGAATGTCTGAATCTAATTTCTTTGCAATCTGTTGAGATATTTCAGTCTGGAACAAAGTGGCAGACCGACTGACAGAAAGGCCAACATTGCTATACCTGTAGCCATGCATATTCATGTGTTTGGAGATCTGCACACCGGAGCAAAATCAGACAGTAAGCCTGTATTGTTCTCTACAGATGCTTTTGTGGCAACCAAAAAGGTGCTGCAACCTCAGCCTCCACCAGTGTGTTTAGAGACCTTTTGATAACTACTGGAAACAATCCTCAAAACCCCATTTCCTTGGCTTTCCCAAATCACTGACTGTACAGCCCTCAACATTTTGTTCTGAACTGGAAAAAGTACTGAGTTTACAGTCCCTCTGGGGCATGTCCGCCTGCATGCACACACTTGCACACTCACACACAGGCAAACTGGGATCTGGAAGGCTCCAGCAGATCCTCAGGCCTGTTCAGCTCTCATCTGGACAAATCCCTGGAAGCCATGGCCTGGGCTCAGTGAGGGCCTGCACTGTGCCAACTCCTGCATTCATGCTGCATTCTCTCATTCCACCATCAGCGCTCTATTCAAGGGACCAGGAAATCCATCAGCTCGCAATACAGTAAAAATTATATGTATTTCACTTGCCATCCGGTATCCGCATGCCAATGATTGCTGCATGCTTTTTTTTCCTCCCCTAAAGACACACAGCAGGATGGAATGTGGAGCGTCTCTCTTCCCTTCTGTGCCAAGCACACTGTTTGTCCTCTAAAATAACTCTCCCTCTTCTCCACGCTTGGATTGTGAAGTTCGCGGAGCAGCCGCAGCACTGAGGGAACGAGCATCCAGTCTGTCAGCGTAAACGAGCTTTCAGATTCACAGGCAGCAGCGTGCACTGCAACCTTTCCCTTTCCTCCAGGAAAACAGCGAGAGAAGGAATGAGAGTGAAGACGGCAGGAAGGGGGTTCTGGCTCGTTATCAGTTTGTCTCCCACTTTAAGCCAGTATGACTGACTCTGGCCCAGACATTGCCAGCTGTACGTACAGTATAATGTGCATATCCCACAGTGTTTTTGACTGCGAAAGGGCACAAGTTGTACATAAATGCACAATTTTGTGTTGGGGGGAGTTTTCTCCACTGATGCTGTTAAGGTTGTGTTGAAATCCTTGGGTCAGGGTTGCACTCATTGTACATTGGTTATTTCATGTCAGAGAGCCTCTCCAAACCTTTAAACTCATCATTTATTTAAGAGATTCCTGTTTGCCTTGTCAAGCTGCGGCCTTGCTTCTGGTGCCAGCATGTGCCCCCGTCTACATTTTTGCATCTCACAAGGCTAACCTGTATTAATATTTCAAATCAGGAAAGCAAACAGGCCCCAGTCCATCCTTTGATTGGCAGTTGAGGTGATGCAGCATTGAGAGATTATTGATGCATTGTTATGGGGTTAGGTGTGGGCTGCTGCAAAATAACAAATGAAATGAAAACAGCAAACATTTGTCCATCAATTTTGCAGAGTTTAATTGAATAATTTTCATTCGGCTTCTGAAGCTTCAGGCTGATTCCAAGTGGCACAGATGTCCCATGAATAAAACATCAACTCTGTGTGCAAATATTAGCACTTGCAGTTATGATTATTTTCTTGTTAGTGTTTGGCAATGTCAAACATGGTGTTGCTGCGCGATTGTGATTATAATTGGTCACGTTGAGAACACACAAGCTGTGACACATGACTTAAACGGGGAGATAGAAGCAATCCATTAAGATTTCCATGTTATTTTTGAAAAGATTATCTTCATTTATTCCTCGTCTGGATCAAATTCACAGTCTGTGTTATTTTGTAATCACATCCAAATCAGTCCGTACTAATTCCAGCCACTCGTACTGCATCTGTGCAGGCAGGAATTAGATGCCAAATGTCAGAATGTGTATGCGTGAGCACAACGCCATGTAAGTCTGTAAGCATTTGAGTTTTCTGAGAGGTTGCCACAACTTTAGGGCCATTTTCTTTATCCTACCTACCAACTGCAGTCTATACTTTGTCAGGTTAAGTAATTCACAGATCAAGTTGAGCTGACAGAGGTATGGCTATGCATCCTAACAACACAGTCTAAACTTCACAATCCTGTCACAGCTTGCAGGGGAGATAAAATACACTGAAAGCAAACGTTATCAGAGTTTACTGTCATAACAATGTTCAAAGAAGGGGGGAGTTGTTGCAGGATGCCTGTCTACCATGTCTGCCTACCTAACCTTTACCGTTTCTGATGATGATGATGATGATGATGATGATATTACAAAATTATTCGACTTTAAGTTTTTCCATTTTTGTCCTCAACAAATAAATAACTTAATATCAGGCTGAAATTACAAATATTATTAATTGAATATTACTGTGTAATATGCCATAAAAGCCAATAATGGCCTTACAGTACTTTATGACACTTAACCAACTGCCAGTTAGCTTAGCTTAGCACAAAGACTAGAAACAGCTGGCCTGGCTCAGCCCCCACAGAAACCACGACATGCCTAAATATTATTTAGGCATGTTGTGAGCATGGGAGCATGTTGTGTCTTTATGATATAGAATAGTTTACCATTTTAGCAACTGCTGAGAGCTACACAAGAAGATCGATACCATGCTCACATGAATGTGGTATCAATCTTCTCATCTGACTCTTGGCAAGAAAGCGAACATGTATTTCCCAAAACTATTGCTTTCATAATGTTTAATTTCTAATATTACAAACATCTATTTTGCAGTCCAATACAAAACCATGAGGATAGGATTTATTGCAAGGTTGTTCTATTGGATTGTGTTTTAAAGATAGGGTTCCGGATGTTCCTAATAAATTGGTAACTCAGAAGAGATTGTATGGTGTGCTTGTAAGTAACTTGGCTAATTCTAATAATTTCTGACAACAAGCTCTCATAAACTTAAAAGAAATAATGAAATCTTTTTTAGTGATGTCTGACAAGCTGTTTACTTTGAGTGTAAACATAAGCCAAGCAGAAAAATCTTGCAGAAAAGGGGATCTTGATGTACCAAAAAATATGGGATGAAAACTGTTCTTTGTTGTTTTTTTCTGTCTAGATACGATGTAAAATTCAAGACACACTTAAGACAAAAACTACCGTACATGTGCAAGCCTGCCTGTTTCTTATCCTAAGTATACACTAGTCCAGTTGTCTGCTGCGTCTACAGCAACCCTTATCATGTTGTAGATGTTTATTTTGCATAAGCTTTTTCTCTGAATGGAGCACTTTGTGACTGCTGTCTCCCTCTCTCACTAGGTGGTCCTGCCTTATAACAAAGTTTGTATATTGTGTTTTCCAAGAGGCCATGAGAAATGGCATCCCTGTGGATGCCCCTCGGAGTGCATGTCTGGCCTGTGATGAGTGACTCTGTTAATATGTCGGGTGAAGAAACAAAAAAAAATATTTTCCTTCAAATTAATTGCACCACATTACATTCTTTCCATCTGTCCTTGTGCCATAGATGCTTTCTTTTGCTTACAGTTTTGATTATGCATTGCATGTCTTTTTTTTGTCATTTTACACAATAATGTACAAATACCATGTACACAAATTAAGGAACAAAAAGTGAATTCAAATGTCAGCTGTATTAAGTATCACATTCCTGATCAACTCCCTGCTTTGTCCCTGGCTTTTAAAAGCTGAATGGGAGATATTTTATTGTTGGTTATGTTCAGACTTTTAAGAGTGAATTTTGAGCTCATGCAAGTTGTCATAGTTATAACAGCACCAGTGTCTCACTTCAGTCACTAAAGTGGGCTGAACTGGATTGAATACACAGCCATTACAAAATGATTTTTGTAATTTCATCCACTTATCACAATATATCAGTATGTGGTGGAAATGCACTTTTTATCCAAATAAAGTCAACTACTATATTTTCTTAAATATAGTTACAATATCTTTCTTCTTCATCTTATTTCAGATCTTTTTCAAAATAA
Organism: Thunnus thynnus; assembly: GCF_963924715.1. Classification (NCBI taxonomy): domain Eukaryota; kingdom Metazoa; phylum Chordata; class Actinopteri; order Scombriformes; family Scombridae; genus Thunnus; species Thunnus thynnus. Next base: position 20,692,762 of record NC_089537.1, read on the forward strand.
AACGTGATAAAATGCTTTGTTACTATTTTTCTCTTTTAAAAGAGATTTTTATGCACTACTACATACTGTTTTCTTAATTTAAATGTGTACTTTTTTAATATTTGATCATTTCTATGGGTTTGATATTTTGAAAATTATATAATTATTATTGTTTGGTATCTTGATAGTTTCCTGGCTTCAAATTGTTATGGTAAGCTATTTAATTGACATTTCTCGAAACAATTGTTTACACTATTTTTTCATTTAATCTTATTATTGCATTAAAATATTTATGATATGTTGTAACATTCTAATATTTAACTGAATTTTTTGAAGTGAAACATTGACTTGATATTGTATAATATTAAACTACCAGTAATCACATTATTTCTCTTAAAATCAAATGGTTCTATTGTCCTTTCTTCATTAATAGATGTATTATTTGTTTGTGAGGACAAGTATGATACTTATCATACTTAACTACTTTATTATCTCAACAGCGTCTGTTACCATTTTTTGAATTTGTTTTGTTGATAAAAATGCACATATAATATTTTACAGAACAAAAAACTATTTTTATAGCTTGTTTTATTTTTAATTGTTTTTTTAACATTGATCATCTCATTTTAAGAATGATTTTTATTAATTATTGATGTAGCAATTGTGTCAAATGTTTGAGAATAGGTTCCCGTTTTGGATTTGCTGTTGCAGTCTGTGGTTTTAATATAAATGTTGTTTACCATTATGAATTTGATGTTGATGAAAGACCATGACTGAAACATTATGTCTCTAATAGTCTCAGAGCCTACAGTGTGCAGGAAATCTACTTTTTCACTCTCATGATATAGTGGTTACTCAAAGAAAACTGCACCAGTATTGGATGCGTTGACTGCTTGTCAGATGGAGCTCGGCTGCTGTCAGAGATGGATAGGGTTGAGGTGGCCTTAGGTTAACTGACTGCCTCGTGCACAGATGCTGTGTGTGGGCCTGACTAATGAGGGTCAACAGAGGTCACACGTCAGTGGGTGGAGTCTTTCTGTCTGTTATACAGGCTGATGCCACACTCTTATGAAATTATATCACCCGTGGTGCATTCAGGAAATAAACACAACAAAGAGAGGTGCCATAGCCTCCTGATACTTCTACAAAGAAATGGGAAAGCCTGATTAAACAACAGGAAATAAACAAATAAGTCAGAAAATGAATTTATTAATGAGAAACAAAATTCACCATGTAATATTTATATGTGGAAGCAGAGAGCTAATTGAAGGCATCTTTATCTTTCTCCCTCAAGTAACTGTGTTTTTGAACCAAGACAAATTCAATCAGCTCCCCACTGACTCAGACAACCCAAAACACTCATCTCCTAATCAGGAGAAGGGAGGGAAAAAAAATCTAAAAGTTTCATCACTTTTTTCATTAAGTGGATTGCACCCCAAGGTGTCCTTCACCTTCCTTGCAGTGAAAATGTCCTCCTTCATGTTCTCAACAGGAGGTCCTCCTTCCCTTCCCCTCCCTCTCTGTTGCGTCTCTTTGACACAACTCATCCTGAGCTTGTTTTTACGTCTCCTATGATGAGGATGATAAGACCATTGTGGCAGACGAGAGGCGTTTGAAAAATGGATTAAATTACCCTCTCTGTAGAGAGCGTGTTTCCTCATGCTGTGTTGTCTTTATCACAGTGATGTTTACATTCATTATCACTTGTCTGAAATGTGTGAATCACAATCTCTTTCCCCTCGCTCACACACGCCAAGCACTTTTTCCCTTTTCACACATGCACTGCAACCCTGAACTTATCTGGACATTACCCCGAGGAGCTGTATGTGAGAATGCAAATGTCCAAATCAGTTGGACCACACATTAAATGGACTTTACAATGCCAGCTCCCTAGTACAAAGTCCATGTAATGTCCGATTGAGCTCATGTGTGAATACAGCAAGTTATTGTCTGCATAATTCACAGCGATGCCTACATCTACCAGGATGCATTGCCTACAAGCTTTGGATGCCCGACCCCCAAATCCTTCCTAAACCCGCCCAGCTTGTGGAGGTGGGCATTTCAAATGTGGCTATGTGTACAAAAAGTTGGAAAGGCATCACAAATACTTCACTCTTCAATTAGAAAACTGGAAAAAAAACAAACAAAAACAAAACACCAACATAAATTGAATTGGACTAGCTTTATCGACAAACATGCCTTCTTGTTGTATGGTGCTTGGATGCAACAACTACAAATAGAATAGATTACCAACAGATGTTGAACAGTGCAAAGACTGGCTCCAAGCGACAAAAAACCCAAAGTATGATGAGAACGCACCAACATCAGTACTGGGAAGTATCTTTGGGTATGCTCTTTGCATTTTGCAGCAGATGACTACAACAGGGACATGCAGTCAGAGATGATGAGAGGCACCACCAAGAAATTGCTGAAGACATCTGCTGTGCCCACTCTCTATGGAAGCGATATTGGCCATGGTGAGAGAGAGCCCCAGGAGAGGCAAGGCTGAATAGAGATAAGCTGTTTTTAGCTAACGTTAGTTACATTGAAAATATAGCTAAAATTCCATATTGTGTCTGCTCTATTTAGTAGTGAGATGGTTTACAAGTACAACTGCTAATCATTGTTATTTTTACTCTGCTGTCATATACTGAATAACAAACTGCCTGTACTTCTACTGCCACTGTCAGTGTGCCCACCTGTGGGACTGAAACACAACCTGTTGTTGCCTCAGCCCACAGTCAAGGCAGGCTTGTTCCAGAGGTAAGAGGTAAGACTACTTTTGTGTGTATGGCCACCAACATGATCAACATTTCAATGTAAATATATATATGCTCCTTGAAATATTTATCAGTACTATAGAAGTGCACAGAATTCAAACTACATTAAGAAGCCAGGAACACAGGCGGCTGTAAACATACATGCAGCTGCATGTTCCTGGCGTCTTAGTGCCGTTTGAATACACCGGCTAAACAAACAGAACAGGGTGCTCCACAGAGACTCAGAAGACATTAACTGTAAGTAAAGCAATGTGGACTAGCATCCAGTCGCTGAATGTATCTTTTTCAAGCTGATCTGAAATTTTATCTCTGACTAGATTACACAGTTTGTTATATAAAAACATGTCTTGCATCAATCACTTTATTGTAGGTGGGCTCTGGAACAGCAAAACAACTACTATCAGTTGTCTTAGACACCGGTTTCAGCAGCATTGAATGCTTGGATCCTCATGATGAGACCTTCCGTCCAGAATTAGACTACCACGTCATCTTCTGATGATGAGGCTGTGAAGACATGCTGGCAAGAATCAAAGGTGATTGTGTACCAGGTCTGTGTGTTGGAACTCTTCAAGATGTGCCAGAAATGTGGATCGTCTATGAACACCACCAACATTTCATTTTTTGGCACACAGATGAAGGTCGCATGGGACTGTCTCAAAGAACATTCTGGCACTTGGAAATCATCCCCCGATGTTCGAGGAATGTCAGAAGTTGACCTGCTTGCTGCTTCCTCTGTTCTATTTACAGGGAGCATGATCACAGAGTTGGATGAGTTTTCAAAGGTCATGAACCTGAAAATGATCAGTCCAACAACTTTCTATGACATACAGAAGACATACCTCTATCCTGCCATAGAGGACATCGAGGACAGAGATATAAGATACTAGTGAAAGTCTCTCTTGAACAAAATCCAGAAACAACTAAAAACAAGAAAGAGGAACCAGTAGCCCCAAAGTTGGCTCATCTGTTTGGAGATTGGCAGTATGTACGAGGGCTTTATGCCAAAATTGACTGAAAATGATTGGTTGTGCTTCAAATTTCAACTGCTGTTTCTATCAATATAATCAATTATTTTTTGCTCTCATCCCAAAGAAATGACACACCTAGATATTCTTTGAAGTATTGTCACTACACGACAAACTTGGTGCAGGTACATTCTACTGAGTGGCAATAACATAATAGTACAAGTGCAGCTTGCAAATTTCATATCTTTAACCCTCATCTTTCTTTTGGTTTCTTATAGGTCAATGAAATCTCCAGCTCTGTGGCCATGGAAACTTTAAAACTGTAGTCTGGGTGAATACTCTTTTCTGATTGGCCAGCAGGTGTGCATTAAAACTGTATTGCACACATAGTTCAGCTCAAGTTTAATCACCATTCTAAATTCATCCGCTACCCAACCTGTAACCATAGCAACATTAAAGAGCACAGCTGTCAAAGCTTACTCGTCATAAAGTTTTGAAGAATGGGACACAGCAGAGGAAAAAGAAATGAAGAAAAGAAAGAAACCAAGTGAAAAACAGCACAAGGAACTGACACCTAGGAAGCTTAAAATGATAGAAGAAAAGGATGAGATTAATAAAAAAAAAGGCAACAAAATGGGAAGTTAATGTACTGAGAGACTTTCTCTACCAAAAACAAAAGAGCACTGATTTGGAGACATACTCTGCAGTTATGACACCTTATGTGAATTTTATGCCTTGGTTCAGGTTAGCGGTGAGTAAAGTGTGGCAAGTTGTCTTTATTACATAACCTTTCAATTTTGAGTGAAAAACTTTCACCAAAAAATTATGAACACTTTTATTTTATATTGTTGGCAAATGACCATGGTATATGCAGGATAGTCAGCTTGTAAGTGTGTGTTAAATGGTTTAAAGGCACGACATGGAGGCAAAGAACCATCTAATGTGAAGCGGAGGGTGGTTTCTTCCGGAGAATAGCCACTCTCAGCAGTCATATATATATATAGGCAAAATGCAAAACTGTACTCATTCAGTAATGTGTTGAAAGTGATTGTCTGAGCTCTGTCTTTTGTTTCTTCTATCTTTTACATTAATTTGATAAAACACTGGGAGTTTTTGTTTCTTTTTACTTATATTCAGTAGCTGTTTTTATATTGTTTATTTTGGTAAAACTGTTTGGTTCCTGTTCAGGATGAAATTCTTTGGCCCTGAAAGTTATAAAAGTAGTGTTAAAAAAATAAGTATACCAACTTAAGAGTATCTGCTTGAGCATTCATTCTGAAAAAAATATAAGCAATTGCCTACATTACCACAACCATACTTATTATTTATAATCCTCCCAGTTCAATGTGAAGCCTGACAATAAATATTGTTGAAATATTATTGAATTCTGCTTTCTTTGATTTGACAGTCTGTTGTTGACTACATACAGATGTTGATACATTAGACATTATGATGTTCTGGACCTTTGCTTGAGGAAATTTTCTCTAACTGAACCTCTTTGAATTTTAATTTTATACCCCTAGTGTAGAGGATTAATTGAAAAGATATGAACTAAACTGAAAAAACCTAGCAAGAGAAAAACTTTGTCTATTTAAATATTTAACAACAACAGTAAATAATACAAGAAAGAGAGGTTTGTATCCTCATAAGTGAGTGTGAACTGTGTGTAGATGCAGCAGTAAGGTCTGTGAGCGACCTGGCCATGTTCTTGTAGCTGCAGCAGGTGGGCGGCCAGGAGTGAGGGGAGGTGGGGGGGCATTTATCAGCCCTCTGTGGCTGTAGTGGCTGTAAGTAAAGCAATGCTCACTGGGAGTCGAGCTGGCAGCAGTTTTCTTTGGATCGATCTGCAGTGCTGCTCCAGTTTATGACAAAATAGTTCACAACATGGAATGCCACCTGCCAAAGTGGCTAGTAAGAGTGACTGTGTTAGACACCACTGCTGAATTCTACCCACATTTGCTACCCGCAGGTGCTAATGTCAAGCCCTGTTGGTGTGTATTCTGGCCCTGCATGTTTTATATGTTTCCCTGTTCTAACACACCTGATTCAAATGAACATGCAGGGCAGGGGACTGGATTGAGAGACCCCAAGGTATGACACCATTCAATAGAAAAGGGTCAACAACAGCAAAAAGTGTACATTGAAGGAACTTTATTTAAAAATCAGAAGGAGCTTTATTTAAAGAATGCTCATCATTACCTCTTGTATCCGTGGAGTGCTACCTGTCTGGGGTGCATGAACGACCTCTGTTTCAAGCTGTTGTGGGAGGTCAGTACCGGCATCAATGTTCCACTCAGCCAAAAAGTTCTCTTTGTTTATCTCGCAAACATTGTGCAGTATGCAGCAAGCAGCAACAATGTCAGGCATTGTAGAAATATCCACATCTTTGCGCTTGGCAAGACACCAATGGCCCTTCAAATGTCCAAATGCATTTTTGACCACCATTCGAGAAGAGTTTAAATGGTAGTTGAAGTTGTTCTGTTCAGGAGTCAGGCAATGGTGATGGGTGAACCCTTTCATTAGCCACTTCTTCACAGGGTAAGCTGCATCTCCAGTGCGATGGATGGGTACCTCCACATCGTCTACAGTCATGGATTTCTGTGCAGAAAAATAAAATACACATAGATTTGTTCTAGGTTAGATTGTTACTTACTATATTGACGTGCTGGTGGAAACACTGTCACACACATACATACACACTCACAAAAAGCCTAGCTGGGAAATGGAGCACTGTCATTGTTGATACGTACCTCACAGGCAAACAAGTGACCATCTTGTTCTTCAGCCATCTGGAAGGAAGGAGAGTTGCCAAGCACTCTTGCGTCAGGTGTTTGACCGGGCCACCCCGTGTATATATCTATGTAGCTGAACAAAAGAAACCACCATGAGCAAAATATACCACATTTCAGCAGTTAATATTTACCTACAATGATAACAGAGCTGATATTTAATATGTATTATATAAATAATGTAAGTAGTAATTACCAGAAATTGTGGTCTACAACCCCTTGCAGTACAAAGGAATACCATCTTTTCCGAATGTAATAAGAAGCTGGATCATCCCTCGGAGCGATAATGGGAATGTGACCTCCTTCGATGTCTCCTGCACCAGGGCTCCAGACTAACTTTTTTCACCATCGTCCCGAAAAACAATTTTAATCATCCCGAAGTGAATGTAAACCATCCCAAAATCAAAATGTTGTTTCTTTACTTTATTATAATCATCTGCAATTGTTAGTTGTTGGTGGAGTTGCTGCTTTCAGTAATTGTAAATGTTTTATGTATTTATATTTATGTAGCCTACTATGTATTCTGCCTGCTGCAGTCCTGTTTCTGCTCCTGATAACCCATGCGATCTGGAAAGATTGTGAGTGCACCAATTTCTCTAGCAATCTCTATTATATAATTGTAGAAAAAATTGTTATTAGTGACTGTATATCTCTTAGTATTCCCTGTTAGTTTGCTTAGCTGTGAGTTAGTAAATCATGCCTGATGAAAAATGAAGATGTGGAGTAGCAGTGGACCGCAGCTCTGCACTGTTCACATTTTGGAGAATGTAATTAATATTTTCCTTATTGATGACATATTTATCTCACCACCCGCAACCCATCCGCTATTAATCAGAACATTATGACCTGACCCGCTCAATCCATGGATTAACCATGGTGCCCCCAGATATAACTGTAATCCACACATCACTACCATCCACGTACAAGTTATGTTTAATTAGTGTTTAAGCTTAGATTATAATACAATAGACCACGATAATAATATATTGAAATGGTCTAAATGTATGGTTTAGCTAATATACTCACACACAGCCAGGATGGCGCCTGGCTAAAGTTTGCTAGCTAGTAGCAAGCAGCTGGCTAGACTATTTCAATCCGATGACTAATAAAAAATACATCCATCAAAATTTGGGGTTTGTAGGCTTACTTGGTTTCGATGAAGGCGGTGCAGTGCTCTCTTGGTGGTAGATCTTTGTTTTGTTTAACCAGCACAATATATTTGCGAGGTCATGCCAGCAGGCCGTTTGTGACTGAGGGGATAGAGGGATCGGTACTGTGGGAACAGTTCAGGTCTCACGTTGAGTAGCCAGCAAGTAATAGTAACTATAGTAACAGCATGAGAACACGCGATCCGTTGTAGTCAGTGCTCCTTTCATCCCAGAGACATCCTGGGGAAATCTCTGTTCGTCCCAAACACATTTTCTGTCATCTCCAGGATGAAGGGATGCTGTTGATTTCGAGCCCTGACCTGCACTTATAGGGTATCCTCGCATTGCAAATCCATATAGGATCTTCTGAAGTTGTTCCCCTTTTCGCACGTAAATGAAACGCTTGAATAGGATGTCCTTTAGAGCAGATGTACTTCATGCACCAGGCCCCATACAGTGGACAGTCCTACACCAAAGAGACAGCTTATTGTTCTATACTCGCTCGTTGTGGCATACCACCAAAGAACAACGGCCAGTCTCTGACGCGGTTCAAGTGGGTTCCACCATTGTTTAATCTTTCATGTTAGTGCAGGTTTCACCAGACGTAACACATACTCAACATACACTGGGACATGCGATAATGACGTTTCCACTGCACATCAAAGTTCTGCAAAACATCTTGCTCAGAGTATTTTTCCCTACTCGGTCTTTTGCGCTTCCATATGGTCTTCTCACGCTGCAGCTTTCTTTCTCTAGCGGGATCATTGTGCATGGAGTGTAGCTGTTTCGTACTCTTTCCTGCTTGCTTAAAATATGCTTTTCACTCTTTCATTGATATTGAGCATATGTCCAAATACATGTAGTATTGATAAACGCAATCATTCATCATTAAGGATGGGTCAGTAGGGTCGTCCGCCAGTTTCGATGTCTTGTAAACAAAACACTGCGTTTTCCGCAGCATCCTTTTTGCATCATATCCTGCCTCCTGCTCACTCTACCCAGGCGCCACCTCTCACCTAAACCAAATGGAGTATTTCCAGTAGGTGAGAACATGTCTGACATGGACAGTCTCCTGTAGTGTGCTACATGTGTGAAAAGGCAACTCTAGACAACGTCCAGACCTGATTCTTCAGACATTGTCTGGAGTTCATATGAGAACACGGCTTTTGACGCATCCTGCAAGCAGATGCTATCAAGCAAAAAAAAAAAAGGTTTGTCTGCCTTCCATTAGCAAATCCGTGGGCTTGGTCAAGATTTTACTTGTCAAGAGTGCAGAGGAGGTATTGTTGCTTCAAGAGGGCCAACTACTGGCATGTGCATTAGTCTCTCTTGCCTTAATGGGTCAGTTCACCCAAATTACAAGTGACATTGTTCTATTTATTTCTGGTGGTATCACTTGTAATGCAATACAATTGCGGTGAATTAACCTATATTTGTGGTATTTAAATGTAGGTTATGAGACTGAGATTTCTACATTGGAGGTGAATGGAACTCTGAGTAATCCACAGACTTTGCTGCCAATAGTTTTCACTGGAACTACTTTTAAACTGAAGTCCGTTTGTAATCTGTATCTGTAATGCTTTGAGCACCACACAAACATCAGCACATAAAACTGAAACAATCCGCATGGCTTGATATCACTTGTTATATAAAAAGATACCACTTTTTTTTATTTGAGTGAACTGACTCATTAAGAGTGCTCTTATGAATTGGGTGCAGTCACTTAAGAAAAAGCTACATTTCCTTGAGGACTGAGTGAAACTTATAGTGAGAATTCCATACTTGTGTATGGAGTGGTTTAAAAAATGAATAGACTTTTTTTTTTTTTTTTTTTAAATATTCTTGTTTGCTTTCTTGATGAGAGATCTGCAACTAGGTTGACTTTTATCACTCTAAGTTATTTGTTGTGTATGTCTATGTATGGATTAATTGCTAACTGCTTACATTGTTTCTTTGGAGAGAAAAAAAAGCACACCCTCTTTGCCCACAGACACACACTCCATTCCCCTCTGCCAAAGCCCAGTCTCATTCCAAGCATACCACTGCCGTCCCCTGTATTTGATCGGATAGATTGAGTCATTAAGCCCATCTGACACGAGCAATGGCCTTCCATGATAAGAGTCAAAGTTTGCTCCAATGTGGAAAGATGTTTGGGCCTCCTTGATGAAGGGGCCGCCTGATGGCTCAAGCAGGGTGGTGGAGGCGGGGGGTTGTGAGGGGGAGGTGGCGTTGGAGGCTGTCAGCAGGCATGGACTGGGGTCACTCCACGCCAGGCCTTATTAGGTCCCCATCAGCAAAATGCGGGCTGTCAGGCCACGCATTGAAATAGAGGAGGGCTCCTGGTGCGCCTTCTGCCGCTCAGCACCAACTTTCTGGCTCGATGGTCATGATCAAACCCGTCTGGCCCAGCCCTCAGCGATGCCTTGTGTCACTCCATTAAACAGAATGTATTACTGGTTTCACGCCACGTTAAGAAGGTGACAGGGAAAGTCAACTTGACCTTGAATGCTCCAGTGACTGTAATTCCTTCTCAGATGTGTTAATCAACAAACTCATCAGATATCTCAACAGTCTGCTTTTTAGAGAAATAAAATGACACAAAGTTAATGAGGGAGTGCCAAACAAGTTAAGAGTCAGTTTTAATGACGGTGAACACTGTTTGTGGGTAATGCTACATATTGATCTAACTTTCAGTGTATTCTAGCTTGAGCCCTTCCCAAACACAACTCATGTCAGAATAAATGCGGAGACTTAATTGTATGCAATTATATCGAAGTTCACATCTAACAGACCTGCTTCTAGCTGCTGCGCCCAATGAAAACTTTCCCATCTGCATGTTTCACTGTCAGTATTTTGGTTCGTGTAGCCAAATAAAAGAGGACAGAGTCTTCTAAATATTCATCAGTGCAAAAAAAGTGGAATCTTGGTCAAAATAAACTGAAGACAGCAGACAAATGCCACATTTACTCTGTCCAATAACAGTACCTGTTGACCAAGTTGGAGGACTTGACAGGCACTAGTTGCACTACTGGAGCTGCACAACATCACACAGTGATTTTGCCCAAGCACTTCTCAGAAATTGTGAATCCAGTAATTGAAAATATTGATTTAGTATTTGCTTTCAAGAAAAATAAGAACAATCTACAACTGTTACAAATTACACAACACAAAATATGTGCAACAAACTTTTAAAAAAGACTGCAGATGTATTAAGGGTCTTTTCTGCTGTAATCACAAAAATACCTCTTCACATTTGACTTATTTTGTGACCCTCAGTGACATTCATACACTGGAGGGGGGAGCAAAAATGTGGGACCGAGTGGACAGACTCCATAAAAATAATGAAACTTCATTTGAAAGGAAAATAATCAAGTGCCTGGTGGATCTCAAAGAGCAATATTTGGTTTGGACCTTGTGTATTTGAACTGCAAAGCTGAGTATCAGCTGCAGCACAGCGTACGTGCCGTAGACAGAGCTCTCACTGCCCTTTCACTCCCCCTGAAAAGCACTGCTCTCATAATACTTACAACAATCATATGTTAAAATGCTGGTTTCACATGACATGCAGGTAACATAAATAGAAACCCATTAATGTATATTAGGCAAAGGCATATTGCAGGTTATCATATTACACTAAGTTCTCCACATTTATAGTGAAGTCTTTTTTTTTTTTTTTTTGGTAGTTTCCATAAACCTACACAGTCCAAAACACAGGATCTTTGGCAGCATGAAGCAGGGCTGCCATTTTGTATTTGAGCAGTTCTTTAGCCTGAAGTTTTATAGCCTGAACTCAACAGCTACAATATTGTGACCTGATAAGTTGATTCAGTCTTTTTAACCATGATAGCAGTGTGGCTCTTGGGATTGCATGTCCAGACTGAAATATCTGAACAGCCATTAGATGGATTGCAAAGAAATTTGTAATAAGTGTTAAAAGGTGGTGTTTATTCACAAAAAATATTATTAAACTAGAAATAATAATAATAAAAAAAACAAAGACATGGGAAATTCAACAAAATAACTTTGTTATCTTAAGAAAAGAGGGCAAACAAAAAGCTACAACTCGCCTCACAGCAAGCTGCCACCTACTCTCCTACTACTATCACTGTAGACCAGTGACTGGTGTTTTACCTTCTCAGCAGCCTCACCTAAGTGGAACCTACCATCTGCTCAGGTAACCATAGGGTGAACTAGACTGATACAAAGCTTTTAAAGCATGCAGGACAACAAACAAACATTAACATAGAATTTCTCCATCACTGCTGACAATCACAATTTCCATGGAAACATACACACAGCCATGAAAGCACCAAGTTCAATAGAATGTCTTTTACTACAGAGCTGTTTTACCCTCAATTTGACAGAGCAGAGTCAAGCACTGCTTAGAGGACCTAATGATGCACACCTGTTTTCACTATCACTGATTAAGCAGGTGATCCGAAAGAACTTCAACAAAACCTAACCTTGTGTAACAAAAACTACTCAGCTGAAACTTGTATCCTGTTAGTTGTGTAACATGACTGACAAATTAATAGATTTACTGAAACAATAGACTGAAATTAATGATTTAACACACACACAAAAAAACATTACTAATGCTGGGAACCAGGGCTTAGTAAAAGACGAGAAACCTTTTCACAGTGACTCTTTGGCAATCCCATGACTTCTCAGCTGAACCATGAGTTTGACGTGTGGTCGAGTGAAATGTCTTGACAAATACTGGATGAATTGCCATAAAATTTGGTACTGATATTCATAGCCCCCTCAGGATGAACTGCAATAACATTCATCATCCGGTTAAATTTTGAATTTGTCCATTACTTTGATTTATGACCAAACACCTGCAAAACTAATGATATTCCCACCAGCCTCAGCTGTACTTTGTGTTTAGCAAATGTTAGCATGCTAACACGCTAACCTAAGCTGGTGAACTTTATATCTGCTACACATGAGCATGTTTGCATGGTGACATTAGAATTTAGCCCCATGGGGTAACACAGGTGTTACTAATAACATTAATGATGGCTCTTTTCTACTCAAGTGTCCCAGTAAGCTACAACAGTGTGACAATGAGCCAATATACAATTTAATACAGTACAATTTAAAATGTATTTATTCACAGCTGTGCTTTTTCTTCTGTCTTATGTCAAAATATATTCTCTGAAAAAGACTTTTTCTCAAAGTTGCATAACCTGAACAGAACAGCTGAAATACTAACTTGTATGACTTTGTTTCAAACTGGTTCTATTCGTCTTCAGGGTTAAGGATGCCTAATGTTTGTTACCATATGTGTTCATGATATTTCTACCTCATTCCTCTGCATAATAATGACTAAATACTAAGAAAAATATAAAGCTGTCCCTTTCGTCAAGGTCTGTCCTCCAAACAATTAGAGCCTTTTTTTCATTCAAAATGTCCAATATCTACAGTATCTACACACAATTTGAAATTTGCATAGCATCATACACATTGGGAATAAAGCTTTTTGGAAAGCAAAAATTGGAATGGTTCATTATAGAGCCACTGAGTTTCCTGATCCATAGTTCATGTGTCCCCAGTGGTAGCACAATAGAAGCCAAGATGGCAAGATACAGTAGAAAATACAGTAATATTCAGTGGTTGGTAGGCAGTTGGATCATGGTCATATTAGAGAGCCAGTAAACCACAAGTCTAGAAAGACAACCTGACTGCTTTTCCATCCACACCCAGGATCCAATAACAAACTCACTCTGCAAATTCCCCCGATGACAGCCGGCTCCCGATAAGTTGATGGCCGCACTGCCTCTGTATGTGGGCCAAGGCAACGAAACCAGAGAATGCTCAATCTCTGCTACCAGTGCCAGCTCAGGCCACGGCCCTCTTACCAACTCTCTGCTTCCAACCTACGTACCATACAAGAATGGTTATCTGGCATGCAGAATCCTTTCAAACTATGTCTTCAGGAGAGTGTTAGTCACCGAGTAATAATGAATGACTCATAGTCATGTTTGATTTGATTGTCATTGACAATATGTCTGTGGGTAGTCACAAGAAAACGTGTACCAGTTGTGAGCTTTAAGCAGCATGATATAGAATACTATAGGGTCCCTTAAAGGATAAATTGCATGTTTCTTCCTGCTGGTGTCTTGTGTTGCACATACAGCACATGACACTAGTATCAGTTGAAACATACTTGCAGTGCTTGACATGTTTGCACTACTCTGAGCTAATCAGGCTGATTAAAACTGAATATGATGGATTGATTTTCCTGGTAGATTTCATCCTTAAATCTTAACATATTCTTGATATTACTCATATTTTCTGTCCCTATCTCACGATAATAAGAATGAGTTAGAATTCTGTTTATATTGACCTCAAAAACCAGGTCAAACAACAAACTACTTTCACAAGAGGAATTTAGCGCACATGATTATCTGCAACATAGTTACTGGGAATGACTTGATAAAATGCTATTTCTGACTTCTGCAACCTGGCTCTAAATGTGCATACAAAAAACTGAGTTGACAAACAAAATTGCAGCCTGCAAAGCTGTGTACACTGTAAAACCACAAAGCGCTGAACACAGAAAATCTCTTTTTTTAGTGCCACGATGAAAGATGTGATTAATACGATCTGCGGCTGACTTGGATGGGTTCCTGTAACCGTACCTTGAACACATGTTTTTGCTGAGGAGTTGAAAGATGGCACTCTCAGGGCCAAAATTGACTGCCTCCAACCTTGAGGAGACATTACTCTGATTTACTTCCCCTCTCAATTCTGCCGCAACTGTTTTATGCATAAAGACTCCAGCGGAGAGGGTTAAAACGGAGAGTTAAGAGGGGAAACACAGGGAGACACAGAGAGCAGCCACAAGCATTGTTTATTTTCACAGGAACATTCCAGGAGTTGACAGCTATTCCCTTGTCTGGAGAGCTGAATCGCAGTGCAATTTTCCAGACTCCAGACACAGTGTGTGAACTCCCACTAAGACTGGTCTGGGACAATGAAGAATGAGTCTCTTATTCACACTTCCACTGTGATGATAGTCACAGTAGGAAGGGTTACAAAGCTTGTTAACTCATTCATGGAAACACACCAATGTGGAAAAAGGTGAAGTGCATGGACAAAAAAGGGGATCATTTCAAAATTCAGCCATTCCTTTCAGTGTGTTTTACTATAGCTCACTGCTGAATTTTTTTTTTAAAGCGGAAAGACAAGCTAAGGCTTTTCTTTGACTGCCCGAGAGAGAGAGAGAGAGAGTTGACTCGCTCACTTGAGATCTATATTTGAATTCTAGGGTAGCATTCCAGTGTCCGCTCTCCACGTGGCTGCTGCACCGGGCTCTCTAGAAATGTCAGGGTAACCAGATCGTTACACGCTTGAGTCCAGTTACACCACCATTAACGACCGTGAAAAAGATCCACACGCTGACCCCAGAAAAAGAGCCCCAAATTAGCATACATATTTAAAGTGCCTGGTCTTTGGTTGCAGGAAGGTGTTTCATAAGATTCACACCCAAGCTCTCACTGCACGTTTACTCATGAGGTTTGGATTAAAGCAAGAAAAGATACGTGATGTCAGTGTTCATCTAAAATGGGGAACATTAAAGCAGTAATTTAACATTTTGGTAAATGCCTTCATTCACTTTCTTGCCAAGAGTTAGATGAGAAGATTGACATCGCTCTCAAGTCTGTCCAGGAAATACTGGTATCTTCTCATCTAACTCTGGGTAAGAAAGCAAATAAGCATATTTACCAAAATGCTGCTTTAAATAACCAGTTGTGCTGTACACTTGATTAGCGCTTAGCATAAAAGTAATTACATTTTTAGACTGCTTTATCCTGACGTTAAATAGAATCTGGGCTAACTATTCCTCATCTTTATAAAATTTTTTAGTCGCGCATTCTTACAACAGAATTGTAGTAATGCATATAACCCTGCTGCATGATGACTCTCAGCACATCCCCGAGCAGGAATGAAAAAAATGTTATTTTCTGAAAATTTAAATATATCTTCCAATTTAAAGTTACTTTTCAGGCACTTTAAGGTGAGTAGGGATGTGCAGTTGCTGGCTAAGTAATGATGCAAGCATGATGCAACAGAGAAAATAGTACAGGCTCACACACAAGTAAAGTTACTGGTATGTTCAGTCACTGGGGTTGAACGGGTCAAACAGTTAATCCACATATTCCTATGGGCTCTCAGTGTTTTTACAAGATGGAGCTGCACCCCTGTGTATCATCGAAATGTTCCCCATTGTCTTGAACTGCAATGACTTATAATCATGAGGGACATAAAAATTATGACCTCTGCTCTCTCATGTCTGCTGGTCAATCACAGTATGTCTAAATATATGTTTCAGCCTATATCCATTATGGCTACCATCTGGAAACTCAAGTAGCATATTTGTGATTTATGTTTCCTATCAACAAACTCCACCCGTCTTAAGCTCTAGCAGCTAAGCCTCACACAGGAACGGTTGAAGAGTCAGCAACGGAAAGGGAACATTATCAGCAGACTATTAAACAGTGTCCTGCCAACAGGAGGTGGTGAGAAAAAAACAAAAGCTTGTCTTAAGGCAAGCTGGTAGGAAATGTTTTCTTTTTCAAAGTGTGTTATACCCCCTGGTGATAAAAAAGGGACCAGAAAGAAAGAGGGCGAGTTGTTGAAAAGCATGAAAAAAGTTTACTCAGCCCCAGGTGCAGGGTGTCCCCTGCTGATGTCTTTTCACAAACACTTTGTTCATTTGTCTGGTTGATGGGGTGGCTGGACAGCTTACTGGACTGCTGCCTGGTCACTGGGCCAGTTCCTGAGTGGAACATCAAGCTCAGCTAACATGTACAACAATCCCATCCGTTTTCTTTGTCTCTCTATTGCCCACATGTAGTGTGGCACAGCAGACTGAGATTTAGAAGTTTCATGAAGCTAACCTCATGCTCAGAGTGTCCAGTAAGTTCAGTCCGTTTGTCTCCCTTATCTGTCATTTCTCTAGTAGGTGCTACTTCTTTGCCTCAGTAAAAATAGGTACGCCTACCTCCGCTGTGCTTCCCAAATGTCTGCTAACCAGTAAATGGACGCCACCTCTGGGCACTCCGTTTGTCTGGCCAAAGCCCCCAGGGCTCAGTGGGCACTGCGTCTCACTGCTGGCACAGACACGCTATTCTCTGTTTGATTCCTCAGTTTCAAAGAGCTTTGCTGGGTGTAAGCCGTCTCCTCTCATTGTTTGGTGATCTTGCGGCCAGGCAGGGGGTTTAGAAAAGTGTGTTACCAGCCCGTCCCCATCATCCCACAACAGCTCCAGCAGAGGGGCTGCTGCCATCTTCATTTACAGTGCTTTCGTGCATGTCAATGTTGCATAGTTAACGGCCCTCTATTGACGGTTCTGTTCAGCGCAGATCAGCAGGGGTCAATTAATGAGCAGCCCCTGACCATCAGATCCCAATTATGGCTTTCAGAGCACTCCACCATGTGCCCCTCAAATACCCAGCTCCATTTGCCTGATAATTGTGTAATTAGAGTTTGTATCAATAATTGAAGCACCAACAGGGACATGTATTATTCTCCTTTTTGCCTCATTTGCTAAATTGCAGGAACATTTTTGCTAAGGATGGACTGAGAAGTGGACCGATCTGCATTATTTATTAGAATTATGAAAGCCTCTGAGATCACTAACACTACTGTTTACTACCCATTAGAGATATGTCATTTGACATCAAAACTGGCCAGACTAATCCTAGTTAAATTATGTCCCTCTTTTCCCCAAGGGAGTTTAAAACATTTCCAAGTTGTAAAAGAAGTATTTCGATTATTTTTCTAAGTAGTAGTATAAATACCACACTAAATATACGCCATTACAAGTGAAGGCCCTGCAGTCAGGTTTTACTTGAATTAAAGTACAGAAGTATTGCCAGCAAAATGGACTTCAAGCATCACAGGTAAAAGTACTCATTATGCAGAATGGCCCCTGTCAGTGTTACTGTAGTGCTGCCACTTCATATACAATAAAGGGTAGAAGATGTTGCTTGGCACTGTAGAACTTTAAAGGTGAGGTTGAAGAAGTAGCTTGATAGGCAAGAGTTAGTGCAAAAAAGGTTTATTAACAACAAATTTAACAGAACAAAGGTAAAAATGAACAAGCTGCCACCTTCTCTCCTACAACTATCATGATACCGTAGACCAGTGATGTCACATTAGGGCTGCAACTAATGATTATTTTCATTATCAATTAATCTGTCGATTATTTTCTCAAATTATTTCGAAAATTGTGAAAAATGTTGATCACAGTTTCCCATAGCCCAAGGTGACATCCTCAGATGTCTAGTTTTGTCCACAACCCAAAGATACTCAGTTTACAGTCATAGAGGATTAAAGAAAGCAGAAAATATTCACATTTGAGAAGCTGAAATCAGAGAAATTGGAAATTTTCTTCTTAAAAAATGAATCAAAACAATTCATCATTTGTCAAAATAGTTATCAATTAATTTAATGGCTGGCAACTAATCAATTAATCAACTAATTGTTGCAGCTCTAGTCATAATAATTATATATTGTTAAAATTATAAATGCTTTAATGTGTGTAAACATAGACCGTACACTTGTATCAATAATACTCCAGTATTTGAACATTGGCTGCAAGCATTTTGCATGACAAGGTGTCTTATTTTTTTGTTCTTTTCAAATAATAGAAATCTGGTATTTGAGTGAAACTCTTGTATTGCAGTTTCCTGGTAATAGATACTGGTTATAGCTTTCACACACACTCAGAATCCATACACAAAACACCATGAAACACAGCCTGTTGCTCTTTTGAAAAGACCTTGGGGCAATTCAGTGATAAGCACTTCCTCCAAACACAATGCCTGATTTTTCTTTGGTACTCTTCCTAACCCGTATCCTGTGACAGCTTTCCCCAATCATGATGTCAATAAAAGTACGTCTGCCCTTGTTTTCTTTCTGCCCCATAAATGTTTGACAAGACAGCCTTATTACGGGAGAGGAATGTTATTTTTCACTTTTCTGACTTCCTCAGCTACATTGTCTGTCACTGTCCCTTCAGTAGGTTGTACCACCATTTCCCATACAGTGCAGCCTCATGACATAAAAATGAATACAACTTTGACTTGACATGTGGTAATGAGACATTTGACAGCTATGACAGTCATGTAGCTGACAGTGCTGCAGTCTGCCTACAGTTTGGAACAGTATGCTATGCAATCAATATCTTGAATAGAAATGGCAGGAGAGTGAATCCCTCAAATTAGCATGAGAACTTTAACCAAAATTGTCCATAAAATAAACTTGCATATGGCTAAGCTCATCTTAAGCATACATGGAAATCAAACCACAGCCTGGAGAGAGAGAAAGAGAGTAATTAATTCTAATTGGGATATTTCTGCAGGACCGGGGAACGACTGAGTAAATGTTACTCTGGAGCAATGTTTTTGATGGAGCCAGAGCCCCATATGCTGTACTCAGGAGCACATCTGTGCCCAGTGCCCATGGAGAAATCCCCTAGCAGAAAACACTTCAATACTGCAAGGAGGGGAGGGAGAGAAAGTAAGACACCGCAAGCATTATTATGCCAGCCGGCAACAAATATCCATCCTAATTGCTCCACAATTGTATTAAACTAGCTATTATGTAGCAATTAAATTTGTTTAAGCCCCAGCTCCAGTTACAGGTTTCAGCGTGACTAATTAAAAACAAGGGAGCAGGAAAACCCCAGGCAGAAGCTTTCCCTAAGCTGGAGCTCCAGCTCCCCCGTCATGACTGTATTTAGAGTGTCAATCAAGGCAGAGTCAGAGGCAAGTCATTCAGGCAGCCTTTTTGATTCAACCTATTCACTCCTATAAGCCCTTTATCTAGACTGTCTCTGTATAGTCCCAATTATCCCAAAGTGCCATGCATTTGCGTTGAACAGAAAGTGAAGAGGCCAGTCTTTCCAATGTACTGCCCTTACCCTGTGCTGTAGATTGCCCAAGTTACAGGATATGAATAATGTTTTATATACATATTCATACACATGTTTATAATCCATTTACCCTGGTCAAAAAGTGCCAACTGCAAAAACATCAAATATCTAGCAGTGCATGGTATGTTTTCCATTGCACCATCTGCAGAAATGGTAATGCTGTTCTGTATTCAAGGTCCATTTAGTGTGTTTTGGCCAAAGTCCAGCAACGCTGAGGCTGTTTCTGCCTTCCCGTTCAGGTCATTAGAGGTGAGATGCAAACTGATGAACACACAGAGTACAATAATGAGCCATGAAATGAAAGTGAAATTAATTGGACCCCAATAACGAAAAGATTAACAGAGATTGATTATCCAGTCTCTTTGGCTGTTTTTAGCAGATTTAAAATTGTTTTTGCACTCAAATTAGCATAATTCGTCACAACAGCTGCTAAGATTGGAAGCAAAACATACATAGAGCTTGACGTACTCTCAACAGTAACTTTGGACAATACTTATGTTTTCTTAGTGCTTTAGTTTGCTCTCCAGTGTTGGACAAGTTATATGACATTATTAGAGATTTAGTTTGCATTACTTTACTAATTACTCAACAGCAAAAGTAATTTGTTACACTACCTAGGACATTATATTCACAGCACACTTCAGCCCTAAAACAACATCAGAGCGTCCATTGCCACATCACATTTTCTGTACATAAGTAGACACAGAAAATGAGGCATTGTGGTTTAACCATAGACTGTATATAAAGATGAACGTAGCGACATGTAATGTGAGGTGCACACTTGGGCTAACGTTAGCACAATTTAGCTAAAGTAGCTAACAGGGCAGGCATCGTAAACAAGTGACATTAAACTTACTGAAATATTGCCACAATAGTCCGACTCAGTGTGGGTCCCAGGGCCAGGAGGAGCAGCAGGTGAGCCAACTGTCAATCATAGCTGTCAATCAATGCCCACAGGGAAGATATCAAAGATACTATAAGTCTTCAGATCTTACTAATGGAGCAATCATTTCCAAAACAACCACCAACACACTTAATAGAGGGCCAAAATTTTGCAATTGAGACCATAATGACTCTGAAAAAATGACTGACTTATTATTTCTAGAGATAAGTTTATACTTTTTGAATGGGAGTCAGTTGGAGCCAGCATCTAGTGGCTGTCGGTGGCATTGCACTTTAAGGTACTTCCGCATTGGCTTCAACCTCATCCCGCAATAGTTGCTGATTGGGTTTAACAAGCAGCCAACCTAAGTATTTTAAGGTATTTAGCATCTATCAACAGCTAATGTTAGCTGCGGTGACTGCATGCAACACTACAGAAGTCCTCTCTGCACAGTGAAGCTGTGAGTTTTACTCACCCTCCAACATGGAACAAAACATATGCAAACCAGCTTTGCACACAATGTGTAAATAAGACAACTTTGGAGTTTTACCTTTCTCCCCTTTTGTAGACGCTAACTGCTTCCCCATGCCTCCAGCTCTCGCATCAAGTGAATACTCCCCTGAATGCAGATATGCAACAGAGTAACAGATTTACTGGGATTAGTAATGTAATTGCTGAATTTCAAATTGTTTTCACTTAAAAAACCTGTAACTGAAAAAAGTAATTACTGCTGTAATACTGTATTATTAAGTAATGCTTTACTACCCAACACTGTATCTCTCACATTTATCATGAATGGGACTGTAGCGCAATGTAATACACTTCTCTGTTGAACCATACTGTACTGTAACTCAGTACTGTGTGAGTTAATGTGGCCAAGTGTAGACACAAGAGGCAGCAAATCCCAGCCCAGCTGCAGGCTGTCAGGGCTCATCTCACATTGACACACTCCTGGCCTTTGGTGTGTTCCTGCCTGGACTTTGAGGCTCTCAGTAAACAAGTTCAGGGGATCTCAGACTGGCCACGACACTGGCAGAGAGGAACTCCACAGTTTCACTTCACATGTCAAGTGTGGGTCATGTTTCAGGGGAGTTGTTATGAAGGGAGTTGCTGTCAGCTCATCTCTCTTTACAGCAAATGTATTTCTGCATGAAAATCTTGCATAGTGCAGTTTCAATAACAGGAAAGAAACTGCAATCTATTAAACTTCACTCTTAAGCTGAATCATATAAAACAAAAGACATCGGTGAACTTCTTGGGCCTTCAAAAACAGTTCACCAGTGGAATAATTTCAAGTAATTAAAGACTGGAAGTATTTAATGACCATTCATGAAAATATCTCAAATCCACCTTAGACAGCAGTTCCAGCTATCACACAATCAGCACAGTTTGCCTTTTGCATAGAAGCAATAATGAGTTCAAATTTGTCTCATAAAACCTTCATTGTTTCAAGAGGCTTGGATTGCTCCATGTGGGGTTAAGGACTATGTGCAGTGAGTTTCATACTCTATGTGGACTGCAGCCTGTCTGCCAGAAGTAATAACACGAGTGATTATGTCTCATTACGCCAACTGTAGATGCTTGTGTACTTTCTTCCCATTGTCCTTGAGTGGTTTGGCTCCCAATTACTAAGTTTGTTTTTGGGGGATATGTGAGAAATGTCCCTTAATCTTTAGAAAACCACGGTTCCTCTGTAGCCTCGAGCGAGAGTGACAGTGAGGAAGTGCCAGAAAGGAAAGGAATTTGTTAGGGAGAATGCGACGTCAATCACAAATGCCAAGTTAAACACAACAACCTCATGCTGCATGGAAAAATACATTTCAAATGGATTTTGTAATATGCTCTATTTGCAGGCTATTTTTGAACAACATCATGTTTTAAACATAATTTTAATCACTAAGATGGTAATTAAGCTGCATAATCTTTGTTTTAACATTTTATTTAACTCAATGCAGTGAAGAAGTACAACACATGGATAGTTTGCACTAAAACTAAAACTATTTATTATCATATAATATAAAGTTGATGCCTACAGTAATCAGATGTGAAACAGTCGTGGCAGGATGCTCATGTATCATGTTAACACCTAAAAATTGACGTCACTCTGCATGGACTTAACTCCTGAAGGGGATTATTGTGCTTTGCAGAAGTTGCATGTCAAGACGGGAAATTCACACCAGGATTAGAAGTTAATACTTATGACTGCTGCTGATGGACATAGCTGGGAAATTTAGATTGGCTTTCTCTTTCTCCTCCTCCTCTCTCTCTCTGTCTCTCTCTGCGGCTATTTCTCTTCCTCCCATGTCGTTACTGTTTTTGGTATTGATTGCCTGCTGCCTCTTAAATTATGCATTCTGCAGCTCGGTTCGGAGGGCTCCCAGGTGGGTTTGTCAAAGGGAGAAAACACATGTAGTCGGGCAGTGTGGCTGGGAGCGTCAGAAATCCATACAGGTCACAATCATGTCACCCCATCAGTTTTAATCAGCCGAAGCTGAATACAAGCTGGTGACAGGGCTTAGAGGTATAGGGTATGTGCCTCTGCCTCGGCTTTTCCCCCGACACACAGGATCTGGTTCAATACTGCTGGATGCCACTGACAGAGACTCATTATCATCAATGTGCGGTTTGTGGCTGGGCTGGATGATGAGACATATACTGGTCTGGGCCTGTTCGACAGTGTGCTCCCATGCCACAGTGCAATTTGGGTTTGATAGGTTTATCGGAGTCTTCATCACTCTCTGCGGGTTTCACACTGGGTGTAATGATGTATTGTGTTACTGTCCTGTGGCTGTCTCGCATGAGCAAGACTGTTTAAAAGTAGACACCAATTTCCTAAACTGGGTTTGGATAGATTTTTGACAACACAACTATCTGGACAAGTCATAAACTGCACCCTCCAAGACGTGGAGCAATCTACTGAAATTGTTCAAATATTTTTCTAACATATTGCGTCTGTATATGGGCATGGTGTTACTTGCAAATGTCAGCATGCTGATATGTTCACTATGACAATGCCAACATGCTGCTGTTTAGTAGCTATAATGTTTACCACTTTCACCATGTTAGTTTAGCCTGTCAGCATGCCAACATTTACTAATTAAGACTAAACACAAAGAGCAGCTGAGGCTGGGATTGTCATTAGTCTGACAAATTTGAATTTGGACTCCATGATGGTGCCAGATGAAAGGTTAAGGGATCACCCAATTTATTACAGTTCATCCTGAGGGGAACATGAATATGTGTACTAAATTTTATAGCAATCCATCAACTAGTTGTTGAAACATTCCAGTCAAAGCCACAAATGTCAACCTTAGGGAATCACCAAAGTCAGTAGAACTTCTCTGGAATATGAATGTCTTTACAAAATTTTGTGCCAACCCCTCACAAAGAGATTGAGATATTTCACTGGATAAGAGAAAACTTTGACCTGCTGGTGGCACTAAATAAAAAATAAGGTGATCACAGTAGTTATTAGAAATTATTCTCTTGGGACCATAAATGTCTACAAAATTTCAAGGCAATCCATCCAATAGTTGTTGAGACATTTAACAAAAAAACTAAAAAGGTCAATCTCATGGCAGCACTAGAGAAAAAGTCAGGGAATGACCAAATTCATCAGGATTCATCCTCTGCAGATGGTGGACTGACCAACAAACGCATCACTAGAGACATCCTGCTAACGTAACTAATAGAAAACACTTCATCCAACTTTATTTTCAAAGAGTTCTATATAAATACTTTGTGCTAATACTTCTTAAGACAAAAAATTTAAGAACTAAAATAATAATAGTATAATTTTTTGGGTTATTTTCCCCTGTCATGTTTATTGCACCATCAAGACAAATACAATCCCTACATGATCTTTGTGTACAAATGGTGGGTCATGACATTGTACCAATGGATGCGGAGTGGATCATGTTGCGGCTATGTCTCGCTGTGAATCTTCCCACGGAGGGGCGAGTCTCCAATGGAGGCCAGTGTTCCTTTGAGGAAAACAGTCACAGAGCTTGAAGTGTTGCAAACTTAAAGGAGTGAAAACACAACAGGGTCAAAAGAGCAAATCCGGCCTTCTGTTCTCGCTGCCTTTATTGTGAGGTTTGCACAAGGCACGGTGTGATTTTCTTAACACTGCCAATGAAAAGAGGCTTGATTTTCACAGGCCAGCTGACCTGCTAAGAGCAGGTGTGTCTCAGATACAGTTTCAGACCTTTTTTTTCTCTTTCCAGTACACTTCCCAGCTGACGATACTGCTGCTTGATCCAAGTGCTTATCAGCGTTTAAATAAAAGCAAATCAAGAGTTCAGCTGAGTTCCTTCTCTTTTCATTCTGATTCCTATTTTTATCTTTTTCTTATCTTTTTACCGTCTTTTTAAGTACTGTGGCTACTTCGACTGAAATAGTATTGGGCACATCACATGGAAACTAACATCAATCACTGAGGTAGATCAGCTTTGCTTTTTTACTCTCACTTAACTGTTTCCGTTGAAGGTAACAATATACGAACAGAACGATCACCAAAGCTTTCTCATATTTCCACCTTGGGCTTTGGAAGGGAAATACCCGATCTCTTCCTGTAACGGTATATCAGGTGAGGAAATAACCATTTCAGGTCTTTTGTAAAGCAAAATGAGAGTCTGTTTTCAGGCCCAAAGGAGTATTGTATGTATAGAATAGGTCTCTAATCATGCTTGACAAAATGGAGGCAATTTGAATATATTTTGTCATACTTCATGTAACTTAAAACAGATAACACTACTCGCTGTGTTTACAGAGATTCAAAGATTGATTCCAGCTTTGAGAGATGGTTAAACTGAATGTGCGTGCATTTAACCGAATCGGCTTTCCTAACGCAAAACACCAGATCAGACGCTGGTAGACAATGAGTTCTCCTGTTGTAAAGTTAGTGTGTTGCAGTTTTAGTGGGTTTGCTGGTTACATCCCATCACTTTGTCATCATATCCTGCCTGTTGTGACACTTTATGTAAGCAGAAACAAGCCTGGGAGGGAGCCAGAGACACAACATCCTCTGCCTTCGGGTGACTGTTTCTGACCCTACAGTTCATACGAATGTCTCAAAATAAACCTGCACAAGCAAAGAAAAGCTGAAATGTTTGTTCAAACTCTTATCTCAAGCTGTACATTTCCTTTGGGGTTGTGCAACGTGAGCTGGATGGTTTAAGTTTGGGCCTGTAGGATGCATTATGGAGCTGTCAGGACGATGTGCACAGCTCACTTCCCTCCGCAGACTCCCAAGACGAGTCTACCAGTACAGTATAACCAGACTGTTACTTTAACCTGATATATAGTTTGCAAAATAGGGGCTCAGGAACTCATTTTTTGTAGCATGAAAAGCTACACCACAATATCTCATCTTGACAAGTCATTTAGTTCAGAGTCACTAATCCTTCTTTTAATAAAAAACTGAAAACAATGACCACTCTTTTGATTTATTTCCCATGAAAATGAACCTATTTCAATGATTCTAGCAAGTTATGTCTTTTTCCAGAGAGTGTCTTATTCCACATGGGTTTAAGTTTGTTTTATTTCATCTGTCTGAAATCTGTAAAACCGACAATGGTGTGGAAAATTCATTATGATGCATCAATATGAGAACTGTTCTACTGGACACTGCAGAATAAAATAGGTTTATCAAAAAGACGATGCCAAATGATACAGCAGTCTATAGTTTATACTGAATATACATTTTATTGCTTTTGCTTTTTATACAAAATTTCTTGCTTTTAACGTGTCTAACATGCACTTGTTGCTGACATGGACTGTGTGGTGTACATGTGTATTTTTGTATTGTGTTCTGTCCTGTTTGTTTAATACTGTTGTGTCACTATGTATGTTTTAATTGACCTGCCCAGAGCAAGTGAAAATTAGCTAGCTAACTATCTAATTCAAATACATACAAATTAATGTTTGTTTAATATTGTACGTGATCCCTTACAAATAAAATAGATAAAATACTGTATATGTTATACTTGCATGCATACTTAACATTACTACCAACTAGTTTTCCAAGCAAATTTGTTTAGATTTTTCAATGGATTTTTTGTATCTTCCCCATAGTCATCCATAAAATTAGCTGAGATACTGTAGGTAATCATTCAAAAGTTACTTTATTTACCAAATGGAGAAATTTACTTACTGTAATGGAAATTTAATGAGATACTGAACACTGTTAACTGGGAGACTTTGTATCTGTTGTGGTTCAGGGTCATTAGAGTTGCATCTGCTAGACTCCAACACTCCAGCCATAAAGATAAGATGCGTCCTTGCAGAGGATCCTCTTTATTAATGTATACGGTCAGACTGTCTCCGAGGTGGGAGATTATTGTCTGGTTATATGATGGGTTGGTTGTTTTGTGTCTGTATAAAGTGTGAAGGAACTCTAAGCATTCTGTATATTCTATTCAAGTGTACACTTTGCTTCCTGGATCCAGAATAAATTCATTCTCCTAAGACACCAGAGACTTGACCAGAGTGTCATTTCTTCTGCATCAAATGGTGTCACGAACAGGATTTCAATACAGCTAGAGGCACAACACTGGGTGATTAGAAAGGAATAATGTTTTCATTACCTTTTAATTCACCCTGTGCTCCATCTGATGAAATCGAGCAAGAAAATAATTTGATTGATCGTCAGTGATAGCGTGAATTGATGAGCGGTAAAATAGATTGTTTTGACACTGTTCTTAATGAGTTCCAGACAAACCCTGATTCAGGGAGACAGAGTTGAGTCCAAACCATAAAGGGACAAAAAGTAAGGGGGTAAAAGTATTGCAGTGAAGGTTGCTCTCCAGTTGCATTGAATGCATTTTATATGTTTGTGTGATGCTGTGTAATTGATGCTGCTTTAATCCATTACTTCCATAGGACTCGAGGACACCAACATTTGATCTGTTGCACCTGTTACATGTTCGTTTTTGACTACCTACAACAACCTACGCTGCTGATCTGTAAGTAAAAAACAGTCCGATGGGGTCCGACAACTCTAAAGCTCTAAGGCAGGAGGACAGTAAAGGTCAGGAGATTAAAAATCTAGAAACACTAAAAAATCTACAGCCAAGGGTTAAGGAGTTAAGTAAAAGCTACCAGAAATTTATGACAAATGGTCTGCTTATTCTACCCGACAGCTCTGCGGAATTGATGTTAAAACAGTTTGAGGAGATAGACAGAGGGTGACTGATTAAAGGCTCATTTGCCCCAAATATAATCAACCAACTTAACCAAACTGAGATTTGAGTATATAACTGTAATTTTGACTTGTGAATCTTTCTGTCATTAATTTCCTTAATGTCTGTAGCAGACATGCCACCATGTGCGCACATGCATATCCGCAAAGACAAGCAGCCATGGGACAATAGCCCATGGAGCTGCTCTGTGTCTCTATTCCCACCTACTCCGGTCTCACATGACTGCTATGACCTCATTCCACCTGAGCCGAGCTCCCAGCTGCCTCCCAGAAAGCCTCCAGGCCAGAGACGAGTGGTGCCAACCATAATCTTCCACGTCTTCAACCCCGTCTCCTGAGCTCATTGTCATCACGTCACCTCCTTCACCACCAAATACGCTAAGCAAAGAGTTGGCACATTAAAAACCATCTTAGTGTTTTGTAAAGCCTATGAGAAAGTGGATTTACTCAGGTGCAGTCCCACAGCATCAATTCACTGTTATTAATATATGTAGAAACAGAAAAGGGTTTGTATTAAATCAAAATCCATTCCAGAGCTCATGATCAGGAGCTGATTGCACCTGCTGTTTTTAAGTTCTAACCTAATTATAACCTAAGTGTTTACTAAATGTATTTACGCATCACTAAATTAAAACACCTTGCACCACACAAACTTAAGTAAAGATTAGTTGTTATTTAATATTTACACCCAATAACTGCCATTTGTAACTGCTGTATAGCTAACTGAGCTAACTGACAAAACTAACATTGGCTTCCTCATATGACCCGTTCAGATTGATGAATATGGTCAACTTATGTGACCTAACATAGTATACAAATTACAAAATGTTATGCTATTGATGTCGGACTAAATAGCAACAGTTAGGTTGAGTAATCATTTCCCACTCATTCTAAACTGCATGAATACTTTTAACTCTAAAACACATATGTCAGAATTTAGGAATAGCTGGTACAGTCCAGTAATGTAATATGCAATCATTCCAGGAAGCAAATTTAGTTCCTCAGATATCCAAATGTATTTTCATAACCATATTAGCAAAATCCAGGAATTACATCACTCTCCCAACTGAATCTTGGAAGGCTGTCGAATCTTGAAGTCATCACTAATGACGGGGACTGTTGACTTTGGCAGGTTGGTAAAATACACAGAAAGGTGTTTTCTGTATTACTCATGTCACTTTGACAGGTAAACAACACCAGCTTTGCCTCACCCCAATTACTCTTTATTGAACAG
Source organism: Thunnus thynnus (assembly GCF_963924715.1). NCBI lineage: Eukaryota > Metazoa > Chordata > Actinopteri > Scombriformes > Scombridae > Thunnus > Thunnus thynnus. The sequence continues at coordinate 20,721,691 of NC_089537.1, forward strand.
TAAAACGTTTAACGGTTGTAAAGGACAAGAACGCTTTGTTACATTCACTTGAGCGTTCCCAGTTAATGTTTTCAAACGTAAACATTTCCAGTTCATGACAGCAGTAACGTCATTGTTAGCTTTGAGCAGAAATCAACCGTGAATTACACAAAGAATTGTCAAATTAGAGGATTCATAAACATTTACAGCCAGGGCAAAAAAAAAAAACATGGTTGGAAAGATGTGGAACACAGCCACACTCCTGTCCACATCATGTTTCAGGTAATGAGTAATCTTCTTGTCTCACCACTTCTTGGTCTGGTGTTACCGCTTCAGTGAAATCACCCTTTCTTGGCAAGTCTACCTGCTGTAGAACAAGCCTCTCTCCTGTTACAAAAGGCTGGGCTTAATAAGCGTCCAGGCTATATCAGTGCTGTATTCAATTTCCTCAGATCTTGAAAACACCACCGTAAAAGTAGCTGAAATTTACTGCTTTGCCCCCTCAGGTTTTCTTAAAGGGAGATTCCCTTGTGTTTGTTCTTTTACTCCTGCCAAAAATATTGCTTTGCACTCTTCATTGGGCCTGTGGGAGGAATATGGAAATTTTACAGTCAGAAGTTTAGAAGCAGTGTAATTGGAGTTGGGCCAGGGTGAGACGCCCCCACCTCCCGCGTGTCCTGCAGCATTAGAGGCCCCCAAGCCACAATCGAATCTGCATGCCTCACATACAGACTTTCTTAATTGGACCAGGCTTTAGTTGAAAAGTCAAAAAACTCAAGCTGCACATGTGAGCGAATATGTATAATTGTATATTTTTGTGCAACTCCAAATGTATGTCATTGCATCTACTGTATTTGTTAACATTTTCAGTGGTTGCAAAGCCTTGCAAAAAATTAGTAAGCTGCAACTGTAGTGGCATTCTACATGATGTTATTTTACTGAAACATACATACTACTAATTCAGCAATTTATGTCACTTTAGTTAAACAATGAAGTTGCATTTGTTTTTACATTTTATATTTCCTCCCTACAATATTTAAAACTGGTCCACTGACCAAAATAGCACCAAAAATGTCCATATTTTGCTATGTAGACCAATTTTCTTTCAACACTAGCACTGATAACCAGGTAATTTGGTGACGTTTCCTATAGCTGCTTCACAATAAAAGCTTCCTACTGTTTTGCCAGTGGAATTTTTTTTTTTGGGGGGGGGGGGGGGGGGGGTAGTAACTCAATCAGTAGCAACTCCCATATGGCTCAGTAAACAGTAAATTAAGGCTGACTTCTGGAAGGATGAACAGGAAAGTAGTTGCAAAACTAAACTCCAAACCACAGAGATTCACTTAGACACTGCAAAATTTCTGAGAGCTAAACACAGACAGACTAAAATCAATGCTTTCTCTCTAAGCATGTGCGTGGCCCAGCACGACTCAACATGGAAATCTGACGTGTGGAAAAACAGCATAAGACTACCAAGTGAAACAGCACAGAAACTTCCTATATTTAGGAGGTATACTAAAATTGAAGAAAAAAAATTGTTTCACTTATGGTGATGTGACAAAAGTAGACATGAATTTGTTTTTAAGGTCATGGCAGCCACCATCCATCCATCTGGGCTTGAGCCTTATCGCGATAAAGAAAAAAAATGACTTGACGCTGAGAATTCAGGAGCTAAGTGCCCCTCTGGCTGCCTGTCATGATTCGTGCTATCACTGATCATGATGCAATACCCTGCAAAATGAAGCTAGCTCTGATAGCTCATGGCCTGCAGGTTTCTGTCCATGTGAGTTAAGATCTACAGATCATGATGCTATGACATCCACTGACTAGTTTTCCAGTTTGGCGGTGAAAGCACTGAGCACTACAAGTACACTCTGCAGCTTTCAGCCAGAGACAACTAAATGGCAGAATAAGCTTGCCAAACCAATTAGCCAGAGTAAAAGTGGGATGAATGTTGATGGTTGTCAAAGGGTTGAGTCATGCACGTTAAGATAACATTAAGAACGACTCTCCAGTATGCTGACTGACAGTGGTGCTGAAAGAGATTTTGGCCAAGGAAGTGAGAACACTAGATGAGAGTGATCAGAGCATGTCAGTCAGTTTTAGGCAGAGCTGAACAAGGTGAAAAGGGAAATATTTCGCAGGTAAGTGTTAGAACAGAAGTCAAGTTGTGAAGGTATCTCTGGGTATTGCTATGTTAGAGGACAGAGTTATCACTTGTTTCTCATCAGATAGGAGGAGACACATATCAACACTGAAGACTGGAAGCCTAAGGGTGGTCACACTGTGGTTTTCAGTAGCTTTTAATATACTTGCAGAGAGCCAAGAATAAATGTACAGGAACATACTAACAGACATACACTACAACAAAGACAAAAGACTGAACAAGGATAAGCAGACATAAACATATAGCTGCTATGTACTGACAAGTGGGTATGAAAAATACAGTATCTATTTACAGCTCATATATTTACTTTGAACTGTATATACATGGTTGTGGTCTGGTTGGCATTGTGTTGTAAGTAATGCAAGACTGTGTTAAGAACACTGGAATAAATATTGTATGGGTTATCTAATCTAAAGTTAACTCATATTTAGTTTATGTGTGTCTACATGTGAATATGTACAATATACAAACTCCACTTAGACTTACGCTTGACATTATAAATATAGGGATATAGGGAATATAGGGAAGACATAGAAACAAATTATGTTGAAGGTGTGAAGACATACAAGACAAGAACTCTAGATAACTAGATGACTGCTATGCAAAATTGGATCAACAGTCTGCTCACCTCAGCATGGGTTAGAAATAATCTGTTACATGTACCACTCACACTTTATAGCACACTTTGTAGCACTTATCCAATGAGATTGTCTCTGCCTTCGGAGCAGCTTTGTGTCCAGTTTGTGTAACTGCACCTACAACCGAACTTTGGCAGAAACAATTATTAAACCTGTATAAATTCCTTTTTTGGCCACTCAAGGGCAGAGCAACTAGTTGCAAACATAACATTGACATGTTACCACTTTCTTTTGATATGGTGAGTGTGTTAGCAAATGACCTATTTGCACATCCAGCAGACATAAAGCAATACAATACAATATTCACTCTTTTGGCTCTGTTTTGGATTCCACTAACTAAGAAAAATATCAGATTCTTTAGCTAAATACTCTACTCTGTCAATCAGCTAGTCACTAGCTTTTTCTGCTGTTTGGTCCTGGGCAAGAAGCATACAGTTGGTTTATCAGAGCTTATCCAGCCTTCTGTGGCTTGAAGCAATGCCAATGAAAGCGGTGATACACAACCAAAACAGTTAAGTTGGGGCCCAGTTAAACCAAAAAAAAACGTTAAACATAGTCATGTTACCCATTGTTGATGTAAAAATACTCCAACTGAAATTAAATTCCCTTTTTCGTCTACTACAGCATATTTACAGAAACTAAAAGGGAGAAATTTCAATTTTAAAGCCTTTGGTTTCATTTGTAAAATTTTTTATTGAAATACCATTCCATCTTACGTAGCTGGGGTCCATATTTCAATATAGCAAATCAAATCTTGCATAAAGCAATAACGTGGTAACGATCATAGGAAGAGCAGGTGGTCACACTGAGCCTGATAGCATCCTGCTACACAACACAAGAGCCACATACTCTAAACAACAGCCCACATTAAATTTCCTGCTAAAGTCTCCTTAGTCTTCTTATCTGAATTACAAACATTAACACAGGTCCTGTCCTGTACCTGAGCTTGTTGAACAAGCCAACAAACAAACATTCACCTGGGAAAAGTGCATCGCTAATGACAATAGCAGCTTAGATAGCTGCTCAGCTGCATCATATTAAACAGCATGCAGACAAACCTGCAAATGTCACTTTGGTCACGTTAGATGCTGGTTTGGTCATTGCTCTTCAATATCCCTGTTATATATGTTTGTGAATTTTATGCCTTTTTTTTGATAGCGATTGTTTTGGAGATGACAGGAAGCAAGAGGAGAGAGAGACAGGAAATGACATGCAACAAGGGTCGACAGCTGAAATTGAACCATGGACATTGTGGTTATGTGGCATGCGTCTTAACCAGTAGTCTACCAGGACACGCCAAAAAATTTCAAAAGCCCTGTTCACAACACACTGTCTGTTCATGAGTTGTAGCTTCAGCAGTTTGTTTACTTTGTGTTCATTCCGTACAGTACACAAAACACCGGCAGCCTGTCAGCCAGTGTCAATCAAACAATACTCCCCCCAGCCGGCTTAGACAAAAAGGAGTATGTCTGATATTTCCCCAAAGACCTTTTTCTTCATTCTACTAATACCCAACTATTAACAATACATTTAAAAAACAGGTCGACATTGTTTTCGACTGCACAGAGGGATGGGATTTTAGTTTACTTTAAGTAAATATGGTGGATGTAACGGAGAAAATAACATTCACAGCTGAGGTTTGAGGATATGAGTCAGGTAGTGAGGTCACTTATTCTGTCTGTTACTTTAAGCCCTCAAATAAGTGAAAATAATACAAACTGAGGTCACATCTGTAACTGTGCACACATTTCAGTTTGCCAGCTCATTCTCACTGGAAGATAATAAAACAGGAATAATTCTGAATTTCTACCAAGGGGACTAAAGGCAAAAAGCACCATTAGTCTTGTTAACTGCCTCTGTATAGCATGCAAACCACAGGATTGACTCTGAATAGATGTGAAAAGATTTTTGAGCTTCTTTTTTAACCTGCTGAACTTTTGCTGAATGCTGGCTGAACGTTTGGGCCAGCTTCCATCACTAATCCATCGTTAAAGAAACCCCTCGCTACCAATCACATACAAACACATGCATACGGCGAGCACTCAAGCAGAATATTGCTGCTCTTTCTTCCTCACAGCATGGGCAAACAACTAACCTGTGTCTTTTTCACAGTCTGCACGACAGCCTCCTGTCCAGGGAGCTGTTACTCCAGCAAGTGACTTTTCTTTCCGGACGTTTGTGGGGATAATGGCACACAGAGGCCAATACTCCACAGTGACCAGGGACTGTTATTCCTAGCAACCGCCTGAGCTGCTCAGGACATTAGTCAGAGTTTTGGATGCTTGTGAAGCGTTGAGCCCCGAGTTCATCTGGGGGGGATTTTTTCAGTCTTTGCTTTTTGGAATTAGATGCATGTTAAAGTGATTTATTTGCTCGATATCACTTGATTTGTAATGAGCAACGTCTCAAGGCCATGATTAAAACAAACTTTGTCCTATTGATTAGCTGTTGAAATGTCTGTTCTACACTATTGTGAACGATGCTCGCTGTCAATAAGTCCTTATGTATAATGTAGACACAGAGTAATCAAGTTTTATCAGACCTAGCAATTTATTACACCTAAAAACATATTTCTTTCAGCACACCTTCTATTTTGGCTTAGTATTGACTTTGCAGAAATACAGTAATTTGAGGGCTGCTAATAAAACATGTAGAACCACCATTAGCCTTTCAACAGCACTTCAAGTCAGCCGACAAGCAGCATGCCAAGCGTGTCATTATCATTTATTAACACATGTTGTCTCAGAGAGCCAAGTGTTACTGACAATAAGAATAAGCCTTTTTAAATGTTTAAAAATACTGTCTCTTGTGTGGCCTTGTATGGTTGTTGAAGGTATTTTAGGAAACATGCTTCTAAGGTATTTACTGCATCAGAATCTATACATCTCTTGATATCCACCATCTTTTTGAGACTATTGGGGCAAAACTGAGATTCGACCTGTCAGTTACTGGTTTTTGTGCTTGTAAAATATTAAGCACAAAGAGAAACTAACATGATTTTCAAAGATTATGATTTATGCTGTAGGCGTGTGTGAGGTGTCTGCTCGAAGGTGTGTACAATACTGTATACTTGTGCATGCATGCGAGTGCTGGGGTTAAATTTGAGGTTTTGAGGAGGAGGAGGATTTGATTTCTCGTACAACTACACTTATGTCAATATACGCACCATCACATTCATACATGTATATTAAATAAGACTGTAGACAGACTTTGAGAAACTAGAAGGTAAAAACCGTTGCTTAGTAAATAAATGATATACATAGACAAAGACAATTCTTTAAATTACCTACTGAGGAAAGACCTTTTTCATATTTTTAATACTTATACAAAGTAATATTGGCCAGATTAACCCAGCAAAAGACATTTTGTGTTGGCTGTGCAACATTTTCCTAAACTACACAGATACAGGCTGTTGTGAAGCACTTGCTGAGTGTGTGTGTGTGTGTATGTTTCTTTGAATGTGTATTGTGCAACAAGTCCTCCAAACTAAAAGACCCACTTGAGTGTTTTCTGACCTGACAACCTATTGACAGGGTCACATCTGTGAGTGCCCTCCAAAACTGTAGACTATGATCATTACATGTTTTCTGATATAAATTTTCCTATACAGTTTTTTTTATATAGTTTTCCCGATATAGTTTTCTGATTTTTCTGATACATTTATTTTTTGCCTAATTCTGAAGAGGCAAAAAACTGCTCAAGTTTAGAAAAAGATCTTGGTCATGGTTATTGGAGTAGTTTGACATTTTGTCTGGAGTGTCTGTTGGTTGCCTGGCAACCTAATGGCGACAACAAGACTCCAGGAAGTCACTGCATTTGGCCAAAGAAAATAACTCCCTGTGAAACCGCAGTGTGTCATTTTTATATTTCTGTTTATGAAAGGAATACACTAACAAGATATAAGGTGTTAACTAGTGAGCTTTATAGGTGCTGGTAGGTACATTTCTTTATAGCTTAGGCTGTTCCCCCATGGTTACAGTCTTTGTGCTAAGCTAAGCTAAGCTAATCACCTGGTATCAGTCTTCCCATCTAGCTCTCATCAACAAAGCAAATAAGTGTATTTTCCATAATGTCAAACTATTCATTTAAAAGAAACCAATGTTGATTTTTAGTAGGAAGCAGTGGATTCCAGTAAACTAAATACTTGACCCATCCATCCATCATGACCTCCCTCTTAAGTGGTTGGCTTCCTTCTGTCTCACAAGACAATGTGAGTATGCGCCACGGATTAGTCTGTGGTTAAGTTGCAGTGCCTGCTGTGGCTGAACAGCCCAATTCTTGAGTGGCAGTCTCTTTTGCAGTTTCTGCAGGTGTAGTCCGCACCTGACTCTGTGGAGCTAGTATAATAGCTCATGAATATTTCATTTTCTGATTCATCATTGAAAAAATGATAAATACTTTGTATGTTTTAGTGAATATCACTTATATGAATACCTGTCTCATAATAGAGAAATAACTTGCTAACATGTCAGCAACTCAGCTGCAGCATGATGCAGTTTGTACCTAAAGAGGAGGAGCTGAGCATGTGTGCATGTCGGAAGAGTTCAAGAAAAGTACAGTGAGTTTACAAAGTGTTCCAAGCCATGAACTCAATCCATCATACTTGTCGTCAGTGCTGATAAGCAGTCTAGAGCACCCTCTGTGAAATTTATCATCATTGTGTTTGTAACATTTGTGCTTTAAAATTCTTTCACTGTGATTTTAGTCGCAGTGTAACTTGATACATGTGTTATAATGTAGTTGCTTGTGTGGAGCAGAGTGAAGGACTTCAGTGGCAGAGTCTGTCCTCTGGAGTAAGCTCTGGAGAGAAGGGTTTACAATTGATTTACAGTCTGTTTGACCCCATTAGGTCCATGAGCATCTTTGTATCCACAGCTCTGGGGAATGTGTGTGTGTGTGTGTGTTTATGTATTGCAGAGAGACAGAAAGAATGAAAGAAAGAGAGAAAGGGGGAGGTGGGGGGATGATACAGGAGGCTTCCAAGGCCACTGCAGAGCAGGATTCTGAGCATTGCATCAGGCCCATGTTTATTTCATAAACACTCTCCCCAGCTGTCAGTCTGGAAGAGATAGTATGCGCTCTCCATCTCCCCCCTCAGCTACCCACCAGGGTAAATAAGCAGCAACACACCTGCAAAACTGGTGTCCTTGCATGAGATGGGGAAATTCTGCCTAATAATAAACAGTTACTTCAAATTGGAGCTGCAGTTAGAAATTGGTATCAAATACAGATACTACATTTACTCCCGCATTTAAAGCTAGAGCTATTTTGTAGCTTTTAAATCATAATTGTCTGTATTTGAAAGCAGAAAAAGATATATTATTTGAGCCGGAGAGGTCAGCACTCATGTCCACATGAAAGGTCAGGGAGGCACATTAGCCCTAATATAACAGCTAAACATCAATCAACAGTGCCATACTTCACTCTGCTCTGCCTGGTATCTGGTGATGAGAGATGTATGACTGGAGCGGATATAGAGGTCTAAAGGCCCCCCGTCCCCTGGGTCCCACCACCTACTGCACTCATGTGGAAAAACTCCAAAAAGAAAATGCATGGATCTTCGCGCCAAGACCGTAAAACCTATTGACTGTGTATCTCACTTCAATTTATTTGGAGCATTCATTCATGCCCCCACCAAGTGTTATTATGACATATCTGCCTTTTGCACTGTGGACGTGTGTGTGTGTAACTTAGACCGGACTGGTTCTCCGCGCTGCCTGCTGCATATGTAAATAGAGCTGTCAGCCACTTGTTATTGCCGGGCTGGGAGTCATCAGGAGGCCCTGGCAGCCTCTGGGTCCCTGGCCTCCATGTGATTCATAGCTGGCTGGGGGACAGAGGGGGAAGTTCAAGTCTGCCCAAATCCAAACAGTGAAGGCAGGAGGGGGGAAATGGAACAGAGGAAGGCGGGAAGAAAGGAAAATATGGTGGTGGTGAGCGTGTGAGGGAGGGTAGGATAGAGTGGTGAAGGATGATGGAGCGAGGAGACACTTGGGTGGATTGGCAGTTTGTAAGGAGACAAGTACTGCAGAGGAGTTTGGGTATGTCGGGCGTAAGATGAACTCAATGAGTTTGGGTTTCCTTCTCCTTTTCCCCCCTCCTCTTCCTCTCAGTCACTGTCACTCCAATCATCATGGCAGTTTATCCTTCCTGCACTCTTGGCCTCATTATTTTCTCTTCCTGCATCTCTCCCTTATTTTGCCTCCCATCCTTTCCTCCCTCCCCTTACTCACCACATTGATTGGCATGAACCAATTTCTAAAACTTTAATTTCCACTAAACCCCAAGGAACACATTGCCTCGAACTATTCTCATGTTTGACTCAAAGTTGCCGTGCAGTGAGGACTCATAATGATACCGACGAATGGAATCCATGGCGGTATTTGAATATTATAAACATTAGCTGGAGGTGAATTTGGGCTCCGTTGCTGAACATCCCCTTAATTGCTACATAGCTGAATTTTTACTTTCTGGGACCTAAATTATGAACTACCAGACCCAGCAAATTAATAAATAATGAACCTCTGGATTACAATAATTGAGTATCAAGAATTCTATACAGGCAGTCTCCCCAGGCAGCCGTGGTATTGTTGTTAACTTCCATCACTTTGCTGATTAAATCATGGATCTCACTGAGTGTAATCGTGTGTGAGCAGACATGATTTGCACTGGAACTGTGACGAGTTGTTCATTGTCACTCATGCATTGGGATGGATATATTATTTTTCCGAGTACTGAGCCAGCTGCATAATGTACTACCAACCCTGTCTTCTAAAAATACCTTTATATACACTATTAATTTGTTTGCCAAATATATTTTGGAGGAAACATAACTGTTGCCTGGATTACATTCTCTGAAAACCTTTTTTTCCATTCACGAATATGAGCCATCCATATACAGAACTCATAGAAAAGTGGTTGGGGTCAATAGGTCGGTGTAGAAATACCAGACTTTGCCACAAGATCAGGGTTTGAATCCTGTGTCCAACATGTTGCCAGGTTTAGGGTACTAAAAAACATAACCATAGAAATGCTAATCATTTTTTAGTTACCAAGAGCGGATATTGTAGAGAAAAACGAATAAAACACGTTGACTGTGAATGTTCACTATAAATATTTCTTCGTTATGTTGATAGAAAACATAATTTGCATGGTATCGTGCTTCTTAAATGTAATTCTTTTTATTCAATTAAACATTTTTACTTTAAATAAGAATGTAAATGCAAAAAATGATTAATAACCTAATTAAAAGAAAAGATTTGGTCATTTTAAAGCTGCACCAATCAATATTTTCATATAAACTATGGATCAAATTACCACATGTAATGTGAAGGGATCATTCATAGTGACAAAGTCACAGAGAATTATCATTCAACTCTGCACTCTCCCTCAGCTGTAAGGAATGTTTTCGTGTCTTTCAGCTCATTGTTTTGGCCTGCAACTTTACTGTTTTGGTTCAGTCTCTCGGCTCTCATCAAACTCATTTCTAGCCACAACAGACCCACTATACGCTACACCTGTCCAGCATCAAACAACAGACAAAGTTAGCAACTAGCTGGTTGAACATTTAGCAGCTAAAGAGCCAGATATTTTCCTGAAGAGTTGCTGGAGAAAAAAAATGACATAAAGAAGGGTGAATATTGGACTTACATTCGCCAAGTGGCAAAATTCATAACTCCATACAAATGCTAATGTTGGTCCATGTCTGCTACAGTAGATATGTAAATAGGCAACTGCTAATCAGGATATGCATCATTACAGTAAGATTGTTTTGCATTTTAAATATGTCCTTCGTTACCGGTGCTTCACGAAAGGGAAAATGTATGTTTCTGCCTTGACCTGGACTCATTATCATTTTCATACAACAGCTCTGATGACTATCAGCATTTCAATTATATCTTTGTGAATATTCAATTTGGCATGATGGTCAAAACAACCCTCTTTATCTCCCTTCAGATAGAATTAAGTCTCCAAACCAGCTCTCAGAAACTCCACTGTTTCTCATTATTCCCCATGATGATAAAATAAAACTCCGTACCACAGTGTGTGTGTGTGTGTGTGTGTGTGTGTGAGTGTGTGTGTGTGGGTGGGTGGGTGGAGATACCAGATACCGCTTAAATTGATTCTACTGCCAATTGATTCATCTCATGCTGAAATGAAGACGGTGATAATCTCTCAGTCTCACCAATTGAGCTTTTTTGATGGTGTGCGACTGAGCGCAGAAATACAAGACTGCCGCTCATTGATTGGAATACAGAGAGCACATTAAGTCTGAACTGATGCTACATATGAGTTCAAAGAGTGATGAATTTGCAGAAGAAGGGGTTTATCTGGTGAGAGTTGAAGTGTTGTTGGGCTGATAACTGCATCAGATACCCTGTTGTCATCCCACCTCTGTAGAAGCTTGAATACAGCAGCTCAAAAAAATAAGCATGAAGATGTCAGATGTGGCCTTGAAGAAGTTTGCTGATGCGATAAAAACAAGGCCTTGGGGGGAAATTCGCAACATTAATAATCACATTAAAATATGAGTGGTACATGTCAGCGAAGTATCTGGAGACTGCAGCTGTTTTTTAAAGTGTATTTATTTGTTTTCCTCTTTCTCTTTTGGAGGCTCACCACCTTGACTATTTTCACTGTCTCCTTCAGATCAGCCTTATATAGTAGTGGAATAAATTTGGATTAATTGCAGCCCCAGTGCCAGCTAGCTCCGCTCGGCTCAGCGACTGCTGGGAAGCGAGCAGAGAAGTCATCTGCCACCTCTTCCCTGCACTGTATATCCCTTGTCATTGCACCGCAGAAGTCTTGCCCGCTAAAACAGAGGTAATTAAATCTCCCCGCTCTCATTAAAAATACAGCTGTCTACCACCGAGCACCACGGCTCCACTAAGCGAATGTAAATTTTCATTTCATGGTGCTGAGAGAGAGGGAGGCAGTTCTCCGGCAGCCACCGTGCCCCTGCCAGCACTGTGCAGAATAACTGCTCCCCTGAAATAACTGTCCTTTTGTTTCCTGCAGAATTACATAGGGAAATGGCCCGTGTGTTATATAATTTGCGGATTAGGTGCAGTCATGGGTCTCTGCTGGGAACACTGCGGGTATTCAGGTGTCTTTTTTTTTTTTTTTCAAAAAGGGAAAAGGTGTATAGTAGGATTCAGAGATGTTAACTGGTTTTTAATTGGCTTTTCCTATTTAAAAGCTCAGATGCTCCTCCAAGATTAACACTGGGAAACTTCTGCAAGGTTAACCACTAGTTGACATGCCATGCACATTTCCTCTCCATTAAGAAGAAGAATGGTTTTGCTGATTTATAAAGATTGGACTAAATTAAATACTGTACGCCCTGTGGAAGTGTGATGCGCTGAGTGAGGGAGGAAGTCAGGCACTTGGATTGACTGAACTCTAATGATGAATACTTTTTACAAGGTTCCACACAGCTGTTGTAGTCAGAATACTAAGTATAAGAAAGTTAGAGCATGAAGCCAAGACACAGAGATTAATCCTACAAACAAGAATTTATTTATTTAAGAAGGAAATTCAAAATGTGCACTGTTACATATTCTTTCTGTGTTAGATGACAGCATCATTTACCAAACAATAGATATGTTCTCCTTACAAAGATCTCTTATGGCTGTGAGAATAATAACTGTTGTCTCAGATGCAAAGTATGAAGTAGTGTGATGCTGTTATAGAGGCATAAAACCTGGATGAGGAGGTTGGCTGGATACTTGAGTATAAAACATGACTGACTTTGACAACCAAGACTGCTGTTCACATTCTGTTCTCCTACCAACTGTCAACTTTTGTTTCTTTTAACCATGACCACAGTCTTTCCGTAACTTCAACCAAGTGGTTTTAGTTGCCTAAACCAAACCAAACCCTAAGCAGAGGTGGCAGATCAGAAACTGAGATGAAATCCTTTTCGTAATACTCATACGCATTTAAGAAGGCCCTGACAAATTAAGTTAATATCTCTCGGAAATTTTATTCATATTGATCAATTCCGTGCCTCCCCAATTACATCCAACGCCAGCCTTCAGTGCCAATGCAGGAAGTTGTGTGTCATAGGAAGGTGGAAATGAAGGGTGTGGAGTTAGGGATGGTGGATGTAGCGCTTTAGACTTTCATGCAGAAGACTGGAGCTTCTCATGTCACAAACCTTCAAAGAATGTTTGTTTTTATATAGTTTTGAGGTGGGAGGAGCTATTTCAGGTACCCCCGGTAACGGAAGCAAAAATCCTATTTATTATTTTATTATTTATTATTCCCAGAGACAATATTACAAGACTCTCAAATGGGCCATTGGTACAAATTGAATCAATATGAAATTATTCCAGCTTAATCATCAGTACAAATGATGAACAAATGTGCTAAGAAAATATTTAGTTCTTTGATAAAAAGTAGATGGCACAGGTCTGTGTACATAAAAATTTCGAGGTAGAGGTTAACTATGACTCCCATGGTGCATTTCAGCAAGAAACATCCAGCTTAGAATTTGGTACAGTCAACGCTAACAGCTGATGGAAGCTAAATATTACGGTGTTGAGAAAACTGACAATAAAATCTGCATCTTAAACTAATTTACTTTCAGATTCTGGGTCAGTTCTGGATAAATTTGGCAACTCTGGCGCAGTTGGTTCACAAATTCAATGATGAGGTCCTGAGGATCATGGTTATTGCAGTATTTAGATCAATCTACTATGCCAGCATTATTTCGCTGCATCCTGACAAGGTCCTGGCGCCATTCAGAAACTGCCATTTTAGATTTTGTCATTTAGGCTTGAAAACCAAACCCATAATCTTTGCAAAAGAAAGTGTTTTGAAATCACAGTTTAATTCAGATCCTTGCCTTTTTTCCACTGTGTTTGAAAAGAGACACAAGAAATTTGACAGTCTTCATGATGCATTCCATACTTGAGGTGATTTTTACAGTGAAGTGCCTGTGAATGTATTTACTTGGCCCCAGGAAGATTTAAGTACAGCACAGGAAAACATGCAAAAATGTGGTGAATGACAGTTATGCATAGGCAAGGAGTACTGTCAGGACCATTTCCCACGAGTGCTATGGTTCATAAGGGAATAAAATTATTACTGCATGAAGCCACTATGGTCAAATAAGGAGATTTCATTGCGTATCGCTGGCATTGAGTCAGAAACAGAGATGCTGAGAGTTGCAGAGCTCTTGCGGTACATGGTGAGATTTCATTTCACTTTCATGGCAGGGGCATGGGGTCTGAAGATGTGCCTACCCCTTCTGTCAATCATCCAGGCAAACACACCGAAGCAGATCTATAATTCAACTACAGGGGAGCTCATACAATTCATAGGGGCCAGTGTTTTCTTTTTTCCCTTTTTTTTATTTTTTTGGCTTCTTTCCTCCTCAGTGTTGCATTTACTCTTTAATTTCACAGCCAAGGCTTGCACCTGACATTTTGACCACCCAACTCTAGCCTTTCTTAGATAGCAGAGCAGCACATGTTGAAGCACCCACACGCCACAATTCAATTATCTATTATATATCTATTAAAAAAGTGAAGGACAGATGGAAAACTATGTTCATTCAGCTGTCCTCAATTTGTCCAGTCCTCCCTCTGTTTCAACTAATTTCTAAAAGATGAGAAGGCGTTCCAGAAACAGCATGTCCTTCATCAGATTTCCCAATTTAAACCTGTCAGCGGACCCCATGATAAATCATCAAGTGTTGATGGGGGTGCCCTGGTGTTGAACGTGCCAAAAGACGTTTCAACTAAAACGAGCCATGCTCACTTTGTAAGCTACAGCGATTCAAATTCAAATCCAAAGTCTGTGAGGATCAGCACAAGACAATGTTTAGATTTTCACAAGTGCAAAAGCAGACGCTTTCTCAGGTGATTCATACTGTAGAGCGTCAGCAGTTTTAAGATGCAGTGCAAAACAGGAAATGAAGCGGAACATTATGTCAGCGGTTTATAGGTGTCAGCATTTGGATAAATATCAACTGAAATTGGGGAGTTTTAACTGGAGGCCAATTTTTTTCTCATTTCTTTTTCCAAAAACAGTTTGTTTTTTTTGTCTCAGAGTAGAGAGTATGAAGAGTTTTTTCCTGCTCTATGTTGGTCTTACTGCTTGGTTTTCATCAGGGTACTGCTGGTTAGGTGAGACACAACAGCACGGCCACACACTTCGCTTTCTAAACAGCGGCTATCTTTCCTTCTCTCCATGCACTGCAGAGCATATTACATGGAGAGCTCCCAGCTAAATTACAGGAGAATGCCTCCAAGTACCTACCACAGACAAGTTATTTTTAAGGCCCAAAACCAATGTTCTAATGTCATTGTACTCAACCATAACACCAAACAGCCACCAGCGAGGGCTCTGGAACAAGCTAGAAATCTCTGCCTTCGGGGAGCTGTCTGTTAAAATAAGATGACTTAGACTGAACAGACATTCATGCTGCAGGCGTCAGAGCTCAGTACCTACTTTCTGTTAAAGCCGGTGTGTTTGTGTCTCTTTTAACACTGCCAATATCAGTTGGTAGTTTAGTTATTGTATACAGGACCAGTGTTATGCGTCTGTATATGACTACTTTGTGGACTCAGTTTGGACACTGATCAACATGTAAAAAAAGGTTGCTTTCAGTCAAAACGTAACATAGATGATGTCTGGCTACATTAGCTATCTTGACTCACATTCTAGTTTACTTAGGTTCCTGACTCCAGGTGTCTATAGATCACTCTGGTTTGCAGGTCACATCTACGACAGGGATAGACTGAAAAAATAGCTAATGCTAGCTAGCCAGCAGTCTGCAGATATCAGGCTGATTTCAAGAAACATTCACACCAGTTAATGGATGCCAGCATGTGAATCTTTATTGCAGGTCATTTCCCATCTTTCTCTCAGCTTGTTTCCTGTCATATCTCAACTGACGCAATCTACTAAAGACATAAAAAATAAAAAAAACAAAACTAAACAATGGATGTTCATGCTTTATTTAGTTGAGGCAACTGGTACTGGCAGGCCATAACTATATGGGATTATATTTTTAAAAAATGCTTAAGATAATGATGTTTCAATCATGTTTTTTTTTCTTTTCATTTCATCGAAACATTTGATCTTTTGGCCATATCACTCAGCTTTACCGCTAGTTAAATTTGAATACAGATGGTTCCCCAAACTACTCCTGAAAAATACCACCTTGCTGTTATGATGATATTTTACTCAGTTGAGAGTGACATTGTAACAATGTGAATTTTAAATTTAAACATTTCAGACTGCAGTCAGACAGATTTTATCACATTCATGCCTGCACAGGTATAAAGAACATTAAAATATCAAACATGGTGCTGTCCTGCTTCTCTTATCTAATAATCCATCCATCCATCCATTATCTACACCCACTTATCCTGTGCAAGATCATGGGGACCTGGGGTCTGTCCCAGCTCCCATTCTGCACAGGTTGCACGTCTATCACAGGGCATATACTGGATACAAAAATACAACATTTGAACGACCTTAGCAAGGCCCCAGGTGGTGGGTGGATTCAAACCTGGGCTTGAGGCAACAGTGCTAATCACTGCACCACTGTGCTGCATTCACCATACGGTGTGGGAAGGGGAGTATCTGAACTGAGGCACTTGCAGCTTCATGTGTTGTTGAGGTGCTCCAGCAACTTCTTTATCCAGTATTCTTACTAATCAAAGTCCTGTACTGAACAAGCAGGAGCGTCCCATGCAGGTACATACAAGCTTATTCATTATGCATTTCATCACATCTAAGCGGAGCTTTGTCAGATGTGGGTCTAGAAGGCTTTGAACTCTTTCTTTTCTGTGGATGTGTGGCTGGCTGCCGTACATTAAGATCCGGAGCATAGGCAGCAAGTTGCTTTACGACGCATATTGGTTGCGGTAGATCCCGTATCTTTACATGGCATGCGCAATTGCCCTTCAATTACCATTGTGAGGGCATGATGATATCTAGACATTACACGCTCCGCTGAGGCGCCGGCGAATCGTGTGAGCATCAATGTTTGATGATGGAGCACTTTGATTAATCAGCAGAGACTAGTGAGGAGACTCAGAGGCAGTAAAGAGTAACCAGGGAGGCATCTTGAAAGGCAAGTGGTTTCACTTCAATGCCTCTGACTTCCGTCTGAAAAGAAGGCAGGAAAAGGACAATCAGCACTTTATCTCCTTTTCAGACCTGGCTTCCGCTCGGAGAGGGAAAAGCAGGTGCCAGGTGTTCAGAAAGCCAGAGCGATATGGACGTGACGCTCCGGAGTTGACCCCGCTGAACTCTGTCTTTATGAAAAGCCCCAGAAAGTCTCTCTTTATGATCACCGCGCTCAGAGAGAGGCGATGGGGGTGAGTTCTTTGAAGGCCCTGTCAGTCTGTTGCTGTCGGAAGCTTGCAGGTACATTTTAATAATAATTTCCTAATTCAAAAAGCGGGCCATATTGAGAGGTTGTCACCACAAATTGTTTAGCTGAGGTATGCACTAAACTTGTGTCAACTTTTACTCGTCTGTTTTTTTTTTGTTTTTTTTTTTGCACATGCTCAATAAATCTGTCACAAGCTACAGCATCAAAAAGTGTCATGTAACTTCTGGTCGCCATTAGTTTTGAGCGAGTTTATTGTTTTATTCCTCTGTTGGTTATTTCTTTAAATTCTTTATGCTTTTCTCACACATGCAAAATGCCACGACTCAAAGCAATATATCACTCATCAAGGTGGACGTTTTCAACATGTGGAAACCGAGTTTGGTTTTCTCTCTTTTTTTCATTCCTGTACAGTTTCAAAGAAAAACAGCCCCAGTGTTTGAACAAGCGAAAACAAGTGGCTGTACTTTGGCAAACCACGTAATCTCGGAACGTATTTATCCAAACAAAGCCTGGTCCAATACCATCCCACTGTGGCTTCCCAATGGTTTCTGCATCATCCACCTCGATCCCTACAATAACACTGGGAGCCTAGGGGCTATTTTCAGATTTCCCAGATTTCCTTGCAGGAATACAACACTTAGTGGTTGAGAACAGTCTTTCTCACTCAGCTGTGTTTGTTTGTGCAGGTAACATCTGCACCGATTTTGGTGTCTGATAGCTAAGATTAGATATGGAACATTCGCTAAATTTGTAGTTTTTACCCACTGAAGACTTCTGTTTATGCACAAAAGAAACAAACTATAACGTATTGTGTGAGAAGCAGCCGATGAGTGACTACTGACATGAGAGCAGGAGACATCTGACATCCACTACTGTAGATTTGCATTATATTTGTACATAAAAATGTAATATCTTTGATAAATGCGGCAACTTTGGTGTATTTTCAGACTTATTAGTTGGGGCAATATTGGACATTACTTGAACTTCCAGTAATTTACAGTAATTGCTGTGATTTTACAGATGTTACTGTTAATATAATCCACAGCAATGCCATGTAATAATCTGACAGTAAATAACAATTATAACACAGTAGTTATTAAAGGGGCCCTCCACTGATTTTACATGTCACAGTCACAGACAGTAAGACTCCCTGTGAAAACAGTCATATAATGTATTCTGTGGCTCTGAAGGAGTATTAAACATTAAAAATTTGTCACTGGAGTGTTTTTGTTCGTTTTGAATTCCTTTTTTTTTCTTTTTCTGTTATGGCCAGCAGTTTTAATTATTTCAACTTCGTTTCTGAGAAATGATGTTTTGTCAGTTAGGCATGGCAGACAGTCTAAATACTACAATACCCATAAGCCTTGGCAGGAGTTGTTGTGGAAAAGCAAGTCAGAGGCATGACTCAGAGCAGTAGTGAATTCAAAAAGCTTCATTGTTGAATTTACGAGCAAAACACAGAGACACTGTTGCTAAATGGTTTTTTTTATTTGTTTTTTTTACCTTTGGACAGAGCCAGGCTAGCTGTTTCCAGTCTTTTTGTTACTTTTCCTCTTCATAATATTTGTTTTCCTCATGAATTGAGTATCCACGCTGAAATTTCCACTAAATTAATACATAACATATTTTGGAACATGACCTTAAGTGAGTCAGGGGAGCCATTTCATTAAAGAATTCAAAACTGAAATTCAAAAGTAGTCCACTGTGAGTCCAGTGCAAAAGCAGTAGTGTGTGTTGCACTGCTATTTGTGCGTCAGGGTGTCGTGAATGAATAAAAAAGTTTCAAGAATTCAACATGCTTTTAGCCAGCTCCACTATTAAAAACAAGCTCATGATCATAAGCTGATCATTGTGTGCAACTATGATCAAATCTCCATTTAAGTACTGACAAAGATTGTCGGCACTTGCTGCGATTCAGCTGTCACTCTGTGCTTTTTTGTCATGTTGGCAGCAATTTCAGCCAAAGCCGAAACCGCAGTGTTGTGGCCTCATATTGTGTTGCTACAGAAGGACAAAGTCAGAAAAAAAAAAAGAAAACTTTGTCAGCAAGTGGTTATTAAGTTGTGAATATGTAATCCTGTATACTGTATATCATTGATTGCTGTAAAAGTGCAAACAGTTCCCTAATAGACAAGAACAGATGATATGAGCAATAGCTGACCTCACACATTCATGTACTTACGCTAATCAAAAATTATTTATTATTCTTTAATTAAGTCTGATTTTGTAGATGAGTTGTTAGTCTTTTATATCAGCTGTACATTTTTTCTTAAAAAACTGCATATGTCTGATACAATCACCTACTAAAGCTAAGACACTGCCTTGTATTGGGGGGGAGGGACATCTAACTTCCGTCACAGCCCGGGACAAAACCTGAAACAGGAGCTTGTAGCTCTGTCAAGTCCTCATCACCCAGGTGTGCCAACAAAAGCTCCAACAGATCCAACCAGTGACCCCTGGGAAAGGTCATGTAAGACTCCAATCTAAATTCCTGTCTGACAAAACCCATAAAAAGCTGTCTGAATAGGCTGTCCATCCACAAAGCAGCACCTCGAAAAGACTATTCAGCGAGCGAGGCCTCAATTGAGACATTTGGAATGTGTCGTTCCGTCGGAGAAAGGTGGAGCTCTAGGTTAAAGTTTTAAATTTAACTGCGCTCTATAACTACTGTAGATAGCTAACTGGCTTTGCTAACTGGCTTTGCATGGCACTGCCGTCAAGGCCCCAGCGCAGGGCTGCCAGAGAAAGCCCCGAGGAGGGGTATTATTCTGGCCTACATTCTGGCTCAGAGGTGCCCACAGCCTGTCCCTCACAATTATTCAAAGTGTGACGGTGTGGTAGGGTTTGGTATCAGTGAAATGCAGACTCCCTTCTCGTTGCCCTTGTCCCTCTCACATCCTTACACCCTCTTTCTCTCTCTCTCTCCCCCTCTGTCTCTCTTTTGCCTTCAGCACTTTCACCACATGCAGAATGGAGGAGCTAGCCAGAAGGTGTTTCAAGGGCTTGAGCCCTTTCAGCCTTTGACAACCATGGCTGTGCAAATGCAGAGCTGTGACCTTGGCAACAGCTTCTATCCCGCTCCGTTTCCAACCACAGGAGGAGGGGATGTTGTTCCTGATCTACGCTCTCGCTAACTGCGTGTGCGCCTCACTTGCACTTTAATATCTCAAATGAAAGCTTAAAATGTTTCACAAATTCTACGAGGTATACAGATAACAACGTCCCATAAGACATCATTGTTCTTTGAGTGAAATAAAAGAAAATGAGGGATGAGAATGATCGTGAGCTGAACAGTGAGTTTTGACAGTATTCATACCTAAAACGTGAAGTGTGTCATATATTTCTGTGGATCAGGACTGTTAAATCCCCTGCAGAGATTTATCAAGGTGTGCTGGATTTAAAATACACTTGTATAACACATTGGAAGCCTGTGTGAAACACTATGCTCACAGATATTTGCCACGAATGGTTGTGTGCATGTTGAGTAACATGGAGCCGCTTTCTTACCAGCAAGTTCTGAAAAAAAAAAGAGGAAAAAAAAAAACAGAGCTGACAGTGTCTCTCTGTTACCCCAGCAGAATTGAGTTGCACTGGCATAAGCAGACAAGACTCTCCTTCTCTCCCTCCCTCACTCTATTGACTCTGTGGATAATCTTGACTCCCCAGAAAAATCCTTAAGCAGCTGGCCACAAACCTTGTGCTTGAGTGCACATGCATACAATATCTCACTCCAGCCCTGGGGCTGTTTTTCCCCCCTCTCTCTCTTTTTTTTTCTCCCTTCCTCTTCTTTTTCTTCTTCTTCCCCAGTTCTCCAGTGAGTTTCTGAGCCAACATGTCTGGAAAAAAAGGCAGGATTTGTTGGTAGGGACTGGAAGCGAGTGCCAAAATCAACATCGCTCTTCTCCTCAGGGAGACCTGCAGCAAATTGGACTCAAGCTTGGTTTCTGTTTCTCGGACCTGCGTGAGGCAGCCGGCTTCCACCACTGAGCCCTGCAGTGAAATCAGAGACGCTTGTGTCCATTTTTGTTTTAAAAAAAATAACAGCAACCCACAAGTAAGTGGTGTAGCAAATTGTACATAGTTCAAATGGATTGATTTCCTGTGTAAACAGGTAGGCCTTTAGAGAGTTGGTTTTGATTTGTGACCATGCTAGAGCTGTATTAGTGGTTTCCTTCACTCTGACCCACAAGGTATGGCCGCCAAATAGCAAGTGTGTCTACATCTGTGAATACTAAAATAACAATCTAAAGTCCTAACTATACCGCTGGCAGGGAATGAGTGAAGTTTTTGTAGCAGATACATATTAATTAGTCATGAATGAAAAGACAGATCAGGGCAGTGTACACTGTCAGTTTTCATTTGGTTTGCTTCTAAATATTGTACTGAGATATCAGAGAAGGTGGCGGGCAAGCGGCTTCAATCTTGTTTAGCTTCAACACATCCTTTGTATCATTACACCTCCTCACATCAAACCTGACTGGACAGCTGCAGATGACACCTTGTTTGAAGAGTTTGACGTTTGATCGAGGATGTGTTTGATGCAGGAGGAATAAAAAGTAACACCTTAGCTTTTCAAACTGGGGTGCTGCTGTTTGAAGTATGAGGGCAGCTCAGGGAAGCCCAGGTATGTTCTGATCAATTGCTATTGACTTTTCAGGGGAAGAAAACGTGTGATTCCAAAGCATCATGATAACAAACTCATAACAATTTAAAACTTTAACTGGAAATGAAGAATGGGATAAAAATGTGACTTGCTAAATATTTTCTGGCATGAAAGTAACACTAAACATGGCCTGTGCCAACATTAAACTGTCGATGAAATATTTTATTTATAGTCAACAATGTGGTTAACCGCATTTTATCATGAAATCAGGACCTAAACATCTGTATAATATAATTTCAGAACAGTTTCCAAAGCTGTTCTAATATGAATTTCTGATGTGCTTTAACATCTTCAAACTTCTACAGTGATTTGGATTGACATTGAATGTCTCCTTTAATGCAGAGTATTTTTTGACATTTTAATTAACAGTACTTTTCAAATAGTGAGCGATGAATGAACTTGTAACATTAGTACGGAAGAGGGTAAGGGACATATATATATATAAAAAAAATTTGAGTTCTGAGCTTAAAGTTAGAATTCTGATTTTAAACTAAGAACTCAAATAATTGTTTTAGATGTGGCCTTAATCCTCTTCCATATATTAGTAACATGCAAAATAGAAAAGCTTCTGATTCAGATGGGATCTGCAGAACCCATCATTTCAACATTGTAAATACAGAAATAATGTGAATGCTTGTTAGTTGCCAGTGCTCATAAGCTTTGATGGAACACTTTTAAGCAAAGCAAATGGATGAAATGCAGATAAAAGTGACTTTCTATGTGTGTGAAACTCATGAACACCTAAACTTTTGCTTTCTTTTGCCATGGCACGCTAGAGCAAAAGGAAGGAGATAAAATCAACTTCAGACTCTGTCTTAAAGTAAACAGTAAGCAAGCACAGAGACATGTGTTCATACCTAAAGTGCAAAGTCTCGAGTGGATTTAAACATCTTTCTTTATCCACTGCATCGAGCGTGTGAGATCAACAGATGTCATGAATTAAGTAAGGTACAGATAAAGTCACCTCAAGATTACATACAGGCTTTGTCTCAGCATGTTGAGCAAGATATGTTACTCTGCTCAGCTTCCCACAGGATGTGCTGGCTTTCTGTGGTCCACTAAAGGGGAGCAGGGAACAGACCGGGAGGAAGTAGAGAATATATCGAGTAACTTCCATGTGCCACCAAAAACAGATAAGACCTGAGCAACCCGACATCCATCACCATGGAGACCTGGAAGGAGGACAGACTACACATACACACAGGGGAAAATATGTTTGAACAGAGATGTAATTAGAAGAATTTAGCTTGTTGCATTTATTGTCAGTGCAGAAGCTTCTTTCTCTTTTTTGCTGGTTGCTGTTTACTTTGTAACATTCCTCTACTTCAAACGCTGTACATGTGTAAGTACTGTAACAGATACAGGGGCGACACTCTTCCTCAAGGGGGGCATGCAAAGACTAACATCTGAGCATATGTGTGCGTCATGGATGTACCATATATATGTGTGAAGGTGCATGTACAGTCTGCTTGTATCATTTACACCAAAAAGCAGAGCAATAGCTACTGATATTAGGCTTTAAAATCTCTGTAAATGTATTGTTGCATTATTAAATAAGTGACATTACTACATCAGTAAAAAACAGAGTTGTGTGTCTCTTTCTGAGGAACATCTAACTCAGCTAGCTAAAGCCATTATCATAATCATTCAGTATCAAAGAGCCAAACTAACCTTACAACCCAGACTTACCAGTAGCTAGGTGGCACCTACCTAGCAAGCTACTAGTTTGTTAATTCAGAAACACTAAAGTTGCTAACAGGAGCTAACTGACTAAATTTGGTAACAGTGGTTGATCTCAAGAAAACCGGAGACCACGTTCCAAGATAGCACCTCATTCATTCCTATGAAACTTGAAGCTCATGAAGCCTTTGAAGCTCACTGGTTACGTCAAAAAAGTCTCACTGTGTTTTACAATGGCTTCCGCATGTCTGGGTCCATAGAGCATGCACATTAAAGTCCTTCCCCGGCCGAGCCATTCGAGAGCATGCACATGAGAGACTTCTTTTGGCCTGTTTGGCTGCCTTCCTGTTGGCTCCAAACACATATAATTTGGCATAGCATAATTTAATGTTACAGCTCCTCCAGACTTAATACATTTTATTGTCCCAAAGAGAAAATTCTGATTGTGCATAGAGTCATTTCGGGGTATCTGTGATCCTCAGAAAAATGTAGTCATTGTTTCACAGTCGTTCTTTTTGTAATGACTGTGTATGGAATTTCGTCTCTTTAGTGTGTGTCACGTGATACTACTTCTACTAATACTGTGTGGCCATGTATTATACAAACTGGACACTGGACAAAAGTTTTACTAACCTCTCTTTTATGATGGCGGTCCTAGGAGGAAAATGGTTTTTGGGATGCAGAGGAGTACCGTGACTGGCCATTGGAGCAAACTGGAAGTAAGAATGAGTGATGGCACCGTATGCAGCTCTCTAAATACATCCATGTTCACATCCCAGCCCTGTTCCAGACTTAAGCTTGTTTGTTTAAAAGGGGGGGGCATGTAATTGGTTACAAGGTGAGGCAGCGGGGACTGATGACAACTACACTGTCATTAAAAGTGGAGTTAGACATTAGGACAGTGACGTTATAAAATAAAATATGACATGAAATAAACTCCATTAAAACTGCTATTATGAAGATATGAATGATGACATTTTAGTTAGTTAGATATATTTTACACAATTTATCCATCTGCTTATTTTTTAATCATTCATTTATTTAATACTGAGCACTTTGGAGCTTCATACATTATTAGCTGCTGTAGGAATATGCTAGTTTTCCCAGTGGTGAAATGTGATCTGGATGGAGGGAGACTGCCAGCCCTGTCAGACTGGGGCGGCTGCTTATCTCCTGTCCTGAGGCTTCCTGATCCCACCGAGAGGAAGGCTGGCTCCAGAACTCAGGAATATCACCTCTGAGCACATTCCTCCTCCTTATGTAAGACATTCCATTGTTTCCTTCTGAGAAATCTTGTTCAATTGTGGGATTACCTGCTAAATATGTGCTAGTGTAACTAATGCCTTTCCAGACATGTTATATATGCTGCTTTTCTCTGTTTGCCTACAGTGTCATAAGTAGGACATTTACTATTTTGCGTAACACACCAGAACAAATACCTTCTTCAAATTATGGTCACCTATTTTCTGTGGTACACATTGTATTTGGAGGCAGATTTTTCCCACATCCTGACTCTCCTTTGCTCTTCCCCCTCATATTTCTGAGTGCTTCAAAGAGCAGGTATCCACAACCCCCCGGGGCCCAGTGATTGAAAGCTCAGAAGGAAGGACTGAGTGCCAAAGTCTTATAAAGAATGCAACAGAGAATACATAAATAATAATAATAATAATAATAATAATAATACATTTCATTTGTACCACACTTTTCATTCATACTAAGTACCACAATATTAATAACATAGAACACACAACATAATGAAAATAGTAATAAGAGTTAAGATGAAAAAGCCTTCCTGAATAGAAAGGTTTTTAGGCCTTTTGAAAAGAGTCTAGGGTCTGTGCTGCCCTCAGATGGTCCACAAGCCTGGTGCAGCAGAGCAGAAGGTTTGATCCCCCATAGTGCAGAGCTTGGTACTGGGGGCCCACAGGAGCAAGCTGCTGGCAGATCTGAGGGTGCAGGTGAAGGTTTGTGGTATGATCAGTTCCTGCAGGTAGGGAGGAACATGTCCGTCGATGGGTTTGTATGTGAGTAGCAGGACTTTGTAGTCAATCCTGAAGGAGACAGGGAGCCAGTGCAATGAAAACAGAATTGGTGTTATATGTTTGTGTTTTCGCACTCTCATCAGGATCCTGGCAGTGCTGTTCTGAATGAGCTTCTGGATGCTCCTGCCAGGGATCCCTGTGAAAAGCACATTGCAGTAGTCCAGTCTTGAGGAGATTAAGGCAAGGACAAGTTTCTCTATGTCTGACAGGGTTAGAGAGGGGCGCGGTTCAAAGATCTTTTTGAGATGGTAGAAAGAAGTTTTGCATAGATGTCTTATATGGTCACCAAAAGTCAGCTCAGGGTCAAACTTAACACCCAGATTAGTGACTGAGGAGGAAAGGGGGATGTCCTTGTCGTTAAAGGTGAGATGAGGTATTGGGGATGACTGAATGTGGTGTGGAGAGCCAATAAGGAGAGCTTCAGTTTTACTGCTGTTTAACTGGAGGAAATTTGTGTTCATCCAGGCCTTTATCTCCTTAAGACAGGTGCTGAGGCGTGACATGGCTGCATATATTATTCAGATTACATTCTAATACCGCTGGTCTGTCAACGCAAATATGATCCAGAAATAAGTTGTTATTTGAGGATTTCACAGGTAATGTTGAGGAAGTCAGGAGAAAAAAGAGTCCTGTATTAAATCATGTGTTAAATTCATTAACTTCAGGGGAGATGTAAATCAGAGGGACTGATCTGGCAAAGGCCCAGCTTCTCTCTCTTTGACCAAAGATGGCATGACATACTTCTGACAAGCTCACCATGTTACGGCAGGAGAGACGGAGAGAGAGAAAAATCTGCCCTCCTCCGTTTTAATGGTTTTCATCTCTATAGATTAGGTGTGACCACTTCAAATATTCTGGAAATCTTGGCGTAGAAAACTTGTGCGATTTGCCCTCCACTGGGAGGCTTCCAGATGTCAGAGCACCAAGCGATTAGCATGGCCCCAACATTAAGAGGAGGGGAAAACTCGGATACAAACATATTCATAAACCGCTCTCCCTGCAGGCCTCCGGCCACCCTGCTGCTGCTGTTGCAATCCGCTCTTCGCATGGCTGTAAAAATTGGTTTCCTCTGCCTCTGTGCCATCTCAGCAACTGTCTCTCCACATAATCAACTCATATCAAAATGCCTCTCCAGCTAGACGGACTCTCACAGCGCCACAGGCCACACACTCAAGCGACAGTTTGGTGACATGGCACCAAGAAGAAAAAAAAAACACCCCTTCTGGCAAAATTGTAGAAGTCAGAAAAATAGAAGAATATATTTACAGTTTATCTAATGAGGGAGAAAAAGGGCAAAGCACTCAGATGTTTTTTTCCAGGTCTTTCTCAAGTGCTGAAGTTTAAGTAAATAACATACCTCTGCAGATACTCCCCGACTTGAAATGTCTGCATAATTATTTCTAAAATTTGTTTGCAGAGGTATCATTTACCCCCATTTCCGTAGTGGACTGGGGGTGCAGCTGCGCGAAATGAATTTGTCATCAGGTTTAAAGCTTTTTTGGCAGGCTATCCCGGAGCCAGCCAAGGTCCTTGAAGTAGGAAAGGCTTTCCCGCTGCTCGGCTCTTCTGCATCCCAGCAGGTCCAAGGATTAAATTTACGGCTGCCGTCAAAGCCTCTGACAGGCCTTAAAGGGAGCGCGGTGCTTCTCCAGCTCCCCCCGATATAGAGGACTGGGAGATGAGACCTCTTTACTGGCAGCTGTGGAGCTAGAGGTGCCCCAGTGAGCTGGCATAATGTGACTCACGGCTTAGACGCCACGCATGCCACTACTCACTATGTCTCTCTCCTTCTCGCCTTTTCTTTCTCCCCTAGCCGTGTCATTCATGCATGCCGCCACCGCCTTGTTTACTTGGCTTGATTTGTCCATTCCCATCGGTCACTGTCTCTCTATATCTGTATCTCATTCCAACTCCCCCTGTCTTGTGTTTTCCTTCCACCTCACACTTTAGTTTCAAAAATCATTGACATCCCAAGGTCATCCCAAGCCATAAGTTCCCCCACTTATAAATTCAGGATTCACCTCAGATATGCAGTTTTAATCTCGGTTTTCTTATGCATGGCACAATGTTTTGACTCAGCACATTATACAACTGCTTCATAAGGAGAAAATGTATAAGTCATGTGATTTGCATAGTCAACTTGGACAAAAAATATTGGCCTTGGCATTTTTGGCCCAGCCCAGCCCTCCACAATTGGTCGAACACCACCCACCAGTACACCATCCTTGTGGTCCCCTTAAAGATGTGCACTGTACTACTCCCCCAAACCATTACAAAGCTGAGTAGTAAGTGCTGTGGGCAAGTGGACCAGTGTAAGTGGACTAGTGTAGTCACTTGCTCTTGACTGCTCAGATCCTTGTTCCTCCCTGTCTCTCTCCTCCACTGCTACCTCAACAACCTGGCTTGACCAGACAATGACATAGAGAGGAAGTGATGATTACAATTAATTGGGTGGGGTATTAACATGATTTTAACATGATTATATTCAGATCCAGAATTGTTGGAATTCCCTGACAAAGATGTGCTGTACAAATTGAACAAAACAATTTGGTCATTACCAGTATGGTAGTTTGTACAATTAATGCATGGAGCTGTTGTTCACGGGCCTACCACATGAACGTGCATGCTTAGTGGACAGCAGCACCAAACAGTTTGAACATACGTCTGGAGTAGGCTACATGTAAAACTAAATTACCCCATAGATAGTAATAACAGTAATCCATACCATATATATCATAATAGTTACTACATACCTGAAAATAAACTAACCCTAATCCTGTTGTTGGAAATGAAAACTATTTTGTCTCTGTACTATAAGCAGGCATACATTTTAGCACAGTAGAGCTACAGATGTAACTTATTATACAACCTTATCACACATCTTTATCAAAGGAACGCTTAGCCTAATAATTTTAATAATATTATGATACATTATGGACCCTAGGTCACTCACTGCTTAGCCAATGTTAACATTAGCTAGTTAATGTTGGAATGGCCAGCTGAAGTTGCAACAGCATAGGGAACTATACTAAACTACAAAAACAATGCCAAATAGCTTATGCTACGCTATTTGGCATCGACTGACTGAGTGAGCACCAGCAGTGGCTGACAGTCTCACTTTATGACAGCATTACAATTATATTATCTTATCTCATTATCATTGTGATTAATTGAATTAATCATCATTCATCATCGTCATCATGGCATGGCACACACACTACCTCCATGTGCCCTTCTTGAGAGTCCCTGTTTCCCTACATACTACTCCCTGCTTACCACTTCAACTACATTCTCCTCCTGCTCACTCTGTTCCTCAGCTTCCCTGTCACATGCCTGCTCCTCTGCAGGGCAGTGGCCATGGCCAGCCACCTCTCCTCCTTCCACCTGTTGCTGCATAATGGTGGGTACTGCTGTCACTGTAAATGTTGAAGCTACTGCTGCAGCCCCTGCAGCAAACATTTCTGCGATTTTTGCACATTTGGCAGCATCCGCATCTAGATTCTTCATTTTTTTTGGACCGCAACTTCTCTGCACCCCCCTTCTTTCGTTTTTGCTTATCCATCTTGACAACTGACAAAGACACCCTCCTTCATCCACAGATGTTTGGCTCTGAGCCATGGCATCTGACAGGAGAAACAGAGAGGACATAGGGGGAGGGGTGAGGCCGGCCCACTAAGAGATGTGACTGGGCCCCCCAAGTGTCATTATAGAAAATGAACCAATGGGCCAATGCCCCTGCTTTATGGACTGGTCGTTAGCAATAATTTTTTAAAATTTATTTCTTAACATTTAAAATGAAAAATTAAAATCATATTGGCCGAAAGGTGTGTCGTCCCACCAGGAAAATGCTTGGTATGCCACATTACCGGTCCAGCCCTGGACATACAGGAGAATCAAAGTTTACAACACCAGAAGCTCTTTTAATCTCTCTTTTTGTTTTTCAACTGGGAAAACCTTTGATACAACAGTTACTGTGCATATTTTTTTTCCATTTTTCAAGAGGTAACCATTTCCATCCTACAAACTTTGATACAAGATGATTTTTCTTAACAAGCAATATAGCTCAAATCGCTAACAGCACATAAACACATTGCGTTGGCTGTGTACTGTTAGCGATTTAAATCATTTGTACCGTTATAACATTCAACATCTGGGAGGACCCATTGTGCTGTTGCATGCTGAGTGCTGTTCCACTCAGAAAGTGGAAGCTAGTTAGCCTTGCTAATGTTAGCACTGATTCCACCACTTGCAGAGTCATCAGCAGCTCCCACACATTCAGTGCTGTGTTCATCCAACATTATAGAAAGAAAGAAGTCTAACTGTCTCTCTTTAATGAGTCCAGTTGAGATGATGGCAAATGTCAAAATGTTAAAACTCACAGCAATGTAACACCTCAGAGTACTCAAATCATAGATTGGACTAAGCCATAGCTAATGATGTTGGCCCCAGGCCAGTTAACTGCTTGTATGGCTGCCGGAATTGAAGTGATATTACAAACCATTTCATGCCCCAAGAACACTAAAGTAGTGGGCACCATCACAATAGAAAAATGTATAAATCTTTATTTTTTGTTTTTGGTAGTTAGAATATTATCCAAATAAGAATACAAGTCACCAAGGACATATATATATATATATACTCTTGAAGAACTAATTAATAAATACTTCATTTTACTGTACATTATCTAGGGCACCTAATGCTAAGCTGCTGGAACCAAACGGGAACAGTAATAGCAACAAATGAAAGGTCAACCTCTCACCTTGGGGTAATGATGGTTTTTCTAGCACTTACTTACTCAAGGTGAGCCAACAAACACCTTTCAGCTGTAATTGTTAGAGCTATTAATTTTTATGTTCTCCTTCTCCGGCAGTCGTCCAATTACATACAACCACAAGGATTTCCATGAACTGTTATGAGACCACTTGTCTAGCACTGCTTCAGATGCTGCGCCTGGCCCTGGAAACAAACCTTGGGAAAGTGTTTGTGGGAGGGTTAATGAATTTAGATCAGTGTTTGCCGCAAACACAGCCTTACCATCCACTGCAGTGGCCTTGAAGTCGGCGGGCCCAAGGTTAGAGTTGGGTCGTCTCCGAGACAATGCAGCTGATTAGGATGGTAAACACTAGAGACTGTGGAACAGTGTCTTGCAGCCAGAGACTGGCCAAATGCTAAGCCATGGTCCACAATAACAAAGCCATGAGGTACTGGTAAAACAGAGAAACACACATAAAGACTTGAAGGCACATTGAATCCCATATGGTTTACTTTGCAATTGAATTAGCAGATTCAATGTTAGTACTGTACTAAAAGTTTTATGTGAAGAAAATCAATGAGCCATATCAAAACTACAAGGTCATTTTCATTGGAATGTAATAGAAGTAAGAAAAATATTTTTAAGTTGAAAAAGTTTTGGCAATTCTTTTTTGTTGGTGGGCCAGATTTCACTGGCAAGCCTTAAGAATGGATAAATCTAAATATGCACCAGGAGACACATATTTACTAAGATCTACTTGGTATTTTCATGATGAACTGAACATGGAAAAACTACTTTAAAAGTCAATTTACTTCGTAGAACTGCACAGTTAATGTGGAGATTATCCCTTAATGAAAGATTAAAATAAATTTGAAAAGGTTTCTCCCAGGGCTATGGCAATTGGACAAAATTTGAGTTCACTTTCTCACACACTCATAGGCGTACTAGGGTATTGATGCAAGATATGAGCAAGATAATGAGTGACGTCTGGATAACGTGAACTCAGCCACTTATTTGAAACACATTGCAGTGTGCAAGTCATCTGAGGGGTAAAACCCATCGCTGACAGCTCACATTTCACAGCTGGGAGCACAGTCGGAGATATTAGACAGTGTCCTGGCTAAGAGAAAGGCTTTTAAAATGTATCAGTTTATAAAGACAACCAATGGTGATGAATCATAACTGCATACATGTCTCTTTTGGGGACAACTGACCTTTTCTTCCACTCTCAGATTCCTCTCTGTAACTCTAGGAGACTTACTTGTCATGCACAGGTCTGTCCCTGTTGAGAGTAGATTCAGTACACATTTACACTGGGATGAATAGCATTTCCTGGGGAATAAGCTTCTTATTGGAGATGCAAGTTTGAGCAGGGATGGCAATTTGTGCCCATCATGCAACACTAATTTATAATGACACCCCTGGAAACGCTGCTTCTCGTTTCATTTGCAATGCTAACTTGCCTCCAGACCACACTAACATGGCTCAACAGTCGGATATGGAGGGGGCTAATTGCGCAGAGGTGGCCAGTAGCAACATGAGAGCCTATAATTGGAGGACACGCTCAGTGTGTGTGAAGAACCATTTGCATATCACTTCCACTGTCTCTGTGAGGTGATGGAACATTATTAGCTGGAACACTCTCAGTGTCCACGCTCGGCACTTCCTGCATTTATTTATTTTTTGCCATACATTTTCTGTGTCTGTCTGCCCATCCAGATCACTCTGTCAAACAACTCTTTGTATCTCTTTCTCTCTAAACTTGCATTGATCAAGGAAATACACACAACTGCCACTTATTTATGTCCTTCCACAAGCAGTGCAGGAAAATAAACACGTAAAGCGAAATGATTATCATAATGAGGCGGGGATGCTTTGCCTCAAACTTTTTGCTATAACCTCTGTTGATCTGATCCAAATCCTAACTAGTTTTGCGGTTCCCAACAAGTTACAAAGAAAGCAAGAATCTTGTGGATTATCACTTAAACAGCAATAACATGTCATGCTACGGAGGCCAAAAGGAGCAGCCTCATTACTTGGGTTGTAAAAAGCAGAGGACTGACTTTCTCCACTCTCTTTGAGCAGTCGCCTTTCAGACCTTATGGGGCTTGTTAGGGGAGACAATACACCTAGGACCAGCGGAGTTGTCCAACCTCCTCCCCATAGAACAATGAGCCTGTTGTGCTTTCTTGACTAGTGAGGAGAAGTCCTGGGAGACTGCAGAGGCAGCTGTGGTGGGATCCTGGGACAAGGGCTAGGACTCGGGAAGGAGGAGTGCAGCAGAGGGGTTTTTTGGGGAGGGGTGTGAGGTTATGGAGTCTAGAGGGCCTGTGTGTTGTGGGAACCCCGATCTCCCCGCTCAACCCTGCCCCCCTCCACCCCCCTGTCTTTTCTGACTCCAGAAAAGGCCAATGCGACAGAACTGCCATTTGCAATGCAGATCATGTCCAGGAGGAAGGAAAAAAGAAGCCGGGAATCAATGGTCCTGTATCAATCTGCTGACTGCTAATGTCCTCCACATTCTGATTCTTGACCCCTTCCCTGCCGTCCCCTAGACAAACCACCATTGTCCCCCAGGGCCCCACCTTTCTTTCTTCACTCTATTGCGCTGCCAAAGATGCCACATTAGGCGAGGAAAATCCACAACTCAAGGTTTCTTTGAAGAGAGACGCAGTAACTGTCATTTAGAAATGTGTTTAGCAGGTTTGGGGCCACGACATAATGGGCTGAAAAGAGAAAAGAGTGAGAAGGGGGAGGGTGGAAAAGTAGGGAAACCAGTCAGTGTTTGGCGAGCACAACATTTAACCCTTGTGGTCATTGTCATAATATCCCAATTTGTGTCACAAATCTGGTTAGAGTGATACGGTAAATCAGAGAAAGAAAGGGAGAGTGTCAGGTGACACTGCTCAGTGACAAAGAAGAGAAGAGGCTATTTTAAATCTCAGCCTCAACATTCATCATACCTGAGCAATGTCGAACAAAAAAAAACACCTCATTAATTTTGCATGAAACTTGTAATGAACTAACAGCTTCATCAACCTGTTAAATAAGCACACCAATTAGCAAATCAGAGCATCCCCCCTCTCTTTCATCTCAAACTAGCGATAACATCACAAAGATGTTTTACTTTTGATGGAACACCTCAGAAATATTCATTTGAGTGTGGCACTCATTAATCCCATGGTATGATACATTTCAATTTGCAGAGTTGATTTTGGTCATTCAAGCATGACAAGCAGGGATAGAGTGTCTTTTTTGAAATTTCATTTTATTTAGTAGATGTAATGCTTTATTGCTTTGACTCCCCCAAAAAAACTTAGAGAGATAATCAGCCCTGCGTATTCCCTAATGCATCCAGGTGCTTAGGAGCCTACATGAAATGCAGCGCACTGTGTCAGTGCCGACACACTCTCAGTTGTTCTGGCCAAACAGACGGAAATGCATACAATTAGCAAACCTGCAACTCTTAATGGAAAGCGTCCCAGCTATTTCTAGCCATTAGTGATTTGGTTTGAATCAGCAAAGCGCTTCCAAGCCCTTGACCTCGGGGGGGTGGGGGTGGGGGTGGGGGGGAACAGAATACCAGCGGGGGAGTAAATTGGCCAAGATGTGATTCCGAAGCCAAAAGTTCAGCATGTGCAGGGTGGTTGGCCTGAGACTATTCAATTATGCTGCAAGACTGAGATGGAGGGTCGTCCTGTGGCACCTTGGCTCTCATTTGGAGGAGAACAGCTGAAAGGACCACATATGGATGCACTGACCCCTCAACCCGCTCAGGGACTGACTGAAGTCTTAAAATCATAATATCGCCCCAAGGTAATGAGAGAACTGGGAGCGTTTTGTTGTTGTGTTTCTGGTGTTCTGTCAACTGCACATGT
The DNA here is from genome assembly GCF_963924715.1 of Thunnus thynnus. Lineage (NCBI taxonomy): Eukaryota > Metazoa > Chordata > Actinopteri > Scombriformes > Scombridae > Thunnus > Thunnus thynnus. Next base: position 20,755,847 of record NC_089537.1, read on the forward strand.
GGATGACATTTTATTTACTGGAAAAGGTTGCATGGCACTGTTTTAAGCGCACAGGCTCATTTGTATTCCCTCCATGTTCACAATTTGGAAAAAAATAAGAGAGCAGAAAGTTGGTTGTGTGTATTATAAGGGCATGCTCCACTCATCACAAGTGCTTTTTCATCTGCTTTTACACATCCTCTCCACCCCATAGTGCATATGCATGATTTTTGACCAGGCTGCTCCTGCATAAAAATGCTATACAGTGGATTAGCTACCACTGAATGGTATGATTTGGAAGCCAATCTGTCAGTTCTCCCTGTCCATCAGAAGCCTGTTCAGTCCTGTTGCCTGCTGTTTATTTATGAGCAGGTCTAGGCCCAGCGTTTTTAATCATTCATGAAACTTCGACGGGCTGCAAAAAAGTCAACACCATGCTGGATCCTTATTCCAGCCAATGGTGGGGATACAAAAAAATAACCAATTTTCTCTGAGATTATAAAATAAAAATAGATGGGAGGACTAGGAAGAAAATCTATAAGCGACACCCGAGGATTCATACTGAGCTGTGTCATTGTTTGTGTCTTGTTTTGTTCGGATTTATTACTGAACTCATAAAAACAAATGAGGATTGCTAATGATTGGCGTGCCCATATAATCTTCTAGGTCTGATAATTGAACCACCAGTTATTAATGTATTCAGTGTATAACAGCTTGACCTGAATAACGGTGTTATTTCCCCTTTGAGATAACCCATCAAATAACGCAACCCGTTATTTACAGAGCTGGGATTCTGCAATTGCCTGCCACCCGGTCCCATAACAATACAGTTCCCAAACTCCATTCTCATTAAGAACTGAAAATAAATTAGGGGAGAGGGGGGGTTAAATAAATTGAAATGTTCCTTAGAGGTCAGCGCCAGTACTCAGACTGGCAAAATCACCGTTGTAAATCAGGGAGTTGAAAAGTTCAAATTAAAATTGTTGACATATTTACCACTGGGCCCAAAGCAGTCAGATATTAAAAGTGGAAGAGGGAGAAAATAATAACTTGGTTAACAGGAAATAATGTGGTCTTTTTATAAACTAATGTGCTTGACCTCAGTGCGAGCGTCTGGAACCACGTTTGGAAATTTCCTTGCGAAAGAGGGGAAGACAGAACAGGTCACTTGTGGAAACCTTTTTTGGCAAATGGAGGTTTGAGGTAGGGGGAGGTGGGGGGTTTAAGGACTGTGTGTATTTGTGAGTGAGAGAGTGTGTATGTCTGTATATATGGCGGGGTCAGCTAAGCTCTTCAGGGTCAGTTTGAACAGTGTGAGGATCATAAACCCATAAACCCACACAATTAGCCTCTATTAAGACACTAGCAAACACTGTATAAATCAGCTCCTTTACTGACAGCTCATGTCAGGGTTTGGAGATCAAGGGTGGAATCATACCTACATCTTTCCATAGTCTGAATCGTCACTGGGAAGCTTACTTTGTTGTTTTATTATATTTGGTTCATTTAGCTTCTCAGTGCCTAAATATATAAATATAAGTGAATAAAAGTAACATGACTCATAAGTAGCATGTTTATTAGATAGAAATTTGCAATGTGTCATCCTTTAGGTTCAAGTTTTTGGTGGTGAGCAGATTCTGGACAAAACTTCTGGTCTTTGTAGCTTTTTTATGCAAGCATGAAAAATATGTAAGCATTCTCTGCAATAATTTATCATCTTCAAAGACATCCACAAAAAAAACAAATGTTCACAGCAATCCATTCAGAGGTTGTTGCGATATTTCAATCCTGGCCGTAGTGGTGGATGGACCCACCAACCAATGCTGTCATCCCTAGAGCCATGTGGCTAGTTAGTTGAATATGAATTTTTACACAAGTGTGAACTTGCATTTTAGGGTTGTTTCCTGTAGTTGGTTGTAAGTAAAACTGTACCCTACATCCCTCAAATGAAGATTAATTTCTGAGTCATTTGTTTAATTTATTTAATCTGAGATTAATGAGAAAATCATTAAAAACCACTCAGCAACAACCAGGCGTTCAGTGAGCCACGTCAGTGTGTTTCTTCTTTTACTTGGCAGTGCTGGAATAAAAATAGCAACTTTACTTACCTGACCAAACAAATCCAATTGACGTAAAGTGATTAATAAGCTAAAGAATTTCTCTTAACATGCTTGGCATAAACACGTTATAAAATTGGTTGAATCAGTTTGAGTTCTCATTACAATAATGCATTACAGCATGTGTGCGTGTATATCTGCTGGTGTGCATGTGTGTGGATGTGCACAAGAATGCGCGGATGTGTATATATGTGAGTCCTACTTGTGCGCGATGTAATCATGAGCAAATTCTTCAGCCTTGTTTCCGCCACTTGATGACAAGATTTGACAAATGTTGAGGCACAGCTGCAAACAGAAGTGCTGCAGCTCTGTTTGGAAATATTTCTGCCGTGGCCGTGCCAGCATCCAGGGATTAGGCCTAAGGAAGGGTGCATTACTCAGGAGATGGAACATCTGTGTTTCTGAAGGGCAGTCCACGAGATACCCACCGGTCTTGGAGGAGACATGATGTCCAACACTAGCCATTTCAAAAGGTTAGCCAATTTGCCTTTAACCAAATGGAGCTGACAGCCTCATGCCGCACTGTGTATTCAACAAACACTGTGGTGATTGGTTGTGCAAACAAATTCCACTGACTGATATAGAATAGAGTAGAATAGGTACAAGGAGGACAAAAAATGCATGTAAATTAGCCTGAAACTCCCCTAATGAAGCACAGACAAAGATTGATGAGCAGCAATAAATGACTGTACATTAAAGCTTTGGGACCCCGATGCTAGAAATCCCAAAAATCTGCACAAGTATGAAGTCAAAACAAAAGCCGGATGAAATATAACATTTTGAAAAGTTTCCATTTACATTTCAAGAGTTGCCCGAAATGAGCGTGCATAACAGCATGAAAACATCAGTTCAGTGAAAACGCCTTGATCTTACTGGGACAACAAGCGCTCAACAGGAGAAAAGATGGATTGGGGACTCGGAGGGTCACCACTGTTTGTGTGTTTGCTTTTGGTGTTTGCAGAGAAGGCCTCTTTTTTTACGATGCCATCTGCGCCACAGCAAGAAAGGCCTGCATTGTCTGTACGTGCAAGCCCCTTGTGAATGATCACTGTGTTGAGGCGTTAATGACAATACCATTTGAACTTCCCACACTGCTTTTCTTTCATGGTTTTAAGTTCTACTCCGTGCGCCAAGGAAAACAAGAGCGTAATGGACATTTTCTGGCTGAGCAATTATGTGAAACGAGACTGCCCTCGTGTTTTGTTTGTGATGGTTTGTGGTGAAGCAAAATGCTGGCCGGCCTGAGCAAAGTGCAAAAGTTCAGTCCATTGGACGGTGGATTGACCTGGACCTCATGACATAGACATTCTCAAACACTATATGTAAAAATCTATCTTGGCAGTGACAGTGCTCATGTTACACAACAGGGACCAATCTTACCATTTTATCCTGTCTTGTCATTCTGTCAATGACCTTCTTGTCCATTTGACATTAACACTTCACTGTAAGTCCTCCTATTTAGCATTTATAAGCACTTCATAGAAGTTAGAATTTCTGATAAATACTGTGCATTAACACTTAAAAATGTCCTTGTATCTGCTTATAACTAATATAACTAATAATAGTGTATTGGCTGTTTATATACTGCTTATGGATGCTAAATAGAGGGACTTACAGTGTTACCAGCTTGGCTGTTATAACCAGTTACATACAGCGATCACAGGGGAGACATTAAAAGTACGCGCAGAGATTCTTCTCCTGGATGAAATAAATGGAGTTTACCGTAGTCGGCTTTCACTTCTGTAATTGCAACACAGAAAGAACATTTACTTTTTATGATGACAGTAGGAAGCCATTTCCCATCTTACAATGTCTTTAGGACACTGTACTGTATAATCTATATAGCATTTTCTGGCAAATGAACAGTCAACCGAGGCTGTATTGGATCATTATTCTCACAGAGATTGATTTACATTTAGGATGCAAGCCAATCTCCTGGGTACAAGAGCCAACCAGACCTAATGTCATTTATTCTAAAGCTTTATGAAACACAGCACTGCAAAAATTAGACACTAACAAGGAGAGGAAGAAGAAACTTTATGCCGTTCAGAGGTCAAGCACATCTCATCAACAGCTGACATCTAACCAAGTAAACTTTTTCCACATTACAAGTCATCTGCAGCTGCACATCCTCCGCCTGTGTGCAAACTCAAGCACTCCAAATCTGCTTGCTCTGCATCCAGCCCTCACACAATAACTGTCATTCCCGCTGGTTAATCACATCAATTTGTGTTGCCGTGGCTGTATAGTAGTTGTTGTTGTTGTTTTGCTGTTTCTGAGCATGCCCAGAGGAGGTGTTCTCTTGAGCATCTATGAAGAGGGGTCCTTCTCTTTCTGCGGGGTTGATGCAGGCAGCTCATTAGCCGCCTCTCTCCTCATCCCTAAACAGCTTGGTTTGCATATTGAAGCAAATGGAAAGTGAAGGTGTTCTAGGCAGGGAAGGGATGATGGGATTCCGACTTACCTCCTGATTGGCATTTTTCTGCCAGGGCCTCCTCGTTGTAGATGAGGAGAATAACAAGTCTTTCCCCCCAAAAATACATTTCTGTCTACAATGCTTAGTCCCGGGATTCAACTAAAACACACTTGCCACACTCTCTGCTGCTGTTCCTGCTGTGGTTGCAATTGCTGTATGAATCTTTTGGATGCATTTATATACAACTTTTACTTTTTCTGGGCAAAATCATTAAGCAAGCAGTGTTCTGGCATCATTTACCAAAATATTATAGAATTGTGGTTATTAAAGTGTGGAGTGCTGCAACTCCAGCAATGCTAATGAGAAAGTGATGTAAGTTTGAGTTCTCGGTACAGAAAATATAAAAGGTGGGTAAGTTCTATGAAAAATAACCACTCCAGCTGATGCTGCTTGGTATATGGTATATTATGAATTAAGATGTATGTTATGCACTTCTGGTGGAGAAATACCAAATCCTGTACAGTATGGACTTATTTTTGGTCCAAAGGACATCAAATTGAAATATAATATAATGGAATCAACCTACAAAGTACTTAATATGTTTATAAATGTAGAATGTAGTCCTCACTTTGCTGAAACACTCAAATTCTAAAAAAAACCAAAAAACCAAAAACAAAACATGACCTCAGTATCCTCAGGGGTAGCTCCAGCCGTTCTGCTGAAGTGTCTTGAGTAAGACACAAAATCCTGTCAGCAGTTGACCATGATATTTGACCTTTCTGTGGAGGGAGTTTATGCAAACGAAAAGAAAACTCTACATGGATCAGTAAAGTATGACACCATCATCATTTATGTTCATACAAAAAAAAATCTTTTTTATTTTTTTGCATTTATTCCATTGTAGAAAGTAAAAAGCAAAGAGACAGGAAAGGGAGAAGGGTTCGACATGCAACAAAGGTCCACAGCCTCAGCCAAACCACGAATGTTGCAATCATGTGGCAAGTGTCCCAACCAGTAGGCTACCAGGACACCCACAATATTTCAGTTTTAATCCTCACATTTTCATTGTATGAGTAATACAATAAAATATACTGTATATTTTAACTACAAATCCAGTTATCATATGATTTCATATTGTTTTGCAAGGAAAGAACTGGATAGCTTCATTCATTCTTTCATCAACTGGCTTGCTTTGTCTTGTCTTTGGGACTTTGATGCTCAGTAAACTCTGACAACAAAATGTGTTTAGTAAATAACACTATATAATAAGTACATCATCATATTTCAAAATTGCAAAAAACATCATCATATTTCAAAATTTCAACAGTCTGTGCACAAAAGCCCAATGTAAAGTTGCACTTCATCTTCAGCCACTTTACTTTTAGATTTTCCTCTGAAAATGACACATTTGACCTCCAAAAACATGTACTTTTTGCTCATTTCCAGGACTTTGGAGCAGCTCATTGACAATTTCATGAAGTGTCGTGGGGGGGCAGATGCTGAGTAGCAGTAAATTAACATGAGGCTCCATCAGAGGCAGAGAGAGAGAGCATGGTATGGCTTTCTGACAGAGAGGAAATGAGCTAGGAAGATCTCCTGGGCCACAGCCGGCCTTTGGTTGGCAAACGTAAAGGAGATGAAATTCCAGGCCTGGAAAAAGTCATAACTCCATAACGACTGTGAATGTATGGATCCTTCAGAGCCCGGCAGACCCTTCCAAAGTAAACAAGGTCACTGTGGCTGCTTTGTCCAATTTTCCGGGGGCTTTCAAAGACCAACGTCCTGTGTAAATTACACTTCATGTTAAAAGGGCTTTTTTCTACCCACAGTTAACATGAGACATGTTGATTTTACATGAAACTTCTCTCTACCTGTGTGAGCATTAGTCCATTTCACTGAGTTTTGATTTAAGAAAATATTTGGATTGAAAAGAGGCTTTTGAGATTACTCGCTGACCATTTTGTTACCAACTCCCCTCCCCAAACCAAGTAAATCACCAGCATTTCATTGTATGGATGCAGCCAATACTAGATTCAATCCCGTAACACACACACTTTTCTTTCCGTACCCCATTTTAGCATTAATTTGAGGTGCTGTGAGACATAAAGGAATCAGAAACTAAGAATGTGAAGAAAATAAAAACACTTTTGAAGTTAATCATGCAAGAGGGTTGTCAAAGATGTGTTGCAGCAAGACCCCAGGCGACACCAGAAACATCTTTTAATCTGCACAGGGGACATGTAAACAGTCATTAAGACGGTGGGAACGCTATTCATGCTTTTCAGCTGCCTAGTAGATGCGGGACGCCTTGCCAATGTCTACACAAGCAGCGCACCAATGCAAAGCCGTCAACACTTTCAAGAAAAAAAAAAAAATTGGGAGCTCGTGTGAAGAACTTTACACGCACCTTCCCGATTGACATGCATACACACAACACAACACACACATCTATTCAGGCTGTGTGCAAAGTGAAGGGATCCACTCAGGCTGACGATAATGTAGTTTTTCTTCTCCAGAGTTTCTATGGCAGATGTGCTAGCGCTGTAAAAGCGGAAGGGATGCATTGGGGGCTTGTTAATTAGCAGAGTGTTTTGAAAGGCCTCGCGTCCCGTCTTGGCTGGCAGGTTGGCAGCACCTGATTAGTAGGGAATAGCGAAGCGCTGAGACGACGCTCTAGTTCCCTAAAATAAAGAGAGGAAAAATTCTCTCTCTCTCTCATATACAGTACCCGCACACACACGTATACACACACTCACTCAGGGGGCCCATATGCTGGCCTCATTTTTTCCTCGTCTTCACCTGACAAATTGCATTCACGCTGCAAAAAGCGCAGACACTGAAGAGGGAATACATGTGTCTAAAGCATCTCTTTGAACTGGAAATGCTAAGGAGATCATTACAACATTGTTTCCTGACGCAAAACATGTTCCATGAAAAAGGCTGCAAATAACCTCATATGATGATGATGATAATGATGATGATGATGATGATGATAAAAGCAGGTGTAAAGTTTTCAAAGTTTCAGAACTTGCCAGTCTGGACTGGTTGAATTAAAATGGGGCTTGATGTTTTGGTTGTTATTTTGCGACCTTTATTCACACACTTTTTTTTCACATATACGCCTGCGCAATAGACATATGCATATCAGTAGACAGCCAAAGTGGTGGCTGGTTGTGTTCACAGAAGTGGGTAAACCCTACAATCTCTGCATTTTGAATGACAGCATTTCATCTAAGGCTGAAATTACTATTCTGCAAACATACACATTAACGTCTCTGTGGATCCACACAGAGAAGGATGTTTGGGTAACTGTAGGTCACAGAGGCGTGCAGGGGAGTCCATCTGCACACCTGCCAGATCTCAGTAATGCATCATGCAACCCTGCATGTCAAACAGGCTGATTGGTTGATCCAACTTCCTGTCGTGAAGCAGATTCCAAATAGAAAAGAAACTGAATAAGGATCTAAGAAGTCACACAGACTGTACTGTCCTTCTGTACTGTAACTGAGACAGAACTGAGGACAGGAAGGAAGAGAAATTTTAAATGTGCATATGTGACAGTTCCTGCGTTTGGCAGATGGTAAATACGATGTGGTAGATTAGTAGCGGGGTCCTCATGTAGGCATTATGAGGTCCCAAAGGGGTCTATGATTTCAGGATATTTGTGTTTGCAGGCCATGTTGTTATCCCGGTGTTGCCCTCAGTGTCAGGACCACCATGGAAAGTCCTTCCCCATGGGGAATACCATAACGAGGGCCTCCACTGTTAAGTTAATTTCATGATTCCATCTCTTAAGGTCAAAGAAGACAGATGCAGATATTTTTCTTTTTCCTTAATATAATGATAGGTCTGTGTCTTTTTTGGGTTGATATGCTAGATTCTACAACACCAAATTTTTTATCCCAAGAGGGCATACAATAGTCTTTGAAAAAAGAGTCAGGAATAAGACACTGAAATCCTGCCAACTCCTGCAATAGTGTGTTGCAGCTGACACTGACCTCTGACCTGTCTATTCAGGGGGCACAAGAAAAGAAGGATGGGTAAAACACAGAGCATAAGTACGTAGAGACATATTGGGACTATGCAACTAGCAGTGTCAAAAAGAGTCAGTCAGGCCTGACATCCAGAACAGGAAGTGTAATGTAGAAGAGTGGTGACAGCCACATATACTGGGCCACCCGGTCAACCATGCAGCCAGCCAGATGGGGACACCAGATCTGGGGTGGTACAGGTTACCAGGACCTCCCTTCCACTGGTCCCAGGTCCAACTAATGGACATCTGTCACAGTCCCATGACAGCAGACCCAGCCACTGTCAGAGCCGTAATGAAATATGTATGAAACAAGGATGTTTAGCACTGGGCCCGGCGCTGCTAATCAATGATTCGATCCACTGGCGCCCAACGCGGAATACATTTATTATACATTATCTTTTCATGCAGTCAATTTTATGCATTCTGATTCCACCTCCAGCCGTACTGCATTGAAATGAGGCAAAGCTGAAATTGTGTTTAAAATTTAAAGTGGTCCCATTGCCCCGAGCTACATGCCCTCTCACTGTCATGCACACAAGATTGTTGGAAAGTGATACGTTTTCTTCTCTCCCTCTAAGCATCTGCTGTAACAATTGCACAGCCATTCCTTCCTTACAGTTCAACACCCCCACAAACAACAGCAAGCATATTTGTGGCGCAAAGTAATGTCAATTAAGCCCTTCTTTCTAATTATGCTAGGAAAACAAATGTCCTGCGTGGTGAGCCAGAGCTAAGTGACCTGAACAGGAGTTAGCAGTGGCAGCCAAGGGCAAAGCTGGCTAATGTAAACCAAATCCTGTACCTGGGGAGCACAGCCTATTCAGGCTAATCCGCTAGCCTGGAGGCTGCTGCTTTAATAGGGGCACTGTGGACCTAGTCATTGTCCTCTCTACTCAAGGAGCCCAATGCAACATGTTAGCCCCAGCGAGCTGCAAAAGCCCCTCCACCCACTCCTGCCTGAATATTTATCTGAAGCATACGAGGGGGAGAAGGGAAGTGAGGTTTGTATCAGTGTGTTTTATTTGAACGTGCCAAAAGTTGATGATATGCTATTTTTATGACAACATCGCATAGCCCACAAAAAGAAACAGTGCATTTCACATGTGTTCTTGTAAAACAGTACAAGAAGCTTTGACTTGAGGTTAGCGCTGACAACAATGCAAAAAAGGGGATATAAATAGACTGAAGGGAACGAGGATCTGGTGGATTGTAGTGGTTGTATTATCAAACACACCTTTCTCCGCAGGCCTGTCATTTGGCACCAGCCACCGAGGGAGCAATAGCAGCTGTCAGCAGCAGTCCTTTACATATCTATCTCCCCAATACATCTCATAGGATTCAATTCATTTTACCCGAGGCATTTTTGTCAGTCCCCCTCTCAGATTCTACCATTATGGGTGTGTGTTCTGGTGTGTGTGTGTGTGTATGTGAGCTGCGTGCACATACCTACAGTATGTCTGTAAGTTTTCTTTTGTCCTTAGTGTGTTTGTGCGTGGGTGCGTTCATGCGTGTGTGTGTGAGTGCAAAGCAAAGAGTATTTACACTCATGTTTACCCCTGCTGCCATGGGAGCCTGGAGTACGCCAGGGGCTGCTGGGGTTACACAGCAGGGGAGGAAGCCTGTGAAGGGCTGCCTCTGTAAACCCACTGATTATCTGTACCATTAATTCACACCTCCTTGACCTTGCTGCTCAATCCATACTCCAGCGCTAGTCTCAAGTGGCACAGTAGAGGAGTGCCGGCTCATGCATCCTAATCCAGGGTTGACACAGGCAGGCCACAGAACCAATGCCAATGCGACAGATTTTTTTTTTAATCCTACTCATATTTTATGCTGTTGGACTTGTTGACTCAGGCACCAGAATCTTTTCAATATTTATCATTTACATCCAGAGACACAGATGTGTGCAATGTACTAAAAAGCGGCAGTTTTCCCCCTGTGATTTTCATTTTGTGCCGTTTTAATTTGGAAGTAGCATTTCCTGCAGAGGCGAGTGAAGGAGACTTTTTCAAAATGCTACGAGGAGGGAAAGTAATCACTCTAAATGTAAATTAAGATTTGCTAAATGTAAGCGATGCTCAGCTCTGTGTCCTTTGTGAGGTAAAACCTCCCCAGGATCTGTGCATCCATCCACAGCCATGGCTAGATGAAGAGGTCAGTTTCATAATTAACCCCTTACACTTTTTTAAAGGAAAGTGACGGGCAGAGAGGGGACGTACAACTACTAATATACTTTACTGCAGGCGGGCTATTTTTCTTATTACCTTATTTCTTATTACTTAACTTTCAGGAAATATGATTGGAACTGCATCCAAAGTCCACATCCTCACAAACTGCGATCTATCTTTCTCATCATAATCCAATTTATTTTCTTTCGTCATGATAAAGAAACAATGTATTTTAAGTTGGCTATTCATTCAAAGTTTGTATCCAGTAACTATTAGTGAGTACAGAGATGACCCAACGTTTTGCTTCTGTTGTTAGCGCTCATCAGCATCAGAGCCATGACACCCTTTGATGGCTTGATTTTTGGGGGAGAGGGGGGAGCGTATGAGGGAGTCGGATACAGGCAGCGTCAAGCTGGGTTCAGAGGTTAATTGTCAGTATTTTGGTTTGTTACTCCACGTGTAGCTTCCATCCACTTTGATTCCCCTCGTTCACCTTTTGACTGGCGCGGAAGGCTTTGCGCCGATCGCATTTGGTGCTCATTAATAGTCATAATGTGAGGGAGCCTGAGTTAAAGCTGTATCGACAACGGTGTGTGTGTGTGTGTGTGTGTGGATCACCGCTGCCCCCTCACTCCCCCCCATCTTGCAGCTCCGTGCCCCGCCGTGGTGGACTGCGGGCAGGCAGGCTGGCTGGCTGGCAGGCTGGTGGGCGGGCGAGGCCGGGAGCTCTCGGCGGGTGATGAAAATGCATTCTCCGGGCTTAATTGAAGGTAGAGCTGTCATGTTCCACGCAGACAGCCACATGTAATTATTCCAGTCTGCCAGGCTTCAGTTTGCCTGTCAGCTACCTGCCTGGGCTGCCTGCTGCTGCTGCTAGAGGGTGTATAGAGACAGAAAGCAAGGGAGGGGTAGACAGGGGGGTGGATAGGAGGAGGAGAGGAAAGAAAAAGTGTGTCTGTGTGTGTGTGCGCTCAGCCTGGCTGGGGAGTTTCACTGGAGGGGTGCATAAAAAGCAGTGATCTTCCAATTTGTCTCTGCTGCTCGTCCTTTCTCTCTCCCTCTATCTTTAACTCTCTTTCTACCTACTTTTCTCTTGTGCTGGCACCCTCCAGTCAATCTTCTCTCTCTGTTTCTGTATCCATATTTTCTCCTTCAGGAAGAGACAGAGAGAGAGAGAAAGAGAGAGGGGGAAAAAAATACAGAAACAGAGGCAGAAAGGAAGAAGAGTGAGCGGCAGTAAATGTAGGTCCTCCACAGATAGCCCAGGCCGCTAAACATAGCCTGCTTGGTTCAACATCGACTTCAATTTGGGGAACCTCAGAGTATTTTGTTCCTCCATGTGGCAATTAGGATGTCAAATCAAACTTGGGAATGCAAACAGCAGAGCAAGCCTCCTCGCTGCTATTTCCAGACACCACGTCTCTGTCTCAAGCACACACACTCACACACACCAGCCTCTTTCTCTCTCTCACACACACGCACACACACAACCATCCAGATCTCCTAAGGATTACACAAACTCCAGAGTTGTTCAGAGAGAGCTTCTTCCTCCTTCACATGGACACAGAAGCACACACACACACACACACAGACAGTGTTATGGAAATGATCACATCCCTAAACAATGTAGAGTTCCTGACCCAGCAGTCCGAGGAGCCATAAATCGGGGTGTTTCAGCGGAGGCCTGACCCTTGACCCTTCCAACACCAGGCCCGTCCTTACTGTCAGTCAGGCCTTTATCTCCCACTGACCTCTAAACATTACCCAGACAACAACAGGGCAAAGCCAGAGCCCTCATCCCCAATCACACGCCTTTTTTTCCTTCTTTCCAAAGTTTCACACCATGACATCAGTGTGTGCTCTCTACTCCAGGATAAAGCGCTTCCACTCAGCTTTAGTATCACTTGTGGTGTTGTCAACAGTGGGGTGAACAAGTTTGATTTTGTCAAAAATACTCAGTATTAAAGATGTAGTTCGAACTGTAGATCAGAATTTATGATGTAATTCTATTACTTTTACATCACTAAATTTTTGTTATCTCTTGATACAGTTAAACAGAGGATTCTCACTGACAGGCTAAGACTTGACAGGTTTTGAGTTATGGAGTGCCTCAAGGATCTGTTCTTGGCCCCATTTTATTTCCATTTATATGCTACTGTTGGGCCTTCAAATTTGTCCTTTGAATATATCTTTTCATTTTAGTTCATCTCATAGATCAGATGAACTAACAATTCCTCTAAATTAAAACAAAATACATATCAGTCCGTGTGCTCGAGAATGACACATAGAAGTCTTTTCTGCTCTGACTCCTCTATCAGCAGGATGACATGTGCCTGTGCCTCCCAAAGCTGTTATAAAACACTGTTGAAAAATAAATATGTTTTATGATGTGTAAATGCTGTGCTTAAAGTCCCCCTCCACTCAAAAATGTGTTTGCTTATTTTCATCTCTTCAGTTGGATGTTTGAGCTTCACTGTGCAGCATGATGCATGTGCTGAGTTCGACACTAGAAGGCTATTTTCACATGAATCTGCTGATGGGGCAAAATTCTCTGTGCTAACTGAAAATCTGAGTTTAAGGGCCTATGAGCAGGATTTATGGCATCACAACTAATTTGGAAGCTAATGTAGTCCAGTATGCAACTTACACAAGTGTGGTGTGGAAATTTGAAACATCCAGTGCACATGCACTGACATTTTTTAGTAAATTAGGAGACATCTTATATCCAGTCGTTAAACTTTTGAAATGAACAATATTTGTATATTCGTTTATTCTGTATTTTTCAACGAGGGAGAAGACAGAGATGTAATTTTAAGGATTTTAATGAGGTAATCGTAAAAAACCATATTGACACATATTATTTTTTCAAGCAGATTTTTTAAAATATATCTTACAACATGCCTGGAAGGGATCTTTAAACTTTGGTTAGTTTTAGGCACAAACACGACTTGGTTAGGTTCAGGAAAAGATCATGGTTTGGGTTGAAATGAGTACTTAAAGGTTAGAAAAACATTGTGTTTTGTGTTACAATTACTACTTTCATCATCATGGTGACAACAACCATGTGGTTAAAGGGCGATTGTGGTCATGCTTTAAAAACAAAAAAACAACAACAAGAAAACAAAAACAATGTTGATTTCCATGGGTAACGAGCAGCAATGTCTTGTCTTAAAGTCTGATGTTTTGTTTGTTGTTCTATAATAACATCCCTGATTTCCTTCTTTGCTCCCGTCACAATTAGTAAGGCCTCTAGAGGGCTTCTTTCACTTCATTTTAGGACACTTGCTGAAACAACATTTTTTCTTGGGGAGGATAGTCTCCCTAACAGACTACCTGAACTCTGAGAAGCTAGGTGTCCCAGAAGTGGAGTTTAGAATTCAACATAAAAAATGTATTAATTACCTATCAGGCTCTACATGGTGAAGCCCCTGAGTGCATTTCTGAATTGTTGTGTCCATATTGTAACTTAAAGTCTCTTGAGTCGGATGACCAGTGTCGACTTAAAATGAAGGGAGACATTTGCTATCTTTGCCCCTAAACTTTGGAGCAGCTTGCCTCTTACTATAAGATTGTCCAAATCAACTGGGGGAAAAAACGATGTTTTGCTTGTTACTCTCATGCCCCTTTGATATTTCATGTTTTTATGGTGAATGACTTTGCAACTTTTGTTTTAAAAAGTGACATATAAATAAATCTTTACAGATATGATTTTTCCCACCTAAGTTGCAGCACTTCCATGTCCAAAAACATATTCCTTCCTGGTTTGTCAATGTTCTCTTTGTTAAAAGCTGAACAGTCCCACTGGGCTGAAAACCATCTAATATGTAGTGAACATGTAAGATTCCCTGACTCACCCACACAATTTATCAAATTAAATCAAATTCTCTAATACCTCCTGTCTGGGATACACCTCCCTAAATTCCATAATATTCCAGAAATTCCGTGACCAGTGGGAAAACTGCACAAAAAGATAACTGCTCCAGCCCTGGAGGTATTGTCGATTCAACAAGACACACAGCCCTCTGGTTCACAGGGGTTTTTTAAAGCGCAACCACATGAAGGCACTGTCTGCTGTATTCTACCGACTGCTTTCTTTACTCTTCTTTTCCCCTCTTACCATCAAGCACTATAAATTATAATTGCTCTGATCTCATTCAAATACATTTAATGACAGACCAATAGGATAAATGACAGCTTTTGAAAACACTTTGTGAATCAGTAACCGAAACCACAATCTGTGTGTTTGCATTCGTGCACGTTTTCCTGTGCGCGTGCATGAGATTGCATGAAATGTGTTGGTGCTGTGCCAACATGGGGCAGCGTGTGCTAAACAAGATAAAAGAGTTTTCTAAGAAGCTCACTAAGTGGAACCTGGACCCCGCTGTTTGTCTGCAGAGGAGGCTGTCCGAAGGCTGGAGACGCTCAGGAATTTGGGGCTGAGCAGGCCAGGGCCACCGAGGGACATGGGACTCACTCTGGGTCACTGCTTCTGAGGTCACCCCCCCTCCTCCCCTTTGTGTCCCCATTCAACCTACAATATGCCATGAGTAACAATATTTCCCAACACCGTAAATGAAGCCACCCATCCAGCTTAACAAGTCATTTAATCTGGTCCTGATCAGTGTAATCTTATTTTTTCTGAAAAGAAGTAAACAAAAATCTGACCAAAGGAGCGAGATAATTTCATATTTATTGATTGATTGATTGCATGTATTTTTCAGTGTTAAAGTCACCATACATGGACAGTTTTCTCAGCAACCTCTCTCAGATGTTGTGGTCTCTCACTGATTCACAGAATTCATGGAATGTTCTAATATGTTTCAGGCCACCTGGAGTTAATGACCAGATGACTTCTAATGCAAAATGTCTATTAAATTTTGGTTTGGTTGGCAGCTGATCACTTAGTAATTAGAGCAAAAATGAGTTGTAATGTTTCGTTTTGTTTTGTTTTTTATTCTGGTGCCTCATGTTGACTCTTGCACACTGTGTTGAATGATAAAATCATCTGATCTTTTCACAGATTGAAAAAGTAATAATTAGGAAGTGGCAAACACGCTATGAAAAGGGCAGCAGATGTTTCGGTATCAACACAAGGTTTTTGATGGGACAGGAGCAAAAAAAAAAGAATCACTCAATCTCAACCTTATATAAACTGGAATGTACCATCTGCTCAGGTAAGCATGGGGGTGAATTAAAAATGGCAAGCATTCAAAGACTACATAGTAACAAACAAAATAGACACTTCACTTCTTGGCATTGTTGCTATCTGAAGTTAGGCATGTGAACACAAGCTCACACTTTAATGCAACAGCATCTACTGTAGAACATTTGTACCTTTCCTTGACCTCTCACTGCCTCCAGGATGCAATGAGGCACACCTGTGTTTAATATCATTAATGAGTATATGACCTGAAACAACCCCACAAGCAGAAATGAATGCAAAATAAAATTACATAAAGCATTATCTTTACATGAACTTTGCCCCTTTTAACAGATCATTTTGCAGAGCACAATTTCAAGTACACAGCTGACATGTTGGGCGTATAATTAAATCACATGATGCTGGGGAACATTATGTGATTTTTTTTTCACACATTAATTCAGTATGTTCTTTTGTTGTTGTTTTTTCACTGTGCCATTTATTTTGGTAATATTCTAGCTGAACAAACATGTTTATCCGTTGCACAGAGGTTTTAAACTGTATTGTCTTTGTGCACCATCTTCACTTTTTGTAGAAACAAAACAAGAGACGTAGCAATTCTCACCGAAAAATAAACCATTTTACAGGAAAGCTAGCAAATTCAAAACTTTCAAGTTAACTTAATCAATTGCTATTAGAAAATTGTGACACTTATGATTAAATAACTTAAAAGATGTAACAAGTCCTTGTTTCACCAGAATTGAATTAATTTTAATAGCCTGTCAATTAATACAGCGTCTGGTGTTTTTAAATAAAGTATCAAGAATGAGGGATTTGAATTTTTTACATAAAAGTTTGATTTGATTTGAAAACCAATCTAAATTTTCTGTTTGGTTATTGTGCACACGATAACAACAGAATGAAGCTCAAACCCTCTCTCATCTCCTCTTCCTCTGCAGTGCAGTGCAGTGTAGTGTAAGACTGATTATGGGGCGGCTGCTGTTGGAGGATATTAGCCGCCTCCTTGCAGCCTCCTCCCAATGTGATGACAAGCTCCAAAGAAACCCTTCACACAGCTGGAAGCTCAGGGGCCCCAGACTTCAGAGGCGTGCGCCCGGCCCCTCGACAGAAACCACGCCGTTGTACAGTTTTGTCTCTTTGCTCCTCTCCCTCCCATTCCCTCCCTCTTCCCCTCCTTATCTGCCTCTCCCCTCCTGTCTCGCTCTGCCTGTTTTTTTCCCTACTCTACTTTGACACGCCCTCTCTCTCAAAGTCTTTAGCAGTTCATTTGAAGTCTGTTTCTCACAGCAGGGCAAACAGTTAATTTATGGAATTGAAAATGCAACAGAAATTTGGTTTGTGCAATGCACTCTTCGTTCGCAACATGTTGAAGTATGGCTATGTAACATAACAACACATGATCAACTGATTTGCAAATGACAGAAATATCTGAAAGATGCAGGAACATGTGGCTGATTACTTCATGTCATATTTTCTTATTTTCATTGACTGGTTATGTACATCATTTTTAGCCATGCTAGCAACATGGTTCCAGGGATAACTTCGATCTGTCAGTCAGTCCAGACTGAAATATCTCAACAACTATTGGATGGATTTCCATGACGTTTTGTACTGACTTTCATGATCTCCGAACCTTTAATAAAGCGCCACCAGTAGGTTGACATTTTTATTTTTTGTGAAATATTTCAACATCTACTCAATGGATTGGCACAGAATTTTTTATTGACATTCATGCTTCCGAGATCAAGTATCCTGATGCCTAGCGCCAGCACAAGGTTGAAATTTGTGGTTTTTAGTGACATGTCTCAACTATTGGATGGATGGAAATTTGGTACAAACATTTATGTTTTCCGTCGGATGAATTGGAAAAAATTTTTGATGAACCCTCAACTTTTCCTTTAGCACCATCATCAGATCAAAATCAGCCTGAAAAGCATTGTTAAAATCTGTTCACCTGTTCATCACCGGAGTGAAACAAAAAGGCTTTAATTATTTTTGCAACCAACAAATCCTCCAGAAAGCTAAAGCTAAAGCTAAAGCTAAAGTATCTCGGCTTCTTCTGAGCATGTTCTTGCAGGTGAATTTTCTCTGTTGCCATCTACGGTAAATCGTTCATTGCCTGTGCCATTCAACTCCTAAATTCTCCATAGGTCTTACCATTGTCATTGTTGGTGAATGCTTTATCTGATCTTTTCATTGTGTTTATCAAGCTGATTTATCGATCTTATTTATGGATTTGTATTCCACATGCAGCTCCCTGGTGTTTTTTGATTTTATTTTGTGTGCTGTATATTGTATAATTTATTTGTTTGTTTGTGTGTACAACAAGCTGCTCCAAACAAATTGCCCCTAGTGGGATTAATAAAGCTGTTTGTATTGTATTGTATTATATGGTATTGTATTGTATTGTAAAATATTAATTTGGCCATGACTTTGATTTATGACCAAATACCTGCAAAACTTACATTCTCATCAGGAAATGGTAGCATTCTAACACGCTTACTAAGGTGGTGAATAGTAAACATTTTACGTGCTAAACATCAGAATGTTAGCATTGTCATTGTGGGCATGTTAGCATGCTGACGTTAGCATTTAGCTCAAAGCACCCCTGAAGTACAGCCTTACAGAGCTGTTAGCATAGCTGTAGACTCTTGTTCTTGGTAAAATAGCAGTGATCACAGCAAATCTTTCGATAAAACAATGGACTACACTGCAACAAAAAACAAAATACATCCTCAAAAATTACAATACGACACAGTCTCAAAGACTCAACATCATAAGCATTAGATGAGGTAAGGTGATCCTGTTATTTAGTCCATGCTGTAATTGCTGTTGACAAGTGTTGATTAGAGTAACTGTTCACTACCAGAGCTGATGAAGCTCTCAGGTGGCTGGGCAAAAGTATGAAATACAGTATCTCAAATTGACTCTGACTTCAAAAACACTGACCCAGTGTAGATTTTTTTCCCCCACATTCAATCTCTGAAACTTTCACACAGCATTAGTAGCAGTGTTAGTCAGGGCCTGAATCCCATTTAATCAGTGAATCTTGGAGTGTTGAAACTGAGCATCTATGAGCAGAACAAAAGTCACTTCTTCCCTGTGAATAACCTGCAAATCTGGGCCAACCACCACTGAGACCCACCATGGCCCTAGGGCTCACTTAAGGAAGGCCTGTAAAAACCATGACTGATTTACATCCCCGCTGCCTGGGCTTCCGCAGAGCAGCACCGCCCCCCGTCCCACTGCGGGTGCTTCAGAGAACCGAGGGCACAGGGACCAGTGAAGGGGGAGTAGTGAGAGAGAGAGGCCAGGAAAGAATAGGAGTGTAGAAAAGAAAGAGGGAGAAGAGAGAGAAAGAGTGGGGGCGTAAGAAGGGGGAGAGGTCACAAGGGCAGTGCAGGGCGCTCCCAATCAGCGCTGTGTAAACAGGCCTCCTCCTGGAGTGGACAGGTTGCAGGGGGGAGTCCTCCACGGGCCACTGGGGCTGTCAGCAGAGCAGATAACTGATGGCAGGAATGTGGCATTTGTTCTTAAAAAGAGGGAGAGCGGGAGGAAGGGAGGGAAGGGGGAGGAGTTCAACTAGTGGCAGAAAGCGGGGGCCGCCAATTAACATCTACTTGATGCATTCATACAGCCGGGCCTCTGGCTCCTTAAGCCCTGCAGCTGCATTTCTGCTGGCAGGCAGCTCCCTGCTTCCCTGGCCCCGTACACTCACACAGAGATCCCCTTAACTACACAACGGCATCAGCCTCAGGTCCACTGCTGTACAGTACTCACATTGTCAGACAGTTCAGTCATTACTCTGTAGACTGGTGGTCATCTGGTGAGCTCTTAACAAGGGCTGAAATTTGTGAATTCATGGGAAGGTTTCCAGTTTTTCACATCCTCAAGAATTTGTAAGCCAACGTTTTCCTTACAGTATAAACTTGAACAGGCAATTGGCAATGCTGTCACTACTGGAGCATACCCATACTACTTGGTAAGCCTGCTCCTGTTACTGCCTAATCTCTTAGTCTCATATTATACAGTATATCACCACACATTCTGTCATTTTCCTAACCACCACCTCCTGGTCTGTTTGAGTCTTCTCCATTTACATACAGATTGTGGTTAGCAAGATTGACAGCAATTTAGGAGTTAAGCTGCACCGATGGGATTAATGTGATCCGCAAGTCAAGTCCTGTCTGCAGCCTCTGCGTGTGTCCTGTCTGCCTGGAGATGGGCGTTCATCTTCCTCTGATCCCAAAACAGTTATTAGCCTGTCCTCCCATCAGGAGCATATAGAATCGAGATCTGAGTCAGCTGACCTCGTGTCTGCGTTCAAAAGCGAGACAGAGCTCTCCCTCTGTGCCCTCAATCTGCAAATGGAGCCATGAGCCAGTCTTTGACCCTCCCTCTACCACCACCCGTCGTGGTGGCCTTTGAGGCCAAGTGAGGTGTAAACAAATCCAATATACGCTGCATTGTACGGCACCCCAAGGGTCCCAATGAAGTTACTCCAGAGGTACAAATCACTTCGGGTCATGGTTTGCTTGCTTTTTCTTGCTCTATTTCCCTGAGGCTCACAGTTCCCCACGCCGAGAACGCTACCCAGCCACCCACTGCTGCCATCACACAGGTTTATTTACATTTGGACGTCTTAGATTGATTGAATGGGCCCCTTTTTGGGATCATACGTCCACAGGCCTGCTTAGTGTTCAACCAGGAGACCACCATGCAGAGAGGGAAAGGTCCACACATTCTCCTTAAATCACAATGCCATCTAACTCTGTCTTTTGCACCAAGTGAGGGTCTTGGTCCCTAAGCATTTACGTATTTCAGCATTATCATCAATACTGACAAAAGTTATGACTCTGGGGTTGTGTGCAGAATCGAGTCTTGTCAGTGTGACCGTTGCCCTGCTCTTTTGTTTTCTGCGTCAAATTTGTGGTGAGATTTGGTTGAATGTTCATATAAATGCTGTAAATGTACATTTTCAACCTGTAGCTGATTTAGGAAAACTTGTAGGCATGCTTTTCCAACATGTGGCTCTCAGAAAGAAATACATATTTATTAAGAATAAAGAGAAGGAAAACTAAGAAGTTACTATGACCGGTGTTAGCCGTTATTTTCTAAACTGACACAAATTAATCTATTGGCAAGTTATCTTTAGAGATTTTGAGTGTTTCTCGCAGACATACAGTCATTTTAATGTTCCTCAAGAGCAGATGTCCACCTGCATTGCATTCCTATCAAAAATTATTTTGTAAATTGCTCCAGATTCCTGGCAGTTTTTCTGCATTGCTTCACTTTAAAAGGACATGGAACTGAACACAGTGTTGTGTAAATAAGGGTGTGCAAACAACACCGTGGGTCAGCAGGGCAGAGGACAACTATCCATTTCCTGGAGAAGACCCTCCTTTGACCTGGAAGGCAGTTATCAGGTCACTCTGGGTTCAGCCTCAGGGCGTGGCCTGCTGCCTGTCTGCACGTTACCTACAGTATTATAGAAGTGCAAAGGAATGCGAGACAATCCAGCACTGTGTTGTTAAGGGGAAAAAAACACAACTGGCAGGCTTGAACTGGACAGCAAGGATAGAGCTTACTGGTGTTATCTTCTGGTCTCTGACACAGGATTTTGCAGGTTATCCAGCCTCTAACGTTTCATGTGAGGCCACTCGCTGAACGTATAATACACTAAAGCTATTGACAGTAATCTGCCTCTGTATCATGGTGGGTCTAGTATGTATAGAAGCAACGACAAAGGCAGTTTCAGTATCACTGGATGCCAACAATAGTTCCTTTGTGTCCAGTTATGTCACTATGAGCTGCTGTTCAAAACACGAGAGTGTTTTGGAGGAGTCCTCACTTCCACTGAGGATCTGTTAGGGGATGCACAGTTCAGTAGAGCAGGAGCAGGTCTGTGTGTGTGTGTGTGTGTGTGTGTGTGTGAGAGAGAGAGAGAGAGAGAGAGAGAGACAGAGAGAGAGAGGGAGAAAGAGCGTAAGAGAAAAAGATGCATCGGACTGCGTCTGAACTCATGAATAAGAGATTGTGTTACGGGCCAATGAATCAATTCACACAGTATGATGTAGTGTAGTTGTGAGATGGCAGTTGCTCCAGATGCATATCACTTAAGTTCACTTTTCAGGTAATTGGATGAGACACGTCTGTGAGGCTGGTGACGACCAAACTAATGTGAGCAGCAATGCAGTCTGACTTGTCAGCATGGGTTGAAGTCACAGCCTGTGAATGTTCTCATTGAACTACTAATGTATGGTTTACATGAGTTCCCAACCTTTTTTGTCAACCCTAGATAAACTCAAGTACCCCTTCATAGACACCACTTGTCATGTTCCAAACATGTTCACATAATAATAATTGGATGTTATTTATCACTATTCATTTTGTAAAAGTGGATATTGTTACAATAATTTTTTCGTACAACTGAACTTTATACATCTAGGTCTACTTGGCCAAGTTTGAATTTATACTACCAGCACATGGAGTGGAAGAAGCTGAATGTTTAAACCATTTGTCAAATTTAACTAAGCTACTGTTTGAACTGTTTATCCATTAGTTTTGGCTAGATATATTAACCATTTATCATTAATATTTGGCTATTTCAGCTGCTTATCCATTACGTTTAGCCAACAACTTCAACTTCTTAACCATTACTTTTAGCTTTTTCATAATTTATTGATTACTTTTAGGAATCTGTTTCAATCATTTATCCATTTCTTTTAGGTAATTGTTACTGTTTGCGTACTAGCTAACTTTTACACACTCACAACACAGCTTAGTGTTCAAGTGATTAACATTTCCAGTGGTGAATTGTGATTAAAATATCAATATTGTACTGTCTACTCATGGTTGAATGGATGGTTGTATTAGCAACATTTCTCATGCTTTAGTCTGGATCTGGATCATCAGCTTTTAGGCCTAACTATCAAATGTGAGAGGCAGAGGAGATTTAATTAAGTTAGTCTCCTAGACGTAATTAAGCAACACTGTTTAGCTACTCTTTCCAGACCTAGTTGGGTGATCATATGATAGGTGGGTCTGTGCAGCACGTCCTGAGGCTAGCTAGCTAGCTGGTGCAATTACAGTGCTGTCTCACAGCATCAGGTATTTTAAATATAATAGGGTTTGGCCTGGTTTCTCTTTGCCCTAGTTAAAGTTCCCTCACTGTTCTGCCTAATTAGACAAAAACAGCTCCATCCTGTAAGTCTTATCAGCGTAACATTACTGAGGTTCCACCAAGGCTCTCATCGGACAGAGCATGCTCATTGGGATCATTCACTGTATATTCAACATAGCTATGGAAGATGGTGCAACACCTGCATCTTTATTACTGATCAAAGTTGCATATTAATATTTTAACAAGGAGGTACCATATCGTTCTTTGACAAAAGGGACCTATCCGTATCAACAGATGCAGCTCCATTCATTATCTATGGAGGGATGTCAGGATTTAGATCTGTGAAATGCCATTTGCTGAATGCTGTCACACGCTCCAGCACACTCCACAAACCAATTAAACGAAACTGACAGGATTGTTCAAACCAGTCTGATTTGTCGTTCTTCTCTTCCCCTCTCCATGCTCTGCATGGGATTATTTTACAAGCAATACTGTCATTGTTTGGATTATTCACAAAGTGTGTGTTTGTTTTATGAGTGTAAACCATTAATATTAACTATGGCAGGAGAAGCCTGTGTTTGTCAAAGCTTTGCTGTGGTTTGTTCACTCTGTAAAACACAGAAGAGAGAAGGAAGACCATAGTTATATTTCTAACTTTTAATTTTCAAACCCTCCAGTATATTGAATGTAGCTGTCATTTATTCTTTTTAAATGACAGCCTAGCTATGTTTTTAATCGTCTTATGAAATTTAAATATATTTCAAAAAATTACATGAATAAGTTACATGTCAAACATATTTTGTTCATAGATGACTGAATCAAATGTTCCTATTGGGGACATGCATTTTTAATAGCTCGTCAATGCTCATTGGTTTTTCATACCATTTACAGACCCACTGGGGTGTGAATTTACTTTCCAAATTAAACTTGCTTTCTGGGTTTTTGGTTGAGAATATTTAACTATG
Source organism: Thunnus thynnus (assembly GCF_963924715.1). NCBI lineage: Eukaryota > Metazoa > Chordata > Actinopteri > Scombriformes > Scombridae > Thunnus > Thunnus thynnus. The sequence goes on from NC_089537.1 coordinate 20,779,809, forward strand.
CTGTTGGATCTCCATGCTGACAGGGTCTGAAGAGATTATTTTTCCAAAAGTGCAACCTCAGGGCAAGATGTTTATTGAAAATTCAATGAAAAGGACCCTAGCTTACAGAGTCAAAACAGCCTCCAACACATTACGGATTAAGCAGATAATGATATGAATCTACTGTTGTGCTCAGAAGGGGTGTCATAAAACATAAGACCCATATACAGCAAGACAATGAAGTTATTATTTTGACAAAAGAATGCTCTGCTTCGAGGATTTGGAAACTTTTCTTAAATGTCAAAAAAAACCCAAAAGTCTCCTTTCAGACAAAGACAGTAAAACAAAGATGTATTACCTCATGGCCTTTAATAATATTTACAACTTGATGAGGGAATCTGATGATTTGTCTAAATATAATATTTCAATGCAAGAAAAGTTTTCCAGAGTCCCATCAGACAAATCCCAGAGCAACCCCCGACAAAGTAACATTGGCTTCTACCTCATAGACGCTGGATTTCAGCTGTGTTTTCCACCACACTCCTGTCTGCAGCAGCTAATAAGGCTATTTCATCCCTCTACCTGCAACTGATGGCTGAGATGCACTCCTCAATAATGCATTAGACAGGCAGGCTAGCACCCCTGGGTCCCCTCGCCCCCCCCACCCATACGTACTGTACAGCCGAATACAGTGATGATGTTGCCTCTGCAGCCTGACTCAAAGGTGAGTAAGGCCTATTGATTTGTGGACAGAAAGCACCACTTCTCATCTTCTCCGGGCCCAGCTGCAAAATGTATTGGAGTGAAGAGGGTGGTGGTGGTGGTGCTGGGGGTGAGGGTAATACACAACAAAAACGTGAGGGAGATGGAGAGGGCAGAGAAGGGGGTGTAAGGGTGTTGGAAAGGGGGAGGTCGAAGGAGACAGAGAGAGAAACAAACTGGAAAAATAAGAGAGGCACTGGTGCTTTGTTACTCTTTCAGCCACAGTGACATCACTGTGCATTTTCCCCTGAGGACAGAGCAGAGAGGAGGGCAGAAGGGGAAGGAGGAGGAGGAGGAGGAGGAGGAGGAGGAAAGAAAAATAGAAAAGTTGAGGTGAGGAGAGGAGAGAAGTGGCTGCTGCTCTCAGAAGCTACTTTCACGGTCTTCTTAACCTCTTGGGCATTCTGCAACAGACATATTTTTAACCCATGATATCTGTAATATTGTAAATCTCATATCTATTCGAGCCCAAGAGTGAGCTTTTTATTTTGACCAAAGAGACACTATTTATTTATTCAACACCTCTTCAACCTGCAGTGACTCTGAGAGCTTAATGCACTGCACTTAAGGAAACATTTGCAAATACAAGCAAATATATACTAATGATGAAAATATCTTCACTCATTTGACAAAACATGCACAGCATAAAGAAAGGTGGTGCAAACTGCAGACAACACAACAAAAACACCAAAAACAGAAATGCACCTGACTTTGACTACTTTGTCAGTGAGATCTCAGTTTAAATCTCAGTTCACATTCTGATTGCATGATTCAGATATTATTACATATATTAACTATATAGCTTGTGCATATGTTGCCTCTACACTATATAGTGTACAGTGTATAGTGTGCAGGCTAACGTAGCCTGCATCATGCTAAGTGATGGAGTAAGTAACTCCAGCCACAAGCCATGGCAGCAACGCACATGTTAATCACTTTTTTTTCTCATGTTTTTTCAACTTGTTTGTGTTGTCTGCATTTGCAGCATGTTTCTGTATTTGGTCGTGTTTTCGGTATTTGCCATGCATTTCTGTATTTGGTTGTGTTTTCAGTATTTGCAGTGCTTTTCTGTATTTGGTTATGTTGTCTGTACTTGCAATGCCTCTCTGTATTTGGTTTTGTTTTCTGTATATGCAGTGCATTTCATTTTGCTGTTTATATGTGAGGTGAAGATGTCTTCATTTGATTTTGTTTTGTCTATCTGCGTGTGTTTTCTTCAGTTGCAGTACGTTGAGCTCTCATGGTCACCACATATAACTGATTGATGTAATGTAAGCTGACGTAATGTTTGGCATGTTACATATTTTAAAACCAACTAATAATCATGTCTAGTATGAACATAAAATTTACATATTCTACTTTCGTAATATTGTCCGATAAACATTCAGTGCCAATAAAGTGAACCAGAGCAGAGCCGAGATAAAGAGCATTGTCTCCTCATTTGTCTCTGTCCACCGGTGGCTCCCTAAGTGGACTCGCCATTGATAATTGCACAATGCGTCCCTTCCCGCGCAACAAAGGCTCCCTCAACCAGATGGCAAATTAGTGCCAATTGTTCAAAAACAATGTGGACGGCTGATGACAGACGCTCAGGGCGCGCGGTGGAGACAGCAGCAGGCCGTTGTTTGGACAGAAGATTTTTCCATTCAGACTTCTCCTGCGCTGCACTCCCACACCGAACGAGAGGCGACTGGGAATCATTATTTAGTACTCCGGGGGCCCGGCCGTTTAACACACATCCGCCAAGTTCAATCTGCTCCAATAGACACATGGACTTGTGATTTCTCTTTAGGCGTGTTAGTGGAAAACAGATGAGGTGCTGCTGATACACTCGCTCGGGCACAGTTTTGACAGTTTTTTTTGCATATAATCTGTCCACGCTTCAGGTCATTAAAGTAGCACCGACTGCGGAGCAATGTGTTATTAGGCTGACAGCTGAAAGTATTAGTTTGCACTTCACTCCATTTTATTGCAGCTTTTCACCAGTGAAGTGTATTTTCATGTGAAGCTGTTCACTGATTTCAACATTCAAGGGTTCAGACATCTCTCCTCACTATCTTGCCCCATCCCAATATAAGCACTTCATGGGAATGAAACAATATGTGTTGTTTCTGGCCATTTCTGGCGGTCTCTTCAATGTTAATGACTTAAGCAATGGAGCTAGTGACACACTGGACAATTCCCGTATTTGTGTGAGCTGAGGAAAAGCTGGCAAAAGTGGATTTCTATGATGAATTGCCCCACTTGCTCAGTGGCGTCTGGCTTTGAGAACATAAAATCAGCCTGTTACTAATGTCCGTAGAAGTTTCCATGGTCTTTTTTCCCCCAGTAAATTAAAATGTAAAAATGTATGTGTTTGGGTTGGTCAGTTATTACAATGGCACAAGGAGAGTGGGATGAGGTAGTGGTGTTCAGGATTATATTTAGAGAAAAAAAAAAGCAGGAGTTCTGCTTGAAACCACAAAATGAAGAGGCCACAGCTTCTGTTCAAACAAGCATAACAAACCGCAACTTATTTTAGCCTTGCTGGTGAGCAGTCCAGAGGACACACACTTCTGAGCGGACAGCTGCAGTATTTACCAGAACCACAATCTATTACCATTAGATAATAAATCAAAAATAAAAGACAATGCCAAGAATAACAACCATAAAATAGAAAAAGATCACCCTATAACAACATAGCTCACTTTGAGAGTGTGCAATTAGTTTTTATTTTATATGGCATGCTGTTCAAACACCAGAACCAGTGAGAGGAAAAATTTAAAAAGCAAAATAGGACAAATAAGCAATCAGGGAGCAATGATCATACAGGACTGAGGTTGATCCTTTCTTTACTTAAACTATGTTTGATCTCAGAGCCATACATTTATACATTTTTGGACATACTCTAAATCCACTTCTCAGCATTTTGAGTCTTCATCCTCCACTGGTTACAAGGTGGGTGTGCTATTGTGGTGTAGCTTTAGAAAGTAGAATGGTCCCTTTTGTTACTTGTCTTATGTCATACAGTAAATACTCAAGCCCTGAAGAGTATGTGGGAGTATTGTTTATACTCGCACGAGACACCGTGGCGCAGGCCTCTGCAGATGGCGCGCTATGAGTATGCACAAAGGCGTTTATGCTCAACGCGTTGTTCGTTGCAGTATTCTCCATGCCAGGGGTGTACAAACAAAATATTGTGTGAATAAGCAAGAAAGTGTTACTGGAAGAACGTCATTATCCAACATGTCTACACACACTGCCCTGGAGCTTGTTGTTGCTGAGGAAGAATTTAAAACTACAAAGACATAGCAAGAGGAGATGGTCTGTCTGTCCTTTACATCCAGAGAGACGTTTTGATGGGAAATATGGCCGTATTGTGAAGGTGACGCGTGCTATTGATTAGGAAATGCACTTTAGCCACTTCTGCATGTCTGCGAACAGCACGCGCCTAATTACAAAAATTCAGAGGTGTAAAACCAAGCACCACAACGACTTGCGGAGCCTTGATGTAATGCTTGATGCAAAACACATGTAACGTAATTTTTGGCGCATGCAACCTCACATCAGGGACACAGGATCGAGCATTTATCTTAAGCCTGATATAACAAGGCTAAGAATCTGCAGCCATATTAGCGGCTTTGTGAGGCTGTTGTACTTTGGCACGGCAGTGCTTTGAGATAAATCCTAACATAGGCTAACATGCTCACAATGACAATGCTAACATTCAAGTCTTAGCATAGTTGCAGGTATATTATTTACCTTGTTTACTTTTTACCAAAAATTAGCGGGTTAGCATGCTAACAATTAGCACTAAACCAAAAGTACAGCTGAGGCTGATAGGAATGTCATTAGATTTGCAGATATCTGGTCAAAAAAATAGTAGTGGACCAATTGTGAACTGGTGAAGGGACTAGATGTGAAGTCAGGATTGCGCAATTGGTCCAATTATTGTTGAGATATACCACTCAAATATGTAAACTTCAGAGTGGTGCTAGAGGGACAGGAAGGGGATCAGCGTTAGGATTCATCCTCTGAGGACCAACCAACATTGCCATCCATAGAGCTATGGCATTAGTGTGGCTAAAAACATCAAAACACCTAAAAGATACTTGAAAGAGTGCAAAAAGCCCTGCCATGTAACACTAGCTCCTTGCTGATTCTTCTCTTAAACAGTATTTATAACGCCACATATTAGATTAACTCTTGAAATACCACAAGGGAACATTTACACTGTTTTCTCCCAGGTGCACATTGGAGGCGGTGGGGATGGGTGGCTGAGTGGCTGGGGGCTTGAAGAAAAAAAAAATAAAACATTGACTGTATATGCCCACTGCTCAAACTGGGCCACGCACAGCCTGAAAAATATCAATTCACCTTCCCTTTCATGTGAATGTGAGAAATGCCCCAATTAAACACAAACACCATAAATCAAAACACCTGTTAGTGACGATGCATGATTTTTTAAAGACACTCTGAACTTCTTTGAACATCTCACTCATCTCTCCATCTCCCCTTTTTAGAACATTGATTTACAGCCCATGACTTCATATAAAACTTGATGAATAGCAGGGTTGTGGGCACAGAGAGATAGAGCGCGTCCTGTCTGCATCAACAGTGAGTCTGTGGAAAAAGCAAACCTCCGGGTTAACAGAGGGGTCGACAAGTTCGGGCTTGTCAACTTAAAAGCAGGTATAAGGAGCCCCTCAGCACGTCCTGGCACTCCAGTTCCTGCCATTTGTTCTCGGTCTCTGGGATAAAAACCCGGCTGAAAGCACAGGATGTCGGATGTAGACAGCTCCCCTCGTTTTGGACACATTTGTCTGCAATTATCGTCTGAGTTCTTGCTGGGGGAACCTGTGAAGGTATCCCTGCTTCCTCTTTATTTCCGCTCTTGCAGCCTGCCTTCTCTGTGAATTCACCTGTTGGGAAAAGGGAGGACAATCAGATGAGACTCTTGCCCTGCTCAGGCTTTTTCTTTTCTTTTCTTGCTGTCATTTCTCCTCGAATCATCATTTGGAAATCTACCCCACAATTAAGTCATTTTCCAGGAATTTGGCTCCGCAGTCATGAAACGCAAGATGGAGCCGGTCTGGTTGGGCCGTGCAAGGCCAGAGCTGGACAGTGTATTTACTCTCCTCTTCCTCCAAAGTGTCATTTGTCATGTTCTTGACAGACAAATGCAGCTCCTGAGGAGAGAAGTGAAGGCCTCCTCTCTAACACAACCGCCATCATCACGAGCAGGAGCAGCGGCAGTGTAAATAAATCGCTCACTTGTCCCAACACTTCCATTTAACGAAGCGAGGCTAATTCCTCGCTTGAATCAAGCGGCGGCTATCGGTTTACCAACAGCATCAGCGCTCTCCTGTCATCCCGCCTGACATTTGTAATGATAACAGAGTTAATGCTAAAGCCTCCCTGCCTCATCTCCCCTGTTCTCTTTACACGCAGATTAATTTCAGCTCCGGCTTGACAGACAGACACATCGTCGAAACCTGCCCCGCTATACAAGGTTACTGAGTCAAGGCTGGCATCAGGAATGTGTGTGCACCTGCATATGTGTGTGTGCATGTATGCGTGTCTGTGTGTGTGTATGTGTGTTGCCTGCCTCCCCTACACCGCCTGCCAAAGCCACTTCCTTAAACATGTCAGACATAATCCTGTCGTTGCTGGAGGGGAAATAGTTGAGGCCGGCAGGCAAGCAAGCCAGAGAGAGAGAGCGAGAGAGACAGAGAGAGAGAGAGAGAGAGAATGATAAATAGTACAGGTTATATGTCCAGGTGTGGCTGTCTCCACCACACACCTGTACCAAAGATATATTTAGAAACAAGCAAATAAGCAGAACATATCCTCTCCAAACCCAGTCTCTGCTAACATTTATGGCGCAAGTATAGTTGTATTTTTAAAAACACAAAGCCACAGTAGCAGTGAATAGTGGATGTGGGTTTGAGGTGCTCCTGTCTTTTGGCAGAGTTTCTCCCTAAGTGGAAAAACACAGATGTCAACAAGTCTTTTCCTGAATATTGCACCCGACTCCTTTTTCTCACACGCTTTGGTAACAGTTTTAAAAACAGGCTCAAGTCATAATTAGTCACCACAAGTGCGCAAAGTTAAAGGATAAGTCTGGTTTATCATAACTTGGGTCTTATGTTTGTAGTTTTGAAAATAATTTCTATCAGATGTGATAAAATTATGCTCAACAAATGTGGGAACATGATGACAGTCCAATGGGACAGACAGGTTGTTAGCAAGCCGCCAGATTATATGATGGCAAAACTGTAAGTGAGCTCACCTAAAATGTCAGTAATAATCCCTCATTGCACAAGGAAAATGTGAGTGTGCAATCAACCAGCAATAAAAACCTGTATACCTCATAACACCAGGTCCTTTTTGTCATGCTGGAAATATCTATGACCTCCTTATCCTTGCCCACTGAAAAAGATTTCAGTTTCATTCCAAGTCTTTCCCTATTTTCTTTCATTTGTCTTCTTATCCAGCTGTTTGGGTTTTTTTTTCTTTTTCAGATGGTCAAAAAGGTCAGATTTTTTGTGTTTAGTGGATCCAATCATAATTAACACTTTAAAGCTGTTAGCAAAGGTTGAACAAGCCCAAGAAAATGGCCCAGTGACCCATTCTGATTGGCTGTCTTACATTTTTAGTACCAGCTGGTCAAGTAAATTCAAACATGTTTACACAAAGTTAGTAATGTAACTGGTAAAGAAGTCTGTCTGTCCAACAAAGAGGATAATCAAATGATTTGTCAAGATAAAGTAACCTAGCATATTCATGACCATCCATTCACCAAAATGCCTGCACAAAACAACACTAATGTGACTGGACTGTCGGAAGGTCTTTAAATTTATGTCCAATAACATGATGTGTGAAATATTTTTGGGCAGGTTAAAAACCCCAAATCCAGCTGGAAGGAAAGTCTGTCCATTAAGGATGTTTACATTTGGCAAAAAATGTGACCATTCACCTTTGTTTTCTCTTCCAACAAGTTTGGCAAACCACCCCTTGGATGTCTCTTTAGCAATTTCACTGAATTCCCAGATATTAGAAATTAATTTGGTGAGTACAGTCTTATTATTATTAATAGAAAAAAGATCAGAATGAAACCCTCATTGTAATAAAATTAATTACCCTTTAAGTAATTTTGTAATTACCTCTTTGAACTGGTAATACAAATCATCACTGATAAATGAAAATAAATAAATGTTCATGTTTTAACCTCTATATTGGAATAAAATTCTATTAACTGTGGGTTAATGAACACCTGCAAATGCTGTATGAAAACACTCGCTTGCAAAAATATAATAAACATGATACATAGAATGTCTCACATAGAATTTTTATATAGCTGTAGTCCAGATGATATATGTTTTTAATGTTTTTTTCCCCCATGACAGTCTGCTTTACTTACAGTATCTCACTGAGTAACTGGGAAAGAAACACTTTACTCATGAGCAAGATGTGTCCACCCTGATTTTTCCCCAAATCCTGGAATTCAGTACAGCAACCTGCACCTGTGATAGTGTTTATGCGTATGGAAAACAACATGAATGTATATGTCTTGTCCATGACCGCCTGTCACTGTGTGTGCTACAAACAGGTTATCACTCTTCCTAGCAACTAGACCGAGTGAGAGATTCACTCCTACCCCCACCAACAACACGGAGGCACCGATAGAGAGGGAACCGACGGGCTGGCAGGAAGAGATAGATTTTAACATCCTTAAAATAAAGAAATCAGCCTCTCCATCCCATCTGTCACTGACACCAACCTGCCGTCTCCTCTGCTTCAGATTGTCTTGGCACCCTCTGCTTTCCTCTGTTCATGTGAGCGAGGATTTCTTGGCTGACACGCGTTAGCCAAAATCTAAACTAAAGAGCACATGCAGCAATTCAGAGTCATCTCGCTTGTTTTTGTAGAGCAAGGCAGCACCTAGGAAACTCCTGAGGTGCTGTTTTACAAAGGAGAATAAACGGGAATGAGAAGTGATGGGGGACTTAGTTGAATGTTGAGTTTTTGCCACATTTTACAGACAGAAAATGAGCATTTGCAAAATTGTCAGTACTTCTGAAAAACTCTGTTTACTTTCTTGACTGTGACTTTGCAATAAATGAATGCAACCAAATATAAGAATTTATATGAGTAAATCTGTTGTCTTTGGAGGTGAAATAAGTCCCAACAGCTTTAAGTTGCAGCTGACTGTTTCCTACCAAACTCTGTACTGCTTTTCTCTCATATAGTACAAGTCTTGAGGTTTCACCCACTTGACAAAATGGACGAAAGCATTCCACCACTTCTACCGTGCAGCTGTAGTCCAACATTAACAAAGCCTTCCGAAGCATATATCACCCTGCCATGGAATTCAATCTTTCCCAGAGGTTCGAAAAACAAACCGTATTCCCCCAACCAAGGCTAGAAGTAGCATCTGTCAATAAAGTATAAATGAAGGGCTTGATTATACAGCTGGCTGGCCGGGAGCCATCTCTCCGAAGACAGGAGAGGAGAAAGAGTGAAATAAAAGACGAAGAAAAGTAAGAATTTGGTTGTTTTACTTCGGCCGGGCCCTTCCTCGCCCATGCTATGCAGCAGCTGTAAACGCACCAGTCAAAACAAATCTGGGATGCCAAGGGCTATTCTGCTTTCTGCACACACGCGGCTCCACCTTTACACACAAACACAAACCTGTGCAGTATTTCTTTACTGACTTGTGTATGAGTTATCTCTCCATAATAGCCTTTCTTAGAACGGCTCAATTTGAGCCAGAGGCCTGTGGCAGAATATAACTTTGCTGGCTCAGTGAGTGTTCATCCACTTGTGCACTGCAGATTGAACTTTCTCATGTGGATTCAAACACAAATAATCCGTTCGTGAACAGTCATGTTTGGTTTAAGAGCCGATGGATACAGCAGAAGGCTTTGGAATTTGAACAGGAGGGTTGGGGGGGGGGCCTCCATTCAGATACATGTGCTCTGCCTTAAAAAATTACCTGTCGTCTGTGCGCATTTAAGCCACTTTGGGTCAATAGCACACTTTAGACTTGCCTTATGATGAAGTTTGACAGCAAAACAGCAACTAGAGATGATGCACAAAGCAGAGCCCAGCTGTAAAAATGTCTGTAAATACATAAATACACAAACAGCTTTAGAGGAGACAAGACAGGTATGTTTTTTTTGCTGAGATGGCTCTTTTTGTCTCTCATGGGTGCTACTTGAAGACAGGACAACCGGGCCGCTCAAAGGCTGTGTGTGTGTGTGTGTGTGTTTGCATGTAAGATCCACAACTCCTCATCCAGCAGAGCCAACTGTGTGTAACAGGGTCATATGTACCCTTATCTCTTGTTCTGTTGTTGTTAATTACATATAATCTATGGTTACAGTTTATTTTTGAGTCAGAATGTATATGTGTTGAAGTTCCGAGCCCTTCCTCCTTCATTATTTCTTCTGTAGCCCTTACAATAAATTCCTTTTTCCCTTCGTCTCTCCCCTTTTTTGTACAGTTCCTCTGTGGAAGAGATGGGTGTCATTTCTTTTGGCCATTCATTATCCGAATCCATCCCATTATTTCTTGCATTTTTTTGTTTATATTTTTGTTTCCTACAATGTTATAATGCCTGTCTTCACCTGTCAATATATTGATTTCAATGAACTGGCACTTAAAAATAGTTGTTTTAAGAGTGAGTGCTGCTACCTTAAAATTGTAGCAAACTAAGCTAGCTTCTGTTTTGTATATTTATTTTAGTTGTGTAGGAGCTGGAGCAGAGAGTAGAATTAACATGGAGGTTCTGTTTTCCATTTCATTTCATTTGTTTGTCAGGTATGTCTTACTGTATATTTGGTTTTATTCCATGGTTAATATTTTGCCACGAGCCCCTTTTGTAAAATTTTCCTGTGAGAGAGGAGCTGGAGCAGGCAGTAGAATTAACATGGAGGTTCTGTTTTCTTATTTGTCAGAATAAGCGGAGGTCAACCATAAAGACATCCTGGTGTCACGGCGTCTTTCCTATCTAACCAACACAACGAAGAAGCCCATTGGTTAGATGTGCAAGCCGCATGAAGCGCTCCAGTATTCCACCTAACAAAATAAACTGGATGATTAAAAAACAACATACAGGCCCAGTTCCACTGAGGACTTACACCTAAACTTTTCCAGTGCTGCTGCCCCCCACACCTCCCCCTCCACCAATCCTACCCTCCCTCCCTCTCCTCCTTCTCTCCCCTCCCATCCACCTCCTTTCTTCTTTTTCACATGCTTTTACAGTGAGGTACGCTGAAAGCTCTCTTTGTTGCCACGGTCTGTGGCGTTTGAATGGTACCAAACAAGTGCCCAAGTGCACCGAGCCCCCAAGACGGCCAGTGAATAGAATTCTTCCCCTGACTTCTCCCTGGCCGAGCGACAATGAGTGGGACCACTCCTTTCTAGTCAGGCCCGCACTAATGGCTAAGACAATATTTGCAGGAATGAGGGGGATTTAATTTGCATTCAAGCTGTCTCCATTTCTTTTCACAGGACTTTGGCCTGCTCAGTTCAACTGTGCCGCAGCCTCTGAAAGTACGCATTCTGCCGATTTCGCTTTGATTTTTTTTTTTACCCCCTCCACCACCCCCAGACCGCCAACCCTGTCTTTTTTTGGGGGTCTTTCAAACACCATTTACTGCCCTGCGCTTGGTTTCTCTAATTCAAAACGGAAAAAGAAGAGTGGGGTATGGGGTGTTGGGAAAAGGAACAGGTGTGGTTCGAAAAGGGAGAGGACAGCGTGATTTCGGGGACATAAAGAAAAAACCACACATGCTATCATTAGTTACTGTAACTTGTTTTCTTAAATATTATACTCATCCTTGTTTTATGCACAGTCACACTAATTGCATTGGTTTTCAGATTATCCTCAGGTGCAATTCAACTATATCAGAGTCCTCATGATCTGGAAGGGTCCACATGAAAGTATGACTCGAAATGTGTAGATATAACAGCCCCCAGGATTAACTTTAAAAGCTTTTTATCTTAAACTGATATTCCAAAAGCTATTGTTACAGGTTCAAAATTGGCTTTGGGCTACAAAAATAATTCCTCGGCCGGCGCCCGATTAAATAAAGTAATTAGCAGAGTCGTTTTAAAAGGATGGTGCTTTAGATTACAAAAGAAAAATACAACAGGCAAAAACAGCCCCTAATGCTGACTGACAGAAGAGAGAGTGGTGAGATGTCGTAGAACACCAAACTGTGTTTTTCCTCCAGGCTTTTTGAAGTCCTTTTAAGCAGGTTCCACACACACACACACACATTAAGCTACACACACAGTGCTAATTATCACGGCTACGTTTTTAACCATTTGATGCTGAAAATGAAAATGTTCCTGAGGATTGTTACCATAGAAATCGCCTTACTAAATGCCTGTCGCATCAATTGCCGCTGTATAACTGACTTTTTTGTTTTCCTGGCCAGCGAGAGGCTCAGCACGGCGCAGTAACAAAAGGACGGCAGAGCGCAACATCAGTTTGGGTATTAAAATGAGAGGCCTTGGAATCCAGCCATGAGCCGTCCATCTACTAACAGACAGACAGATCGTTTGCATACTTAAAGATGACAGTGAAATCTATATTTGGGATGCTGGGCTATGAAGCAGTGATCTGCTTGGTGTCTACTTTGCTGACTGGGAGTGAGACTAACAAATGAGTTTGGCATCTAAGCCAAACTCATTTTATCACTTCAACTTGCATCCATGCTCTTAAAGTATATGTTATGCGCAGGGCACATTAAATCTCTTCACTTCTTGTTCAATCTGACCTTAAGCCCACAATAACTTATTTTTTAGGGGGGGAGGGTTCACTTGGTGGCAGCGTAAAGACATGATGACATAACTTTATGTCATGGGAAACTTGGCAAACAGTTGCTTATTTCCACATCCAGCATTTATGGAGCAACATGATCATTCATTTGGAGTCGTGTTTCTGTCTACCTGGTGAATGTAAGTCCAATATTCACTCTCTTTTAACTCTGTTTTTGGTCTCTACCAATTCCTGAGGGACATATTTGGCTCTTTAGCTGCTAAATGCTCCACTATGTTCACCAGCTAGTCTACAGCTAACTGTGTCTGTTTGCCATTTGGTGCAGAGCAGGTAGTGTACAGTGGGTTTTTAGAGCTTTTTCTCTGAAAACAGCTGCCTGCTGCGGGTGAAAACAACACTATGAGAGCACTGAGAGTGAACAGAGACAGTAAAGTTGCAGCCGGACAGCTAAACAATGAGCTGAAATTCACTGTAACGCTCCATAAAGCCAAAAGGAGCTGCAGAGTTGCTGATGATTCTCTGTACGTTCATCACTACCAATGATGCTTCTAACATTAAACACTGTCATTTGATACATTGTTATTAGAACAATATTAATTCTAGCCACTCAAAAAAATAGTTTAACATTTTGTAAAATATGCTTATTTGCTATTCGAAAGTTAGATGAAAAGATTGATACCACTGCGAAACAATGTCGATGGAAAGTCATTTAGGATCCTTTGTCATGGTAGACATACAAATGTCCTGGTTCAACAGTGTCACGCAATGGTTAATGATGTTTTCTAGTCTAGAAAACTTTATTTTATTGTTATTTTTATTGTCATTTGACTGAATTTATTATAGTGCCTTAGTTATGATTTTTGTTCTCTAAAAACATTGTATTGTGTGTCCAAAAAAGTTGAATTGAAAACTAGAAATGTCATGTATTTAGGTTTTAACATTAGCTTTATTCATGCAAAGAGAATTTAATAATAAAGTTAATGCACAGATTATTCATTCATACTGCTTGCTTTTGTTTATTTGCACACAATTATTGATTACACAAAGAGACAAAACATATGCAAAAATATAATGTCCATGGATCTTCATGTTGGAGGATTACAGATAAATATAGTATGTTGCCTATGAAACAAGATGTAAGAAGTACATTTGTATCTTAATTGCACATATTGTGTTCCAGATGTTTATGAAAGGATAGCCCCACAACTGAAGGTCCTCAGCCAATAAAATGATATGAAGTCACCTTTAATTATCGTTTAGGGATGAAACCAGGCTGAAAAGCTGCTAAGGCATATAAGAATGTCAGGTAGGCTTTTGACAAGAATGCATAGGCTCCTATTCACACAACCCTGAAGATTTTTTGGATCATTATGATTCTTAGCTTTGGGATTATGTGACAGCATGACATAGCCCATTCAACCCCGTCTTCATCCTGTTTATGAGGCCATGGCACACCCTAACCCTAACCTGCATTTGCACCATGCAGGTTTAGGATTTAGGGTTAGTGTAAGGGTTAGGGAAGGGCATTGTGTTGTGGGTGGATTTGGCACGTTCGAATTTGGTTTTGGGTTGTCTGCCATGAGTGGGCATCATTTCATTTCTAATTCAAATCACATAATCATACAAATCACAACTATCCAAATCCAAACACCACTATCTCTGTTAATTAAAAGCGTTTTATAGCCTTTTGTTAACAGAGCCTGTGATTATAAAATGGGAAGTAGCTAATTTAATTTTATATTTCCAAGAATATGTAGCTAAGGATATTTAATATGAAATCATTTTTCTTAAAACATAAGAGTCTTCCTCAATTAATATTGAGCCACGTCATCCATAAAGCACTCCAACGTTGTGTGTGTGTATGTGTGAAGGGGGGGACTCCATGAACCTTGGAATAAAATCTGTAATTACAGTTTAGTAACAGGTAACGCAAAGCAGATTGGCTCCTTCCCCATAGCAACAGTGGCTGAGGATCACAGGTAATATAGCCTTCCGCTATCCAAAACTGACAAAAAAAAATTTGGTTTCTCAGAATCGAGGGAGAAATAAGTAAAACTGATGACCATGATGTTAACCTATTGTATTGTTGAATTATCAAGTAGACTTTAGTGTTTTTGTGTTGAGAAATATTAAGGATATAATATTAAAATAAAACCTTAACATGGGAATTGACAGTGAGGAAAATACTCCTGGACGGCAGGTCCTCTCACTCTTGGTTCTCCAATGGGACTGATGCTCAAAGCGTCTTATAGCACTGCGGTCGGGTTAACATTGGAGTCATTGGACAGCTGGAGCAGTCACTCTGTTATTGCTCTAATATTTATTTAACACAGATAATATTGGAGCACTAGTATTCACATGATTTCAAATCTTATCAAACTAATTTTTATGCAAATTCACAATAAAACAAAAAGTCACTTTAATCACGATTGAGCATTGTCATCAAATCATAGTTAACAAATTTGTCATTCCATTGCGGGGGAGTGGTCTTCACAATCATTATCATCATTATCATCTTTTAAATTATTATTATTATTAGGGGAAAAATGATAAAAGGGTTATATAAAAAGGGAATATAATTGCCTTTTTAATAATGTAAAGTAAAAGAAACAATCTATTTGACACAGCTGAAGCTCTGGCACCCCTTCAAACCTACCTCATTATATCAAAATGACACACACAGGACAATGTTTTTAGAGAAACAATAATTGTAATTAAGGCACTGTAATAAATTCAGTCAAATGACAATAAAAATAAAGTTTTTTTGACTAGAAAACAACATTAACCACCAACCATTGCCTGACGTTGTTGAACCAGGGTATTTGTGTATTTTCCACAACAAAGGGTCCTAATTGACTTTCCATTGGCATTATTTCTGTGGTACCAACATGTAATTTTAACACATTATGTGCCAACACCACATAATGCAGTGTTAAGAGGTCTAACATTTGCTAATTAGCACTATATAAAGGTTTGGCCTGATGATTTGGAAAGTCAGGAGATAACCAAAGTTATTACAATTTATTCTGAGGTGGGCATGAATGTTTGGATCAAATTTCATGACAGTCCATCCAATAGTTCAATCGAGTCAGGGGTACCAAAAGTCATTAGTATTCATGCTGTGGGGACCACGAATGTCTGTGAAAAACTTGATGGCAATCCATCCTACTACTTATTTAGATATTTCCAGCTAGACCAAAATGATGGACAGCCAGACAAACATTACCATCTATATATTCAAGTCACTAGCATGGCTAAAACCATTACTTTATTGTACTAAAACTAACTATATTTTATCTGTAGTTACATTCTTCAGTCTCCTGGCCAAGAAATGTTCTGCATTTAGCCCCCCACCGCACCCTGTAAAGCCACAACTTGCCATTTTTACACTTTATATGGATTGTTCAGATTAAACTAGTGAGATATCGTCCCACAATGTTGAACTATTCCTTTAACATGACCTCTTATTGCGCTGAGGAAGTGAATAAACATTTAAACTAGACTCAGCAACCCTACTGTTGGGGTTTTGTTTAGCAGAAAAATACATATACAACCTCTTACAAGGCAAGATACTTTGACTCTAATTTGTCCTCTGAGGTTGTAACACTGACATCGCTCCTGTGTTTCAAGCAGAAACTGCAAGCGTTGTTGTTTTAAAGACATCTTTCAGCAGGAAAAATAGATGTAGCCTCTGTCGAGAGGTTTGTGCCTCTGGGAACGTGGTAAACAGACGTTTGACAGGGCTGTTCACACACACCGCAATAAAGCAGTTTGTGTTTGCGTATTCTCTTTGAGATGTCTAAGCAGGGCTCGACGTGGGGAGCTTTTTGCATATACAGTTTTGCTTGAGATATGTGTGTTTTATTCATAAATATTCAGTTGACAAAATGAATAATAATAGGGTTACATACACAAAACAGGATGTGATTCTGTCTGACCCTGTGGATGACCTCTTCAAAATAATGAGTGATACAAGTCCACAGTGTTTAATTATTGAGTTACTGCTTGTAAACCTGATGAAATCTCTTTGTGTTTTTTTTTTTAAATTCAGGTTTCATTTCATTTAGCTTTTGATTATGTCACCTATGACTGACCTGTTCCCTGGAATTTTCTAGCATTAGACACTGATTTATTGTTTTATTTCCTGCTTCACCAAGCAGAGAAAAAGTGTGTGTGTGTCTGCATAATGTGGGGTGGATGTCAGCTGACACACGATGAGCCCTCTCTCCGACTCCACAATTTACTTCTAATTATTATTCTTCTCCAAATTGATACGAGTGAACTTTGAACATTTATCGAAGAAAGACAGAAAGGAGAGAGTGATTGGTAAACCTTTGGGTCAAGGAGCAATGAGGCAGATAATAACCACCAAATTCCAGTAAATAAAAAAGGTAATCTTAGCCCAAATCCACCTTTTTCCAAACTCTCTCCATGCTCTGATCCATAGGGTCAGCAGAGAAAGGAAAAAGAAAAACATCTGCTGTCAAATCAAATCTCGTTGTCAGGAAGCTGTGCCACACACACACACACACACACACACGCATAACCACTCAAAAAATAATGAAAAAAGTCATGTACAACTTACAACAAAAACAAGAAGAGGTTGAGTGAGAGCCAGAGAGTTTGAGCTGGTGAAGTGGGAGAGAAGAGCTGAAAAGAGGCGGTGGTGGTGGTGGTGGAGGGGTGGGTGGTTTGGTGTGTGTGTAAAGCGGGGTTGACAGGGGCTGAGCGAGAGCAAGTTTTGAAATGTGCATTGGTGTGTATGAAGGGTAGGTGGAGGGTTGAAGCTCGCTCATATTGAATGAGCGCCATGCTCGCTGTTTTCTGCCGAGCCAGGGTCTCAGATTGAGGGGGACCAGCTCCACCACCATTTTTTCGCCCGCAGTCATATTGACTCCAGCCAGGCTGTTGGGTCTGATATGACTGCAGGCTATGTGTGGGTCTGGCTGCCTGGCTGGTTTCTCCGCGGACAGAAGGGGGTGGAGGGGGGATGGCTAGGGGGGAGAGAAACCCTGCGAGTGTGTTTAGTTTTCCACAGGGCAAATACCCGCGCTCCCATCTACCAAATTAACGAGATGAAGTCCCAACGATAACGATTCTGACAGCTTGTCTGTCTGCTATCTGCCTGCCGAAGTGAGAAGGAGCCGCCTGTGTCTATACGGCGGGAATTCCAATGAGCACAATCCGAAGACTGTTTGCATTGGTAATTGCATTCCCAGAAGCCATTTTAATGAATCTAAATTGCTAAAACCTCTATTCCTATTCTACTAATCATGATAAGTTGATGTACTGGGCACTGGTTCATTATACTCATACATCATAAGGAATAAAAACTCAAAAATAACAAGTTTACCCAAAAACAGTAAGCAATAAAAAATTCTCTTACTGTAAAAAAAAATCCTCAACTTTTCACAATCCTATCCCCTCCTATATCATTCTATAGGAGGGTTGCCACAGGTGAAATACTCCTGTGATAGAGCTATACTTAGAGAATGACAGGTGTCCACCCTCGGTGTTGTAAAATTCTGCAAGAACTCACTACAACAGCTCTTTTGATTCATGGTTCTGCTCTGAGAATGTACTCGCCACTTTACAGCTTCCTGTCAATTCACATTGTGAGGTGAATTATGATGACAGTTCTTTTAAACAGCGTATCTCTGCAGAAGATCCCACGTCTGTCTTTCTCCTCAGGTCTGTTTAAAGGCCACATGTTCCTGATTTTGAACTGCAAGCTTTTTGCTTCAATAGATACAAACTGATTTTACTACACAGAAAACACTCATACACACACACACACACACACACACAAACAGTCAGGTTGCAATGTGTAAATGTAAAGCGAGATGTTTAGAATTGCAAATGGTGTGTTAGGTATTTCAAAGGGAGCCCGTTTTTACTTGCATCACGTTCCAAATCCATCCAGTGGCCAATCAGATAGGGGAATACCCCCACTCACTCGCTTCTTGATCTCACACACACACACACACACGCACACACACACACACACACACCTACACACTGGATTCCTCCAAAGAGGAAACATTAGGAGACTCAAATATGCTGCTGTTGGGCACTGAAGCTGGTCTCATACACTTTCATGTGCTTTTGTCCCCACTTCTGTTCATACAGATCGGTGGATCCACCCAATGTGTCCTTGTGATCATTGTTGTCTCAGAGTGGATCATCAAAGTCAGGATAAGCTAACACATGCTTGGTGATAGGAGGTGATAGCTATGGATTTGTAAAAACATTTGTGAGAAGGACAGGAAAAAATATTTTGCTTTCAAGAATTATATATGTGCAAAATCACAAGGCATGCATGTATGACGAGATTTAAAAATAATGTCATTATATCAGTATGTACACATCTTTTTTCAAGCTATATTTTAATTTAATATTTGCAGTAGAGAGATGACAGGAAATGGGGGGAGAGAGAGGACAGACCACATTCAGTGTCAGTTTCATCATCACCATAAAATTGTTTAAATTAGTTTTTTGGGGTGGTGTGGGGAAGAAGAGGGGCACTGTAAGGACTTCTCATCCATGTTGTCTTCAAACTTGAAAATGAAAGATGGATTGATTGTGAAGAAGATTATGATACAATTGAAAGCTCCAGAATAGCTACTAAATGGACCTTGTGTTGAGACTATTTTGTCAACTGCTTCTCTCAAAGCCAAGAATGAACTTTCAATCTCATCTTTTAGGCCAACGTGGACAAGAAGTCCTTAAAGTGCTCACTAAAATGGAAATTTGAACATCTACATTCGCTTCCATGACAACTGGGCAAATTCCACCTAGTGAGCAATACCATGTGATATGATCAAAAGCTCCAGAACAGCTACCAAATGGACCTTGTGGTGACATTGATTTATAAAATATTCAATCACTGAACCAAAAAAAGTATTAACAGTTCATTTTTGCCTTGTCATGAACCTTTCCAAAAACTTTTTGAAGATATCCCTCTATCAGACAAACAGACAGAACTGGTGCAAATCAGTATAATAATGATACACGGGTGGATACAACATCATGAACTGCTGTACAACACAGTGCTGTCCAGTCAAACAGCAATAATGTGAAGATTAATGTTTTCATGTTTTATTAAGACTGTGTTGGAGAGGAGTTGATCCAACTGTGTTCATTTTTAAGGCTTTATACCGTTGTATTATGTGGTAAGACATACTCAATATTTTTAGCAGAAGGCAAAAAATTTGAGCTCATTTCAGACATTTTGCAGAGAACTTGTAACTTTTAAAGCAGCACATAGCCTCAGCAGCCCTGCATAGAAGAAATGTTTGTTCAGTCACCGGTTAGTACAATTTGCATTGAGATACCAGGAAATACTGCATGTTAGTGATTTGTGTATTTTTTTTAATGTGGCAGCTTGTGAAATAGTTAATGATACGGTATAAGTTAACATGAGTTATTTGGAACAACCGTGTTTTACCGCAATACTTTACTGTTAGCAAGTAAAGTTTCAAGAGTTCAAAATTATTCATACACTCACAAAGACACAGAGTACCTAAAAAGCACTAATAGAAGAGTATGCATCATTATATTACAGCAACAGATGCAAACTAATGAACAAAAACAACCTAGAGCGTTTTTGCAATGAGATGCTGTCAAAACTAATTTGTGCATGAAGGGAATAGGGAATGGGAATAGGTAAGACTTTCAGAGAAATACCTTCACTTTGTATGTTGATAATAATGTTAAATGAAATTTAACAGTTTGTGCAAAGTGATTTTCACACATCATAATTGATTTTCACAGCAGTTCTTGAAGAAAAGACACGAGGCTCCACTTTAGGAATAGTATCTGTTATTTTTAAGACATACGTTTACCATCTTATGATGTCTGTGAAATGTGAATTTCTGTCTATAGGTCATGTTTCCAAAGAGCTGACCAATAGGCCACCAGTGTCCATTGTGTTTGTGGGTGAGTGAAGGTTTACTGGGGTGGTCTAGGCCCTGAGACAACAGCTCTATACCCAGGATATTGTCCCATGCTTTGTAAGAAGGCCTCGCTGAATTAGCCTCTGCCACCTCTCACAGCCCCCTCTGCTCCGCTGAACCACCATGAATAGATCTCCATTGTTGCACTGCATAATGTAACAATCTCATTATTACCTGATTTCAGACGTTTGACTCACGACCCAGACCTCGGCAAGGCAGCAGTGATGTTCATGCAGGGAGGAGGAAGGCGTCCAGGGGTGTGAAGATGCAGCGGTGGCCGGAGTCAGTGAAGGTTACCTCTGAAGGCTGTTCTATCAGCCTCCAATTAGACCTAATTGTCACCTAGTCACCCCTTAATTTAGCTTGGCTAATAAGATTTCCTGCTGGCAGACAACTGTGTGCAAAATAATGAATAAATACTGTATTTGAGGTGTGAGGCTCTGTTGTTTCACACTCGGAAAAGCTCAACAGAAATACCAATTAAGCGGAAGCCTGGGCATCAGAGTCAACAGGAGAGAAAGCGAGAGAAAGAAAGGAAGCAACAAGATACAACAAGGCAAAGACACAACTAAAGGTAAAGGAATGCAATATTTGCCTTCCTGAGATTGAATATTTAACGAAGCGCATGGTTAAAAAGTAACACAATGCTCAGGCATTGACATTCCTATTAATGTTTAACCAGCTGAGCAGGCGGTGTGTTCTCTGGAATCAGTTTTGCATATAGAATTAGGATGCGACATGAAAGCAAGGAATTTAAAAATTAATCGCACATCCAAATGGACATGTCATCAACTAATGTGTGTGTGTAATGCTGCAGCAGTTACATTACAGCATTTATCAATAAGCAAAGTCAGTTGTTTTGAGGGACGTCAGCTCCTGATGTGTGTTTGTGTGTGTGCGTGTGTGTGTGTGTATGTGTGTGTGTGTGTTTGAGACCCCAGAGGCCAATGAACCAGAAGATATTCCAATGACCTCAAGTGTGACACCATCTCTCCCTGCTTAGATGTTTTGTTTTTACACACATTTGTGTAAAAATGCCTCAAGCTGATGTCATGAGATACCTGACCATGCTGTCATGTGTAGCAGCCACTGACAAGCAGGTAACCCAGGTAGAGATGATTCAGCTGGCTGGAGAGAGATTAAAAAAAGCTCCACAATGAAGGTTAGATTTAGATTTCAAAAATTCCCTATACATATAATTTTACTGGACATTTTTCAGCACATATCTGCTGCAGTTGTGTAAAGGTTTTTCTCCAGTTCCTCTCACAATTCTATGCAGATATAATTCAGAGGAAGAGAAAATAGCCATGTATTCAACAACTATTGTATGTGGACATGGAGGCTTAATGCATGAGCTGCAGAAGCCCTGGAGCCCACGAGAACGCTCCATGCAGCACAGCCTTTTCAATCAAATCAAATCTCCACACACCATGGCAGGAAACTTTGGCCTTCACCACGGAGGGAGAATGTCTTATCCTGATAATTACATTGGGATATAGAGATTGCGTTGCCACAGGGCTAAAATACTCCCATCGCTAAAACTTCTCAGCGCTGCAGCAGACTCAATGAGGCTGGCAAGCTGGCTACAGTTGGACTGTGTTTGATCCTCATAAATGGGAGAAAATCAAGCACAGGCATGAAGTGCTGAAATCCTATTCAAGCTTTCATCGCTTGAGAACATGTGAGCTGGGCGAGTATGTGTACATACCAATACATAAGAAGAAACTGCTTTAATTTACCTAAAGGCCAATCTAAAACCACTTGAAACTACTGAGAATTAAGATTTTTGGCTTCTATATATGTGAATAAAGTGCTGATCAACTGTTTTAAACAACATTGAAAAAATATGTTCCACCTTTAATTGGGAGACTGAAATTAAAGCATATATTTTCTCTGTTTATACTCTGGAATCAGCACTTTTTTCCAATGAGCAACCTTCTGAGCAGTGCAGGAGGTGTTATGCAAAATTTGGCAACTCAATATAGCAGAGTGGTACTACATAGTTTGTGCCCTGTGCTAATTAAGTGGTCAGACTGTTGTCTATGGAGATGTGCCAAGTAATCTGTTCATACTGAGCATCAACATTAGCAAGACAATGGGTCACATGAAGTAGTGTCAAATGAAGGAATTCGTTAACACTGTTGCTAATCATTTGTTTGCAATGGCAGTCAAACAATTACCAAGCAGTGATAAAGTAAAGGTATAATTATTTTAATGCTAAGCTTGTTATTGAACTGGTGGTCACGTTTCAAGTGTTTAAATTTGGGAAATTTGCTTATTTGCTTTCTTGCTGAGAGCTAGATGTCAAGATCGATACCATTGTCATGTCTGTACACTAAAAAGAAGCTATAACCAGCACCTGATTAGCTTAGCATACCATAAAGACTGAAAGCATGGGGAAACAACTAGCCCTGCCCTGTCCAAAGGTTAAAAAATACACCTACGAGCACCTCCAAAGCTCTTCCAACTAGCTGAGACTCCAGAAGTCACTGCTCCCTAGCCCTCCACATAACCCCCTTAAAGCCAACTCTTGTAGTTTTCACATTTTGGTTTTTGATTGGATTAAACAAACAACATACAATACATTTGTGATCTTGAGAGGTGCTGGTAGGCAAATGTTTCTGCTTTTACCTTTGGACAGAGCCAGGCTAACTGTTTCCACCTGTTTACAGTCCTTATGCTAAGCCAAGCTAATCTGCTGCTGTCTATACTGTAGCTTCATGTTGGGTGTATAGACATGAGAGTGATGTCAATCTTTTCATCTAAATATCAGCAAAAAAAAAAGCATATTAGCATATTTACCAAAATATCAAAACTATTTAAAAAATGTGAGATTGCAACAGCAGTGAGGTGGAACAATTCTGACAAAGACTGACATGCAAATGATTTTTGAGAAGCTGTCTTCCTACATAAATGAATTGCACAAAACCGTAGATCTAACTCTAAACCTATGGATGGCTTTCCTTTTTAGACTCATGTCAATCCATGTATTTTAACTAGAAGCCACAGGATATTTTCCTGACTTTTATGCTCCAGTGTGAAGGTGAAGACTGGACTATTGTTGACTCAAAATAAACCCCACTGCCAAACCATGTTCATGATAATGACGGAGCACGTCACAGAGTGCAATGGTGTGGCTCACTGATGTGTTTTTAATAGTTTTTGGACAACAACGGATCTCTATTGCACAGAGGAATAAGATATATCAGGTTCTGGATACACACACAATACTTGTTAGTAGGATCAGTCCATTGTTGGTTTTGGACATTTCATGAGATTCGTTAAGAAAGTCTAAAATATTACCAGACTTATGCTTTAACCAAGTTCCCGGAACGTCTGGCTTTTCATCAGGCCGCAGTATAAACGCAGCATCTGTTTGCAACCCAGGCCAGTGTTCATCTGTGATGCGGCTGCCTAATGAGGCGTGGAGGCCAGGTTGTAGGTTATGGGAACCTGGGCCATGGTCAGACCCTGGAACTGTGGACAAACAGGAGGGCGAATACAACAGGTGAGATCTGATACTGACCCCATTCATTCTAAATAGCCAGGAGAGACAACACCACAGAGGCACGGAAACCTGATGATCTTTGACCCTGATGTCACTTCCTCTTTACTTAAAAGTTCAAATTACCCTTACTTCCTATGCAAACCTCGAACCTCAAACTTCTCTGGAATGATTTTACCCAAACCATTACTTCCTTGTGTGTATATTTTGGTTTCCTGAGAGGGAGGTTTGCTATTTCCCTTCCTGCCATGCCTCTCTTTCCCACATAAACACCCAAGAGGAGAGAGAGAGAATATATTACGGCTTAAAAGCAGTTAATATCTCCATTCACTTAAGCAAAAACTACATCTTCTGTCAGTTTATACTCCGACTGCGGCGCTGCCTGCTCTGGATCCCTGCCTCAGTGTCAGATTAGGAGCGAGTTGTTCATGAATATACAGCTGGTTACCCTCATTTCGTAACATTAGTCCCTGTTTGGCTTAAAGCCAGTACAGTAGGGGTAAATAGAGTAAATACAGACAGGCCTTGCAGATGCTAATGTACTTAGCGTTAGTGGTAAACAAAATGAGATTACTGGGGAGGGAAGGCAAACTCTGAATTTGATTTACTCAGGTTTAGCGTAAACAGCTTGTCAAACTCCTGCTCTGCTGCTATGAAAAGGCTGTAGAATGTGTATTTGACTAACAAGCACAGTAAGTGTTTCTTTCTATTTATAAAATTACCGAGGCAATTGTCACTGTAATTGGAAGAGATTGTGAAAATAGAGTGTATGTAGGCACATCTCCCCAAAATATTGTTTACTCTTTTTTTTTTTTCCTCCTTCAAATTGTCGCTGTGTTTTGAGTGATAGGGGATTATGGCAAATAGAGTTAGGAATCAATCTGTTCAGTTATTATAATAATAGAATCTGCATAATGCTAAATGAAAACAGATAAACAAGTTTAGCGCATAGGAATGTACAGCAGGGAGAGATCACCCAAATGTTAGTGTGACCGTGCGTCTCTGCTACATTAACATAATCCACAGTATAATCCAGAGGCGGCAGCACGGGCCTCTCCATAACGAAGCAGATAACGAGCGCAAGACACCACTCCTTATGGGAATAAAACTCAGCTAAATGAGATGGAACCAGGCTTAGTGCTCTTATTATGTGATAAATAGGATTTTCCAAGTTAGAATTTTCTGGCATGTAATATTTTTTTCCACACTTTCCCAGTTTTTTTTTTTCTAGTTCTGATGACTACAGCAGTCATATTATTTCTCCTTTCTCACCGCGGGGAGAAAGTTTTCAGTGTCTCCCCACAAAAAGGCAGGCTAATTGCATGTCAATAATTCAATGCTTAATTTTAATGACCAGGAGAGTTCATTTATTCTCCGTCGAGGCTGCCTGACGATGTGATTAATAGGGATGAAAGATAAAGCTGCAGAGGGAGAGGGGGAGAAAGGAGAAGGAGAAAGGCAGGGGATAGATAATGTTAGGATCTTCTATTCTCTTCCTTCCTCCACCCTTCCCACATGGCAGAAAGGTCTCCCAGACTCCTGAGTCGACAGTTTGGAGGAGCACGTGTGCTACCGGGGCACATACCAAATGGGAGGGGGAGGGAGAAAGTCTCTCTGGGTCCACTTGACGTCTCTGAGAGCAGCCAATCAGGATATTCTCATAAAAAAGAGACATTTCAGCACCTTAAGTTTATCTGGATCCAAACTGGCTTCTTATGGTTTCAACAAACTTGAAGACAACCCAGGAGGCCCAACAAAGTGTAGGATAAATTTCTTTAGAGTTTTGTTCAGTCATGGCAAGGAAATCCACTGTTGATCTTGCAAAATCCCAAGCAGGATGCAACCTTTGTTGAAAGCTGAAGGTATTACAGGCACATTATTATGAACTGAGCAGGTTCAAGGATTGGAAGTGGAAGAACCCCCCTACCCACAAGCTTTCTTCTAAACCTGGATTGGTGGAAGATGAAGGCATCACAGACCACTCCTTACAATGGAAGCACTTCCTCCAGGCCTAATGGCCTCTGAGCCGCAGCTTTTGTCCCCTGATTAGCCAGCCTATTCAGGGCTCAGCCCCCTAATTGCGTAGCCTGTTTAGCTACCCAGAATTACAGTAAGAATTAATGAGACACAATTACTGCACCCAGGAAATCTCCCGTCCCAGCGACCACTCCGATCTGCAGAGACCTCGCTGAATAAAACCTCCTTGAGTCTAGAATTCAACCTACTGTCAAAAAAAGTGGAGCACAAGGTTTTTTCCCCCCTTGCAGGAAAAAAAAATACATGTATTTATTCGAAGCTATCTCATAATTAGGCCCTAGAGTGAATGAGTGAGTGGGTGAGGAGAGGGGAGAAGGAGAGGAGGACGGTGGGGGTGGGAGAGAAAGCAGCATTCAATAGCAAAAAGGCCCACAGATACAAAAGGCAGAAGAATGACAGGCACAAGAGTGAAACCTGCTCAGAGAAATGAGGAGGAGGGAGATGGAAAAGATGGATTGGGGGAGTCAGGCACAGTTTCAAACCTACAGTTTGGCTACAGATAACATTTCATCACCGTGGCTTTGTTGGAAGTCTAAAATATGGAAGCAGCCCGGGGTGATCACCCGGCCTATGCTAATGGTCCATGGTGACACGTTAAAAAACCTTTGTGATGGGACAGCGGGCTCCTGAGTCCCGTCCACAGGGGAGCCGAGTGTTATTGCTTGGAGCCAACACAGGATTTGTAGGCACAAATGAGGGAGAGCTCTTTCTAGAGCCCTCTCACATTTTATACACTCCTGACACAGACTTGCGGCAATAATGAAGTAGTCTCAATTTTTTTTTTCAATTTAGCTGGATAGGCTATAGGGGAAATAATAATCTACATAGTGTCACCATACCAAATGTCCCCAGTAGGTTTCTGTCATTAGTAAAACTGACAAACTGGAGAAAAGCTGCCCATTTGAGTAACTGAAGTTACAGTTTTAAATTCATTGCCGTGAGTAGTTTAATGTTCGTCGGCCTCCCAGCGGGCAGAACACAGGGAAACATTCTGCACAGGCTGCCAGTCCATCATAGGGCTAACACAAAATGACAGATGCACATTCACACTCACATTCACACCTCTGGGCAATCTAGAGTCTCTCATTTACCTGAGCATGAGAATAAATGAGAGAAATTGGTTTCCCCAGCATAAAGAGAGCATGGACGAAGTGTGACTGCAAACAGGCAGCGTTCTGACATCAAAAGTAAAAGTGTGGAGGTCGGGGTGGTGGGTGGATGGATACATTTCCCCACAGCTAGTCTTCACTTAAAGGGGACATATTATGCACATTTCCAGGTCTATATTTTGAATCTGGGGCTCTGCTGGAATATCTTTGCATGATTTACAGTTAAAAAAAATCCTTATTTAAGTCATACTGATCCTTTACACAGTCCTTCAGTTCAGCCGTTGTAGCTCCTGTCTCTTTAAGGCCCCCCTCCCGATGAGCCCACTCTGATTGGTTAGCTTCCGGAAGCTGTGTCACAGCCGGCTTCTGATGGCTCAGGAGGCTACGTAAACAAACCATGAAACAAAGTATAGTAGCAGGATTTCACTACTTTTTCTCATTCTTTACTCTAAATGTCAACTTCTCAAATACATTTGTACATGTTTGAGCAGAAATATGATCCTAAATACGAGAGCGAACAACGCAAACAACACATGGAAAAACTTAGCAACAACCTTAGCAACAAAGGCTATGGAATGGATGGCTGGTTATGGGCATGACTTCGCAAACAAAGCATTCAGAGCAGGTTGAAGCCCTGGATTTTGACTAGCAGGAAGCATTTCTAATTACATTAACCTCAAGTTTTGGAACTTTGACCATGTTTAACATAAATATCCGAAC
Source organism: Thunnus thynnus (assembly GCF_963924715.1). Classification (NCBI taxonomy): domain Eukaryota; kingdom Metazoa; phylum Chordata; class Actinopteri; order Scombriformes; family Scombridae; genus Thunnus; species Thunnus thynnus. Next base: position 20,807,649 of record NC_089537.1, read on the forward strand.
ATAACAGTATATAAATAACAGAGAAAGCATAATATATCCCCTTTAAACCTTACCCAACCCTTAAAACTGTTATGACAAACTCACAAAGAATTGTCACTGGACTTCCCAGTTCCCCTCAGCTCTACGGAGCTTTCTGGCATCTTTCAGCTCATTGTTTTGGTTTTCATGGACCACAACTTTTACTGTTTTGATCACTCTCTCTGCTGTCATCAATGTTGTTTCCAGATGCAGCAGGCAGCTGTTTTCAGTGAAGCACCAAACAACAGACAGACAAAGTTAGTGACTAGCTGGTGAACATATTTAGCAGCAAAGGAGCCACATATTTCCAAATGAATTTGGTGGACAGCACAGCACAGCTAAAAAAGTACTATCATAACCTTAACCAAAGTAGTTTTTATTGTTACCTAAGCTAAGCACAAGTTAAAAATAGGTGAAAATGACATCCACTTATTGTCATATAATCCAGGGGTGATGATGATGGCAAGGAACAAAGGGAAAAGGAAGGAAAAATCTGTGTTCTTTCCTGGAGTTCGTTTTTTCTTCATTCCCAGCAGAGAAATGTGCACACTCATCCTAACAACTTAACACAAGCAGACCAACTCAATTTCTGTGGCCTTGAATAAAGAGCAATGTCAGAGGCATTCCTAATACCAGAAATCCAAGTCTTTTGGGTTGGGGAAAAGACCAGAAACCAGAAAATCCTGTTTAAAAAAACATACAAATACAAGGAGAGCATGTGAAGTCAAGCACCAAAGGCCTCACTTGGCTCTGATAGTATTGGAACCTTTTTGCAGTGAGACAGCAGTGCTGTCATCAGCTCTGTAAATATGACTGTATCAGCTGTATCTGCTGTAGTTATTCAGTCCCTGAACAAGAGTGGACCAGTTAAGAAGATGAGATAAGGAAACGTTCCTCCTGCTCCTGCAATTAACGTCGACGTCTCAGTCACTCATCAACATTCCGTCTGCAGCACTTTGCTGAAGAGGTACAATCAAACACAAAGGATATTGATTCCTCACGGAGTCGTACGGTCCATAAATGCATGGAGTGAGTGAGTGAGTGTGAGGAGAGCTTTTCAAGTCCTCTTATGTGGTTTGTAAGTTCTGAATTTGCCCAAGATTAGCTCCATAAAGAGGATTACCACTTTTGTACGGAATATTTTCAACACTGGCGTAGTCATTTCAGGAATGTTCAGTGGGGCTTTCAGAGCATTGTGTTTACTCACCTGTCAGTCTGTTTTTCCTCTTCTTTCACTGATTGAAACAAACCAAACACACATACACAAACCTCACCCACCCTGAGCACTCACTGCGGCTGAGTCTGGTGGCATTGACTGTGCAAACGCTAGTACATTAGCGTCAGTGTTATCTATGCTGGGAGCCTGTCTGTCTCAGGGTTGCTCAGAGCGGTTTACCTGAATGGCCTTTGTTTCCCAGTGACCCCCCTTAGAGCAGGTTGCAGCCTGAAGCCATTCCACCCTGAATCTGGCCCTCCTCAGGTTTCCCCCTCTCAGAGAAATAGAAAAAAAAGAAAAGGAGGAGGGAGGAGAAGAGCGACAGAGAGATGTAAAAAGGGAGGTCAGAGGCTCAGGTGAGCTTAGCGTGTAGCCTGTCAATCAGACATCATACAGCATAGCTCAGGGGAGGCTCTCACACTTCAGTCCACCTATTCTCAACCTCTGGTGTCCTTTTCAACTTTTTTATGGCACATTAAGAAGAACTCAGATTCTTCCAGAGCTCTACTTTCTCACATTTTCCTTATGTAATCTACAGATATTTTGACAGAGGGAATTTATTACAGTTTTCATGTTTATATTATTTTGTGTCCAGGTTGACCCTCTAAAAGACATCACACAAGTGTGACACCAGACTATATATATACAGTCTCAGTCCTATAGCAAATGACGATATCTGAGTATGTTGTGTTGACATTGGCAATGGTTACATGTCAAATATAGGACTCTACAATAAATGATAGTCTTGGAAAGCAGCTCTCATAGCAGCAACAAACTGTGCAAATACAATCCCACTAGGAATTTTAGAATGTAATCATTAGCTAAAATAGCAGGAAATGCTAACTCGCAGGTCACACAAAACAAGCTGTAAGGCAGAACCATAATAAGTGTAAAAGCTCAATAAGAATGTGGTCACAACCCTCATGTTGATCCTCCCTGATTGCACAATTAGTTTAGCAGCCTACTAAGCACACTTGCATTGTCTGGAGATCCCAATCTTAATGGTGTCATTGGCTGATAAAGATGTCCTCAGTCTATATATGAGGAGATAACATCACCAGTTGGAGAGTCGAAGCATTATTATGCCATGCCTTACCTGCCTAATGCAATCAGTGAAAATAAAACAAAGTGTCCTCAAAGGAGCTCAGTCAAGCCCGCTAACCTCATTTCAGCAACAGTATGATTTCAATTGATCCAATTACTGTTTGCTGGAGTAGAGGGCCCATAATGTTAGAGGTGAAGAGAGTGTCAGGAGTGAGCTTTTATCTCTCAGTGTTGTTGCACATTGCACAGTCCGATCAGGAGCGGATGGAAAGGTACAACTGCTAAATCAGATAGAAACAACACAGCATTAATAGTGTGGATGCATTTCCGGTGAGGAAAGGTAATCACAAGGTCATTGCCCTTAATTACAGAAAAAAAGGATATATTGTTGTAAGTTGACTTACAGCTATAACGACTCTTAAATCCACATATTTCTTTGTTATTCTTGGCTCCTAGCAACCACTACCACAGCCCCTGTGTCAACTAAAATGATGTCAGCTGGACTGGTACATCACTCCTTCCTGACTGGTTAGGTCAAAACAAACTAACCCCTCTTCCCAACAAGAAATCAGCTGACATGAACACATTTTTAGGCTAAATGCATGACGTGAAACTAAATGTTAATTCAGTCTCAGGCTACTCTTCACCTTCCTCCCCCTGAAAACTACAGAGAATAGCTAACAACATACACTTGCAGCTTCGGTAAACGCATGATGAAGGATGAGGATGAAGTGATCTAAAAGGCTACACAGATGTGATCTTTCATTTTTCCTGGGAGGACTACCACAGGAGTTCAGAGAGTCCATTCATTATAATTTTCTTGACTTGTTTGTTGCATTCTTTCAAATGGCACACAAAAGTGAAGGTCTAGAATAAATTTTGAGCCCAGGCACTTCCAATCTGTTCTTATTGATGTGGTTGCACCACTAATATTCAGTGTACACATCTCATTAAAGTGTAGGGAAATGCCTATAGTGTCTGTGACACTGTATGAGCATCATATGTGGCTAACTACAATGTTCTTTATCAATTCATATTAATTATTTAGCTAGAAACAACATGGCTGTCAGTGTTTATATGAAGGGGGCGGATAAAGCTTGTCGAGATTCGGAGGCGTTCCAGTCCATGGAGAGATGGTGGGGCGGGAAGCATGTAACAGATAAGGTCATCAGTGTCCCACTATCTGGCCTTGGGGAGCCTGAGTTTTCCCTCATTCACACATATTTACACAAATACCACCCACCCAAGAGTCTCCTCATGCCCCCAGCTTGTCGCAGATGTTTGCCAAAAAGCTTCAAATAATATTCTGTACGTCTGGAACTGTTTCCTAAATTAAGTCTGCCAGTGTGAAGGCTATGTGATTAATACTGTAAATAACGCCTGTGTTTACATACATAAACATGTCTTAGTTGGACTGCTAATGAGCAGTATAGGATGCCCAGGGTAGCTCACTAGGGGTGTCGCTCAGCCTCTGATGTGCGCAGTAAGAGCGATCGGGGGGTTTGATCGGAGCCCGCCAAGAACGAGTAGCAAACTCCACAAGGTCGTTTGTGTTTTACACATCTGCTACCTCTCTGTTTCTCTGTCTCTCACCTTCTGGTTATGGTTTCCCGCTTCCCTACCTTGTCGTTTTCTGCCTCTTGCTCTCTCCCCCCTTCTGTCTGGCGGTCATCCTTGCCCTCGCCATCTGTTTCACAGTACGCCACACACAGAGACAGAGGGAGGTGGATAGAGGGAAAGGGAGATGGTGCTAAGGAGAGAATAAGTGAGGAAAGAAAACCTGAATGATATGCATGCTTCTGTAGACATTTATAGATTTGCTGGAGTCACATTCTGGGGCTGCTTTCACAGAGATATGACAAAATAGACTTCACACTGACATCTAAGTTGTCTAGTTCTAGACTATCTGCAACTAATTTGGCATGAAGTCTGGATAAATTAAGACTAATTTCAAACGGCTGAATGGGTTACAGCTTCAAACTGCTGAACTCCATTCACTCTAGCAGAAAATGTGTGCTTTGTGGAAGATTTTAATATGTATAAGGACAATTTACTTGGTAAATTTCATTATGAGTGAGGCAATAAAGTGGCTATTGCTGTCTCTAAACAATCACAACATAGTTAGCAACCCACAAACTGAGCTATGGTTTACTCTTTTTGTCACTTATCAGCAGGTGTCATTGACCGCTGAACTCAGAACTCACCAGAGATCCGATTCTTTCTATTATTTCCCTCCAACCCCTCTCGTCTCTGTACATTTATGAAGCACCCTTATAAAACCCTGAGATACATGCAAATTTTTCACTCAAGCTGAAATATTTTCAACTCGCATGTACATGTATACACAGTCAGCAGGCTGAATTGATTGTAACAATTCAGTTCAACTTAGATTAAACTGGTCTAAGAGCAAAACTAAATCTTGACTCTATAGACCAGTCTTATATATATATATATCTTTGTGAAGCCAGCCATCTGTTGTCGTCATCACAAGATTCTGCTCTCTTTAAAAGGAAATTCTGGTATTTTTCAATCTGGGTCATAATTTTGGCTGTTCTGACTATGGGTCATGCAAACTTTGCACTCACCCCCTGTGTTGTTGAGATCTGGCAAGAGTGACGTTTACCATGCAAACCTCCTGAAGCTTTTCAAATAAACTACATAGATAAATAATTTCAAACACTAGTCTCTGATTCCAACCGAATGTAAACACAGAAATAAACCTCCCAATTTAGCTATCGAGGCTAACTGCATGGAGATTTACTTCCTGGATAGTCTGCTGTATTTATTTTTAACGATTTTATCCTCAACTCCTTGTGAATCAAAGATAGAGATACCTCCCCAACAAAAAATGTCAGGTATTTGAGTGAAACTTGCAGATTGGGTTTGAGACAGCTGTACTCATTCTTCGATCACCCCGTTAATAAAGCAGCAAGTGATTCAACTGAATAGACATCCCAGGAGTCTCAGCTGACAATGCAAGATCTAAACAATGATTTTTAGCTCATAGCAGCTGACGTGAAGAGACATTAATACCTTGAGAAGAGGTTAAAGGAGCACAGGTAGAGAGGTGGAATAGGATGTATTCAAAGACTGCATGAATAGTAATGAGATGAGTTAATTAGCAGGACTCGCTTTCTCATCTCTCCCTGTAGAAATGAATGCAGACACCTTGTGACCCCCTGTGACCCTCTGCAGTCTGGTCAGAATCAGCCCTGAAGCAAGCAGGCCGACCCTTCCACAGTCTCCCACCGCTCTGCACTACAACAACGACAGGCAGCAAAGCACGAAAATGAAATTACCACCTTCACGATCCAAAGACAAGTGTTCCACCCCATGTGTTGGAACCAGATGGCAAATCTACCTGCTGAAGAGCCGCCCATGTGTCGTTCCAGGCACGCAGGCCTCAGATCCGATTACACGCAGGGGTTAAAAAAAATTGGCTCCTGCTATTATATGGGTTAGTGTGTGTGTGTGTGTGTGTGTGTGTGTGCTTCCTGAGCAAAAGAAATCTCTGCGGGCTCACTTACCTTTCTGGACGCAGAGAACAAGTTGCATGCTGTTTTACAAGAGGGGAGATAAATCTGACGGGAGTGTCAAGTAGCAGGCGTCATAGCGGCCAAAAGCAGACCTCTGCTGGCTGGCCAGATTCTTGTGGCATCAGATGGCTGAAAACTCCAAACAATCACACGATAACACACACACACACACTCACTTATGGCTCAGGGACGGCAGCCAACAACAGTCGGTTCTTTGGCTGCAGGAGAATGGTACAGATTCTCTTCATGGAGGCAATGTTGTTTTTTAATTAGTTTTAAAAGTGAATCTGTTTTTCTCAAGATTTTAGGAATAATCCACTCTACACATGTTTGTGACATGGAACTGATTCTCACTGCTGCTTAGCAACTTATATTCAGTTTCACTGTTTGTCAGAAAAGAATAGTAGCTCATTTAAACTGTTTAAACTGACAGTATATTCTCACAGGATTAAAGCTGCATTAAACATGGAATTAACAGACACAAGTGTTATTAATCAGTATTAAAGGGTTAGTTCCCCAGAAAAAATATCTTTCCTCACTTTCATCTAGTGACATCTATCCATGCAGATAGTTGTGGTTTAATTGCACCAATGCCAACTCAATACAATAAGGTGAAATTTGGGGTATCACTTAAATAAGGCACCCTGTATAAAAGGATTTATTCATTTTAATTAATTGTTTTATCAACTCAACAACTTTTTGGCTGCTAGGTTATGAAAAATCCCTCTGGCTGTGTTTAACCTTTCTATTTTGCAATGATGTATTTATAAATGGTGGTAAACCAGTAATAAATGCTTGTGGGCATCTCACTTTCTAATAAACCATCTTCTCTGCAGCTAAAAACATTTTGGTTGGAGTAAGTAGTCAGTTCAACCTGGCTTTTTGGTACTTCACCCAAATGTTTTTGTTATTAATGGCTAATAAATCATCTACAAAGTATTAGGAAATCATTTATTAACCATTTCTCAAGCCACAAGTTATGAAGCTTTTATAAATAGCGTCTTACTAGAAAGTGGTACCGAATTCTATTTTGGGGTGCTCACATCATTAAAACAATTATATTTAAAAATATCTTTCCACAATCAGTGCCCCTGTCATGCTGAATTATCCAGACATCGCTGTGAAAACTAGGGACTATTTCTTCGGTGGAAAGTTGTTTAACATTGTTCACAGCCAAGTCTGTGGGGTGGAGGCAGAAATCTCAGAGATGAATATCTCAAAACCAAACTGTCTGCATGGCTAGATATCACGATAGGTGCGTGAGAAAATCTGGCTTTTTTGTAATTTGGGTGAACCAACCTTTTAATCACAAAAAGCTGCATCAGACAGAATCATCCAACTAAATTTAGATTTGGAAGATTATTCTGTTCTACTTGCACAAATGAATTCTGGTTTCAACTGGAGATACTCTTCAATCTTTTGCCTCTCTTATCCCTTTGGTATATTTTGATATGAAGCATCACAGACTGGTAGGGTATGTAAACATGAGCACACTATGTGCAGGGATGACATCTGTGTAATGAAGTTCAGCTTTCTCAAGCAGTTATCATGAAAGGCTGACTTGTGCTGCTTCAAGACAATGCATTGTCAGCTAGACTTCATTCTCTCACTTAGTTCATAGTTTTTACTCTACATGCAAACACACACACAAGCCCTCCCTGGTCACACAGAGAGGGACAGTGGCTGTGAGGAAGGATTTACAGGGGCCGCCTGTCCTCCCAGCAGTAGGCTGATTGGAGGGGCCGGCTGTGTTTGTTAAGGTAATGGGCCCTAGGTGAGCTAATTCACAGGGTACACGCTCCACGCTCTGTCACCTCAGGAGCACCTCGGTGAAAAAGGAGGTTGCCAGTGGGGGCTGGGGTTGGGGGAGAGCTCTACAGCTCTCCCAAAATCCCCTCAGCCTTGCTCTGTCTCCTCCAGCTCCACCTGAAAGTGATTACCAGGCCAGCCGTGAGCAAACAAGCCCCATATGGAGTGTCTATAGTGGGGCTGAGGCTGGAGCCTGGGGAGCCTTCCTCCACCTCTTTGGAGAGAGGAGGCCTGAGCAAACACAGCTAATGAAGTCTTAACAAGCAGCCCCGGGTTAGCGCGAGCCCGCTAAATGCCACCGAGGCTCTTGGAATTGTGTCCAGCAGATTGGCTAAATCTCCTCGAAGCTTTCCTTTACAAGATAAAGTTGCATTAGCATATCTCTGTCTCACCATCTCAGAGGTAAAGTCCAGGATCTGGCAAGTAGTCACACTTGATGGGCTTTCTTTTTGCAGGGGGAGCACTTGATTCTGACAGACAGAATGGGTTTTAAATGGAACATATTAACTTTGGATCTTGATGTTATGGTAGATTTTATTCATTGGTCACAGAGTGGTTTTTTAAGGCTTTGGTCTGGGGAGATATTTTCTCACAGCGTGCGACTCTGCGTTACAAACAGAGGACAAGTGGACTTTCTCGAGTAAATCATTATCTCAGCATAGAGCAGACCTCTCTTGCCCTCGTCTATCCTCCCTCCATCAGTCTCCCACACTGTGTCCACCTTACCCTCACTCCCTTTTTATTATGTGTCCTTTTTCACACATCTCAAATACCAGGGTTTATTATAGGGATAATATCACACCATCCATTGTGTGCACAAACATACACTCATACATGGACACACATACCTGGCTAGCCGAACTCTTGTTTCCTAATCAAAGGCAAACAGCCATTAACAGAGCTCCTTCCTTGTTATCTCACACCGGCGAGTCACTTAATCAATCTGTGTTCTCCTGATGCTCAGCCACCACCAAGCTCACTCTGGGTTATTTTATTCGTTCAGTGGGTCGAGGCTGTAAAAAAAAATTGCCTCACATGATAAAGACCTGGCCCCTTTCCAAACACAATACCACTAAAGTTAAACTCCAACACCACACCCCTGCCCCCGCACACAATGTTGCATTATGCTTGGATGGGAAAGCGGGAAGAAGATGCTTTTTTTTTTTTTTTTTTTTTTACACTCTGCTTGAACTGTAAGACCACACATTGGCCTCCTAGCACACAAATTTAACAAGAACTATGTGTACGTGCGTGCCAGTCTGTGCACAGTGGAGAACAAAATGTCCATTCAAAAACACATCCCTCTTGTTGGTGAAATGAATATTGGGTTTCGAACAGATGTGCCGATCACATGTCGGGCTTCTCTTGCCTCGTTTCAGCAGAAAGTGCATGATTTTACATCCCGAGAATAGTCTGTGATAATGATAATAATCATACTCACAACAATACAATATCAATTACACATCCTTTATGAGTTTAGTGAGGTGTTAGGTCTGTAAAAACAATGTTTTAAAACCACAGACAGAGATTATTATGTGCACTTTATCAGTTATGCACTCTAAGTTCACCTTGGGGCTAAATGTTTATTATTATTATCATCATTATTATTATTATTAAGTACATTATTTCAGTGTTATTTTTTAAGAAACAGTGTAGCATCTGCAGCTAAATCCAATAGTTATAAGTTCTCCTCATGTAAGAGAAAGATTTAGTACTTGTGTGACAGATTTTAGAGGGATTCTAGACCACTGGTGTAAGAAGTATTCAGATCCTATGCTTGAGTTAAAGTATCAATACCACACTACAAAAATATTCCATTACAAGCAAAAGTCCTGCACGCAAAACTATACTTGAGTAAAAAAAAACTATTATCAGAAATATGTCTTTAGAATATCAAAAGTTAAAAAAGTCTGTACTGCATGCAGCAGAATGGCCCTTCAGTTATGTTTTTATCTATGTTTCATTACTAGATTTCCGCTATTTAATTCATTAATGTGTTAAAATATTTTAATGTTGTGGCAGGTGAAGCTAAGTTTATTGACCTTATATACTGTTGGGCAGTTTAATCTGTAGCAATGCATGGTACTTTATAAAGGCTCATCATATGTTTTGTATGCAAAATTTAATCTGTAAAAGAACATAGTAACTATAGCTGTCAGATAAATGTAGTGTAATAAAAAGAACAGCATTTTCTTCTTAAATGTAGTAGAGAAGAATTATAAAGTAGCAGAAAATGTATAGTACTTGAGTAAATGTACTTAGTTACATTCCACCACTGCAAATATCACAGCAGAAGTATACACAGTGTATATGAATCCATACAGTATGATCAGGTCTGTATAAATTTACTGCTGAGTATATTGTAGAAGTTTTATGGTCATTTCACAGAAGATAGAAATGCCATAAAGTTAATAAAGGCACACTATGCAGCCAGTCTCTATAAAGAAGTTATAAGAAAAATTAACTGACCATATCAGAAATGATAAAAAATTACCATTTAGTACAATAAGACTGCTGTCAACCCGCTGCAGAGATCCCCAGACACACTCTGTAAGCATGTTAACACTGATATGAGTTCTCTGCCAGTGTTTCAGTGTGTTGTGCTGCTTGGTCTCTGCCTCGCGCAATTACGCCTCCCGCGGAGCTCTATGCAAGCGTTAAACGAAACATTAGCACCTCATTTAAAAAATAAAACAGCTTTTCACAAGGACAGACAGCTCCCTGGGTAGTCTTATCATGCGCAAATTAGCCAATTTACCAAACTGGCCTCTCTCTCTCTCACACACACACACACACACACAGAGAGAGAGAGAAACAATCATCTGGAGCTAGACGAATCCTCGCTCTGCCTGGTGTGCATGTTACCATTGTTGTGACACTATCAAAGATTGTGAGTTAAAGGAAGTTAGAAGTTTAGACACGGAGTAAGATTGTAAAAATAATAGATTAACATTCTAGTGCGCCTTAGATACTTCATAGCGTATTTACATTTACTTTATTATTATGATGATGATGTTAAAATGATAGTTTTGCTATTTAGAATACATTTTTGGGGATTGATTGTGGGGTTATTATAGTTTAGATGAGCTGATGGCTCCGCGCAGGATATAAATTTTAATACATACATTACCTACAGTCAGAAGTTTAATATGAAATATTAATATTTTGGAATAAAAATCTATAACAGTCCTTATTTTTTCTCAGAATGTGACTGATTTGTAGTAATCATCAGCTGGAGATACACTCATGCATCATCATTTTCTATATATCATCCACATCGTCGTTCCTGTATCCCGGAGTCACAGACACTGGCAAAACTACTATGATCATGAGCTATATATCAAAACATATTTTGGTTTAAAAAAAAAAAACTTGATTGACTCCTGAGAGGCACCGCCCCTGCCGCTCTGTGATTGGACGAGCGGCTCCGGGGGTGTAGCCTGCCTGGGTCTAGTATATATCGGCACCGCGTCGTCTCCTAGCCGATGATTTGTATGGGAACCAGGACTAAGGTGGGACGAGCCGACTGAATGTAGTCGCTGTGTTTTGAAGAAAGAAAGGAGGCCCACATTTCCCTGTTTGTAGCGATCGGACAGCAGCACTTGGGTTTTTTTCATCATCAGACTGGCTGAGGATACTGAAAGCAGTCTCCAGAAGAAGGTGGATTCTCCTCTCAGCCATCTTGACTGCTGCTCGCCGCCCTGAAGGCTGCTTTCTCCTCTCCTCCTCCTCCTCCTCCTGCTCAGCTGAAAGTAAACACGGCTTGCACATTGCTTGCAACTCCGTGCAAGATACTGAGAGAAGCGAGATGGGCTCGCTGCGCAAAATCTAACCGGACTGGAGGCAAAAGCAGGCGGCTGAGAGGATTTACGCGTTTGTACCAGAGCAGAAGAGGGGGACACGACGCGCCGGAGGGATGGAGTACGACCTGTTTGGGATTTACCTGCTTCTCTCACTCGCTCTCCTGCCCCGATCCAGCCGCACCACGGCCAAGGAGATCACGTGCCAGGAGATAGCCGTGCCCCTGTGTAAGGGGATCGGCTACAACTACACCTACATGCCCAACCAGTTTAACCACGACACGCAGGACGAGGCGGGACTGGAGGTGCACCAGTTCTGGCCTCTGGTTGAGATCCAGTGTTCACCGGACCTGAAGTTCTTCCTGTGCAGCATGTACACCCCGATCTGCCTGGAGGACTACAAAAAGCCTCTCCCGCCGTGCCGGAGCGTGTGTGAAAGAGCCCGGGCCGGCTGTGCGCCTCTTATGAGGCAGTATGGCTTTCCCTGGCCGGACAGGATGAAGTGTGACCTGCTGCCGGTGCAAGGCAACCCGGACACGCTGTGCATGGACTATAACAGGACCGACTCCACCACAGTTTCTCCCGTGCTCTCTAAACCCACGAACCATCCCGGCAAGGGTTACAATCCACCGAAAAATAAGCCCGGCCGACCCGGTGCGCCTGGGAAATACAAGCCGCCCGCCGCTCCGTGCGAGCCGGGCTGCAAGTGTTTGGAGCCCATGGTGCCGGTGAACACGGACCGTCACCCGCTTTACAACCGTGTCAAAACAGGACAGATCACCAACTGCGCCATGCCGTGCCACAACCCGTATTTTACGCACGACGAGAGAGCATTCACCGCCTTTTGGATAGGACTTTGGTCCGTGTTGTGCTTCGTGTCAACTTTTGCTACCGTCGCCACTTTCCTCATCGACATGGAGCGGTTCAAGTACCCAGAGAGACCCATCATCTTCCTCTCAGCTTGTTACATGTTTGTTTCGATCGGCTACATTGTCAGACTGATCGCCGGACACGAGAAGGTGGCCTGCAACCGGGAGTTCGACCTGGAGCACATCCACTACGAGACCACCGGCCCCGCACTCTGCACCGTGGTCTTCCTCCTTATTTACTTTTTCGGCATGGCCAGCTCTATCTGGTGGGTCATCCTGTCTCTGACTTGGTTCCTCGCAGCGGGGATGAAGTGGGGGAACGAGGCGATCGCCAGTTACTCGCAGTACTTCCACCTGGCCGCCTGGCTCATCCCCAGCATGAAGTCCATCGCGGTCCTGGCGCTGAGCTCTGTGGACGGGGACTCGGTGGCTGGCATCTGCTACGTGGGGAACCAGAACCTGGACAACCTGCGGGGCTTCGTTCTCGCCCCTTTGGTTATTTATTTATTCATAGGCACTATGTTTCTCCTGGCCGGATTTGTGTCCCTGTTCAGGATCCGCAGCGTCATCAAACAAGGTGGCACCAAGACTGACAAGCTGGAGAAGCTGATGATTAGAATAGGCATCTTCACAGTGCTCTACACCGTACCTGCCACAATCATAGTAGCCTGTTACTTTTATGAGCAGCACAACAGGCAGAGCTGGGAGATCACACACAATTGCTCCAACTGTTTACTGGAGCGGGACCGCAGGAGTCCGGACTATGCAGTTTTTATGTTAAAGTACTTTATGTGCCTTCTGGTGGGCATCACGTCTGGGGTGTGGATCTGGTCGGGAAAGACTTTGGACTCTTGGAGGACTTTTTGCACCAGGTGCTGTTGGGGCAGTAAAGGCACCAGTGGCTCCATGTACAGCGACGTGAGCACCGGACTGACGTGGAGGTCAGGCACGGCCAGCTCCGTGTCTTGCCCCAAGCAGATGCCATTGTCCCAGGTTTGAATGAGAAAACAAAAGCAGCTTATGAGGACTGCTAATTGTTTGGGAGATAACCCATCACTCCCTGTCTTAAGCAATTTGCATAGTAATGAACTGCTGCTGAGGTGTTCCCCTCCTTCCTCCCAAACATCCACACACACCTCTGTGGGGAGAACTGGTTGGAACAATGCACCTGGCATTCACACAGGTTAATTCCTCCCTGTTAAATGTATAAGAGGTACAGACTGAGGCTTTTACGCAAACTGGGCATTACTTGTTGTAGGAAGAGAGACAATTTTGTTCCTAACTAGCTTCATACAAAGAGCATTTGGGTTTTTATTACCATTTTATCTACATAGTGCCAGATAACATTGTATAATGTCAATCACATCAAAGATGGTTTAAATTAAGCCTTAATAGTGCCCAAGTATTTTACGGGTCTTCATTTTGTAATTTCAAATGTATTTATATAAAGCTTATGTACAAATGTGTAAATTTGTGTATAAAAGAAAACTTTATAAGCTATTGTAAATTTGTACAAAGTGTAGATGTCTTTTTTGTGAGAAAGCAAAAAAGCAAATATGACCTCTATTTTGACAATAAAACATTTGATAAATCTCAAGACCTGTGTAACTTTGCAATGTTTTCCCATGTAGAGAGGGTGGGGGTGGTGGTGGTGGTGGTGGGTGGGGGTCTTGTGTGTTTCTTCCCAGCCTATGCAGGCATGTTTTTGTGGTTCCTTGCACCGTGTTGAGGATGGCAGCAGCAATAGCAGCTTTTGAGAGTCACGGCTAAAAAGGAAGCCCTTTTAACCATCAGAGACCGGTAATTAGAGGCAGGGGTTGAGTTGGAGCATCTCCATAATTGTTAAAGTCCTCTTCACATGCCTGCCGAAGCCCGCTTTCTTAATTTAGTAAAAAAGGGGGGACTGGGTGAATGGGGTATAAATGCAGGGAAGGGACCCTTTTCATCTGCAGAAACTTTGATCTTTCTTTTTTAACAGCCTAGAATAAAGGTGGTGTGTATTAGGAGTGTCTGTCTGATGTGCCAAGTTTCTCCTAAACGTCCCCATTTGGATGCTTTGATGGACGTCCTACAATTGAAAGAGCATTTTGGAACCCTCACTTTTTTTGGAGGGGGTGGGGGGCTGGTTGTCAGAGCTGAAACCTGCCAGAGCCCCTGCGTCTTGTGTTTGGTTTTTTCGTCGGGCCTGAATTGAAACATCTCTCCCCTCAGCTCAAGCTGTGTCAGCGAGTGCAGGGGCCTTGACATGAATGATATTGAAATAGCAATGAAAGCCCCACAGGTGGTCTGTTCCACATGATCTCACATCTTAGGGCCCCCTAATCGAGGCATTTTTGCAACAAATGTATCTGGTGCAGTCCCAATTAACCCAATGCGCTGGCATAAGATGATACACTGTAACCCAGCCTAGAAATGCCTTTGATTTGCTGGTCAATGGTGACAGTTTGCTTTGTAGTCACTGCTTTGTTCCTTTACGCTCAGACTGTAGATGTAGAATCCAAAAGCCTCAGTTCAGTGTAGACATGCATCTGTAGGGACTGAACATCAGCCATATAAATCTTGTATCACTGGTGTGCAGTCACACAAAAATGTACTTTTCTCAAGATCAAAAGAGCATTTTTCTTCCGCATTGGTTTTCAGCAGTTCCGAGTAGTTCTAACATTTGTGTGAAGTTACTGAAGATTAAGTTTGGGAGTTATTGTTTAGGTGCATCTTTGAAATTAATCCATTAAAACTTTAAACATCACGCTGCTCTCTGCTAGGTAAAGACCTTAAGTGCAAGTTCATGGTCTGAATCATTTCTATCAGATAGTCACATTTTGCTCTCAGTCTTGCAGCTTGTTTTTCTAGTGTTTACCTCAAAAACCTCAGTCAGGCAGTCAGCTCCAGCTCTGACTGTACAGCCTCACGGAAGTGACATGAATGTGCAGCACCACCTACTGGTGAAAGCAGCAATGCACATCTCCACACTGAATTCTGAGCGTTGACAATAAGTTTGCCTCTCCACTCACACCAAAACCTGACATTCACTGCTGAACACACAGTCCTAACTACCTGCTGGCTCCATGAACCAACTGTCCAGGCACTTAAAAAAGCATGTCCTGGCTTGGCTGTTACACACACACTGTAATTATCAGGGAACAGCCCATTTCCTCCACAGCGGTCACCAACCCATATAGGTGCAGTTTACAGGAGAAAGTATGAGTGGTGCTGGGAGTTTTGTTAAGAGATGCTTCACACAGACTGGGCAGGGCTCTCACAATGGCTGTGTATTAGCTGGTAATAGTCCAGGTCAAGTCTGAATTTATGGGGTTGTTTTTTTTTTATGGGGGGGTATGTTACAGACACACATCTGATCTTGTCAGGGCTTTTTTGTGTGTTCTCTAAGGCCACATTATAAACATGCAGGTATTTCTGGCCAGCATACAGCAACAAAAGCAGAACCTGTGCAGCAATTCAAGAAACGACCGCTCACGCAGCCTCTCTGATTGAATTGTCTTCTTACCCGATCGCTCTCCGCAGCCAGGTGTTAAAGCCTTATTTTAGGGGCCAGGAGGAGCATTCTGACATTGCTGCCCATCAAATATTAATGGCAGCGTTTGATGAGAGGCAGACACAGAGGAGAGTGGAGGGGTGATAGGCAGGCCATGCTTTTTTATTATTATTGATCCTTCTGATACACCTGGGTAAAGGGTTTTTTTATCTCTTAATGCATGAGAGGAGATTTTGCAGCTGTAGACAGCATGTTGTGATTTTTATTAGCTGTTTTTCTAAACATTAAGACAGACAACTATATCATATATACATACATACATATATATATACATATATATATATATGTATATAGTATCTTTAATTGGGACTGCAGTGTAGAAACAGCATCTAGCCCATTACTAGACTGAAATCTTATCTGTTTTTTGTTTTTGGTGTTGTTGTTTTTCTTTTTTCAGTAGACCTAAATTTGGTGTACATAAGTCTTTTGGATGACAACATAAATTATAAAAAGATGATTTAACAATGATATTAAGAATAAAAAATGCAAAAAAGTCCAATTATATGTTGGTTTTACACTGTTTTACACTCTCTACTACATGTATGTAAATCAAAATCGGCCTAAATATTTGAAATATGACATTTACAACATGCAAACCATCGCTCAGTTACTATAATTTCTCTTTATTTTCTAGATTTCATTTGTCAATGGAAAAAGAACAATAGCAGTAAAAGCCCCAGAGTTTCCGTGGGTGTATTCTCCAAACTTAAAGCATAACAGTGACCTCGGGGTTTGTGTGACCCATTTAGATTAATGTTGAAGCTCCTGACCTCCAGCTCAGGCACAATATTCCCAGCTGGCCATTTGAGACACCAGATGTTGGAAAATAGAGGGGCTCTGCATCCTGAGTTCTGTCAGGCTGCGTGGTAATAGTTTCTAAGGGACATGAACGTCATCGAAGCTAAAGTTAAAAGGTGAGTTTAGAAACGTGATTTAAGTCAGTTCCTTTTGTTATTCTGAAGGTAATGATCCTGGATTTCCTGGAACAGATCTAGTCTATTTTAGTAAAAGTTTAATTCAAAGGTCAAATTAATATTTTGTCAGTTATGCTTTTTTAACTGTGCTTCTTTAACAAAGTGTGTCACTTTGGGGTTAGTACTATGACTGAGTCTAACAAAGATATCAGCATAAATGGCCGACTCCCCATTGGCACAGTAACAATACCTCTGTGGTTTAGTAGTCCTTACAGTGCACCCCTGCTGCCTCTTCCAATCCCGGGACCCCCCACCTCCACACACACACGCACACACACACACACATACACACACACACTAGCAGAACACTGTGTTCCCTCACTCCTACACTCCCTACACTGACTGACTGACATGTACACAAAAGGAAAACTTCTTTCATCTGAAGCGCTGAGTGTTTTTCCAGATTGGTGATGTCTAAAAGAGGGACTACAGGGATCTCTGTTTATAGGAGGATGTAATGCAAACTGTAACTTCAGTTCTCATGAATGATAATAGCAACCTGCAGTGTGCTATATTTTAGTATATGCCAAGTGAAATGAAATTAATTTATCATTTCACCAAACCTTTGGTATTTTTCAAAGTAAATTATTACCTATGCAAAAACAATATCACTTATTAATACAAATGGCCATTAGTTAGTTATCTGCAGCCTCAATAGGTTACCTGCTGCGGAATGACAGCAGGAGGACAACATGTAAAAAAATAGACACCAACAAATTGACAGCTATTTTTTATACATACTTTAATTTTACATTGTCCACAAACATTTTAAAAACATTTGAAAGTATTGCTTAAAGTCACATGATATGGTATCAGGGGTATCATTTATAGATGTGTATTATTATGCAAGACAAAGCATATATTTAATCTATATACTCATATATCACACACATCCACATCCAATCCAACTAATCTGATAAAGTAGAATAGCCCACTATATCAAAACTCATTTATTTAGCTTTTTCCCCATGTGAAACTGTGCCACACTTCACATGTTCAAAAATGAAACTTTATTAAGTGTAGTTCCCACTTCTGTCCACTTGATGGGGCCATTAACCAGATGTTGCCTTTTCTTTCTGAGATGGACATGGACAACATAAAGTATGTTGTTTGTACTAAGTTTGGAAAAAACATTCTTAAATTGTAGCTTCTGAGTTTATTATTAGTCTCTTTATAATCCACAATAAAAAAGTTTTACTAAACCAGTATGTTAAATTCTCTAACACTGTGTGCAGATAGTCTCTATAAATAGAGGTCCAAGATGTGCTGAACATCTATTTTGGGAAATGGATGACAGGATATGAGGTTAGGTGTGACAATTTTGCAAAGGAAACGCTGTGAAATTCCACACAGGCTGTTTACAGAGATGATATCAAACCCTGCACACCACACACACACACACAGACCAGTATATAAAATTACATATTCTGCATATAGTTTTAATATTTAAAAAATGTTCTTCTCATTGTATTTATTGTGTTATCGTGAGTTACTGGCCACTTGTGTTCAGGTTTGGATCCATCTTCATTGTTTCTCGTGTGTTACTACAGTTCTACCATGTGGCCCTGAGTTGGACCTTCATGCGGTAAGGTTTGGGAGACAGAGTGACCCCATAGATGGGTGTGTAGTCTGGCTGTCCTGCGTCCTCAGGCCAAACGAACTGGAAATTCCTCAGAAGAGTCACCATAATGAGAAAGAGCTCCATACGGGCCAGACCCTCTCCAAGACACATGCGAGAACCTGAGATATTTTGTATCAGTAAGTCATGTACAACTCTTAGAATACAAGATAGACATGAACACTAGAGCTTGAGCTTTAATACCTGCAGAGAAAGGCATGAAGGCCTCTGGTTTATCAAACTCTCCCTGGTCATTCAGGAAGTTCTCAGGGTTGAATTCATGAGGGGATTTCCACTGTCCCTCCTCATTCAGCACTGAATTCAGGTTTTGGATAATCAGTGTTCCCTGAGGAGAAAATGGGACAACAATCAACTGGCTTTCAGTCCATGTTTTTGCGACATTGCACTTGACCATGTCCAAAGTTTTTCACATGGCATCGCCTGGAAACAGTAAAATGTTCCAAAGAAACTATCATCATGTTTCTTACCCTTGGTAAAGAATATCCCATGAGCTCTGTGTCTTTAGTTGTACAGTGGTAGACGCTGAGAGGAACAGTGTTGGCTATCCTCTGGACTTGTACATTCTCTGACTGTGAAAAAATATGAGAGCCATATTTAATATGAGAGGTGGCTATGGAGATGCTGAAAATTTCCATTTCATGACAACAACAAAGCAAGAAACCAGGCCATTAAGTTTAGTTAAGAGCTGTACACAATCTCCAAATCCAATGAAGGATTTTAATCATTTTACCAAGGCCTCTGATATAAGCAAACCTAATGCAATGAGTGAATGAGGCCTATCTGTAGCAGAGTTTGTGTTATACTACTAAATATATAATTCCAAATATGCTACTCAGATTCATATCTGCATGTGCAATATCAAAACAAAACCATTCTGAGATGTCTAACAATGTACCTGCGTGTAAGGCATGTTGTGTCTGTCATCATAACTGGCATGATCCTTCTTTTCCAATACCTGGTCTATCTCCCGCTGACATCGCTCTGACAGAGTTTAAGAACAACACATCAAAATGTCAAATAATTAGTGCCCTGAATATGAAAAAGTCTGAGAACCCCCCTTTTAACCACTTAATGAAGCTAGCACAGCTAATCTTTCAAATGCACTTCTAAAGTGGTATACAAAGGCTGTTTGCTATTGCTGCTGATTAAAATCTGGTACAAACTAAAAATGTGATTGATTATGACTTCCAATTCCAAAAGAGACAGCATGCTGTGTATCATTGGATCCAATATAGGACACCTGGTAATTTCTACAGGACCTAAATACAGTCTTTCAAGTCTTTTGTATAGTTCTGCCATGAACATCCTTTTCTTCTACCATTGGAACAGTGGTTTCAAAACTGTATGCACTTTAATTAACAACTGTAGTTATATTTCACTGCCACTCTTAATTGCAGAATTTCTGATATTTCTGAGCTGATGTTGTTATCTTCTAAACAAGTTGTGACTCACCATAGCCCAGGGTCCATTAGCTATCTTGGGGTTTTCTTTAAAGCATTGAACAACCACTTTGATGAAGTCGTCATCATAGTCATAACGTGTACCAAACAGAATCTGGCAGATGATGTTGGAAGCCGCATTATGAAACATAACTTGAGGACTCAAGGTTTTACCTGTGAAAGATGTAACAATAACACAAATCCAATACAGCATAGTGCAATTCAAACCATTGTAACAGAGCATTATGTGATAAAATATGTTTTAAACCTGCTTACTAAATGAGAAGTCATGGTGAGTGGACCCACAGATGGCATACCAATGCTCTTTTCCAGTGTTTCTATTGTGTACTGTATCTCTCCCAGAATCCTCTGCTCCATGGACTGTTTCCCCAGACCAAAATTCCTCATGGTCATCAGAGCGAAGCGACGGTGCTCCTTCCAACTAGAGCCGTAGTCTGCCAGAACTACTCCTATAACATGTAGCATATGATACTTTATCAAATGGAACTATACTATATCTATTGTCTTTACATCCTCTGTTTATGACACCTTATTTCAGTTGTACCGTTCTGGGTGAGGTGAGTGACAAAGATGTCCTGGGGTCGTCCAGCAAAATCAGCAGCCTTGGTGATCATAGCCTCTTTCATTGCCTGCACCCCATTGATGACTATGGCTGGTTTGGTCCAATGAACAGAGTGTAGACGTTTCCATAGCACTTCCTCAGCTAGGGTAGAGCAAAGTAAGATGCTCTTAAAGTGATCATGAATCAGTGAGTAGTCAAAATGCATAATGCAATAGCTTTGCTTTTAATTCACACCCAAGAAGAAGATTTTCTGTGCCTCCTTCTTATTGCAGGACTGAAACTCTTGAACAGTTATGTTACTCCCAGCTCACAGCTGCAATCCACCTTGAAACTATGCATGTGTTCAGCAGGTTAAGGAGTTTTTAAAATAAAGCTATGCAATTCTATACAGACAGCTATAAATCTGCTCTTAAAGTAGAAACAGTGTGGGGATGATTTGCTTCCAATAACCAATCATTTACAACTGCTTTGTATATATATATGTATATAGGATTGTCCGTCTTGTAGAACAGATGTCCTATTTCAGTGTTTTTCCTACCCTCTCAAAGTCCTTCATGGGGTTGTCTAGGCTGAGGTCCAACAGGTTCCCCAGGAATGGCAGTGGAGGAGGTCCTGGAGGAAAGTTCTCTGGTCTCTGACATTTGAGACAGAGGATGAAGACAAAAATACAGAGCCATAGTAGGATGAAAGAAATGAACATGGTGAATGGATTAGGCTGATCTGAAGAGGCTAGCTGTTTGACTGGCTTTTAAAAAAGTGGTAAAAGCTAGAAGAAGCCCTGCTTCTTGTAGCTGTTGAAATGTAAATGAGCAGGCAACAGTTCAGACACGTGGGAAGACACAACTGAGCAAGTTCTGACAAGCTTTGATTACGTAACAAAATAAGCATGCTTTATTTCTTTGCATTCCACTTTACCTGCAGTAACCTGCACAGTGCCTAAAAAACCTGTCATATTCATGTGGCTGTGAATGCTAAGGGCGGACTTTGACAACTGTCAATGGTCAGACTGGCCTAATTTGCTTGACAAGGGCACATAAATTTGTGTGTTGTGTTTTGTATGTGTTGGTGGGGCTTAGTAGGGGCCCACAACTCATTTTTACCTCTGGGCCTCTTAACAGGTTAAGCTGGTCCTGCTTGTCACTCTGACCAGTAAATTTGCATTTCAAAAACAGATATTAGCACCATTCAAAACCTCTCAGTAATATCACACTGATTTATTGCTGTGGCTGATAAAGTATTACTCCTGATGGACTAAAATGAATGAAAAAGAAAGAATAATAATTGATAACAATAATAACAATAATAACAACAACAACAACAATAATAATAATAATAATAACAATAATAATAATAATAAGTGAAGGGACACTGCTCTTCTTGTAGTCATTAGAGACTTGGCACAATAATGTTTAGTAAATCTACAGTTTGAAAATTCAGGCAAATTGAATAAAAAATTGAAATGAATCTAGTAAAGACACCTTATCCACTAGTTTTATTATAAGAAAAAAGTGTCACAACCACATGTTATGAAGATACAAATATTCACATTTGAAAAAAGTCATCAAAATACCAGACAGCAGCTGGGAAGATTTCAAGTGTTGGATTCATCATATTGCAGCATTTCATATTTTGTGTCACTGGAGGGCAGCATGATTTCAAAGTATCAGTGAAACATCTACAGCACAATGGACTGGACCAAACTGATCTTGCAAAAAGACATTGTGTCAGTACTGTAAAGTGCTTTGAAAGTGTACATTATCTTAATATCATAATAGTTTATAACATGAAAAACACTGTTGAACAGCCATCACTGTTGAACATTGTAAGATCACTTCACATTAGAGAGTCAATGGGTAAAATACACACAAAAAAAATAGGTTTAAAAAACCAAAAAGATTTTTCACTCTAAAAAAACAAATGATTCTATATATAATTGAGTGTATTAAACTGTACAGGCACAGTAATTTATTTGATATTTTATTGGAAAACTTTAAGTCCAAGATATGATAAAATTAGATATAGTGTTTTAATCAAATGTGTATGTATAATACAGATTTTTTTTTTTTAAAGGTATTACAACAAAAACTGTCTTTCACAAAATATATAATTTACAATAAGAATTCATATGTGGTTATGTTTTCATTTTAGCATTTTAACAATTAAAGTTTAACATACAGTAAAGCACTGATGAAAACAAGGGTAACTAAGTCCACCTTTGGTGAATTGTATGTCCTTTCTCCCCAAGTCAAACTTTTACACACTCAACACTTGGGCATATGATGTGGTTTTATGAAAACCCCCTGTGGTCACCCCTATGACAGTCAGAGCGCAGCTCTCTGTAGAAAGGTGAGATATGAGGCCAGAAGCTTTTGTTGTCACCTTCAAAGAGACCACAAGAGGAGGAAGATCAAGAGCTATCTGTTTACACAGAGACTGGCCCTTCAGCTATAGAGCAGCAGATGCAACGGTGATGCCGCTGATTTACTGCGGGAGTCTCACAACCATCAGTATAAAGTCATTCTATTATTTCAAGAAACTTGGTTGACAGGTTATGCTGCTGTCAAAAACCTGAACACATTTCAGCGAAGGTTATTATATTGTGTATGACTGACATGTGTCACAGTGGGAAGTGGTGTCTTCTGACCCACATTAATCTGAGCTTTGATCAAGGTGAAACCAGAGCCACATCAAGCCGAGTGCAGATATCCTGAAGGGCAACAGGAAACACTGCTCCTTTGCAGAGCTCTGCTGCGCTCTATTTCTAGTGACAGTATATGTTGAGGCTTGTATTCCTCCTAAGCTCTGCTAGGCCCTGAAATAGAGTGACAAGCTGTCTCCATAAATATAGAGCCCCTATGGGGGAACATAATTGCTTTGTGAGCCTATGTCGGCTTTAGGGGCCTTCATAGTGTCCTTCACTTCTGATGGAGGGGTCCTATTTCATTCTATGAGCTTGATAACATCACCTTAGCAATATTACTGCCTTTCATTTCAACCTGACCCTCCTAGTCCAAAAGGTCATACAAACACAGGCCCCAGAGGCTACCCATGTCCACTTTGACCCCAGTGACCCACACACAATGGAGGAGTTTGATGGTGGTATCATATAGAATGGCTGTGGTGGGGGTTAAGGGGTTGTATATGTGGGATAGGTCAAGGCCTGCCTTTGTTTATGGACAGTGTGTCAACGGAGGTGGGGGTAAAGCCAACACAGCAAGAAACAGGTGGGTTGCACTCTTTTAGATTTTCTCAAGGTTGAGGTTTGCCCAAGGACGCTAAAGGCTAATGTGTCCTTTCGTTCCTGACTTGTTTTGTTAAGAGAGTTTCTTTTCACTTCTTGAATTCCTGTCACTTTGCATCACAGGGGTAAAAAATGCACGCTCTTCAAAGGCAATGTGATCTGATGGCGTGACAAAATCAAAGTAAATATGCTTACCCCTCATGATTCTGCAGCATCTAGTGAATGTATTGCTGGCTTGGATTCTCCTTAACTGACAGTGCAGTCTGCATTGTAAAATGAGGTAGAGAGCACTGCATGGCTCCAACAGTTGTTCCCACTGTCTAACCCTTGGGGTATCTCTTTCTCATATGGCTCTCATATCTATTTACCCCAGTCTTATGTTCCAAAATAACCCAGAAATAAAGCAACCCAACCTTCTAGAGTCATACCCACTCAGATCTTTTCTCCTGCCCTTCATCATTGGTCTGGAGCTCTGCACCGCTACCTAATTCAACCAGCGTGTACTGACCCACCCTCCTGGTACAGACTGCTGTTGCTGTGGAAACATCCCCGGTGGGCCCTGCTAACACCCCAGGGAGCAACCCAAGGTCCCGTCTGGGCGGAGGCGGTGGCTTGAGTCTGCTGCGTTTACTAACACGAATGGATCTGGGTGTGCCCACGGGCTCTGGGGGACAGAGAGCCAGCTCACTGCCATCCCTCTCCAAAGCCTCCTCTTGGGAAGCGGAGCAGCCGTTGTTTCCATTGGTGTTGCAGCCCAGAGGTCCTGGAGAATGAGGTAGAGAGGAGCGCTCCAGAGAGGGTGCCTCCTGACCTAGAGCAAATGTTCCCTTTCCGCAAGAACCCTTGCTGCCTCGCCTCTTCCGGAAACTCCCTGTTTGAGCAGCCTCTGCCTCTGGATCCTGTTGAGTCAGGGAGGCATTTGGATCTATACCCCTGGAGCCTTCCCCAGCTGAAAGGAAACTTTGCTCCTCATATATCTTCTCCACTATCATCTTCCTCTTGCCCTTCTGCCTCACAGAGCGCTTGATGGCACAGATGAAATCCAGCACATTTAGAAAAAGGGACAGAGCGGCTGCACCGAGCATGAAGTTGAGCATTACAGTCTTCTCAGTGGGCCTGGAGATGTAG
The DNA here is from genome assembly GCF_963924715.1 of Thunnus thynnus. Classification (NCBI taxonomy): domain Eukaryota; kingdom Metazoa; phylum Chordata; class Actinopteri; order Scombriformes; family Scombridae; genus Thunnus; species Thunnus thynnus. The sequence continues at coordinate 20,832,498 of NC_089537.1, forward strand.
CAGTCCACCTGAGTAGTGCATGGAGGGTGCTGGCACAGGAACCTCCTGGGGATGTAGAAACCAAACAAATAATAGTGAGCTGCCCCAAACCCTGCCTCCAGCAATGTCCTGAACATCAAATGGAGGATGTAGGCTCCTGTGAAGCATCGTGCCCACCCTCGCTCAGCCCCTAGAGCCATCTTGTTTACGGACGTCTTGCTGAACGTCTCCTGGTGAATCTTGTACAGCTGCATAGTTTTGATTGGACCTGAGGAGCTCAGGTCCACATTGAGCCCATTTGAGACCTTATGGACCACGTAGATGATAAAGATGATGTAAGGGAGACATAAGGTAATGAGCTGCACCAGCCAGAAGCGAAAGAGAGAGATGGGGGAAAATAGATCATAGCATACGTTGGCACAGCCAGGCTGAATGGTGTTACATACAAATCGCTCTTGCTCATCCTGGTAGAGAGGATAACCAGCAAAGAGAAGGATCAGGACACGGAGGAAGATCATCACAATGAGCCACACCTTTCCTGAAATATAAGCACATTGGAATTAAAAGTGTGCTGAGTTGACAGTGTGTGGTGTAGCAAATATTGCAGACTTTGCAAAGAACTCAAGGCCTGAGAAATCAGCAAAAAATGCCTGTCTGATATTTCACCTTGAAGTTTATAGATTTGTAGAAAAGCATGATAAGTACATGTTTAAAGAATATTCTTAAGTCTGACACCAATGAATCTCTTTTGTCATTCAAGTCAACTCACCCATCAAGGTGATGCTGTGATTGACAGAGATAAAGATAACCTCGGAGGCAGTTGAGCCCGCCATGCTTGCTGTGCTCAAGGTCCTCCAATATCTTCCAGTCCTAAATCCTTAAGCCAGAACCCCACTCTATGTCCAGCCGCCTCTGTTCTTCTCCTGTGTCCACCTCTACCCTGCCAAGGGACACAGCAGCTTCCAGTAGCACAATAACCTCCAGGTTGACACAAAGTCTCCAACTGCAGTCTGACGCTCCAGTCTTCATCTATGAGGAGCATGTGCCAGATCCCGGTGGGCAAAATCCAATCTGATCCACTTGAGTCACCTAAATCTCTGGAAGACTGTGAGGGATATCTAGTATATACTCCCGTCTTACCTCCCCCTCTGTCCCTTGCAGACAACTGTCTGTCCTCAGACAACAGAAGACGGGAGCGAGCCCCATTGTGGGTCTATTCTTAACACACTTCCAAAGGCACGTCGCTGTCCTGGCATTGCGGAGATATTTTGGTGCTGTTGGTCATCCTTACAGGAGAACAACAAGCCTCCTGACTTACTCATTCAAATTGCTGTATTAAGTTCTCAAGCACAAAGACAAGCATTTTCAAACTAGCAACACCATAAAAAATACAAGCCCTTCCTGCTGCATCTTTCAGTGATAAATCATTACTTGTAGACATGCAGACAGTGGATGAGCTCTCATGAAAAGATAAATAAGTTGTAAACTGCATTTTCCCACAACTGATGCCAGTTTATGACTGATAAGGAGCTATTGTATAGTCATTTAATGTGTGTGAGAACTAAAACAATTTAATCATTAATCTGATTTACAATTTTAATTTCTAATTAGATGAGATCAATTCTAAACGGGTTCTGTAATATACTAGTCCACATCATATAGAGCAGATTTCAATTCTGCAGGGGACAAATCAGATCCTTCCTAACATGCTGCATCCACATGGCTAAAAGGTAGCTTGGCTCATAATCACTACAGATCAATGGTCATTAGCACTTCAATACTGGCTCACAGTAAAATTCCCACGACTCATTAAAGGTATTACAAGGGTGGGATAGGGAATATAGTTGAAAATAGATAGTGAGTGAATATGAATTTTTGACAAGGTAACATAGGATAGAGAAGAATTTACACATCTAATACATTTACACTATAGAACTGATATAGCAGGGCAGTAGAGTGTTTGGTATTGGGAAACTTTGAAAGGGATGATGACAATGCAACAACTGAACGCAGAGTTTTATTAACAAAAAAAACAAACATGCACCCATTTCCCACCACAGAGAAGTGACTGCCTTTCTTATTCTCTGAGCTTCATTTGAACTGGAACATACCATCTGCTCAGGTTAGTACAGGGTTAACAAACAGGTGCAAGCATTCCAGGAATGCCCAATAAGAAATAAAATACTAATTTAAAATATTTAATATGTTAATATCAACATTTAAAGTTGGCAATTAGCACACACACACACACCAACCTCAATACATACTGATTTACTATTAAACAGTTTTACCCCTTCCCTACAATTACTTGAGCGTGTCCAGTCACTGCCTACAGGTTAATGAAGCACACCTGTTTTCAGTTTCACTGACTGAGCAGATGACCTGCAACAACACACAAACACATTTTATATGTAAAGCCTTCTCCATACACATCTACTGCTTTTTCATTCATTTGAAATTGAACTGGTGTAATTTGTTAAGATATTTTATTTATGATTATGCACATCCAGTCTTATTTTATGCAATACGTTCTGATACTATATTATTTGATTTATATGTTAAACTATTGGCTCTTTATCAAAATGTGTGCATTTCTGTTTTCTAATGAAACCTAATATTAAACACACATGTCCTCAGCCAAGAGTAGACTATATCCTGTTGTGACAGGTTAGAGGTGTCTTTGATTGTCACAATATTAAAAAATTCAGATTTTATTTGCAACTCATCACACCTTAAACTTCTTCTACAGTTTGTAATAATGGAGTGACAATGACTGATCTGTATTCCACAGTTACACAAAACAAGGAGGTAAGAACTCCTTCTGCTGTCCCATCTGCTTTCGCTCATTTTCATCACAGATAAAAGTCACAAGAAATGTAATCATAGTTCCCATAAAGCATCTGAGCCTGGTTTATTTTCAGGGAGGAATATATGCCTTTCAGCTCATGGATTATTATGCCTATGTTCTCATTGGACGGTTCCTCATTGACTCCAGCATCAGCAATTTGTTTCCTTTACTTTCCATGTAAACTCTCCACTATTCCCCACCTGTCCAAAAACTTGGGATATATAGTCCACCTGATCTCACAGCTGTTCCCCATTAGCAATGGGGAAATTAGCATAAGCACAAGATAAGTGAAGATTCTGTCGTGCCCATAAAGCCTGTCCCATTTATTAATTACACAGGTGTTTTCTATTTCTTTTGCTGATTGGACCTCTGTTCAGGTTACATAGGTGGACATTTACATTTGGGAACGTGATGTTACCAAACTTAATCTCATAAAGTAAATAAATAAACAAAGTAATTAAGGTGTTAAGGTGTTAATGTTGACAATTAGTCAGTCTTCTTAGAGAAATACGCAGTTTCAGGAATGTTTAGGTACAATGAGGAGGCAATGAGCCATACAGACATATATGACATGGCGTCCTGTTTCTGCATTGAAACTGTATTATCCACGTATATGTATTTGTTTGAACTTCAGGAGAGGCTATAGACGCGTAATTTATGTATGACTGTAAGGAGCCTAATATGACAAAATGAAGCTGAACTCCCTTAAATTCTCTGAAAAATGAACTGACAGCACTTACATACTTTGTTCAACTGTGTTCACAAAACCAAGAGATTTGGTTTCAAAAGTGAGTTTGTGTGTTTAGTGTATGTGCATCAATTTTCCATGTTTGATGTAGTTCATAAGAGATGTTTGGCTGTTGCTCTCACTAAAGCTCACAGCACCTCTTCATTGCATTGAATTGACTTGTATAGCAATTACCAGAGCAGCGATTGAAATGCAAATCAAGGCTAATACGGAGGATTAAATGTGTCCCTCCGTGACAATATGGCACAGTGTAATCTCTGTATTAACACTTGCTCTAAGCCATTTTAATGGTTCTTTCTGGGAGAAGAAAGCCCTCCGAGTCACATCAGCTGCACAATGCAGTACATATCGAAATATTGTGATGCCAAGTGGAAAGCACTCATGATAAGACCATGACTGATGCTTTGATGTCTCATACTATGTCCCATTAAAAATGAGTGTAAAATTGACAAGAAATATACACTGGATTTATTGCAAGGTTTTAAAGTTTAATTCTCGCACAGGTTTTTCTAAACATTGCTTCAGAAGAGAAGAACTGGGAGCAATTTTTTAAATCATAGTTGAAAACATACAGAGAAAAAGAGAACAGAGAGAAAGAGAGAAATTTGAGTTTGGCAAACTGAGAACAGGAATGGTATGACTCACTGAAAAGGAAATAATACACTGACAATGACAACAATAACAGAATACAGTACAACTTGTGGAAAATGGCAATCAATGAAAAAAACAAAAAAATGTCACAGCAACAGCAATGACAGACGTTAGCACGGGAAATCGTCATGACCAAAGCTGAATCCAAAAAATTGCAGTCGAAGAGAGGAAGAAAAATTGAGAGAAAAGTAAAACTCTATGTAGAGGTAGAGTTCAGTGCACAAGGCTATGACACACACCTACTGTAACCAGCCGACAGGACACCACAGGCCCAACGTCTTTGCTGTCAGGGTTTCATTTTCCACCTCAGGACTCACCATAGTTGACCACATGGCATCAAAACGCTTATTTCTGGGTCTAGAAAACACCAGACTGGGCTGTATGCACACACACATACAATAAATATGATATACAATCTTTGAATAACCTCTAACAGTTTGAACTTACAACAGCAACTCCAGTAACATTACTTTTCCTAAAGACACATTTCGCACTTTACTTTCCACTCATTCAAAGCACTGGGCAACGCAACAGTTCTCTTTCCGAATCCAGACACCTTTTCATATACTTCATGTGCAAGTGGGCTGGGTCAGAGCAACATGTCCGACAGGATCGTCCTTCATTTCTCCATGACTTTGGTACGGTTCTGTCCCTCCTTACACCTATTTGTCAGAATGAGAAATATCACTGACCTGACTGACTTGTTCTCTAGTAGCCTGACATACAACATAAATTAAATCACAGACGTGGAAGTTGCCACAAAATAAGCTGGAAACTCAAATGTTACAAGTACATTGTGGTGGAGGAGAATGAGTTGATATCACATTGGAATTTGAACCTTTTTATGACTGTTGTTTTATGAAGAAAAACGCATTAAAAAGCTGTTTTTGTGTCTTATTCAAACTTTAGATTTCCAGGTTATGTCATGATATTTTTAAGTGTTCAGTTTACTATTAATGTGAGTCCAGTTGATCATAAGGCAAACCACTATTATAAAGTCTATATATTAAAAGCATCACTTCAATCGGCCCATTAAAGTGTGAAAATTAGAATGAATTAAACTCAATTATTTTATGGGTTTACAGCATACTACATCCCTGTATATTTCCTACTTCTTGCCTTATGAAATATCGAGAAAAAAGAGCAAATCAGGAGGTGATTTGTTTGTGGAAAAAAAAACATTTTGATAGTTTCACTTATTTCCTGTAAATGCCAGAAAATATGGACCCCCGAAACTGACAACTGACAAAAATTGTTTGCCTTTTCACTTTCGTCTTGCATTAGCTTGTTTAATTTTTCTACTCCCTTGATATTCCTATTTTTAGGTCTTGGCACACTTTCAGTCATTTTCTATTTCCTATTTTTGCCACGAAAATATAATACAATATAATACAATATAAAACAAATGTCAGTGCATGTCCGGAGCAGTCATTGGTCCAGGGTTTCTATGTGTAACATCATACTAGAGCAATGAGAGGATTGTGTGGCTAGCTAGCTAGCACAGATGGATGAACACGCGGAGCACCACACTTTTCTGCTAGCTTTGGCTTGTCAAAAACACTACCAACCACTATAATGTTTATCATCCATGTACTGACCTGTGTACTGCTGTAGCAACACTGTATAAATGCCTGTATGGTAGCCAAAGCATTTTAACCCGCAAGCTAACACTAACATAGTTAGCTAGCTAACACAACTTTGAAACATGAGAAAAACTGGTATTGAGGAAAAGGAGTGAGGGGAAAATAGCAAATAGATAAATGATTAAATGTGTGCTGTAGAAAAATAAGGAGTTGGAAAAATAAAATGATAAAAGAGTAACATAAGTTTTGATTAATTAACAAATGATTGCAGGTTAAAAGAAAAGTTTTACATTTCTTTTTAGACTATAATTATTTAACTAACAATAACATTTATTGATGTATCCAATTCATTTTTCACTTGCCTGATAATCTTTTACTACATTTTGTCAGTTTCGGGACTCCATAAGAAATAAGTCTCTTCATTTACTGTACATCAAAAACATATGAATCAGTCAATGTTTCCTCAGAGTGGGGTTAAAAAATCTTTAAAAATAAAAACAAATAAAATAAGCCTGAATTGTCTTGTATTGTCTTTATATCATATACAGTATGTAACACATAAAAACGTGGCATTTTCTGCAGTGCGAAAACATTGTAACAAGAAAAGAGACAAAAATTCTTAAGTGGTGTCTCCCATTTACATCTTAATACTTCACCTTTCTTTTAATGATTTGTCATAGGAACAAGGAATCAAACATATTTACCGTCCTCCTCATGTACAGTAAAAACTGATCCAATATAAATATTCTAACATCATTCTGTTTTTTTTTTTGTTTGTTTGTTTTTTTGTTTTTTTTACAGTACAACCTCAGTCTACAGATTTTGCACACTGGCACTGTATTTACACTATAGAGACAAAATTTAGCAAAATTTATACAATCTATCTTTTCGTGAGCAGTGTTTGAATCATCATATAATGCTTTTTCCATTCATTTAGGACCTCTCCAGAACAACAAAAAACAACCCTGAAGAGTCATGCTTTTAGTGGCTTGTAAATGTTAATATTCAATTTGTGCTGTTTCTTTGTAAGCTGGAAGAACCATACAAAATGTTGTGGAAAAAATACTTGAGTTATTTGTTCTGTTCCTCCAGTAGAGAGGGGAGAAGTGTTAAACTAGCTTATTACAGGCACCACAGGTCAGGACAATGGCAGTGAATAAAGTACAACATAAGCTCTACAGTATGTCTCACATCTGACTGAGAGCAGTGGACCCTCGTCTTCCAGTCAGTCTTTTCCCAAGTATGCAGGCTTCATTGTATCTGATCACAACAACGAAGCAGCGCATGAATATTGCTTTAAGTGAATGGCTGTATCTGAATGGAGATAGAGTGAATTCCCAGGTCCTGTCAAAGCGCCCTTGAGTCTAACACACTTAAACACTGACTTGCTTCATTGTTGGCTCTCTAAATGAGAACTTCAGTTGAATGGCTGTAATGTCACTGAATACTCTGTGGAATATTTTATCAGGGAGGGCTAATAATATGCAGTCTAATGTGTGAGTTAACTGTTCACTCAGGTTAATGGTGGAATGTATATGTCTTTCCTTTTCATGTGTTTGGATCTGCTAGCAGAGCTTTCTGCTGGATGGGAATGCACATGAACAGAAAAACATCAACAAAACACTGAAACAAACTGGGGAATTGAGCACTGAAAATGTTCAATGTGCCTGTAAGCTGTCAAAAAAAAAAAAAATCAGCTCATGTTTCCGCTAAGAAACTGACTGAGCCAGAAGATTAAAATTAAAGGAATGTACACGGTCTCCTCAGTCAACCATACAAGGCCAGTTGAGCCTTAGAGAGGATATCGTAATGCTGCTACCGCTGTCGTGTGTATTCTGTTAAGTTTAAGCTTGTTCCTATTTTCTTTCTTCAATGTGACACAGTCTCTCACATTGCCAGGTGTATTTCCATTTGGCTTCTTCTCTTCTGCAGTCTTCATTCCAACATTTTTCACTCACACACCTCAGTTTGGTTCAGCTCAGCTCTGTTTGGTTCAGTGCAGGTAGCCAGTGGGTCCTCCTTTATGTACAACAACCAGCGAGGGTGCAATCACACTTGAAAAAGTGCCAGATTGTGTGTGTTTTCCTGTTTTATCAGGCAGACAGACCCACTGATCCACAGGACTGCTGCCCACCTGGTCTGCCTGCTTACTGGGCAGAAATACAGTACGTCTGACAGGTCTATCTACTGCCGGCGGCCAGTGTTAGGAAATGATGGCTGGACACCACCGCACCACCGTCAGGTTGTCTGCACTCACTGACCGCTTCTTGGCTAGTTTCCTCAAGTCCTTGTATTTGTCGTCACACAACCGTGAGATGGCCTGAAAGTCAAAACACAACAAAATTAGATTGAGATGGCAAATCCTATCCTTGTGTGAGTTACAATAATAGTGTGGTCATGACACCATAACTGAGAGTTGGACTGGGTTTATACAAAGCATGTAATTTATTTGCCATGAACTTTCATTAAAATGGAGTGATTTATCTGTCCTGAATCTTTTTTCTATATAACTTGACAGTAGTGAGACAAAAATCCAAATCAAACACAGGAAACACTTCCAAAACACAAAGATTTATAAGCAGACAAATAGTGTTATCTAATTATCATGGTTTAAATTCCAGCATTAACAACATTAACTGTGGGTGAACAAAACCCAAACAGTCAAAAGCAAAATAAAAAATATTACACAAAACTCTAATTGCATGTTAAAAACATTTCAAACTTAAATCCTTTTTGACTTCTTTTAAAGAACAGAAACAAACATCAATCAATCTCTATTGGACAACTTTCTCTACACCAAAAGATAAACAGCATATAATCTAAAATCATCAAAATTATCTTTAAAAAATTCCATTCCATTACTACCATTACTCTAGTAACACACTTACTGGGCAAATAATTACACTTTTTTCACAGCAGACATTTTGACTTGTCAGCATAAGAAAAGCATAGGTCTCCTGTGTATCCATGTGACAACAAAGTGCTGTCTTAGCATACCAAACAAAGAGCACTGTTGGTATACTAAACCAGCTGGAGCTACTGTTACTCTATGTAACAAACAGCAACACATTAACCAATGACCTCATCTTATTCTTTCAAATGTCATTTACAAAATGTTTGACCACCTCTGTTCCCTGCTCTGACAACATTTCATTCAAGTCTGTTTGGCAAAACTGAAATAAACTAGAAGAGAAAAAGTGCAAAAAAAAAAGCACAGGTAGAATTAATAACATTACCAATGGTTCTGTTCCATATGCAAATAGTGTGCTGTAAAATATCTATTATTGACAAACACTTGTCAACACACTACAATTTTGATATAGTCTTTTGGAGGGAGAGAAAAATGGTCAATGATGCATCATCGCTGCTGCTGAGATTTGCTTCAAATGAACCGGAGTAAGGCATAAGGACGAGGGGAGAGACAGATGATGAGGCAGTGAAGCTAATTACACAGCAACATGGCCTTACATCCTGTCCTTCACCCGGCAGAGGATGTGTTTTGTGTGCATGTGTGTTAAGCTGAGGCACTTCAAAATACTAATTACCCACTTGGACTTGGTTCATTGTACTGCATTTCACATACAGCCCACGATAAATTGGGTTCAGATTTGATAAATTAACTAGGACACGTTGTGAGATTTATTTCTCAATCATTTTTTTTGTATGTCTTGAGCTCCAAAATCAAACTCTGTCTCCAGTATTTCTGTGTACTGCTCACCTCTAGTTTCTGGGCCTTGTCCCTGCTGAGGGGTTCCAGGGGGAAGCTGAGGTTGTTCGCCTCAGCCAGGGAGCGCAGGTCAAAGTAGTACTTGGCGTAGACGCTGGACGGCACGTTGATGTTGAACTGCAGCAGCTCCAGAAACTGACGCTCCAGCTCATTCCTTTATCAGAAAGACAGAATGTGTGAGTTGAGAGAAGAGCCTTTTGACAAACTAAAAAACCTGATGTAGCTGAGATTGAAATAAAGTTACTTAGACCATTAAAATTCCATTTCTGTCTGCAAAGAAATCCTGTATGAATGCAGAGAAATGACAGTAATACTAGTCAGACCACATGAGAGCATCCTGGCAAATCCATCACCTCACACCGACAGTGGGTGTTATTATGTACAGTACCAATACACATACACTAAGTAAATCCCCAATGCACCCACCAAACATAAGCCTTCCCTCATACTGAAAGGGAGTGATATCTAAGTAAGCTCTGCAGCTCTGAGCTTTATGTGTAAGAAAATATTAATCCCACACCCTGAAAATGCTATTGTCATGAGTCGCCTCATGCTCAACAGCTCTGTGATCCCTTATTCAGTGTGATGACAGATGCCTTCATTTGTTTCTCTTCAGTCATGACCATTTCATTTTGCATTGTTACCTGCATAAGAAGCACTATCCATCTCCTCTTCCTAGCCTTTGTTCACCACCCACGCACATTTACAGGCACGCAGCAACACACCAGCTAAATTTAGACTTCACTGTAGCCCAACTCTGCCTCATGCTTGCTGCTGTTTTTTTATCTCGCCATGGCACTCGCCCAGCTATTCTCATCAACTTCTTTTTGTAATTTTACAGTCGAGCCAATGTGGATCTACAGTCATGTGTGTCTACTCGGGTGGGAAGGGGGAATTCGGCAGACTAGGCTTCCGAGCAGGGATTTAAAATTGATCTTCCAAAGAAATCTGCGGTCAAATACTGAGTCACTGTCCGGTAAATTGCCATATGGGAGCATAGCAGAGCCACATGCTGGGCTCCTCTCACTGGAAAGAGTCCTAAACAGGTGGACCACAGTCATGGCTGTGTGAATTCTGAGCCCAAGGACAGGAGTATACAGGCACTGGTACAGAAAGAGTGTGAAGGCATCAGGGGTGAGAGGTCGTAGCAGTAGCAACACGTCTGCAGCATCGTGTTTCTTCCTTAGAATAATCCAGCCCAAATTCCTGATGATTTGAGACGGATGTGGAATATAGGACAGCGTGGTGAGTCCTCAAGCTCAAGATGCTTCCCCCAACATAAGCCCAACATAAGCACTGTGATCAAGGAGGTCTAGACCTCCATGTATGTGCCTCTCAACGCCTCTTGAACTCAGGATGACCCCCCAAACACAGGTTATTCTCAGCAAATAAGGACTCTGATTGTTAGTCACTAAATGTGGGTTAAGGCAAGTGTAGTAGCAACAAGGAAAGATGAATAAAAATGGCTTGGACACAGAGATTGATGTGACAAGAACAGATCCTATCTTGTGTATGTGATACCCAAAATACATTCAACAGCAGCCAGAGAAACAGGCTAAGAAAATATGCTGCATGTGCTCCCATGCTAATTTTTATTTAAGTCGTTGTATGGTATATTCTGTCAAGTGATTCTGCACCTCCCACACAAGGACGCCAGTTTCCTTTTGAGAGAAGCTGTGTGGTGGAAGCAGTCCAGACTGTTTTCACAATCATAAGATCAGTGCAGTGCTGCGTCGCAGAGCACTGCTTTTACAGAAGGAAAAGAAGTCAGCTGATTGGTGTTGCCAGCTCTTCCACACAGCAGTGATAATGTATAATGCACTTCTCTTGTCACTAAACTCTACCAGATATTTTCTGAGACCATTATAGCTTTTAGATCTTTGGGGTTTTTTTCTAAATGCTTATTAATAGCATTTACCACTGGCATAATTCTTGGCTATAAACTCAGCATAAACTTAAACTACCAAGCTATAAAGTGTATCAAGTGTATCATAAAAAACAACATATCATGCAATCTAACTGAAATCTGGCCATTAAAGCTACATGCTACTTATTGTAAATATTTCAATGCAGTCCTGCTGCATGACAGAGCGCACCTCCTGTCATCTTCGACAAAGACACATAAAAATCAATAACAAATGTCATGCTTAATAATTATTGTTATGTAGGAGGAAATGTAGCTTCAGAAACAATATATGCTATAAATGCCAACTGTGTCAATAACCATTTGCACCAGCTGCTAACACCTAGCATTACTGACCTCAATCTAGTCCAGTCTTCCTTGACTACCTTCATATCAATAAAGTGCAGTATTTTGGATGTGTTTGCAGCAACTCACATGTCCTCCACAGTGATATCCTTGAGAATTTGGCAGTAGTCGACGTTCCAGACCGCCTGGTCGTCCCAGACCTTGGATGCCAGGAGGATGGCTCCCAACACGATACGCTTCCAGTTGGCGGGGCAAATGTCGATCTCAGCATAGGTCAGGAGCCTCTCCAAATACACCTTGGATAAAGAAATGTATAACACTTAAATACCTCAGAAAATGTGTCTGTTCTCCACTTCTTTGAACATACAAAATGATGCATAAATAACTGTCTTTTCCTTCCATCTCATGAACACAGTATAATAACATCAATAGAACAAGATCTTGAAATTAAATGATAGACAACCAAACTAGGTCAGGACTTCATTTTAATACATTAAAATGTCCTACACACGGGTTTAGATGGCATTATCATTAACATTTGGCCTACCACCTTTTAATTTCTGACACCACCATGCTGGTACCAACATGTGTTTTTCTCCAGTCATGTCATATATCAGAATACACAATCCAGTAAATGACGCATATTAAAAAAATCATATCAATTTTTAAAAACAAATCTCCATGTGTCATCCATTTCCTATGTAATTAGCATTTCCTCACATTTTTTCCTGTGTTTAGTCACCCTCTGCTCTCCCTGCCTTCATTCATGTGCAGAGTTATTGTGTTGTTTTACTGTTTTGCAGTCTCCTGCCTACTCCTCCTCCAGGTAAAAACCACAATAACAAGATGTCAGATGCCGATGAAATCCAACTTCCCTGGAGCTCGCTCATAAAATATCCATGTCGATAGAACCCTTCTGTCTCTCTGCCTCTCTCAGCATTTCCATTTCTCTGTCTCTCAGTAGCCAAAATTCCCACAGTCTACAGATTACAAAGCACACTGAGCCCGCAGGCACCTGCTCCTCACATGTCGGAATATTTGTACTGATGCTTTTTATCCATTGATCATCATTTTGTTAGAATCTAAGAGAGAGTGTATTCTATTAGATTTTATAGTCGTTGTCAAGCTCTAAAGCTGTAGTGATTTGCTGCGCGAAGACAACTAAATGTCTAGCTTGCTAGTGGCAGTGATACCTCACAGTTTTCTCATAAAAGCTCAAATATCTCACAGCACATGCTCCCAAATAATCAAATTCATTTTTCTCTTCTGCAGTAATCTGTTGTTTTCTCCTCTGTAGACACAAACATACTATATGTAATCTATGTAGGTTTTTTCCCCCTTTTTTGTAGTTCTGTATTTTTTATTTCAGTGTCAGTTTAGTTTTAGTTTTCTAAGAGTTTCTTAGAGTTAATTTGTTTTAACATTTTCAAAAGTTTTTCAAAAAGTCTGTGATTTTTCCCTGGGGACTACATTTTTTATTTTCCACAAGTGAAATGAACTGCAGGCTCAACAGCAGTCTGAATTCAGACCAGTTAGAGTAGCCTAAGGATTTGAAGTCTGTCATCTCAGATGACAAGTTTGACAAATAAATCTGGTTTGCAGAGATGCTGTACTTTTTTCCATCAGGGGAATGTACTGCACATCCCACTTTTTATAATTCTGCCTGACTCTGCACAGTGGCAGAACTGTCAGAATTGAGTGACATAAAAAAAAAAAACCTTAAGAGAATCCTAGAACAGTGTTGGAAAGTAGACGGTCATCCGCTAGATAATCATTAGCATCTAATTATTACATGGTAATGGTAGCTTGTGGTTTGGACAAAGAGAGAGTCAAAGAGAAGAGAGTGAAATATTCTTTCATCCTGTTTTGCAACCTGGTTTGACTTGCCCACTAGCACAGCTCAGGTGGCTAATTGGACAAGTCATGCTGGGTTGGGCTTTGTGCCTGCGGGCAATGTTAACCTATCTCTGTTGTGGCCATAAGCCTGCCAACAGACACCACATATACACTGATCTGGCAGCAGGCAGCAAACACTGAAGAAAGCCCGCATGAAATGAGAGCCACCACATGCTGAGTGTTATGAATGCAACAGCACAGAGAGAAAACTATACAAACAAGCACAACAAAGGATCCTGAGGTTGTGTGGTGGGCAAACAGTAGCCCTGTGCATCAGATGAAACCCAAATGATTTAATGTTATGATTCTCAGGCCATTACCACAGATGAGGTTTGGGACTAGACAGAGCAACGGGTCTCCATGGAGATCAGAAACATTAAATAACATACCATCTTTCATATGTACACTACTTTCATGCTTTTATGTCCTTTTTTGTTCATGTTTTTTCTATATGTAGTATTCCTCATTTCAACAACCAACCACTGAGAATCATTTTCTGACCTACCTTCTGCTTCTACCTTCTTCTTCTCCTGCTGAGACCATTGAGAATAAGACTGATCCAGTAATAATAGTGTACAGTATAGTAACCCTATCTAATCTTATATAAATATTCATCTACTCTCTACTAGCAGTGCAGGACTATCCAGTTAGAGCAGATGGAGGGCAAAATGCAGCAGTCCCTCTTTAAACACACAGGTCTAAAATGGAACATCTATAATTATCTTAATATAGGTAAATGTTTCTAAACTCATTTAAACTAATAGTTAGTGTGTGACATGCCGATGAATGACCTCTGCCCCCCTGAAAATGGCTCTAGTAATACTAGTTTGACCTGAGGGGCTGTAGCTTCACCTGTTCCAATGTTCCTGTGTGTGTGTCATGTTCTTGGTGCCTTCTGCTGGAATGTCTGAGCAACGATTCACAAAAGTAGACATGTTGACTTTCTTGCTCTTTGATTTCTGAAATGTTTCCTCATCCTCAAAAGAGACATTCTCTTTTCTATCATATGATGTAATGACTGAGAAGGGAAGAAAGCCGCCCAGCTTCAATCTCCAGTCCCCTGTCTAAAGTTAGCTGTGTCAGCTAAGCTAAGCCCATAACCACCAGCCAACAGCCCGATTCAATTACTGATGGCATGCCAAACTTTACTCTGGAGGACAGGAAGAGGCAGGCCATGTGCCAGGTGGTGTGTGTGTTTGCGTGTGTGTGGGTGATTCTGTAACATTTTAGCTCAAGAACACCTGTACATGGATAAAGACACAGACACTCTCATAAACACAGTATGTCAATGTATTCACTTTCTTGTCAATGTCTGGACACACCCACCCATATATATGCAGTTCACACATATGTGCATCTGTCAGGAAATGGAGCAACCCAATACTAGGCCACCAGTCCAGCCATATTAACCCTGCACTTCCCAGTCTCCAGAGACACACATGTCAGCCAGAGCAACAAAGTGTTGAAAGAGATGTTTCAGGGCAGATGAGTGGGAGGGAGAGACTGCTTTTTTTTCCAACTGAACATGGTTGATTAAAATTAGGAAACTACTGCGTATATATAAGAAGTAAAATAGAACAAGTAAATTTAAGAGTGTAGTACAGTAGTTATTCTAAACTACACTAAATTGCTATATTTTATTTAAATCATCCCACAAATATACTTTAAGTGTATAATTAGATAAAAACATAAATAACATTTGTTCTATTTACAATATTTAAGACAAAACACATGAAACTGTTAGTACAATAAAAATAAAAAGTCAGGGGAGGATAGAAGGAGAAAGAAATGAGAAGTAAGAGCAGTGCAGGACGTCAGTAAGTTGTGGAGAGTGAATCTACTGTACAAAAAGTGCCATGATATCCTTGCTACAGGCACAGACATACTTCACACCAAAGTAATCCTGACAGGAAATTGCACAGTTCAAACTGATCTTGTCGCAATTCTTGAGTTACTTTCCAATTTTCTTGAGAATTAGTTCATTTCAACTTTTTTGGGAAAAATTCTCCAGAGGGATCAACTGAGCATTTCATATGATTCCAGAGAAGAATTGTGTTCCAAAAATAAATGAGAGAAAAGGCAACAAGAAGGTGGCAGCACATGACACAAGAGAATAAGGAAGCAACACTCCCTCCTAGTGTCAGCACTAAAACACACACATACACACACACACACACTCACCAATGTAACAATGGCACACTCAGCAGTGAGCTGCGCGGCGCTGAACAGCGTCCTGACAAAGCGATAGATCTGCTTCTGCTCAGGATCATGTTTGTCATAATCAGGAGGAACCTCAGACTTCTGCGGTAAATAGAAGATAACAACAAAACATCGTTAGCCAAAATGGAAATACGAGCTTTCACAATAGTTTTTACGAATCAGTCTTATTTTTGAATGGAGTGATTGCAACATTTGGATATGAAGCAGTGAGCATTAGGTACTGTGGTAAATTTTTGTACTGAAAATGTGCAATTATTAAGTGGAAGAATTGAAGTGAAAACACATCTGAATGCTCCAGATGGCTCCTGAGATTACCAGACAGATTTCCCCACCGTTTGATCCATGCAGGCTTATTTGCTGTTCATCAGCGTGTGTGATTTGCCGTGCTGATGAATCCTGACAGCTCTACAGCTTTCGTGTAATGGAAATGTATCTTCAGTTAAGGCCTTACCGAGAGCGGGTGCAGCTTCTCATCAAAAATGTCTAACAACATTCTTCCGTCGACCTCTCTGGAATGACAAACAGACAGAACATTAGTCTACATTGTAAATTTAAAAAATGTAATATATGACTATTAATAACTTGCTCTTCTAAGATATTCCCTGTCCAGTAAGCCATATATGGGCCCCTATTTGAATCTTTGAGCCCTGCATGGGCTTTGTCTGCTGATTTAATGCAGGGCTGTGGAAACTGACAGAAATGGATGAAACTATTTATCGTACCTGTTCTTTATGTGGTAGTATATTGCGAGGGCTACACTGTTGAGACAAAAAAGGACATAAAAGAGAATTACAAAACAGTAAAACCTCTCGTCGCTGTGAGATTAAATATTAAATAATAAGTCATTTTAAATGAGACACTTATGAAGTTACCATTTGATGGTGTATTTGAGGTTGGGCTGACTGACAGTGCTGTCATCAAGGAATATAGTGGAGCATGAGCTGTACTTTCGTCTCACTGGGCCGGGATGATGCTGGAGTTGACACACAAACAGAAAAACAAACACACACACATGCACGTCAATCTCTATTTCTGTCATACTTGGACCAGCCAAAAGGCCTGCTAACAGCTATGGAAAGTAGGGCACCTGTAAGCCCACAAACTAATTCTGTCTGTCCTCTATCAGTGCCTGACATGCTTGCATGTGGGAATGGCAGTTATGGTGGAGCGCATCTTTAGACAACCCCCAAACTTCCATTTAGTGAAAAACACTTTTTTTTTCATTGACTCATTTTGTCCTAAATCTGTTCCTTCTATTAAACCAGTGCTTTAACATGTCAAGAGCATTTAATTCATATTCATTATAAAGAGTCACAGAAGCTTTGTTTTCTCCCTTACAGTACTTCTTTTATCATTTAGATAAATAATTTGTTCATTCAAAGTGTTGATGAGATGGTTCTTTCCTCAAGGAATTGGGCAAATGCAATGGCAATATTCAAAATCAACATCAATGTTTATTCTAAAAATTGCACCAAATTCCTGCACTTGGGACTGAGGGAGTGGTGGACAAAGATGAGCTGCACCATGATGTGATGAAACTGATGCTACTACAATCTCACTACATCTAAATAATGACATATAACTCACACACATGATGATTAAGACCATTAATGGACTTTGAGGTTTGAAAGAGAGAGGCTCAATGATAAAAAAGTGTTGGATTACTTTTAAGGACTTTACCTTGTTCTCCGAAATGTGTGTGAACTTGCAAAAAATATAACACAGTAAAATTACCATTTGCACACTCACGATAGTCACAAATTTATTACGCTACCAAATGACATGTTAAATCTGTTGACAGTTACATAATAAATTTTACTTTCATGGTCTTTAGCCTTTGCATGAGGTATTAAGACCCACTGCTGCCCCTTTGATGTGTCAGTGTCTTTTATGTTACTCACATGGTTGATGTAAAGGCTCTTCCTTTTTTCTCGAACTGAAAAGGAAGATGGAGAGACAGGTGTCAGTGCTGCCAGGCAACACACACTCGAGGCTCAGTATCAGTGCAATACCAAACCCTGACAGACAGGGAGCAGCATTTATCCAGGGTTCATAAGTTCCCTTTCATTATAGATTTTGAGCAAATATTGGGAGAACAGCTTTTTTCCCCTCTAATTATTCTACACTGCATTACACAAAGCAAAGCATTTTCAGCAAATAGCATTTTTAATGGAGTAAAGAACTTTTCAAAGCCTGTAAGTGGCTTTTCCCTCCTCCTGTTCAATTGAGAAATGTGTCTTATGTGTGGGAATGAGTATGTGCTAATTAATTCATCCATTTATCAATTTGGCCTACATGAGTCTAAATTAAATCAAGTATAGTGACTGTTTAATTTAAGTGGAGACTGTCATTTGAGCTAGTCTGGTTCCTTTTTTTTTCTGGTGATACAAATCTGGTTATTTGCAATGCTAATTCTGCTTAATGGATGTAATGATTTGTTAGTTTTATACGGTGGAGCTCGCTTCACAGAGTGCCATGTTGTGTCAGGCTAAATATGGCACAACACACAAGCGCAGCTGTGTGTCAGCGCTCATGCGACGGTGTCTGTTTGTGTATCCATATTTGTCTGTGTGTGTGTGTGTGTGTGTGTGTGTATGTTCGCTCTGATGTAGGAGAACACACAACAGGGGAAAGGATCGCTGGCAAAGCAAACTGGAGCAGATGCAGAGCACACAGCATCACACACACACACACACACACACACACACACACACACACACACACAGTGACGTAGTGAGCTGTCTGCCACCTCTCAACCTAGTGCTGTCTGTCTCTCACCTCTCTGACACACACACACACGCACACAAACACACACACTCTCTAATGGACACGTTTTTTCCAATGAGCAGTCGTGACTGTGTGCACTGCTTTCTAGCAAAAAGCAGCAGTCTCTTACGTCATAATTAGGGCTGGATATTTTAGTGAAAAAAAATAACAAAATCACAATCCTGAATGGATTTTTAAAAATATTACTGATAACATCTATCTAAACATCTGTCTAAACAACGTGCTGTGATGCTCCTGTCAAATCACAATCATTCACACCTCCTCAATAGAAAAGATTTCTCAAGTACTGCTGATGAGGAAAAAAAAAGGTTGGCGTATCATTTTAGTAACCAAATACAGTTTTTTGGTCAACACTATGTAGTAATTGTACATCTCATAGACCAACATGAGCATAAGCACAAACACAAATGCACTGATATCAGCAGCGAAGGCACATCACCTGCGAACAGAAGACAATATATATCAAGTACAAGCATACAATACAGCTTGAGACAACATAATGCTTCCTGCCTGCTGACACCGGACATATTCATGCTTACCTCTCCTGTTGGCCACAGCAACTGAAAAAACACAAAGTCCAAGTTGTCCATATGTTTGTTTTTGACATACATAGATATGCACATTGGGATTTGGTTCAAGTTTGGAGAGGAAAAAATTGCCCATTGTGCAGAGTATATAAATGAAATGTTGGTTCTTAAAGGACATAATCATTTAGCAAACATGTTGGCTGCAGATGTAGCTATTTGTTGTAACAGATACATAATAGTTATGTGGGGGGGGGGGGGTTATTAAATCAACTAAAATTTGGAATATCAAGAACTAAAGAACACAGACAAAAATAAATTAAAAAAAACAATTCTCTTAAAGGTTCTATGTTCAAGAATTGTGACGTAATTTATATGTATAAATTGTTCTTTATTGTCAATGAGTGAACAAGTTGTTACATAATGTAAAAAATGAGACCTTTTCTGACTTTCTCAGTTGTCTGTGCCAGCCTGTGGACTGATTTCTTTGTGAAGGACTCAGGCTGGATTTTCCGTGAAAATTCAAAGGATGTGACGTTCTTTCACGCCCCCGACTGCCTTGCCTCTCTCCCACTAACATCAACAAACAACCTGCATAACGACACTACAACACAGCAAAAACGGGGGAGCTGACTGACTGGGAGGTGGGAGATGCTTTGCTGAAACACGGTGCAAAACACAACGTTAGAGATCTTATGTTATGAGAAGTGTAAGCGAGGAAAATGACATCACCTGCAATAGTCTTGTGCTGCTGAGCGAGCACGTGAGTGAGCATAAGCGACAGGATGTTGACTGCAGCTCACTTAACAGCCACCTCTGTCTCTAATGAGAAGAAATTTCTGATTCTTACAAAGAGAACCTTTAACACCAGTCTACATATTAACTAAGTAAACAAAATTACCTTTATTTACCTCAACTGCAGGATTGGAAGCAGGCTTATATTGCTATATTAGAGGACTTTATTTCCATTTGAAAATTTGATATATTTGCTCATATTTTAGTATGAAGCCTCCTTGTTTTCTGATCTGCTTCTATTGGCTGTGTTAATTTTTTGTTACTGCGTTACCAGTAATTATGGTAATCCACACAAGAGACCTCCACCTGCTAACTCCTGGTTAGCCCTCTGCAACTTGAATGGGGATAAAATAATCTAATTGTACGGCTCTTCTAGACTTTCCAGATGTTATCGGAATGGATCAAATTCTGATAATGAAATGAGTCATTTTGCAAGGGATTGTGTGAGTTTTGCTAAATCTCTCTACTAAAGGAAGGAATCTCTGTATGTATGTATGTCCTTTGTGTATCTCTTGAGCTGTTCATCCAATTGACTCCACACTTGATGAGTGCATGGCTAGGGACCCAAGGGAGTGTGGTGTCAAATTCGGTGCAATTTGGAAATGCAATATGTTCAATATTAATGAACTTTGAATAAACAAGCAATTAGCAAGCCGCTCCACTCTGTGCAGGTGCAGGGCAGAGCTTCGGAGCTCTGCCAACTGACTCGAGCATGTCAGGGATGGACCAGAGACGAGGTGTGACACATGTCAGAGAAAAGAGCTCTAAAAAGAGAAAAGTAGACAGCGAAAACAGAGCTTTTAATCAAGAATGGACACTCTGACCCCGTGTCTAGACAGAAAGTGTAGCGTGAGCTGCACGTTTAGCAGATCAGCAGCACGTGAATGGTTGTGTCTTCACAGGAGGCATTCAAGTACATGGTTTAGCGTATGTCACCTGCATTTTGGAAGCACTCAGAGCCAAATACACAATGACTGGAGTTATGTGTGTAAAATAAAGGAAATACTTCCACAGGCAGTTCAAAACCAGTTTGTCTCATATGCTCCAAGACTGTGAAGCACCACAACAGACAAAGTACAAATCTTTGGAGGAAACACCCACTCAAATCCGAACTCAAGGCACAGAAAATGGGAAACAGGAACAACGAAGAGCCAAATTTGATCGATCCACTTTATTTTAGGATGCACATTATTTTATTTTTAAATGCAGCCCTTCTTTTAGGCTACTTGCAATGAGAAAAGAACATTTATTTACTATTTGACTAGCCTACTTATTATTTATAACATCTGTGTTTGATAGAATGTTAAATTCTTTCATGTTGTTCGTGTAGCCTTTATACTTACATCAACTGTACCTATTAATTTTTCTATGTGTTGAAGTAGCGGCCAGAGGCCAAGCAATCTGCCTGTTCCGAACAGGCACGTTTTGAATGGGCTCTGCACTAGTTAGTAATGTAATGAGAGCTCAATGGGGTGGCTGTGGTGGCAGTTGGTTTGGGGGGGGGACAAGATGGAAGATGGAACCACCTCTTGACCGTGGACGTTTGTATCGCAATTTTGGTCTGAGTTTCAGAACCATTACACCCTTACTCAGTAGTAGTAATGTTTTCAGCTTTAGGATCAGACTTGTCTGGTCTGTATAATATGCTGAGAAAATAGGCCAGCAAGCATTCACACACGAGCTTGATAAGGAGCATCAGTACCTAATATCAGATCAATACATCAGCCTTCAGGCTACAATCTCTTCAGCTGAACCGGCTTTTCTTCAGTGTGTGCAAATGGAACAATATTAAGCCTCTTATCATCACAGTAAAGAGATTATGTCTAAACTGAAAATTAATCTCAAAAACAACTTCATCACATTTCAGTTGATTAAAATATGATATTACTGCCACTCTGGGAGGTGCCGACTACTACAGGATCAGTCTCGCTGCCTGACAGCAGATACAGAAAAATGATCAAAACACCCCCATGTGAAAAAAATGTCAAAAAATCTGATGAGGGCTGCTAGTATGAAGTTTTCACTGGAGTCTGCAGCGCCTTTATGGTGGATGATACGTATAGGTCAAATGTATTTTTGTGTAGTTCCACATCTGAAATCCCTGCATCCATGAAACAGCTTGCTTTCCCACAAACTAGGCCACACATGTCATCACTTGACTTGCACGAGTTTGAAAGATAAAGATACTTAGAAATTATTTTACACAGGCTGCTTTATCGCTTGATGCACAATCTACCACATATGGCAAAGCTGCTCTTTGAATGTCCTCTGTCAACAAGGGGTCACATTTTAGAGGATCAATGGCAAATATTACAATGTGTGCAACCAGCACACATAGTGGTAAATATCATGTTTAGTAGTTTCAGGGCCAAAAGAGACAGAGAATTTTTGTGAAAATGGACTGAGTTCCCTGATATAAAGTGGCAAGAAAACTTTAAAATATCAAGATCTTTGATGGAACTGTCTGAACTGTGTGTGTCCAAAGTGTTCCCAGAATGTCAGTCCACATTGCTAGTGGGTTGGAAGCTTTGCAGAATACCAAACTGTAACCAAGTAGTTTGACATCTGAGTTTGCTTACTTATTATGTAATAGACTGGTGCTGGTTGCATGCCATTTCATCAAGGTATTAACAATGTATAAGGCATGCATAATTGCACAGTGCTTTAAATTTGTACAGAACATTCTTCTACAGACTTCAGATGGAATGCATATACTGGCCCTGGAGCCATCAGATATAAGCTATAAGAATTTTATCAGCTGAATAAGAATAGAATATAATATAAGAACAGAGGAATATAAGAATTTTGCAATATGACCAGTATGATGATTATGATCTGGTGAACACCAGATCATAATCATCATACTGGTCATATTGCAAAAGTCCTTTTGCAAGCCAAGGAGTATGACATTTCAAACATTCATAGGTTGAAGAGAAATACAAGGTGCTCGTACAGCTATGCTCACCGTCCGTCTGTGACTTGCTGAGGAAGATGGTGCTGGCCCGAGGATGATCCGAGGGATTGTACTCCATGGGCAGATCTGAAAATAGAGGACAGAAAATTTAAGTCTCACAAGCAGTTCATTACGTTTTAGCTCAAATGGATTTCCATGTCATTTGAAAAACCAGAACAACCAGGATACACCTCTAGTACAAAATCAATTTCACTGTGAGTCTGCATACTGATTGTTTAGTAGCTGAACAAGTTCATGATCTTCCTAATGTTTTTTCAGCAGCAGCAGATGAGCAGAGCTCTGGTATAATAAGCAATGAACATCAAGCGATGACGTTTTACCAGAATAACTACAGCACATGGCAGAATGAAATTCATTTGAGGTTAAAGTGTGGGACTGGCTTTAGGGGTTAACCACCTCTCTTGTAATGGACTTAGCTGAATGGAAAAACAATCTGTCAGCAGACAGTAAAGCTGCACCAGCGCTGTGTAAACAGCAGTTTGTAAATCGATGCGCTAAGCAAACACAGCAGAAAGGTATAGATTTGTTTTAGATCATTGTCTGCACACACACATACCACCTAGGATCAACCACCAGCTTAGACAGTGACTGGCAGAAACTGCAATAAATCACAAGCAAAAGATCTTAACATTCAATAGCTGATGAACTTGACAGCCTTTTTGTACAATTTCTGTCTTCCGAGTCTAACACTGGGTGCTGCAGGTACGGCTATCTGCCACAAGGTGTTCTCTCTGACAAGGGTTCATTCACACTACATGCACAATTATCAGGCAAGTGAGTATTCTGACCTTATCATTATTTCTATTCACATTTCCCAACTCAGAACCATATAAACTTGAATGCTTATTGGATTTAATCATTTTCAGGTTGTGTAATGAGGGAGGGTGTGGTCTCAAGTGATTAACACCTTTATATTAACACTGAAAAGTCAAAAATTGTAAAATGCCTTTCAGACAGATGCAACACTCTTGAAATAGCTAAACTACTGAGGTGTGACAACCGGACTATCAAACATCGCAAAAAAACACATGGAGAAGAAAAGGTGCAAATTAACTGCAAAAGAGTTGAGAAGAATTAAATATGGAGCTACCTGGAGCCAATTATACTCCAGTGCTACCATATTACAGAACCTGTCTGGAGTGTCCAGAAGTAAAAGGTGTCAAGTGCTCAGAGACATGGCCATGGTAAAGAAGGCTGAGACACGACCACCACTGAATAAGATTCACAAGTCGAAATGTCAAGATTGGGCCAAGAAATACCTGCTGACAGATTTCTCAAAGGTTTTATGGACAGATGAAATGAGAGTGACTCTTGATGGAGATGGGCCTGGGATTGGATCACTAATAGACACAGGGCATCACTTCGAGTCAGGCACCAGCGAGGTGGAAGAGGGGTACTGGTATGAGCTGTTATCATTAAGGATGAGCTAGTTGGACTTTTTCGGGTTGAAGATGGACTGAAAATCAACTCCCAAACCTACCGCCAGTTTCTGGAAGATACTTTCTTCAAGCAGTGGTGCAGGGAAAAGTCTTCAGCATTCAAGAAGGCCATGATCTCTATGCAGGACTTTGCTCCATCACATGCATCCGAGTACTCCACTGCTTGGTTAGCCAGCAAAGGCCTCAAAGATGACCAAATAATGACCTGGCTCCTTCCTCATCTGACTTAAATCCTATTGAGAACTTGTGGGCCCTTCTCAAACATGAGACTTACAATGAAGGAAGACAATACACCTCTTTGAACAGCATTTCATGAACAGATCAAGAAACTGACAGACTACATGAATGTAAGGCTCATGGCAGTTATTGAAAAGTAGGGTGGTCATATTGGTCACTGAATATTTTTGACAGGCCAAAAATGTTATTTAATTGTCAGAATAAAAAAGTGAGGTGGGGAAATTTCTTCTTGTAATTTAGTTGCCTTATAAGTCTGCACACTAATAGTTGCAAAATAATTGTGCACATTTATATCTTCCCCTGAGAAAGACAAAACTCACTTTTCCTGTGTTAAACATTCAGGTTTGAAGTTTAATAACATTTTGGATTGACTGTGAGCATTGTATTAGTCCAACAATGCAAATTTATCCTGAGGAATACAATTTGCCTTATAATCATGCATGCAATGTAATCAAGAGAAATTTTTATTTCAGACTTTTTAAAAGAAAGTTAAAAGTAAATCTCATATCCAGATATAGCTCATTCATATCCCGATAACGATACCTATCCTGATATAGCACATTTTAATTCAATGCATAAATAGTTGGTCTGTGCGCCCATGCACATGTTCAAATTTGAGATAAATGATAAATGACTCAAATCCTCGCTTGATTATCAGAACTGACTGTCAAACAAATGATCAGTTCATTGACAGATCATTTCACAACTAGAGTGTTTATGGAAAATAAATACAATAATCTAAAACTCTAAAAAGTCTACACATCGACAATATTTTCATATTCTGAAGTAATTAAGGGACTTTGAAAGTAATTCTCTCGTCACAGCCTTCATTTCTTTTTTCCGTTTTCCAGGTAAAGATGGCTG
Source organism: Thunnus thynnus (assembly GCF_963924715.1). Classification (NCBI taxonomy): domain Eukaryota; kingdom Metazoa; phylum Chordata; class Actinopteri; order Scombriformes; family Scombridae; genus Thunnus; species Thunnus thynnus. The sequence goes on from NC_089537.1 coordinate 20,857,979, forward strand.
TTGCTTCATCCACCTAAACTTCTACATCAAAACACAAACAACATGGATGTCTGTTTAAAAGATCACCTTTCAGCTTTAAACTTCTCTTGTAACACACTGCCCTCCCTTATTGATGTGTACGTGCCAAACCAGAACTAGCCACAGACACTGTCACCTGGCAGATGTCTGTTATGTAAAAATCTCTGAATATATCAGTATCAATCTTGTGTCCTTGTTCTTTGCCCTGATTAAATCCCAAAGGATGAGACATGCTGCTGAGAGTTTTTATTGTTTAGTTCAAAAGAACAAATTTACAAAGAGCAGTTCTGAGCCGGTAGTTTTTCATAGCTGTGGTTGGTGAAACAGAGAACCACTGTTTGAACAGTGGATTGGTATTATATCCTGAAGCATAGGCGGCACCAGGACATCATGCTTGGAGAGGCTAAAAGTAAGCAGTTGGGTGGGGGCGGAGGTGAGGCAGCACCATGTGAACACAACACATAACCTGTTGCTGTCTTTTAATAATTAATTAAAGAAATAAATGAAAAATAAAAAAAATACTTGAAGCCATCAATCTAATGCTTTTTCAGTCTCAATTCTACTCTATCTCATGTTGTAAATTGTCACATCATATTGCAAAATATGATGCAACAGTATTAGCATTATGAGGCATTTCAAGAAGATTTCAAAGTTGGAAAGAAGTTTCATGACACACAGGATTAAAGAGCTCGGGTAATCCGATGTCTCCCACATTAAAGGAAGAATGCCGACTTCTAACTGACCAGTCTGAAGTGTTTAGAGGCTGAAGATTAATTAACATATGTGTCCTGCTGCCTTCAGATGGCTGCAGGGATTTGATGACCTGAAGGGGAAGCTTTTCATACAGTATAAAACTGCTGTGGACAACAAATACTGTCAGAATCAGTCATATTAATTTATAAATCAATGCAGACTACTTTTACAGCTTTAACCATATTAAACTTTATATTTTTTATGCCAATTTAAACGTGTCTATTAGCTGGAGAGTGTTTGATTAAATACACTTTATTTATATTTGAAGCATTTCTGTGCATTTGCTGACAGAATTTAGTTTAGTCTTGTTGATAAAATCACTGACGTGTCAGTGGAGTGACTTTGCTTCAGAAACAGATGTGGTTCTGAGACATCTATTCTCAGCACAGCAACACCAACAACTTGCTTTTCAATGCTTCACTGAATAAACCCCTCCCCTCCCCCACCACCTGTTTGTTCCTCTCCTCCCACCTGTGCACCGTGTGTGCTGTGCTTAGCACCAAAATACACAGCCAGGCAAAACAAATTCAGGAAACGGTCAGAGCGCTGCTTATATCGGTCGTTATAATCCGTAACTAGAAGCTTCTGTCTCTCCCACTTGGTCTCTCCGTTGTCTCCACCTATGTCCTCAAGGTTGCTTGAATTTTATGCTACCCTGGTGAGGTGATTTAATATCCTGAACAACCTTAGATGAAACATAAGGTTATGATCATTATCACGTTCTGGTCTAGTTTATGCATTAACTCAACTTGTAATCTTAACTCCTAAAATCTCAATATAACCAAAGGAAAAAAATGAATGAATTGAAAGCAGGGGAGGAAACTAAACTAAAACTCAACACAGACAAGCAGTGTGGGGTGGTGACCCCGTCGGCAGCTTCCTGGTTTCTTAGATGATGTCAGTGAAACAGGAAGGGCCAGAAAGGACCAACACCCAGATACACTATTAGAGAGAGTGAGAAACAGATGCAGAGAGAGAGAGACGGATAATAAGAGAGAAAGGGGCAAAAGGGGCAAGAGAGCAGAAAATGAAGTAATGAGAGTGATATATTTGAAACATGATTGACAGAGAGGAGAAAAGAGGAGAGAAGTTGAGAGGAAAGGAGAAAAGAGAGGAAACAAAAAGGGAGATAGAGAGAGTGGGAATGTAGAGGAGGAGAGGATATGAGAAATGGAAAATAAGAAATGAAACCAAAAGTGAGGAGAAATGAAAGGAAGGGATGAGGTCAGTTTGCAACCAGCTACAGTGTGAAACCTCCTGAAAATGAGTTAAACTCTGGTTCATGGAAAGCTTGAGTTTCAATCTACCATTAAAACAAACTAAGTCCTGATAACTACAGAGCATGCCTGAGATCACAGAGCCTCTTTCGGTACACTGCAGGTTACGCATGCAAGCCACAGCTATTGTGTCCAAACTCTTTTGAACTACTGTCTTTTTATGTTTGAGAGCCACTTGAAGAGCCTCAAAGGACACATGATGTAGGAGGAAGTGACACACGATACTGAATACAAGATGGGTGTGTGGGAAGAAGCAAAGAGTAGTGAAGGAGAACTGAAGGTGGGTTAATGATGCTGCACATACAGCTCAACACACACACACACACACACACGTCTGCAACACATCAGTCGCAAATAACAGTTAAAAGCTGAAATTTCTACAGCCTTAAGAGGCAGGATATTAGATAACTATTAAAAATGCCTTTAAATAACTTAGCAAGTAAATCTGATTTTCTGGATTCCTCATGACGTAACATTTTCAAGACAGGAAGCTTACTATCCACAGACCCAGGCTGTATCCCTCTCTACGGATGATGTCTATGACCTCTGGTGTGGTTCCACCCTCCCCATTTTTTCTACTTTTCTCCAACCTTGGGGTGGACGAAAGCACCCAACTTCCTGCGTTTCAGGAAGTGGAGAGGAAATGAAGTAGGGGGTGGTGGTTACACATTGTTAGAGAGGTATAAGCTGAACAAAGAGTGGAGGGATATACACTCCTACTGAATCCCTGCAGAGCACACAATGAACACACCTACAGTATGGGAAAGATGAGGGACAAAACCAAAAGAAACTAGACACTAAAATGGCCCCATCTCATTGTTCTTCTTCTCATGGTTCTCCTCTGATAAATGAATACACCTCTTCCAGTGTTCCATTCAAAGTAAAGGAAATCTATCATCTGGGAATTGTCTTTTCAGCAACAATCGTGTAAGAGTGCACAATCATACAATAATAAATAGAGGGTCGGGCTGGGCGATATGATGATGTATACCATACCATGAGACAATATATATTTGTCAACTGTCAGAGATTTTACTCTACTGTTTATACCAAGGTAGCTCTCCCTTTAATATTTCTTAAGTATTAGACCATTGTGGGCAATGATGCAAATCAATGAGCAGGGCTGATTGATGGATTTTTATATCATCAGTGTACAAACATTTATTTTCCATTAAGATGAGAATCTTTGTACATTTTATATCTTGATCAGTTTTATCAGTGCAAAGTTTGCATTTCAAAAAAATATTTTATACATTTTTCATGAAAAACTGTTATCTAATGACAGTGTTGCTCAGATCACTGCAAATGACAGCATGAAATAAATGACTGCAGGAAAAATATACTCTCTGCTTTATTTGAAAATGTTTGGTTAAGGCAGCCACTTCGGTCAAAACTAGTTGTCAGCTTAATTTTGAGCTACATTTTATATTGTACCTGACGAAAAACATGAGTAAATCCTTGCTGTCTTCTCTAGAAGAGTGTTAATATAGAAATGAATCCTATTGCTTGCCTTAATAGAAGATCGAGCTGGTTGAATTCATTTTTCCTCCTCCATAGCATCACCTCAATCAGCTGCGAGCACCTCCAGTGCAAAAAGAAACTGATGCCAGTGGTTATACTGTGAACAAGAATAGCTGTATGACTGTGGTTAACAGTTAGCTAGCACTCTGTCTTTATGCCCTCGTAGCCTGTCATGAGGTTGGCTTCAGGGTGCAACATCAGCCCTGAAAGGAAGACCCTTTGCTGGTTTTTGGCTGCCCTGCTGAGAGGTGCCAGCCTGAAGGAATCCAGATGGTGCAGCACGGCACTGCCCGGCTGTCAACAGCATGCTATCAAACAGTACGCCCACATGGTTGAGATAAGAAGCACACAGCACATCTTGTAATGGAGTGTTTGAGAAAAGAGCACAAGATGTAGCTGGTGTTTGAAAATAGACGTGTTAAAAGGAACACGGTGTTGCATGGTTCTAGATAGTGTCACACTGGATGCTATTTTTATAACATCAGCTAAAACTGTTTTGTTGCTGTTTGAAATGATGCAATCTGGTTCGACCACTGATATTTGATTTGGTATTTTAAATTCACTCAACCAGTATTTTACTGAACAGTTTCTCATGAGATATCAGTACAAATTGCAGTTTATGAAGCAAAGCAAAGGCAAGCTGTCCCTCAGTTAATACATGAAGTATCTTGGTGCGTCATGCCGTGTCTGGATTTACCTTCAACCATTTAAGCTCTTGCCCTATTTGGCTACTGTTTCACTCTGTTTGTCTCACCTTGAATTTCAGCCATCTGTTTTCTAGTGTATACCAGCCTCCTGAGTGCAGTTTAGAGTAGAAAAGCCAAGCAATTTTCATCTGATACTTATCACAGTGCAAACTTTATGACCGCTACACCACATCATGCTGTGATTTGGCCCTGATAACACCCCTGTGTATGTGCTGTAATGTGAGAAGAAAGGAAAAAGGGAAATCAAGAGCACAAGGTCAAAACCTAGTATATGACTGGACGTGTTTGAAACACTAGAAGGCTTTTAATTTGTATGACACCTGGTAACCATCAGACATGGACATCGCAGCATTTTTAAGATGTTTGTTTATATGTACGTCTATTTATCTGTATAGCACTTGTCATATAGTAGTTGTAACTCAAGGTGCTGTACACATAAGAATAACATTAAAAATACTTAGAGCGTAACTGCACCCCTAGGTCTGAGCCTAAATCCACCCACTACATAATTCTGAAAAATACTAAAAAGTGGGCAAGGGGGTGAGAGGCGGGTGGGAGGGGCTGAGGAGAGGAGAGGGGAGGGGACAGGAGGGGAACGGAGGTGGGAGCACGGCTGTGTGAGGCAGGAGTTGCTCACTGACCTATAATAGTAATAATGAGAGGAAGACAAACAGTGCAACGACATTTAAACAAGCCTGAAGTCAGAGCTGGCAGCCACAGAAACAACAGATATCCTCCTCGCATCTCACCCTGCTGCTTATTAACTCTCCGGCTGTCTGTTCCTGCGGTTATCAGCTGGTAAATCTTGTTTAGAAACGTTAACTCGTGGTGTAACCGGAGCTCCACCGAAACTTTCTGTCCTGTCTGTCAGCTGAACCTGTTCTCCGTGTAGCAGCTCTGCCGAAAACTGAAGCTGTCCACTGCGGAGCAGAGCTGTGGTCGGACAGGTTGAGTAATGGCTCCGGCTGCTGCTGCAGCCAGTCACAGAGCAGACACTTTCAGTTTATAATTGTAGCATCCGTCATCCCACTAAGTATTGATATCACGCTTAGTATTTTACTAATTAAAGTTTTTTTGTTTGATGAACATGGGAGCTGATATGTGAAAATGAACTGAAGCCAGACATGCTTGTTTTTGCTGTGCATAGTGGTATGATGTCATTATGTCAACAAGTTGGAATACTGCCATTACCACAATATGATTTTTTTTTATCATAATAAAAATTATACCTATATTATCATGAACGACATACGATATGGCACATCCCTAACCTTAATAACATTATCATGCCAAAATTCTGTGGTGTGTAAATCAAAACAAACAACCTCAATTCCTGCCACACACTAAGGGCAGATTGTCAAAATTCTTCAGTTTCTAAAATTCAAGGGAAACAAATTTTGTTTGAGAGACCACATGAATGAAAAATGAAGTGAATGAAATGCTTACTTTTTGCTTTTTCCCCCCACACACACACACAAAACAAGGGAGCAACACCCCAGCAGCACCATCACAGCTCTTCCTAACAGCTTAAACCACCTCTAAGCTCGAAACATTGATCGCAGACATCTGCCAAACTCAGTGCAGTGATGCAGACTCGTCAGAGGAAAAGCGCTGAGCTTTTATCAAAGAAAAGCCACCAAGGACAAGAAGATGGTAGGGGAATGAGTCAGGGACATTTCACCTCAACTCGACAGAAAACATATTCCCTCTCCCACAGGATCTACTTAAATAAGTGTGCTTGTGTGTGTGTGTGTGTGTGTGTGTGGTCATGAGCCTCTGATTTTGATCATCACACCAAAAAAAATTCACCACACCATTAAAAAAAAGTTTGTCATGACGTTTTGTTCCATGTATTGCTACAGTACAACACATATAGTATGGCACATCATTTTCTGTACTATATGCTTTGTCCCTTCCTTCAAGGAACGGAAGTCATCATCATTACATTTCTTTTCATCACTTCACTGTGCCCCCAAAAACACCAAAAGATGCTTACGAAACACTCGACACAACTAGAATGTGCGTTTCCAGAGAAATGCCTGTGACTGCTGCCAGCTGCTGCTGCAGCAATTTTGTTTTTACGGTGGTGCCACATATGGGTGAAATTGCATCCTACTGTACAACATTGTTCAGCGTCCATGTGTGTACAGTATTCCCAAATTTGGTAGCAATTGGATGATGCTTTTAAGAGTTATCACAGTTTAAGTATTTAACCAATTACAGACAAGCGGTAGGAGTAAAAGAAAAACTAAGCATAGCTTATCTTTGGGGTCACTAACATATGGTACGTACTATGTTTTGTGAAGATTGGAATAATATTTACAATAGGAAGCAAAAAATGTGTTATGGGAGAAAAACACAGTTATGAGCCTTCACTTAAACTGAATTGATCCTGAGACGCTACACTCACATGGAGAAGTCAGTATTCATGTTAATAATGTATCAGTTCAAGAAAAAAAGAAGGTAATGTTATCACATTAATCTGAAATATCTGTGCTGCTTTTGCCATAACTCTGAACAAGGTTTGTCACAGTCTTGAGGTACCCTACCATTGACACACATACACACACTTGCATCAGGTAGGTGAAGTTTTTACACATGATGTACCAAACACACGCCACACCTCCTGTCTGCCTGCACAGCCACATCCTGTTCTGTAAGGGGAAGACATCCTGGAATCACATGAGGAAAAACCTCATGAGGAACTACAATAAAACTACAATAAAAGCGCCGTGTTGGAGGACTACATGAAAACATCCACTCAACCCAAAATTTCTACGATCCATCAGAGTGATGTGTCACAGTCACAATCACTGGCAGTGTACCTGGCTGTGTATACTGATGTGTCGGATGTGGAGCGCTGCTGTTGATTACTTTAAAACTTGAAAGATGGCTGTAATTAGGTGAAGCTGACATGAAACAGCACAGGAGAAAGAAGAGGAATAAAGAGGAGGAGAACTCTTCACCACAAAAGCACTGAAGCACTGTAAAAGCTGTTGATAGAACACATAACAAAATACAAAAGTCATGTTTGCAGTATAAAGGAAGCTTTGCCAAGGAGAGGCACAAAAGAGGCAGCGGTGAATGATGCTGCAAGGACAGATGGAGAGAGAAAAAGATGTTGCAAAGGTAAGGAAAGAGTGGCTCCACACTTAATTTGACACTTAATTTAGCCAGGCAAGTAACTCATATATTTTCCAGGCACTGAAGTCTCATTCAAGTTTAATCTAACATTGTTACATCAGCTATTACAATTCCATCTGATTATCAAAGCTATGTTTAAAAACTATAGAATCATTGATGACACTGAGACTTCAAGTTGCCCCACTTAAATGTGGATTCTGCTGTTCTCTACTGTCTGCTGATATAACACTACAGTGATTCAGCCTACACTCACCATGTAAGCATTGATATTTGCTGTCCTAAACACTAAGAATGTGGTGTTTTCCAGAAAAAATGCAGTGCCTCCTTTGGAAGAAACAACAGTTTGTTTTGGAAAGAACTTTCTTCACATCTGTGAACATAACTTGTGGTGTACTGACATGTATCCACCCTCAAAAAACCGATGAGAAAAAGATGATTTTATGTTTTCATGTGTTGTGTATAAGAGAAGGAGTGAGAAATAGTGAGAGTGAGAGAAAGAGAGAGCTAGAACAGAGAGATGTTAGGGGGTTGGAGAGTCCATGGACAGGGAGAGGACTCATTTACTCTGCACCCAACCGAGAGCCATAAACCCACCCTCCCTCTTTCTCTCTCCTCCCATCCCCGCATCCTCTGCTCGCTGTAACTAGGCAACGCTGGCTTGAAACGATTCAGATGGTAGAGGCAGGCCCATCAAAGGCAAAGACAGACAGCCGGGCTTTGCTATCTTTTTCTTCCTTTCTATTGCTTTATTCCTCTGCTTCTCCCACCTGCTTGTACACTACACTGTACTAATTGCTGCTGAGTCTTATTGAGCCTGATAAAGTAGTGACCATGTATTACACAGAGCACTAGTAAAGACAACACTGAATTGCCCTTTTATACAGTGTACACACCTTCACTCATTGTTTCACTGATGGAGGATGGAAGTCATTCTTTTCAGGGTGAGTGACAGAGTACAAAGAATTAAGTAGTAAAAACATCTAATTTTACAGTTTGAATGTGTGGAAGCTGAGTTAAAAGGCATCATAAAACAAGCAACCCTTGCTGTCCAATATGTTCAGAAATGCCACAACTTTAAAACATTTAGTGTAACTACATACACGTCTATACACACACAACAGAGGCGTGACTGTGGTAAAATACTGTCATGGAGTTCATCAGTACAGACACACTGGGGGACAGCAATTATGGTGTAAAGAGTGGACAGACAGCTGGGTCCTATGAGCGCTGACACATGGGAGGGAAATGGCCAATTAGAGGCAACAGCACTGAGAGCATTTAAAAATAAAAAAATGATGGAGTGATGGGTAATAAAAACAAACAATTTGAATACTCGCTCACAGGAAAGAACGATTATGTTTTTAACTTTCGGGAGATGTCTTTAAAATAGCATGTACGGTACAAATGTACATGGCTGCTTGAGATCAATGGCTTCATTCCTGGGATCAGAGGACATGTGAGGGTAACAAAGATGCATCATTATAACAGACGTGTAATGCTTAAAAAGGCAACATGACCCCCCAAGTCACTCTCCTGCTACTGACCATCTGCCCCTGCACAACATGATCCGTGCACCGCTAGTAGGTATCGACAGCAGTTACGTCTGTGAGAAAAGTCTGAAAATATCACCGTGTCTGCAGGGAGTGAGTTAGATAGACATGCTTGAGCTCAATGATATTGTAGGATAATGCACATTAGCATCCTTTTTCAATACAAACTCTAATGCAAAGGAATTAAACCAGTAAAATTGCCGCTATCCTCAAACACTCTTTTTTCATGCTAGTACAGCTCTTCTGAATCCAGTTGCAAAAGCAAAGCAGAAGTGCTTTTTGGCCCTAAAAGTTAGATACACAAATATTAGAGAAGTGATTGCCAGTGAAAGCTGTTCAACCATGATCGCCCTGTGATGCATTAACCTGACACCACCCTATATCTTCCCCTCACAACTACTTGTTTAATCCAAACCTCCCTCTCTCTCTCTGTGAGGTTCATCCGGTGTCAAGCTGTGGAAGGAGCTGAGGATGACAGGAAGGCCATCTGTGCCAAGCTCTGACATACTCTGTCTGTGTTGACATTTCCACACAAGGCATACGCGCATGCAAATGCTGGCATGCACACACACATGCCCACATACAAGCGTTAGCACACATGCATAAACCAACACAAATAAACACACTAGATTAACAATGGCTTTTATCAGTGATGCATAAAGGCACTGGTACACACATATGTACTGTAGTTATTAGGGTAGCTGACACAGACTGGCAACCTGTCCAAGGTGTAGCCTGCCTCTCTGCAGAACATGTGCTGGGATAGACTCAGTATGCCCTCAAAGATCAAGAGTAGCATTATCATTTTGTGACTTAAAATACAATGGAAAACAACATCTTTCACCCATTCTTCATAAAAAAAGATGGCACATTTGCTGCACCATAATCACACTGAGGCAAACCATTTCAATGAACTATTATGTCCATTGAAATTGCCTGTTGTCAACTGTATTGCCTGTTTGGTGTTGTTGCGCCATGCTGGCCCAGGTCACTTCTAACAGCCAATCAGCAGCAAGTAATTACCGCTGCACCTGCTCACCAAAACACCACCAGCAAATCTAGTAGTACCATCTGATGGCTGCATGCTCAGTGAGCTGGCTAAATTAGCCCTGAGTCCACAAACATCATGGCTTCACTCTCTCTGCTTTCACCCAATACATCAGAATGATCTATTCAAACTTCATGAGTTCTTCTATAGGGGAGAGCAGCATGTGATTGCAGTTATCCTCATGGGACAGTCACATGAAAAGCCCACATGTGAAAGCACATGTTGGTATTCACTTGTGAAAGTGTGAATTTGTGAATGTGTATGTCTGTGTCTCAGTTTGATTAAAGTGCTGCCACAGTGCTGCCCATCAGAGGGAATCCACTGTTAATCAGTTCATCCTATTAATTACAAGTTCCTGCTTAAGGAAGGAGGTTATATTTCTAAGGGGAAAAAATGTATGACTCTTCATCCACACATAGCTGTTTATGTAGCGAGTCCAGCAGCAGCAGCTGTAGGGCTGACGTCAGGTCATAAGAATGAATGTGTGAATCTGCACATTTCCGCCTCCATGTATAGTATTTTCTTCAGTCAGTTTGGAACTTTAGAACAGGAAAAAGTGCAGCGAACAATTTCCTTTTTCTTGAGTGAGTTTTATGTTTAACCACAAAACAAAACAAAAAAAAATGGAATTTGGTTGTTTCATTTGGAATTTCTTGAGACACATTCATCCCATTTTATCGTTACACCCTACCCCAGTTGTCACACTGTTCCTGTATGCACAGCTGGTCCAGTTAATACAACCACAGTCCAATCTGTTGAACACAGGTTGGTCCCATTGGCCTACTTTAGGGCTTAGGTGCCTTGCACAAGGGCATCACCACATTGGGTAATGGGGGCTGAGAGAAAAGAGCTGTTTGTCAACTTTTTCACCCAGATCTATCTGTCCAGTCCAGGATTCAACAGTAACATAATTATTGTTTAAGCAGACCATCTAAGAGTTGATTCATACTTATCTTCAGACGAGGCTTAGACCTCGATGAAGAGACTCACTCTTTCTGTTTCACTTGGTCAGAATTGGCTCTGAGGTAATAAATGCAAAGCTCTACTCTAAATCCAATTGTGAAAACCACATAAAGACTAACCCTGCAGACCTGATCAGTCTGCACAATTTGGGTGACTCCATCCTCTCAGCTCAAAAGCTACACACAGTAGTCTCTCCTATTTCACAACACAAATTTGCCAGTTATGCACGTGACCTTCTGACAGCTGTGCCCAAATGATCTCTTAAGCTCCCAAACACCACATCTAATTGCCACCGAGTCCCGTTCCCAAGCGTGTACGTACTTGAAAGCATCACTTCAGCGAGCAAATAGACAGACTGCATTATGTAAGCTAATTTCTGATTACACCATTCAAGAGCACTGATGGGAATTTACTTAGACACTCAACACTGAAGGGCATTCACTGTTTTTTTTTCACTGTTTTTTTTTTTTTTTTCTCTTCCCGCATCCAAGAAGCAACACAATCTTGACAAACTGGATTTGGGAAATAAAGTCCAAATGATGAGGTGAAGACTTGGATCACAGAGGCTATTGGCATTCCCACGCTTCACTACTCAACCATCTTGCCAAAGCCTAAGCTTAACACTTTGACAGCACAGAACCAAAACAAACATAAAGGTTAAGCAATTTTACAGTACAAATCCCTGAGGTTGCTTTTGTCTTTTTTTTTTTTTTCTCAAGCAGTGTCAGCCTGCTCCGACCATCAGAAAGGGAACTAAAATATTCAGAATGGGCATGGGGGGGAAGCCCTTTTCCAAGCTCCTTTGAGTCCCAGTGGATCATCAGGACCGACTTCAAACACAGATATTAATATAATGGCTCTTATGAACATGGACCTTCTACTCTACATCTACTATCCATCTCCAAAATGTCAATGTTTTATCAATTTGAGGGAAAGTAAATGTCCTTTCCATGTTGACACGTTTTCTTTTTATCATTCTTTTTCCTATCTCTGGTAGAAGCACAATGGCAGCATTATTTTGCTGTCAACTATTGGACTTGACTGTGAATAATGAACTCAAGTGATCAGCCACAGTCACACTCCACTTTACCTCCACTATGATCCCAACCCAAAGTATTTGAAATGATTTAAGGATTTAACGATATGTCATACTGTAGATTGGTTAGAAGAAGTGTGGTAGTTGAAAATGCATTTCAGGCCTGTCTTCCATGCAGAGATACATTCTCTTATTTTAATGAATGTTCACGATCAGTGATCCAGAGTCTTCATCCCTGCTCTTCATCAGAACTGCCAGTAGACCATTACAATGTGAATTTCTCAGGAGACAGCGGCACTATGAGTGAACACGTGAGCAGGTAATTTGTGAGCTGTGGATGCATCTTCCCACGTGGAGGCCAAGCCAAGCCAAAACGAGACACCAGAATGAGATTGTCACAGGCAATTGCATTTTCATTAACACTTTGTAAAATCGGTTAATTTGTTTTTACAATGGAAGCCGCTCCCTCTGAAATGATTTGTTATTCCTTCTGGGAAATTGCTGGCTTTTGTGAGCAAAAACGAGAAGTGGTAAAGTAGATGAATTGTTTTTGAAGAGGCAATGGTTGTGAGTCGCTTAACCTGATATGATTTAGAATCTCACAAACAACCATACCCGCTTCTGCTATTTGATTCATTTCTCATGCATAATGGGTTTGCAGACAAGAGCAGGCTTACAGTTTGTCTCCTATTAGACATGGCTGTCAGTGCGGAGACAGCCATAAACACAAATACAATACAGTGTGGTAAATAACAGACAGGCACTACAACTACAGGTGTCCAAACTGATAGATGGACAAAGCGACACATTCTAAAGCATGAAGAGAGACCTGGCTGTGAAGCAAAGCATTCCATCTGTATTTTACCCATTATCCCTGGATAAACAAAGTTTCATACACCTGCACAGATAAGATAATCTAATGAACGCAGTGTAAATGCACTAACTGCTGATAAAGTTAACTGCAATGGGAGGACAGGAAATCCCGGCAGACAGTCTGTGGCAGCAATAGATCATGCTCTCAGCAGTGTAGAGGAACATCTATTGGCCCTCTAACTGGCCTCGCTTCAGTCAGTTTTTACGGCCATTATTTGACACGTGGATGGCATTTTTTACAGCTTTATTCAGACATGATGGGACATTTACAAAAAGGGCCACATAAATGAGCCAAATGTGGCACCTGGTGCGGAAGATGGAGCTGTATCACTGCTGGAAAACAGCAGCAGGTTGAAAAGTTTAATGATACGAAGAAAGAAGAGTGTTGCCTGTTCTCTCAAAGGTTGCATCAGGGATTGATCTGAAAACTTATCTTGCGGTTGACGTCTTCGTTAATGACCATCTTGAGCATGATGATCATTTATTACATAACAGCTGCATATTTTACTGAAACAAACTCTTGTTTGAAATCCTACTTGCTCACATGCTTTAGTGTTTTACTGGATATTCATTTATTCATCCATGAAAGGATGAAAGTTGAAGCCATAACGAAGGAGACAGCTGATTTGATTAATATCGTGGTTGTACAATTTATTTTTAACGTCTTTTGCACTGGTTACATCGCGTGGGCAAAAACCCCTTTTTTAGACTGATCTGACATTTAAAGCGTCCCCCAATAAAGTCAAACTGACCCATTCACCGTTTATTTGACTAATTTGATTTTGTCATAATGAAGGTAAACAAGATACATTTACATCTGATTTATTCTCAAACTTTTTTACACAATTTGTGTATTTTACATGTTTTATTTGGAGGTAGAAACACTATTTAGCGGTTATGGCTTTCACATGCATACAACATGCATAAAACATATGACTGTTTAATAATAGATGTTTGTAATTATTGTAAGTAACAGATTTGAAATCATGCTGATGTTGCAGTGACTATGAGGCGTGTTGGAGAACACTGTCAGCTAAATCTAAATCGAAATGTGTACGAAACTCAAGACACAATCAGAAGCATTTTTCACTTCGCCAACAATCAAAACAAAATAGTATCATATACCATACATCTAGGTCAACTCGTCTGGAATTCATACTGTGGAGACTCCCCAGGCTCATCAACCAAGCATGAATAATCCATGTCCAGATTTCAATTAGCCTGCAAGCAAGACTCATCAATATGTGTGCGTGTGTGCTCCAGAAATAACTAACTTTAACACCGATGAGACAGAGACAAATGCTGGGCCTGGAGCCATTGCTCATTTACAGATGTCTATGTTAAGTAAAACCCAAACAGGGTGAGAGATCCATCTGTTTCATCCTCTCCATTCTCTCTTATTTCTGAGCCATTCACATCATGAGCGGCCTAGGTTTACTTTAGTTTACTCCTTTACTTAGAGCTGCTGTGCCGCAATACCACAATACAATGCTCCCTGATCAAATTAGGCTAAAAATAGCTCAGCTATTTGTTTGGAAGGTCTGGGAATAGCAAAGAATGTCCCTTTCTCCTTTGAACGCTGCAATGACGGTGAACCTAGAAGTGTTGAGCTAGAGTTACATATATGACAATCTTTAATCTTAATCCCTGAGCATCATGCCCTCCATCATCCTCTCCTCCTCATCTTCCAGGGCAAGCCTTCATCTTCTGTATGGTGCAAAGGACATAAAATCTCCATCTCAGCAAGTCTTTTCAGACAGCTTATTTCTCTCAAGAGAAGATAAGAAAAGGGCTGCTTCTAATACATCTGTTTCAGAGATTGTCTACCAAATATATAAATATAGCACATCGCTCAGTTGAAAATATGCGTGGGATCAAGAAAAGGAGAGATTGTTTTGCTTTTTTTCCCCATTTAAATTACAAAATATGAGACTATTCATTATTGTTAGATTGTGGTTGTTTTAATAAAACTATAAAAAGGTATTTGATGCTGTGTGAAGCCATGCTGATGAAACCTTTATACCCACATCACTGCTGCCGGCTGCCAACATCCAATATCCAAAGAGCCGCCTTTTATAGACTTTAGAAAACACTTGTATCTAAGTTTCCATGCATTTTTTATATCAAATTCAGACTAGAAAGCATCTTAACTGTGGAATCTGCTCAGTGACCACACTGAGACACCAGTCGAACAACACTAGCCAGAGAGCAGTAGTATTTCACAAGTGATTTCCTCCCCCCTCGGGAATCAATTACTTAACCTTTGTGTTGATAACAGTCATAAAACTTAACTACCCTTTAGGCCTGCATAATCTTTATATTCCAGTCAAAGACAAGTGATGGACTTGACCCTGAAAGACCCGTCCCATGGTATTGGCATGTACTTACAAGTAGATGTACATGCTGTGAAGTAAAATCTATGTAGCATGACGGACTGAACACAAATAGGCATAAATAGAGATAAATAAGCTGTTGGGAGAAGCATGAGCCTCTTTATCTCTGACGGGTGTATGAGTTAAGATGAGAACACACATGGGAATGTCTAGAGAGGGAGCAATTGCTCGGGAAAATCAGATTACATTGCTGATTTATGCAAGGGGCCATTTGAAAGCCCTGGTCTCTCATATTTATAAGGAGGCTGTTCAATGACCACTGTGTGTGTTTTGTTTGTGCACATTTAATAGTGTGTGTGTGGTGTGTGTGGTCACCACTGTCGACAGTTCTCATGGTAGATTTTGTTTTTTTTGGTAATCACACACTCAATGCTCTCAAGGTCACACACATAAACACACACACATTAGTGCAGAGTCACAAAACAACACACAATGAAAAAAACGTATTATTTGTTCTGGTAAAGCCAAATCAAATAAAACCGAGAAACCACAAGAGCTAGATAACCATCATACTGCCCTACTCTATAAGAGCCAATCAGGCAAGATAAACACTTGAGGATCTATTTCCTCAGTCGTTCATAGCACAGACATCCAATCTCCTTGCACCACATGATTTCCATATTTACTGTTCACAGAGTGTTCAAGATTACACCAGATCTTTACTATAGTAAGTCTCAGGCATGGTGACTTATATGTGACTTTCCCATGTACTCATTGACCTGGACCAAGCTGGCTATGGAATGCAATTAGAGGTCTAGTGACAGGGTCAAAGGGTCATTACTTACAGACATGCTTAAACTTAGCTTAGGACAAACACTAAAAACCAGCTCTTGCTTTTACTTTCCTTTAATGATCACATTTATCCTAAAATGCACAATTCCAAGATTTTGAGCAAGTTGATGACAGAAGAATTATCCTTGAGACTGACCTCTTGTGTGGACAAAAAGTTACATGCACTGACTACAAGGTTACACATACACAACCTCAATAATAAACATAAAGTAAAATTATCACCTTTCTGACAATGTAAACAAAGACTGATAATGTATAAGCTTTGTAAAAGTAGAATTCATGGCAGAGCTGTTGTATTGGGTTGCATTAGATTGCACAGGTGTCTCTAATAAAGTGGCTGGTGAGTGTATATTAGCCAGTAACTCAGGCTGATATTGGTCTTTCAGTAAACACTCGATATCAGTGAGTCAGTGAATGTTTATTCCCAATATAACTGAGGTGATATTATTTTGCAAGCTCCAGGAGAGGCAAACTAAAAACTGCAATAGGACCTGTCATAAAAGCAACTTCTCACCCATCTACAAATCCTTTAACAAGGGGTCGCGATGAGACTTTTAGTATCTCATGATGATCTGAAGTAAATCCTGTCTCATTGCTTCATTCATACTAATTTTGGATTTTTTTTTTCAGGCATGAAAGAGTTCAAAATGATGTACTAATTGTTCCAACTGTGGGTGATTATCAAAAGAATCATGTTCCTGGCACAAGCGCGACCAAACTGAATTTCCTTTGTGGTGTGTCTGGTTCACCCGAAAAAGCCGGTTCAAACATCTGATTAGGATGCCCCCTTGACGCCTCCCTGTGGAGGTATTCCAGGCACGTCCAACTGGGAGGATATCCCGGGACAGACCCAAACATGCTGGAGGGATCATATATCCCATCCTGTCTTGGAATGCCTAGGAAGAGGGATGTGCGAGATACTTTGCCAAGCCTGCTACTACAGCGACCCAGTAACAGAAAATGAATGGATGGATGGATGGATATTAGCACAAAATATCTACCTTTCAGCAGCTTCAGTCCAAAAATACAGTGACAATATATGATTGGTCTTCAAAAACCATACTGGTGAGCCCACCCATTCCATGATAATAATAAAGTTGTATAAGAAGGCACAGTTCAGAGGCCTGAGGCTTTCCTGATTACTCACTCCAGGGAGCCCAATCCTCACAGAGAGGAGTACAGTGAGGTTGACTGGCCCTTTTTGCAGCACATCATTACAACTGAGCAATATAGCTTTGGGAAGAAACCTGTCATGCCAGAGAAAGTGAGATAGACATCCAAGTGGCATTTTGACCTGTTTTTGGCTGACATCATACCATCCTGTAAAGGGTTGTTTGTGCTATTTGTACTCAAAACGCTCTGCACTGCATGACAAAAGCCATCAGTAAGACTCCAGTCTGAGAGGCTGTGATGCCAAGTTGGGTGCTAATGCTATGACCTGCGTGGAGTTTAGAGCTGGTTGCTAATAGCTGCATATTTTCTCCAGCATTGCAGGTAATTTCCTTATTGTGTTGGCATGCTGTGATGTTTTCCTGTGTTGTATTCCCTCCTTGTCTCCCTCCTCCCCATTTCTTTAATAATTACTGGCGTTTCAAATTTTTTGTATCAGTGATACATAATTAGACACACTTAAAATCTCATTATACCCGGATGAATGATAGAAATCGTGCACCAGAGAATCCCAAGGTACTGTGATGTCTGATAAAATGTTGTATTTGTTCAGGATGAAAACATCTTTTGTCTCCACAACATTTTCACTAAACTGGTCTTCATTCTGCTGGGACACTCGCTAAAACCTCCCAACAGGCCATTCCCTTAAATGTACAGTCGAGTGTGACTGTGCTGGTGTTAATGGAAAGTTAAAACGTGTTGCTGGTCATTTCCTATCCAGCTCTCCGGAGGAATTAAATGGATCCCCTTCCCCTGCCATAAACACTGTCCATCATTCTCACAACACCTCCCACTGGAACACAAATTCACACTCACCCTTCAATACACTGTCATCACCTTACACACACACCCGCATTCACACGCAGACACATGGTGGAGATGACATAAGCTTGAGATCCTACACTGAGTCATTTCTCCCTTAGCAAACTCATTCAAACTGCCTTCTGGACATTGTAGTAAAAAGACAACATCCAAGCCTGTCAGAGAGGGATTCCCTTTTTTTTGAGTAAAAGAGCACAACAAGGGGGGGAAAAAGCTGACCACAGACTGCCAAACCACCAGGTTTTATCCAATGCAGCACCAACCTGGAAGCTCTTAATAATAAGGATAGAAGATAACAAGAACGTGTGACCATCAGAACATGTTCTTTCCCAGAGCAGACCTGCAGCAAAACATGCAAACGGACAGGAATATCAAAGTATATCTCATTTTGCTGGTACCCTGACACCCCAGTTTGGACAATTACAATCTACTACAATCTCAAGGCTGATTTCCAATATGCTCTAGATCAGTGGCTCTCAAAGTGGGGTCCAGGGATCGCCATGGATTCTTGAGGGAGTTGCAAGGGGTCCCCCACAAAAAGGAGAATCATTTATTTTCACTATAATTCAATCCATAAGTAACTCAATGACAGAATGTATGACTATTTTGTTCATGGGTTTCATACACTTTCTTTAATAAAACATCTAAAAGCAAAAATCATATCAGATGGGGGTCTGTGGTCTAATTTGTGCCAGTCTAGGGGTCCTTGACGTGAAAAAGTTTGAGAAGCAGTGACCTAGATCCAATGAAAGGGAAACGTACTGTAGTTAGTGCTGTAACGGGTGGGTGGGTCCTTTGCACAGATGTTGCAAGCTCTCATTATCTGTTAATACCAGTTTAACTCTTCAAAGGACAATACATCACTGTCCAGAGCTACTTTACAACATAATAATAAACATTTTGGAAATTGGTAGTCTATGTGTTTGGTTTTAATATTGTTTAAATCGCATTGAGACTCGTCGGTCATGAGGAATAAGCTAAGTCTGCATCTTACCGTCTATATTTTCTCTGTCGCTGATGTGCTGGAGGTTGCAGCCCGTGTCCTCCCGGCTCAGCTCCGGCTCTGGCCGATAGGGCTCCAGCCTGGAGTGGTTGTTCCTCCGGTGTTTGGGGCTCGACGACACGCAGCAAGAGGTTGTATTCCCCATGGTGTAAGCAGGTTGTTGCGATATTCCTCGTCTAACACTTTATCTCTAGCCTTCTCTTGGCGCTCAATGTTACTACAAGAGAGTGAAAAAACGGGGCGGTAACGCGGATAGACAGACCTGGTGCAAAACTACAAACTGGCCCCGGGTATCCGTTAGCGTTACACGCCCTTCCCCTAGTCTAAAATAGGCTTAGCTGGTCATGCAGAGCCATTTAAAAGGCTGATAAAACGCTTAGATAGGTTAATAAATCAGAAGAGTAGCCCAACGTCCCCTTCCAAGCCTTCAGGCGAGGGCAGATATGTGCCTCTGTATACTGTATATAACAGGCTTCGTTTCACTGTCGACTCCCTCGCCTTGTTATTCCCGTCCGAGCGTCCAGTTATCTTCACAAATACATTTTGATACACTGTTGCGTTATGGCGACATGAATGAATTTGAGGACATGATACTTTAGCTAGTCAGGGAAAGATATTTTTTGCTCTCAGCGCTACATGGTTGCCGATGTACTGTAGACTGCTGCCGCTACTGCTACATCCGCTGCCGTGTTGCCTTCATGTGCTTCGCGTAAACTCCGACGTTTCAAAAATAGCTCGCCACTTTTTAAAATAAATTCTTGCGCTGCATTCGTTTTCCCCTCGCGAAATACTTAAAGTGTACGCGTTCAAAACGCAGATTGATTATATTATAAGAGAAGAAAACAAGGACACATAGCCTATTAAAAAGCGTTGGTAGTAATAACCTTGGACTTTGTTTGTCCTTTATTAGCCTAACTAAAAACAAGTTACACAAAAATGAGACCTAGCATTTAAAAAGTGTTCTTTTTAATTTCAGTCGCTGACTCGGTATTCCTGCTGTTCATTTGTCGTATCCTGTTTTACCACATTGTGAGAGAATGTTCGTACATGTAACTTCATCTGAATTACTACATTTATGGCAGCACGTAAATGTGTCTTAAAAACCTACAGCGCTTAGGCTGTGATGAAAAAGGTTCCGGTTCAAGTGGGTGACTACAACTGTATAATAAATGAACAATTGTGACTGTCTCTTGGGCAATATAGTTAAATAAGAAAAAAAAAAAACATGGAATAGAATAGAATAGAATACTCTCAAATGATTGAAGTGGGTTGCTGAAGTCCGTCATAGACACCAATATTTTGGCGATATAGTTGGTATAATACCAATAAACTCAGAATATATAGTATAGCCTATAGAATATATTGTTCTTGTTGTAACAGGTGGATGAGCTCTACTTCTGTATATCCCTGCTCTTTAAGACCTGTTATGGATCTAAAGATGGACATCTGTCATCTCCCTATTATCAATACTTCTGTGTGCCAGTTAATTATTTGATCTTGACTGATGACTGACAAATCCATAAGGGCTTTGCATTGCTTGTGACAGAGTAAAATGGCTGCTCATACTTAATCTCACTGCAGGATTAGGCCAGATTAGTAAAGGTCAACGCAAACAAAGTGGAGTCCTAAAGAATATCCTAATCCTTTGAGATGCTTCCTTGACAATGTGCACATGTTGATGCCTCAGACTATCACTGATGATGCTGGAGACTAAAGGATGTGAGTGGATAGAGATGCCTTTTGTATTATTACACTGGTTGACATGCTGTATTCCATAATCAGACATGGTGCTGTAGTGCAGCCTGCTGGTACTCCAGCCACATTGCATTTAATGAAAAAAGACAGCCAAGATTTACAGTATAACATCACTGCCTGTCTCTGGTTTGAAATAAAACACATTTTTTTGATCAAACAGATGTTCCTGCACTTGGATGTTGTCAAATATCCAACTGAAGTAAAAATAAACTAAACAAATTTATGAGTGGAGGGGGACTTCTCATGAACATGCTGATTCATATTTTAAAACATCTGCAAAGATACACAGTGTTTCAAATTCTGCAAACCAAAACCACAGACATGTTGTCATGGTTTAAAGCCATGGTCTATTGGCACAAATCATTCATCTGTTTTCGGTGGTGTTGCAACATTTAAATGCTGAGTGTAGTCTGTGGTGCCAATGACTTAGTTTAACCGAAATCTTTCAGTATTTCCTGTTCCCTACTGGTGCATTCCACAGTGTAGTTTTGTCTGTATCAGGGTGGAAGTTGACTGTGTTTTGTTACAGACTGGACAGGAATAAGGTTTCACAATAGGCCCAGGTGCAGGACAAGTCTCTGTGGTATTGGATTCTTTTCCTCAGTTGTTTTGTTTCCATACTGTCTCCCTAACAAACTGCACATGGGAGTGACAGAGCAGGAAACCCATCATCACTGCAACCAAACACTAAGCAGCAAAGACATTGCACAAAAGAATAATAGTGTAGACTTGATGATGTTTGAACATGTTTACTTGAAGTGCTCCATGTAAAAGAAATACAAAATCCCCATTCCCATAATCATTACGATCAATCACTCTTCCAAAGACTCTCCAGAAAGTCTTTCCCTTTTTTATTGGGTAGTCTTTCCTGTCAAATCAGGATTTGTTTTGGTCCCTACTGTAAGTTGGAGGCTTCATAATTTTCCTTTTAAAGCAGCACATTCTTAAGTAATTGTTTCATCTAAGGAGATCCACTAAATCAAAGAATGGCAACACTGAAAACAGGGCCAATCTTTCCTTCCCCTTAAGCACATGCACATTCCTTTGGATGTGATTTATGGAAAATGTGTTTAAATACTCATCTTACTTCCCCTTCTTCCAGCGTGCACTGCGTAATATCAGCGTGGCTGTTACAACAAAAGATGTAAGAGAGGAGAAATTTGCTTTATAAGTGGCCGTCCTTGCATTAAAGGAAGGCACAATCAAGTTGACTCATCATTTAAAGGACAGCACGCTGTGTCCTGAGCAGAATTCCAAAGCTGAGACTCAGCATGGTGATAAGAGTTTCATCAACACTCATAACTGAACTTCTGCGTCTTTCTTGTTTTTCTGTCTTTTAGTGGTTTTCCAGCCACCGCTTAACACTGAACAACATACACAATATCTAGGTCTTATACTTAATGTGTGTGAAAACAACAGAGAAACACTGAGAAACTACTTTATTGAAGCAAATAAATATTGAAAATGTGTACACAACCTATAAATATTGTGTAATCATAACAAGACAACAGCCAAGAGGAAATAAAGCACCAACTGAGAGGCTCGTCAAAAGACAGGGTTTCTACATACAATTTATCATTCAAAATAAAAGTTACATAAATAACTTCTCATTTCAGCCATGCATACTAAAATGAAACAGCTAGTTACTAAGAGTGTAAGTTAATAAAATGTCCACAAATGTGTGTATTTGATAACTAAACATACATTTGTTCATATTAAGACAAAGACTTTTTTTGCACAAATCAAGCACTGGTACTTAAAACAATACACAAACACAGGGTATTCCTGCCAAATAAATATGAACGCCACAGGACAGAAGCAGAAACATTTCTCAGAAGATGGGCAATAAATGCAGTAGGGTTTAATTCCTTTGTTAGGTGGAGTAAAATAAATCACATAGAGGCCCTGATGCTCCAATTCCCATTGAAAATTTAGCCTCTGGCAGCATTTTCCCCTGAAAAAACTCTGTAGAAAAATAGACCATCACAAAGACTATCAAGTTATAAAGTTTTTTTAATAGAGCCGAAAGACAAAACTGAGCATCAAGGAATGTAAAATGCAGTGCAGTGACGGTGTTAGTGACATAAAGAGAGGCAGGGTATTCAGATGAGCCTTCAACATCTGATTCTCTGTCTCTAGTAAGGTGTTGGAAGTCTGCAGGTAGTCCATATATTCCTTCCTTCAGCCGCCCTGTGCAAAGGGACATAAGGTCTTCGCTGATAATAACCCCGAGGTGAAAAAGGTTCTTGTTTTCGCTGTGGTGGCGCATGGATAATTCAGAGCCAGAAACATTGACATCATAGTGTAAACACATTTAACAGAAAGGACAAGGAGTGTTTTGTGTGAGCGTGCGTGTGTTTGTGTGCATGTCTGTATAAGCAAAACCAGAGTCCTCAAGATACCCCACAGAAGCAGACCAATACAGTCTGCATAATCCCAGTCCCTCCTCTCCTCAGAGGAATCACTCAGTTTTGTGTCGATAGATGTCTTTTAACGCTTTAAGCTCCTCAATCAGAGTCTTGTTTTGATTCTCGAGCACATCCACGCGATTCTCCAGGCATTTGACGTATTCCTTCTTCTTTCGTCGACACTCCCGGGCAGCTTCTCTGGAGGCAACAACAACAGTTACCATGAAAAAAGAAGCCTTAACATTTTGGCTTTTCTCCCAGATACAACAGACAGCTCATTCTGGCCATGATTCAGTTTACACCAAGAGACAAAAAGAGCTCACAATTTCTTATGAGGGTGCAGCATATTCAGGATGATTATGAACATGTTTGTGACATTAGATACTTTGGGGATAGGACTTCACGCAATAGAATCGTGATCATTGATTGTAGTAAAAATCATGCAGAATGCAAATAAGAAATTTGGAGTCAAAACCAGCAGTTGTTTACAGGGAACAGACTGTAAGCTCAAAGCCTTCTATGGACAGCAAGCAAAAATCGTATAAAAAAACCCAGAAAGTAACCAAGCTTGTTCACTAGCAACCCAGACTTGTCCACACACAACTGACCTTCTCAAAACACAAGTCCAAACAGTCACTCATCTCTCTAAACATGATGCACGTTACAGAGCAGATTATGAGTAGACTACCTAAGAATTAGCAGCTAACACCCTGAATGGAGGAGAATCATGCGGTGGAATGATGATAGGTTTGTAGATCTTATTATTACATGCAGTTATTGTCATTCACTGTCACTTGCTGTGTGGTACTGTATTATACAGTCAACACAGCAGGAAAGGGATAGAAAGAGAACCTCAGTGGGTATACAGTGAATATGTCCAGAATAGCCAGACTAATACTGGATTTTTAGACCAATACCAATATTGATAATATAAACATATGACATTCTTTGTAAGGATTCCTTAAATTAGTTTTTAGAGAATTGTGATCAAGATATCTATTGAGTGGGATATTCTACAGTTGAAAATCTAACTATGTATCAGAGACACTGTTCTTAAATTATTTCAAACATATCTCCGGTGTTTCTGCACTGACATTTATTCTTGTGTTTCAGTCACACCAGCATTTAAAACTGTGAAATGTAGCCCTGTGAGTCATCACCACATCGCCAAGCCTCTACAACCATATTTCGTGAACACATGAAGTAAAGAACTTCCTTTTTTATGTTTCCCTTCTTCTTTCTGGTCTGACTTGACCTTTAAGTATCACCTGATCAGTTGACATACACTGATACCGATATATCTGTGATAATTTAATTTTGTCCAATAATATTAACGTGGCCAATTGATCGTCAGGGTTGTAACGTTCAGGCTGATGAGTGTGAAAGCTCCTCTCTACCTGTTCCTCATCAAGCGGAGCTCCCTCTTTTGAACGGCGTCCTCTGTAAGTTTCTGTGAGCTATGAGTGCTGGCCCCCATCACACCCTGCAGGAGGCTGGAGCCGGGGTTACGCAGCTGACAGGCAGTCAAGTCACCTGTGGAGCCTGCAGAGGCACAAAACATGTCAGACAACAGGACTTGGTTGTATCCATCACTAAGTTGGTGTGATAAGTCTTTCCTAGGTTCTTACTAACCATTAGCTAGCTTCAAGCTAGTTATTTGCTAAATTTGGTTGGACAATTAAAACTTAAGAAATGACTTTACTTGTAAAGACTATTTATGTCTAAATCAGTTGCACAATCCAATCAAGCAAACAACTGTGTAGAGTTACGCAATAAGTCACTGTAAAATTACAAGCTGTAACATAACCACCAAAAGTAACAGTTTTAGGAGACCAAGCAATATATTTAACTTGAGGTCTGCCTCCACCCAAACGTGCAGAATGATGTTTGTGCAGAGTCTGACACTAGAGGGCTGTTTTCACACTCATCTGCTGAAAGTCTGTGCTCAGCTAAAATCTGAGTCTAAGTTGTTTACCTACAATGAGCATGATCTGTGACATCACATCTAGTTTGGGAACCACTCGTGGTCCAGTATACGACTTAAGTGTGATATTCTCTCTATTCACACTTAGATTTTGGATTTTTCAATGAGAAAGAAGGAGTAGATGTCATTTTAAGAATTTTAACTTGGTAATTCAATTTTTTTGTGGAAAAACCACATCAGAGTAGTTTTATATCTCTTGAAACGTGTGACGGGCATCTTTCACTGCCAATCCTTTGTAAATGCAGGTATCACTTCATTTTGCTTATATATTCATACTTGGAGAAATATGTTTTTCAGAGTTAGAAGTAAACATGTAGTTTAGAATGAGTTGGTTGGAAGGATCCGATTATGCTAACGTAACCAATTTAGTTTGGTAATTTCTAAATAAGTATTGCGTAAATCTCCACTTA
Organism: Thunnus thynnus; assembly: GCF_963924715.1. Classification (NCBI taxonomy): domain Eukaryota; kingdom Metazoa; phylum Chordata; class Actinopteri; order Scombriformes; family Scombridae; genus Thunnus; species Thunnus thynnus. The sequence goes on from NC_089537.1 coordinate 20,883,606, forward strand.
CGTCATAACAGTTCGTGATAATAAATAGATGCAATTTTCTTTAGTGAGTATAAGTGACTGTATCACACATTTGTTTATCTCCTCTTTCATCTCTGCCACACAAGAAAGGTCAAAGTTCAAGTTAAATCAAAGTCTTCCTATGGAATAATCCTTGTGATAGAATCTTACGAAATGGATGCGTGACACTGAAAGAGAAAGAGACACCCAGTGAAAGATGGTGCCATTCTTATCTACTTCTCCTTCTGTTCATTGTTTGCTCAATGCCAGAAGACCTCACTACCCCTCTATCATATCATCTCGCAGAAGGCACTGCATATAATCACAGCGTGGCCGGCGACTGACGTCAGTGTGCATCTTATTCGCTGGTTTGCATTTACATGTCGCTGCTGGGGGCCTGTTCCAGGAAAAGCAGTGACGTCAACTACTGCTGCTATGTGCTTTGAGTGGGCAGAGCACTGAAGCATTTCACAGAGGGAGAGAGAGGGAGCGGGAGTGGAGGACGAGAAAGAGAGAGTGAGAAATAGAGAAGGAGTACGACTGAGGAGACGAGCAGAAATGTTTTTTATCGGAGTGAGCTTGTTGCAACTCACTATGGGAAAAGAATATTTCGACCTTTGTTATTTTATAGAAAAGACAGCTTGTAATATTATTTTAGGGAATTATTGAGCTTTCTAATAGTGGTTTGGGAAAAATCCACTGAAAAATGTAAACAAACATGTCATGTCTGAAAAGCAAAAGCTCATAATTATCAAAGATTTTTTTTTTTCAATTTCAGTTATGACAAAGTAAGTCTGCATTTGTCCATATTGATTGTTGACATTAATAATAAATGAATGATTGAGACTAAATTAATATTACAACTGAAGAACAATGTAAAAAAAAATACCACTATTTTTTAGATCTGGCAATAAAAGAGACGATGGTAAACATACCTGTTTCTGTCTCATCCCCAGTTACAGCCATATTGTATTAACTCCCAGGTTTTCCAAGAGAGACTGTCCCCTTCAGAGTCTTCTCTCTGACTGAAATGTTACCACAGCCAACAGCGAGGCTATGTGTGCAATTTACAATTAGAGGCATTGACATCACCATGACATCATTGGCCTCCTGATGTCAACAGTATGGTTTGCTCTCTCCCTGACACAGTGCTATGAGTCAGGGGCTCTGCTGTTTGTCTTTGGAGAGGAATTTTCTTCGACAGTCAGTAGAGACTTAGATCATTTGGACTTCACAAACACATATATTCTTTCTTCAAAACTATTTTGTGTATCCCAGTCATAACATTAGTTAACACGCAGTATGTTTTCATTGCTATAAATCAAAATGGTATATCTGGATAAAAGTCAAGTACAACTGTGCAAGATTGCTTTTTAAAAGGCAGAACAAAAGTCCTATTATATGCAAAGGGAAGACTAATTGGATGTCAAAGCTTGGTGTGAATACATGAACCCAAATAAGACCTACAATATAAAACCAGGTTCCTCATGTAACCCCTGTAACTGCAAAACATGATCCCTCAATGAAATCATCTCACACTCCAAAGTAAAGGAGCTGGCTCCCTCTGCAGGTGTTACACAGCTAAATGAAGGACTAACTGAACCTGTTGATTTAACATTTGGTGTGGTGGTAAAAAATCTTACTTGGTTCTTTCTTCTCTGTGATTTGGTTAACATTTGAATTTATACAGTGTTTTAGTGACTACCTTCTTTAGTGGGATATTGACACTATTTAATAGATTTTATTCACTGCCGTATGCTGTTGGTCTGCAACAAAAGTCATACATAGAGTACATGTTTTATGTAGCATTAATATATTTATGGGAATATAAAATATCTTATCAAATATATTTTATGAAATATTTATCAGACATCTCTATCAGACAACAGGATATTTGTTAGTGGAGATGGTAAGCTGCAAAGTGAACAGATGATGTGGCCAATCAGTGCTGATGCAGTTTCATGATCAGATTAGCTACTATCTGATACCCGAACATATGTCCTCTGTTGTGTGATTTAATACAGTATTTCTGAAAGTGAGATCCAGGGGCCCCAAGGGGTCGTTGAGGGGTTCCAGGGCGTCCCCAGCAAAAAGAGGAATAATTTATTTTCACTATAATTCCATCCATAAGTAACACAATGACAGAATGTTTGACTAATTTGGTCATGGGGTTCACACACTTTCTGTAATAAAACATCTAAAAGCAAAAATCTTATCAAATGGGGGTCTGATGTATAATTTGTGTCAGTTTAGGGGTCCTTGACGTGAAAAAGTTTGAGAACCACTGATTTAGTTCCTTTGCTTGTCTTTTTCCTGGTGGTTCCTTTTATTTAATAAATGTCTAATAATTTGGTCTGATGTTTGCGGATGTGAACTTCAGTGCAGGGGAGGTGATCAGCACCTGCTAAAGAATGCACAGAGAAAGCCTGACCAAGTGTCAGTTTTTGTTTGTCTTATTTGCTACACTTGTTTGCTCCCCATCCAGACTATTTAGTGACAGAGGTCTGCAAATGAGGTGTTACCTGGCAATGCTGGATTACTATGCATCTTCGGGACATCCAGCTTCTTCTTGCAGTATGGAACGGTGCATGGTGGAGGATGTAGTGTTTGTGTGCTGGTCGTGGCCATAGACGTCAGATTCTGTGGGCCCTCATGCTGGAACTGGACAGAACCTTAATGGAGAAAAAAAAGACCAAAAGAAAAGACTGATAGGATAAAAAAAACGGAGTAAATAATAACAGATATGACATTTTAATTACAAGACATGGTTGTGATTATGGCAACAATAAAGTTCCTACTACTAGTTTCTATTTTTATACATAACAATAATAATTTGCTTAATATATTAATTTATGAACTGTAAGATACAGCCAGACTACTGCTCTTTTGGTGGGGGAGAAACTGGAGCATGCAGAGAAAACAACACAGACAAAAGAAGAGGCTCCACTCCATGCAGAGGACTATACATCCATAACACACACAAATCTGGAAATCAGGTGTCACCTGGGAGTGGGGGCATGCAACAGTGCTGCTGGCAGCTCAGCGTCTCCCCATAGTAATGAAAGGTGTTTGATGAAGGCTGTGGTGTTTGTGTGCTGGTCATGGCCATAGATGGCTGTATCCCCTCAGGTAGGAAGTTGACGGGACCTCTTTGAATATACCCACCTGAGAGGGGTAAAATGATAAAAAAAGACCTTGTAAATAATAACAGATCAGGTTATTTACTTACATAACACTGTGGTAATTATGGCACCGATAACGTTTTTATTCTTTTTTTTATACATTATGCCATAATGTAACACTTGTTAAGATACAACTTTCTCAAATACATAAGCATAAATAAGAAGAGATAATAAATAATTATAATAACTTTGAAATAAATATATCATCATGGCAAACAAAAGGGGTGGTGGTTAAAAGATATGTAGCAGTACCTGTCAACATAGTGTTAAAGTGTCTTAACAATTTGAATTTCCCTTCGGGGATCAATAAAAATAAATAGTTTCTCTTTCTATTTTCTTTCTCTCTTTTTTTTCATTTCAAAATAATATAGCTGCAGTGTGGAATTAACACATTTCAACATCTAGCAAGCTAAAGACCCAGGTATTTACCCAAGGAGTTACAAAACTGAAAAACATAACGCTAAAAGTTGTTTCATCTGTACTAGTGGTGCAGGTTGAAGGCATGTGGTCATAAATGTGTTTTCAGACATGCTTACACTGCTGGTTGGGGCTGGTCTGGTACCCTGGGTTATGTGTGCAGGGCGGAGGAGCATGTGACTGATATTTGTCTTCTTTCTTTACTTGGTTCATCCTGACAGGCACTGAGTGTGGCTACTGTTAATAGTGTTCACGCTGATTTCTCCTTACTGATTTGAGATCAACATTCTTTTTGTGTGAACCTAAATGGTGGAGATGTAACACAATGTTAGGTAAGACAATGCAAATGCATGTCAGCATATGGCAGGTAATAAAACCTGGAGGAGGTCATGGATAATGGTAAATTAATAGCTTAAGCAATAAATTAAAGCAATTACTCAGACATGATGACTCAACCAGTTCCTGAAATTTGTGAAACACTTTTGCTTTCTATTTTTCAACAAGACGTCATAGGCACACCCTCTGCCTTATCATATTGATCCACATTTGTTGGAGATATTTGTTGGGAAAGAGTTTGGCTATTGCCACAAAGGTTTTTTTGACTAACAAAGTCAAAGAGATATCCTTTAAAATGCTTCACAGGTTTTATCCAACTAATGATTATTTGCAGAAACTCAAGAAAGAAATTGATGTAAGTTGTATCTTTTGTGGGGAGCTCAGAGAAACACTGGTATTATATTTGTTTTGGTCTTGCCCATATAATAAACTACTGTGGAGTAAATTGTCATGATTTATTACTTTGGAAAAATGTATTGTTTGGACTCACTGAATATGAATCTCTGTTCACAGTTCTATTTGATTCATTTGCTCACTATTTTGACCAAATTTCATATTCACAGATCCAAATTCACAAGGCCAAACTTTTCAGAGCTGACTGTCCACATCAAACAATACATTTCTTCAATATCTGAATGTACAGACAAAAAAGCTGTTCAAACCATAACCACTGTAAGCTTTACAAGATATTTATTTAACTATTAATTCATTATAATTATTATTTTTATTTTATTACAACCTCTAGCCCCACTGGCGTGTTTGTGATTGTAGACTCAAATTGTAGCCTGTACACAAGCTGCTGTAAACTCCTCCCTTCCTACTTTCTGTGGCTTGAATTATTGAGTCTAAGAACTGTTAGACAGAGCAGGTTAGATTGCCATCAGACACTAACCTACTTCTGCTTAATATGAATGTCAGCAATTTGTCAGCTGGTTTTAACTGTATCAGGACCACCATGGTCAGGACATGTTGATTTTAGAGTTATTATTAAAAGTGACATTTCCTGTTTGAAAGAGGTGGCTCCCTCTGCTGGTTAAATCAAATAATCTGTCGTTCATCTAAATTAGCTAACCTAACGCAAAGTCTCCTGTGTGATAACCATGGAACGTTAAGTAACGTTGCATCCATGTTGATAACTCAGCTAGTTGATAACTCATTTGCTAACAAGGGTGTTCTATCTATTTCCAGTATTGCTATGGAGAGAAAAGTCTCCTATCAGAAATCTTTAAATAATAATATATTTTTAAAAATCACCCAAATTGAGTACTTCGGGCTAGCTTAATTAACCTCAACTGATATTTTAGCTAACGTTATTATTTAACGTTAGCTTGGTAAGATCTGTCAGTACGACAACCTAACATATTTATTTTAATTAACGTTAGATATTCGATCAACAGTGTACTCACACTAAATTATACTGTCCAGGTCGTGTGAAACTTCATGAGCTTGAGTGACGCCCAGAAAGTTTTAAAAAAACGTAGCTTCAGTTAATAACGTAAACTGACGATGATGATTTGTTATAAACTGTATTAACGCGAATTGCTGTTATTTGAAAATCTTACGAACCCAAAGGACCGTTAGGATATTTTATTCTGGATTCTGATTGGTTGATTTTTCTTATTTTCTTAAGTATTATGATATAAGGTTACATGGATCAACTTATGCTTTTTAAATCGGGTACTATGGTAAAAACAACAAAAACAAACATAAAAAAATGTTTTTGCTCTCACAACTGTCAATCGCTGTATTCATGAGTCGGAGGGGCGTTATGAACATTTAAACTGCTGTTTGGTGAATCACTTTAAATGTATACGAGATGAAATGAAATGTTGGCCCACTTCTCTATTAGCAAATTATTGTGGTCATTACAGGAATTAAAAAACATTGTACAGACTGTCTTTGGTTGCATTTTTAAAACACTCGATTCCTCAGGGGTTTCCGTAGTTTTAGGCGATACCATAGATATATGGGTGTTCTTATGACTTGAATCCAAGTGAGTTTGGTCTTATTCTCATCACTGTGTATAAACACAGAATACATTGTTTGAAATAAAAAAAAATCTCAAAGACTCGTTATCAAGGTTAAAAGCAAAAGAACTTGACTAATTTACGCTACTTCATGACACACCCCCATGTAACACAATGGTATAGTCCAAGAGGTAGGGAAGCCCTGTAAGTGAGACAAATCAAGCCTGTGACAGCGGACAAACTTGACTTTTATAACAAGTAAATACTGTACAGAGGTACGTACTATTCAAAAGTCCACGGTTTGACCTCGGTAACATGTTTTTTTTAACAGCAGTGCTATGTTTTGCCGAGCTGTCAGTGCAAATGTGGGGGAAAATTGCAAAGAAGATGACCACTTGCTAGCGGTAGCTTCCTGCTAGCTGCTATTTGCTAGCTGCTAGCTGATTACACAGAACGGGACTTGAGCAGGAAGAAGTAGCATGCTAGGTAGAGAGATGCTAGTTAGCCCTTTTTAGCTTGCCCATCCTATTTTGGGATTGGCATTCCGCTAGCTAGTAACCTTAACTTAGCTGCCCTTATCGTGACTGTAAGAAGACTGCTTATTAAGTCACGTCAACACCTCCTTTTGTAAAAAACTGATATCGGCTGATGTGAAGTGGCGAGCGAGAAAAGCTGTGCATGATGATGATGATGATGTTGCAATGTTTCCTCTGACGTGAAATCAACTGGTATGAATGATGAGAAACAACACAAGGGGCCTTGTGCCTCGTAATTCCAGGTGATCTATCATTCTTGTAGCACAGATATGGAAGTTTGTGTGTGGTTACATGCAGCAGCCTCGCCTGGCCTAATAGGTCAGTTACAATGGTATCGATGACTGATGGTTAACCCAATGTGTCGATGAGCGTTAGTGTTACTACCCCCATGAACTTGAGCACGATGTTTATATCATCTGTTGCTGCCATAGTAGGGCAGCAGTACAACATTTAAATCAGACTATTTACCATAAAACTATTTTCTGCTGATGTCCGTGTTCACTTTGCCCGATATTCTGACAGCTGTTCAATGTATTTATCCTTGATAACTATTGTCAATGTTCAAATTCTTATAATGATGTGTGTTGTTTTACAAATGATTACAAAAAGAAATCACCAAAGTTTGTTATTAATGTATACTTTGAATATAGCTTCATAAAAATGACTTTCAAAAATGTTTTTTGTCATTATATTTATTCTGCCTCCTGGCAAAGTATACCTGTGTTTTTTATTTGTGTGTAATGGCTGTTACATGGGTCCGGTTTACACACTAAAATGTTATCCATTCAGTTAGGGAGCATTGTTTTTGCTTTAAACAGTCCATACTGCAGGATGGACAGGTGGGAAGGTACATCATAAACTGAGAAAAAAGAAATTAAACCCCAGCGCCAAGCAATTAATTTGTTCATTTTTATATTTCTTTACTCACTCCTGTATTTCTGTGTTTTGTTTTGTTTTTTCTATCAGGCTAGAAGAGAAACTGTACAATGTCCTTGAAGCCGCGGGTGGTGGATTTTGACGAGACATGGAACAAGTTACTGACGACAATCAAGGCTGTTGTGATGCTCGACTATGTGGAGAGAGCCACGTGGAATGATCGGTTTTCGTATCCTTTGCCAACTTGCTCAATGTTGAAAAGTGTTATTAAGGATCAAATTCACCTAAAACCCTTAATTCATTTATAGAGAATCACTGAGCAAAATACTGCATCAAGTATTACATCCATACTACATTTTTATTAATTGTATCTATAGCATCGTTATTTTCATACTGTCAAAACATTAACTGCCTCATACAACACAATGGAATCATGTTTTCCACATTTTTATTTCCTGAACTTTGACACCAGCGACATTTATGCCTTGTGTGTTGCATACCCAGAGCCTTTGGGCGAAAGATTATACACAGAGACCAAGGTGTTTCTTGAGAATCATGTTCGGCAGTTGTACAAGGTAAGCACTTACAAAAACTCCCCAGTGGCTAGCAAAAAAAAATGTATAGAGTGCATTTTCTTTTGTTACTGCATTATGCTGCTTTCCATAACACCTGTTACGCTTGTGTTGTATGTGTACTTTAGAAAGTCCTGGAATCAGAGGAGAAGGTTTTAGTGATGTACCACAGATACTGGGATGAGTACAGCAAAGGAGCTGACTACATGGACTGCTTGTACAGGTAACACTGTTGCCTTTGACATCATTTGTTTTTCCTTGATATTAGACTGATAAAGTATTTGATGACAGTAATTCATCATGCAGACACACCATTTAGTGCTGTCTTCTCTTTTTGCTCCTCTACCTCTTCTTTTTTCTCACTAACAAAAGACCAAAGCAAAACTTTTCTGTGCGTTTGGGTTTTTTCCTTTTTTTTTTTTTTGTGAGACATTTTCTCAGTTTGTATCCAAGCATTTGATATTGAGACTGTTGGCTAGTTTGTTTTTTTGTCTGTGCGATGCTGTTTCAAGTACAAATAAAACCGAGCAGGCGCAGTGTTTTAAGTATGTGTCATTGGTCAGCTAACAGTTGGCTGTAGTCACTGTGGTGAGTTCAAGTACAGCTTTTAACAGAAGATGTGAGGTGATGCATATGGCTTTGTCTTTGTCAGGTCTAATTCCTTGAAGTTGGCTTGGTGTGTCAGGGTCCTTAGATGCAGAGTGTAGCAATTTTATTACAAGCTACAATAATCCAGCCTACAGATTTTTTACACTTAAAGTATTACCTTGAAAAGCGTAGTGTGAAATGGTGAATTTGGCGTGTCCTGATTCATTCTAAATCAATACCCCCTTGGAGAGCTTTCAGATCTATTTTTATGTGTTCTTCCCACCAGACTGCCTGTGCATACATATGCCTTTGTAATTTATTATGTCAGACAGAGAGAGAGAGAGAGAGAGAGAGAGAGAGAGAGAGAGAACGTGAGGCTCAAGGCTTTGTAGTGACATAGTAAAGTTCAGTTCTTTATATAGAAGAGGGTTGCCTATTATCCTCATCAGATCTCTATGTGAATATACATGTGTGTGTTTGCATCCTGTCAAACACATATCATCATGCAGTGACAGCTGGACTGAAGTGCCAACAGAATCAAGACAGACTGTTTACACCTTCAATCACTATCTCACACTCTCAGTCTAGTGGTTATCAGTACTCAACACTAGCTGGTTATATTAGCAGTTCTTTAAAATATCATGCTAGTGTTTGATGCTTGTCAAAGCTTGAGTGTATGACAGAAATCAGGCGGAGTGGCATTACTATACTGCTGATAGAGGCGAATGGCACAGCTGTGAAAACTACATGTCATGTAAGCTAGACTGAATCAGTCAACAGATCAGCTTGATGACAGCCAACAAAATGTGAGTGTTGTGTGTCCTGCTCCTTACTCCTAACTCGTGGCCTCCTTGAAATTTTGAAACGCATCAGAGCTCTGTTGAAACACACTTTAAATATATGAATTTCAACATCAGTGTATCTGTCATGAATTAGTGGCAGCCCACTTTTAAGCACTTCCTCTTGGACTGTTGAATTAATCATCCTCAGTACTTTTTTGTGCAATAGAAAACTTTCCCAGAAAGAGGAAAATGGCTCCAGATGTAAAAATGCTAAAATTCTGCTGTTTTGCTGTTTAGCAGACATGGCACCTATGGTGCACAAGAGGAGCCATGAAAATGCAGGCAAAATGTCATTTATATTAAAGCTGCATTAACTGAGTTTTGCCTACTATGATTCATAAAAGCATCAAAACAAGCTGACAGATATCCAGTGGCCACCTTAATACCAGCTTTATAAAGTTTTAATGACTAATACAGATGTGCTGGTATCACACTTTCATGCTGTGATCATTGTGACCAGAATTTTTATTCTATGTACCCACTTATATTTTCATACATGTTCTGATTTCTTTTGGGTGTTAATATTAAATTAATTTTGAAAAGGCAGAACATTTGTAAACATGCACATAAAATAACAGTAATGGGTTGTGGTACAGTTATACTGGGCACTTTGAAGCCACTGGCACTGCCCCCATCTGTGCACACTACTTCCCACTTTACTACCAACAGTGTGGGCAGAGCTGAAGCTGACCCATGCAAATGGACATAATATGCACAGTCTTGAGACAGCAAGTTTCCTTGTTGTTAAGGGCTCTCTTTTTCATTTAACATTACAACTCAAGACCCCTAAAGTAGCTGTTCTCCAGCCAGTGGACTAGCTTAAGTTAGCATAGTAAGCCATGGCCACAGTAACTGCAGCTAGAGCTAGATAGACAAGGAGCTGACTTCACTGATCCTGCTGTGCTGTCTCTGTCTCTGTCTGGTTGGTAGAAATGAAGGTTGCTGATGAAGGTAGGAGTTGTCACAATAATGACAATATTAGAAATTGCTGGCGGTATTGGTACTGTCAGAATGTTTAACCATGGTATACATTCATTAATTAATTAATGAGGGTTGATGAGCAGTAAGACACCACCATACAGTAAATGTCCACAGCACGCTGTCAAACTAAAACATTGAGCTAAAATGCTTTGCAGAGCTGCACTCAGCTGATAATTCCTAGTAATTTCAGTTCTAGAGTTACGCTTAATTTTACTGTTAGGGCTACCTAATTAGCAGTTTGTAAAAAATATTTTAATCCTATATAAATAATTCGGCCTGAATTGGGATCGGGTGTTAAGTGTTTAGAGTGTGTAGGTTAATCTCTTAAATAGCATACATGGTACAAATGTTGGGTCTAAAACATGAAAACAACAAAGACAAATGCTCCTGAATTTTGCTGTTAAACCATGAACCATTAAGTTGACTCAAAGGAATACTACAGTCATAAACTATAGATGGTGTTTATTGATTAACCTCCTATTGCCTGGAATGCAAGATGAAAACATTTGCAGTTATATTCTTCAGATAACAGAGCTTTAACAGCCCAGAGGTAAAAACTTTTTAATATGCCAAATCTCAGGTGTCAGCTTGTGAACTCTGTATGTCCTAAGCACATAGACTGTAAAAAAAAAAAAAAATGGGCGTAGCCACTGTGTTGTCACCCATTGGTTTGTGGACTCCTGTTTTGAAGCCTCAAGTTTGCATTTTGACCATCGCCATCTTGGATTTTTGGAGCTAGAAGTGACCATATGTGGATGAGAGGGTGGAGCCGACCCTAACACTAGCTGCTAGCTTGGTGAGCACGGTGCATAAACAGTCTATGTTTAACTGTGATAATGCTAATGCTCATTAAAACAAAATGTGTTTATATGAGACTCCTTAGAGGGTCTTTTAGTACAATCAAACGCTGAACTGACTGTGTTAGGCGACCAAAATGTTAAATTAACTTTCATGAACTGAAAATACACTGACATAGTGATGGCTATGCCTATGCCTAAACTCTGTGTATCTGGGGTTACGTCATAGTTACTGTGGACGTGACTTGTCAATCACAAGGTAGCCATGCTCCAAAGCATACCCTCCTTTATTGTCTATTTTACTCAAAATGGGACCATAATTTAGAAAATGAACATCATGCTGTATTGAAGAAGACTTGAAACTAGCGATTGAGATCATTAGGAAAGTGTTTACTTAGGTAATAAATCAAGTGAGAAGTAGGGTCAACTCCTCATGGACTTCCATACAATCACACTTCTTTTTGGAGCAAGTGGAGTCACCCCCTGATAGCCATTAGAGAGAATGCAGGTTTAAGTCACTTCCTCATTGGCTTCACTTTTCAGACCCGGAGCTACCCACTTTCTTAAACACAGATATTTTCACAGTATTCATAAATAAAGCATTCATGTCTGCCACCGCCTCATTAATTGGCTAAAAAATCCTGGACAGTGTTGGTTTTCATTGGCTAACCCGATACTAAATAGCCACAGAGGGAGGGAGTGAGTGACCATTAGGCCAGGGTAACCAAAGAACGACTGTCTCACATGACCTCCATAAATGAATGAACTCAGTTTGGCGGCAGCAGTCCAACGAATGCTTGACATACTCATATTAGACATTATATGACATCTGATTCGGCTCCTTCAGACGTATTTGTTATCTATATCTTGACCACTCTGCTCTGCTTTGTACAGGTATCTCAACACTCAGTTCATCAAGAAGAACAAACTTACAGAAGCAGACCTACAGTACGGCTACGGGGGAGTGGACATGAATGAGCCGCTCATGGAGATTGGAGAGGTACTGACTGATTCACTCACACTGGTATAAACAGTATTCTCCTTCACATCTCCAAGGATGCAAGGATGGAGAGCTTGTGCACAGAATGATGGAGAAATGATCTGTGATCCAGTATCCAGCTCAAGAGTCAGCACTGTCTGTGCTTTAGTGATAATATAATCTTTTTATTTGTCATTGCAGTTGGCGCTAGATATGTGGAGGAAGCTAATGATTGAGCCTCTTCAGGCTGTCCTGATCCGGATGTTGCTGAATGAAATCAAAAAGTATGTTTCTCACACAAGCACCAGAATGTTTTTTTTTTTCCTGAAATAAACAATCTGAAATGCCTGATTTGGACCCACACTTAAAAAACATTGTTCCCTCCAAGGTAATAATGTCACTGCAGCAATACTGTAGAAGCATCAGACCTAACACCAGCGTCCTCTTATCCTACAGTGATCGTTGCGGTGAGAACCCCAACCAGAAGGTAATCCATGGGGTCATCAACTCCTTTGTTCATGTTGAACAGTACAAGAAGAAGTTCCCACTAAAGGTGAGACTCTGGGATGATCCAGAGGATTACAGAAGCATGCAATGTGATTTATATCGAATTATTGTTGTTAAACTATTTATTTATTTTATTAGTGTCTCTCGTGTTGTAGTTTCTGTACATATAACTGCTATTGATGCTCTTTTCCAGCTTAATCTTTTAATCTCCTGTTTGTGTGTTTGTTCTGATCACACCCCTGATAAATGTGCAATGTTCTCTGAATATTTTTGCGATCTCCACAAGATGCACAGCAGGCATTCATATAGGCATGTGTATGTGCACGTATGCTAAATCCTATGTGGGCCACGTCCTCTTCATGTTTTTCAGTTTTATCAGGAAATCTTCGAAGGGCCATTTCTGACAAAAACAGGAGAGTATTACAAACAGGAAGCCTCCAATCTACTGCAAGAATCCAACTGCTCACAGTATATGGAGAAGGTAAGATAGACAGATAATGCAAGTATGTGAATGCTGTTTATCATCAAGCTGCCATGTGACCCAGTTTTACCTTTTACCTGATTTTTTTCAAGTTGAGTTTGTGTTCAGCATGGATTAAAGAACCTGCAAATAATAAGTCAGCTGCTTTGTTTATAGTCAGTGTTGGGTTTCTGGTGACTAATACTCTGCGTGCAGCTAGAGATGAATGTGTGTTTATCTGTTTGTGTGTACTGTGTGTTCACCCTGGGCCTGTGTGTACTTGTGCGTGTGAACTGTCAGGTCATGTCAGTGTGGTGACATAAGAGTTTTAATCTGAGTATTAGCTCTACCATTAACCCGCTAAAGCTGAGATCACAGACCCCTAGGCAACTTCAGCCACCATGATCTATCTCTATCTCTCTCTCTCTTTCTCTCTCTTTTTATCTCTCTCATTCATTCGTTCCAGCAATAATCAGATTTCTCTGATAGATTTATCCCTCCTGCCTGTAAACAGGATCATCATTAAAGCGTTACCATGCATTAATATAGTGTGCCTTGCCTTCCTGTTTGATCTGTCACTGTGCTGCCAAGTTAATATGAAGATTAATATGTGATATGACTGAGAAAGAGACAAACAGCACAATGAAGTTCTCTCCTGTCTGGACAGGCTCAGTCACAGTTGCTTATCTGACCCAGTTTACCGCTGTTGGGAGTTTTTTTTTTTTTTTTTTTGCCTTGCTTAGTTTATTCTACATGCTGTGTGTTTATGTGTGTGTGTGTGTGTGTGTCTGCAAAAAAACCATATTGACTATATAAGCAGCTCCTTCACAACAGAATGACATTCTAGCCAATATGTTCTATACAACAGAGCTTGTTCAAGATACCTGTGGGTCCTTAAAAAAGTCTGAAAAATGACATTAAAGTGAGTGATATAGTCTCTTAAGATCAGCTGTTACAGGATTTGAAAGGTTAAAATTGTAAGGCAAATATAACTTCAAGCAAGAATAAGAAAACTGGGTTCCTGTCTTACATTTTAGTCATGAATAATTAAAAAAAGATTCATTTCTAAAGGAAAGCAAACAAAATTCAACATTTTGTCAAAGTTTAAAATTTCAAGATAAATATCTGAGATGAACAAAAAGTCATCTACCACATGTTGTCTGACTGCTAAAATAAGTATTTCATGATACAAATATTTTTGAAGGAAAAAGAAACAGCATAAAGAAACAACAGGCTACTGGCCCTTTATGTCTCGTCAACTAATGAAAATGTGCAAATGTCAAAAACTATGTATTATCACCAAAAAAGTGAAGAGGACTTGAATAGTGGCATTTTTATTTTCTTATGTTGTGTTCTACTACTTGATTTGGTCACAGTAAGTAAGTAAATGTACATATATCCACTCTGTGATAAGTACAAACTGTTGGTGACACAATATGCAATACATTTAATCTTTTTATCGCATCAAAAAACGCAGTTTGACGTCATGTTACTAATAATTTAATTTCTATGTGTATATTTTTAATTTTTAATCTTAGTCCAATTTTAGTTTCAAGATATTATTATCTCTGCACACTTTAAAGTGTCTGATGTTTCAGTTTGGTCCTAAATTCAGTTCCAGGTTGCATTAAAAAGGTTTGGTTTTTTAAAAAGGTATATTTGAATAATATATTTGGCTTTTAAAAAGAATATGTTTCATGAAACCAAACCACTAAAACTGACCCTTGTACTTTTCTCTTCCCACCTTTCTCTTCCTGCAGGTTTTGGGTCGGTTGAAAGATGAAGAGGTGCGATGTCGGAAGTACCTGCACCCCAGCTCCTATGCCAAAGTCATCCATGAATGCCAGCAGAGGATGGTGGCAGATCATCTGCAGTTCCTCCACGGAGAGTGCCAGAGCATTATTCGGCAGGAGAAGAGAGAGGGTCAGTACTGTAACCCACTGTACATGTTTTACAAAACTAATAAAACATATCTACAGTATGTGCATGCCTGTGTTGAATTCGAATAAAACTTAATGTTATTGTATTGTTTTATCCAGACATGGCCAACATGTACACCCTGTTGCGAGCCGTGGCCAATGGCTTGCCCCACATGATCCAGGAGCTGCAGGTCCATATCCACAATGAGGGCATCCGAGGCACCAGTAACCTCTCTCAGGAAAACGTTAGTTTTACAACATTGTGTGGGTGGGTGGGTGGGTGCGCACTTGCATGCCTGTACTTGAACCTACAGTATAGATGATTTTCAAGTTGCTCTCCTTTTGTGGATAAGGGCTTCTTTGAAAGTGCTTTTTTTCATGATACCTGTGAGGGGTAGACATACCTGTTATATTCATCTCCTTTATTTATTTTGGTTTCATCATGGCTTGCTGCACTGCTAAAACATGCAAGCCTCTTGATTTGACAAATGTGTTAAAACAGTTAACCTGTGCTCTTATATTTGTTAAGTGTTATCATTGGTGGCTGCAGCATTCTGTCCACCCTTGTGGTCAATTGCTTAAAACAGACAGATGTTGATTATTTTGACTATTATAAAAATGCCATATTTGTCTTTTAAGCTTCACTTGCAAATCATTCCCCTACTAATACAACTTCTCCTCTGCCTCTAGATGCCAACCCTGTTTGTGGAGTCAGTGCTGGAGGTTCACAGTAAATTTGTTCAGCTCATTAACACAGTTCTAAATGGAGATCAGCACTTCATGAGTGCACTCGATAAGGTATTAAACACTAGACTCTAATGGCAGGTGCTTCACCGAAGAGCATATTCATAACAGTCACTTGATGGCAAAAAGAATAGTATACTTCTTTTTACTGTAAAGCTACAGTTAAACATTTGTTAAAAGTAAAATCAGGTGCATGTGTTATTGTCTTTTTCACCATTTAAATGGTCTGAGTGAATGTTTTTATTTCTCGTCTCTTTCTCAGGCTT
This sequence comes from Thunnus thynnus, assembly GCF_963924715.1. Classification (NCBI taxonomy): domain Eukaryota; kingdom Metazoa; phylum Chordata; class Actinopteri; order Scombriformes; family Scombridae; genus Thunnus; species Thunnus thynnus. The sequence continues at coordinate 20,899,572 of NC_089537.1, forward strand.
TGACGTCTGTGGTGAACTTCAGGGAGCCTAAGTCCATCTGTAAAGCCCCTGAACTGGTGAGCACACACACACACACACACACACACACACACACACACACACACACACACACACACACACACACAACCACACACACAGCCACACACACAGTATTATACACAGTGCTTTGACCAGGTCATGTCCCTCCCGATGTGTCTGTGCAGCTGGCAAAATACTGTGACAATCTGCTGAAGAAGTCTGCAAAGGGAATGACAGAGAATGAGGTGGAAGACAAGCTGACCAGCTTCATCACAGTCTTCAAGTACATAGACGACAAGGACATCTTTCAAAAGGTGACCAGAACTCTTCTTATACTGGAATTGAATAAAAACAAATGTTTCATTTTTCTTTCCTCAAATGATATCTCATAATATTCTGATGTACAAGCCCCGACCAGGAGGGTAATTTTGAGCTTAAAATAGTTATATAATAGAAATATAATCCTCATTGTGTTCTTTTTTAGTATCCTCAGTAGTCCCAAAATACCCACTTTAAGAATAATCTTTGTCCATTCATCCCTGCATTAATCACTTGTTTTGTTTCTCTCTGATTTCCACAGTTTTATGCCAGAATGCTAGCAAAGAGGTTAATACATGGTTTATCATTGTCGATGGACTCAGAAGAAGCCATGATCAACAAACTAAAGGTAAACATAGAAAAGACTAGTTTTATGTTTGACTGTGCCTCATCTTAAAAGCATGCAGTGTTTTAATCTGAGCCAGCATGTCATTCTTTCAATGTCCTGCCATTTTTTTCTCTGACCGTGAAGGACATACTCATTAAATCTCCTACGCCTCTCTCTTTTTCTCTGCACTACTCCTCTGTGTCAAACACTCTCAATACTGCAGCAAGCTTGTGGCTACGAGTTCACGAGCAAACTCCACAGAATGTACACAGACATGAGCGTGAGTGCCGACCTCAACAACAAGTTCAACAATTTCATCAAGACGCAGGAGACTGTGGTGGACCTGGGCATCAGCTTCCAGATCTATGTATTACAGGTGAGGAGGACTCTGGGATGGTTGACCCACCTCAACCATACTTTACAACCATTTGATTAAAGGCAAGGTTTATTCACAAGGAGCTGAGCGTCGGCTAGTTAGCTTTGGTCATTAAAACCCTACAAAAACTGAAAGTTGTATGTTTGTGGGTCATAGAAAATGAATTTAACAAAAATGTTTGATGATCCTGTCCAAATTTGTGGGCAGTGCTTCCCTCCAAATCAACTGTAATGACTGTAAAAAATAGAATGCTTACTGCTTTAAGTGTGTGTTTGTGCACTTGAGAATGTTTGTATTGAAACTGAGGCAGCACCAAATAACACTAAAATGTCTCAAGCGTCTTTTTCCCAAGCAAACTGGTTTTTATTGGTTCAGATTGATAAAGTGATCTGAACCAACTACAGGAAAAATGCAAAGTTAATGAGTATAAAGACTCATGCTTAGAACTTACAGTATAACAGAATGAACTGAACTAGATTGGAGCAAATATTTAGCTACTGTTTGTATGTTCTTATCTGGTATGACACACCTAAACAGCATGCTTTTTGGAGTTGGATTGTGTCCTGACTAATGCCATATAAATCATATCATGATGCATGCCCAACCAGCGAGAGTATGTGAGAGTATTATGTACATCATCAGTTATTTGTTATGTTAACCAAACAGTTTATGATCCAACATTTTCTCCATATATGTGTTATTTATATGGTATGTGTCATGTGTTTGCAGGCTGGAGCCTGGCCTCTCACACACGTCCCCTCCTCCACATTCGCCATCCCTCAAGAACTAGAGAAGAGTGTGCAGATGGTGAGTTGCTCTTGTGGAGCACAGCAGAATTTTTTATTGAGTTAATTAAAGGAGCATATTATGGAGTGACCTTTTGGTTTCACCTTCCTTTACAGTTTGAGTTGTTCTATAATCAGCACTTCAGCGGGAGGAAGTTGACCTGGCTGCATTATCTCTGCACAGGTAACACAGATACACACATGTAAGCTGAATTGTGGCAGATTTGAACGTCAAAGTGCTTCTGTTTGTGTGACTACAACTTAAGAGCACTATATTAGAATAGCCATTACAAACAAAATTCTGTTATTCCACAGACTCATGTTCATTTGTGGAAGAGAAGGAGGAAAAGAATAGTAAATAATAAGCTAGTTCAATTTATTATTAATGTACCACCATTCATCTGCGTCCACTCGGTTCAAACAGGTGAGGTGAAGATGAACTACCTGTCCAAGCCCTACGTTGCCATGGTGACCACCTACCAGATGGCTGTGCTGCTGGCCTTCAACAACAGCCAGACGGTGACCTGCAAGGAGCTGCAGGACGGCACCCAGATGAACGAGAAAGAGCTACAGAAGACCATCAAGTCCCTGCTGGACGTGAAGATGCTCAACCACGACTCACAAAAGGTCCGAGCTCCCATGAGAAATAATCAGATGTTGAGCCCACAACTTTCACTGGATATTGATGGGGAGGGCTAATGATTATTGTCTGTTTTCTACATGTTGAGACAAGTTCTTATTAAGCTTGGTTAATGTTGGAAAAAAACTAGTGAATCATCAACTTTTTGTTGTTGTATCTGACAGTGATATGAAGACATAATGGTTCACCAATGAGAAATGGTTACATGTAGTCTTTCCCTAATACGCGGCTCTCTTTTTGATTAACTAGTGGACAGTCTTCCCTCCCATTTCCTTCTGCATTGATTATTTGTGGCAATTGTTCTGCTTGTGTGAAAAATGTACAGTGAAAACATCGCAGAGAGACGCCAACACAGTAAATTCAATGTGGCCACAGAATTTTTGTAACAATGCTTGCTGTGTACTGGAAATCTGCCCACTGGAAAAACATTCCCTGGTTGACCTGAGGGTAGAACATGAGACTGACAACACTGGAAACTTTCAGAATAACATCTCAGCTGCAGGTGGCTGTTTGAAATGCCAGAATTTAAGGTTAAGCAAGCAAGCATAAATATGAAGAGGACAGTAATTATGGTGTCAGCCAAGAGTTTCTGTCTTCCCCTAAGTTTTTAAGGTCTTGTGTATACAAATGTTCTCCTTCCACAATAATAACTTTATTTCAGACACTTGGAAAGCATTTGATGACGTGATGTTCTCTTCTCTCCCCTTTGCCCACAGGAGGAGATTGAAGCCGAGTCCACGTTTTCACTAAATATGAGTTTCACCAGTAAAAGGACAAAGTTCAAGATCACAACATCAATGCAGAAAGACACACCACAGGTCAGACAAGTAGTTATGCACCCATCTCAATCCAGTTCTCAGGCTTTGCTGTTACCATTATGTGTCGCAGACTGTGCTCATTGTGTTGGAAAGCTTCTCACATATCTGTCTCATGTTCAGGAGATGGAGCAGACGAGGAGCGCCGTAGACGAGGACCGTAAAATGTATTTACAAGCTGCTATAGTGAGAATTATGAAGGCCCGCAAAGTGCTCCGACACAACGCCCTCATACAGGAGGTGGGTGACATCCAGCAAGCTTACTATTGAAGTACATGTCAAAGGGATATACAGGGAATTTGGCAATTTGTAATGGAGGGTTTTTGAAAGTCTTGGCAGTAGAACATACTGTAGGTTCAGAATAACTAATGTTTACCCACAAGAAAGGCACAAAGAGAGACTGTGGTGAGGATAGGAGAAGGACACAGTAAACTGAGCATGTGCATCAATGAATCTATATAAAGACAGTCTTGTGGTGTGTATGTGAGAAGTGAGTTCTTCAATGGTGATGTAACATTGCTATGATAGAGGGATGATGTCTGAAATGACCACCCTCCCTAGTGGGACCATGTTGGTGCCTTGGAAAAACCCCCTCCCTGACAGCTCAAGCACACACACACACACATATGTGCAGACTCCAATGTCCCTACTCTGCATCTCATTTAATGTAATTCTCAGGAAAATTCATAACATGTGGTGAGTTGTAACAGCTTGGCCCAAATATAAGGCAACCCTGATTATAAGATGACCGCCCCTTTTCCAACATCATCTTTTGGAAAAATAATTTTTGAAGATATGAAACACTTTCAGACTTATCCTGCTGGGAAAGTTTCCCCCCAATACAGCCTCTGGTTAAACTGAACATGAATTACTTCCATAAAAGCATAACGTAACATTTATGTTACGTTAATATTTATGTACTTTTTCTATCACACACTGTCCTTTCAGGAGTCTCCTAATGAGAGACTTATTTTCTTTCATTAGGTATTTATTTCCTTTGTGGCAATAAAATACATTATACAAACCATCAGAAAACTCCTGTATGTTAAATTTGGCGAATTAAACCCCTTTAGTGCTGACTAAACCTAACAGACACTTTACACTGGTTTAAGAAACTGGCCAGCCAAGCAACATTAAGGCTACAAACAACCTATAATGTAATAATCTCTGTAGGAGCCAATGTTACACCGGCACTCTCCCTACTCAAAAAGAATATCTGATGTTTTGAACATGTAAATGTCTAGTACTCGAATATAATGCGACCCATGCTTTTTCAAACGTCATTTTCAGAAAGAAATATTGTCTTATATGTACAGCATTGTTTTTGATAAGGAGTCAATACCAAAATGAACATTTTATGATACTTTTAAGGAATAAAAGCACTTTTTGTCAGGTAATAAAACAAGCCATATTTCTCAAACATGGCAGTGTTTTTGATGTTTTCTTAAGGCAAGCAGACATATGAGAACTTTGCTAAAATAAAATGATGTAAAATTGGCAAATTTGTCAGTGCAGCAATAGTTACTGTACATGAGGAGATTTAGGAAGTATCTGAACAAAGAATGTGTAAATCTGACAAAGCATGCACTTTTGGTACTTCAGTTTTGAGGTTCAGCCCCACTGGTGGCAACCCCTGTTGTCTTTTTTTACATCACTGATCACAATTCAGTGATCACTCCAATTTACATACTTTTGTTTATCTAAAGAATCACATTTTCTCATTTCAAACTATATAGATATTGCAGATTTAGTTTCAGCAGCAGCAGGTCTGTACAGCAGCATCTGTGTTTGTAACATGACATGAACTGTTGTTGATGTTTCTCAATTGTCCATGTGTGCAGGTCATCAATCAGTCCAAAGCCAGGTTCAACCCCAGTATCAGCATGATCAAGAAGTGCATCGAAGTGCTCATCGACAAGCAGTACATCGAACGAAGCCAGACCTCGGCAGACGAGTACAGCTACGTCGCATAGACAGAAGAGCCAGAGAGCGCCTACACAAAAACACCCGCCTGTGTGACTGACTGGCAGATGCAGGTTTAAAACAAAGTAAACAACAACAAAACAGACTCATTCATCCATTTAGGTTTTGGACTGTCGCTGTCTGCTGTGATCCCACGCGGTGACCAAAGCAGGACTGGTGCCTCCATCTTTGAAAACAAGACAGGTCACCGTGTCACGTCAGACAGCTAGCCGACACCACCATCCATAAGGCCCTCTTCCCAACCCCCACCCACCTTCTGATTTTAAGCTGTTTACAACATCACCAGTGCCACGCACCTGTGCGTCAAACAACTAAAAGAAAATGCCTATAGCTGTTCGAGAGGAAAGAGCTGATAAACATACTAGTCGACCGAAAATAAAGGAAAAAATAAGAAAACGGGGAAAGAATCTAGTTATGACATCAATGACACATTGGTGGCTACACATTAAAAAACATGCTTTCTTTTCTCACGTTTGCAGTTGTTGTGTGTTTATTTTTTTTTTCTTTGTTAAATGTACTGAAGTTAGGAAAAAAATATTGTAATAAAACTGGTATACTGACTATTGTATCTACTTTCAAATGTAAAGAAAAAATGAGGTGACAAACATGATCCTGCTGCTTGTCAAATAAATAAATAAAAAACACTGAAGGGTTTTATGTAAACATTTGTCATGTGCATCCATGTGTGAGTAATTTCACAGTGATTGAGACTGAATGTATACTCTGATACTTTAATGCTGTTACCATATAATGTATATCTAACAGGTAGGACCCTAACTTTCTGATCCCCCCCCTCCCCCCCGTGGTGTGCTGTCAAAACTGTAATGAAGAAGAAACACTGCTGAAAATATAACAAATGCATGAAATAGGAAGCAGCTCAGCTAGCAGGCTTTAACCTATCATTAAGTTTACAAGAAGCTACAGAACAACTGAAAAAAATTTGCTCGTCAAGCTGTCATGGATAAATATATCAAACAATGGTGTAAAATCATTGCGCTCAGGCCTACATGTTGTAATAAGGGATATTTAACATTTGATTAAATAATAGTAGGCTCAAGAGTAAATAAAAATGCAGCAATTAGTAAAATATTTGTATGTTAAGTGACAAGAACGAAAGACAGGCTTCTGAAAAAAAGTGCGTCATGTGCGCATGCGCGATGAGTACAGCGCTAGGTGAGCCAACAGCTGTGCCGACAGCTGTCCATGGTGCTGACGCAGGCAAAACGGAGCGGAGGGAAAACAATGAATCAGGATGGAAGATGAAAACATTGGTCACAAAATAAACATAGTATGGTTTAATTATTCAGGAGACTTCAAAAATTAACGGAAGCGTTGAAAATTTAAATTCGCCCCGTGAAATGACATCCAGATGGTGAGATACATGCAAGCAAATAAAAATGACTGTAGCATACACACTAAGGAATTTCTAATATCTTTAATTATACAGTGAAGGGCAGCTGGACCTCGTGGCGCAACGGTAGCGCGTCTGACTCCAGATCAGAAGGTTGCGTGTTCAAATCACGTCGGGGTCAAATATTTTCATGTGGTGGTACACTGCTGAAAATTGCTGTCAATATATTAATGCAGTATACATGGTGCACGTACTAAGTCTGTCGTCATGGATACGCATTCTTTCAAATGTAACCGAATATGAAAGTAGAAGATTATGGTTGTCTTTTGAAGCTTATAATTTTCTCTCCTCTTTTTTTGTTTACACTGTGTCAGCGCTTTGCCAGTTCAGCTCTAAAATAATCGTTTTTGTCAGACTGTAGCTTGTGTTGTATGTACAGTAATGTGAAGTACATCTTAACTGTCTTTCCACCCACATGTCCACTCCTCACACTGACTGATAGAGCTCAACAGCAAGAGGGACAATCTCATACAAGTGCAATACAATTAAATTAAACTTCAGTTAATGTAATGGCTGTGATAAAAGGTTTTCGTACATTCACCAGATGGCAATGTGTCAGTTCAGTAAAATGACTCCTGGTTAAAAGAGGGCCTTTGCATGATGCGCAGACAGGCAAAGCACCCAACCTGTCTCATCAACTGCTGTTTTCAGACTAATCTGATGATAACTGAAAGTGGCGGGATAATCTAGGGCTTTTTGTTCATTTGTTTTACATCTCAGTTACTGACGTGAGTTTGTAATGCTTTGATTTGAACACACTACCTGCTGATCTGTAGTCAAGCAGGGAGAAATTATGTCTCTTGGCAAACTGACTGATATGACTCTTAATGTTTATGTGAAGAATGATAAAGTAAAAATCTAAAGCTACAAACATAACAGCATTCAGGCAGGGTCGGATTTACCCACTGGAGGGCCCCACAGGGAAAAAATATAGCCGAGGGCCCTTCTTTATTTTTCCCATTTTGCTTGTTAATTATTGCAATGTGATTGTTTTCTGGACCTTTGATTGTTTGAAATAGACTAAAAACTTGTCACATTTGTTGTTATTTCATTTATTTTCATCCTTAGCATCCATCAGATGAGTGTACAGTCACCCAGTGACCAATCAGATCATGTCAGTCTGTGACATAAAACTTGTAGCTCTAATATTGAGACAGAACCATCATGGCTTCACCTTCAGCCACCATGGCCTCTCTTTTTATAAATTTTCCTGTTCCCTATCACTGCAAATTACTGCCAATAATCAGATTTCTATGGTAGATTTATTCTCCACTACATGAACAAGATCATCAACTAAGCTTTAGCAGGTATCAGACAGTTAATTTGGAGACTTACCTTCAATTTCGATCTGTGAATATGCTGCGGAGGTGATACCTGTAATGATTGTAGGCCATGCGGCGTGGTAAAGTCCTATCATGTCTTCTATATAACCTGCTGGAGGCTTGTTTGTCCTCTTGACCTTTTTCAGAGATTGTTGAGATGGACTTTTGAGTGAATATCTTGAGTTTTCTCTGCCTCCTAACTTACTCTCTAAATTACACTCTGTCCAAGCGTTCTTCATCTTAATTTTGCAGGAAGCTTGTGGTTTACAGTTTACCAGCCATATCCAGAGAATTTGCATGACCATGAGTGGTTACCTGAACATTTAATTTAATCAAGGAGACAGTGAAGGACCTGTGTTTATTAATATAAGATCCTTGCCTTCTCTTGTATCCATTTTTTTTCTTAATAAAACCTTGTTGTTGACCATAAGTAGTTTACTCATTTCACATGATTTCTGGGTATTAAAACCTGTCAAAGTATGAAATTGATAGGTGCTGCTAAAATTAGCTGTGGTATAGATAATACTGGTATTTTCAGACAAGGCACCAACCAAGATTTTCCAGCCTCACCCCCTTAATTTTTACTGATCAAACCAATAAACTTCAAAAGCCACTTTCTTTCATTTTTCTAAATATGTAGATTTTTCAGCAGATAGTTGATATCTGTCAAGATTTAATTCACAGATTTCACATCATCTATTGGCCTATACCAGGATTACTAGGCTGAGATATGAATCATATGCACCACAGGAAGTTTTCATTCTAACTAAATCTGTGTTGATTTATTGTTGGACTAGAAGGGATCTGAATTGCAAGACAGAAAGTGTATGCAAAACGGCAGCTGGCAGCATCAGCTAATCCATGAAATCAGAGTGCTAAAGCTGCGTTAACACCATTCTCAGTGTTCACAGCACACACTGGGCCCAATCCCCACAAACATGGCAATTAAAGGCTCTACGCTTAATCCAAACAAAGAAGATTCCTGGAGAGAAGACAAGATGAGGTGTAATACTTTTTAAAGCCTGCAGATGGAGCCTTTTAGCTTTCAGAAATCTAAGTGAGCAGTGCTGTTCATCTAGATTCATCTGTCCGTCATCATTGTTCTGTGTGTATTAAATCACTCAACTGTAGTGTTTAAAGCTGTATCTGTAACTGAGGCAACTGACCAACTGATTACTGTATGTTCATGTACAGACTGAGATAAAGTCATCTGGTGAGGAATTGATCAAGAATTAGACAAAGATGAAATGGTTAAATAACGGTGAGTGCATAGAAAACAAGTCAGCAGTTACAAAACACTGATGCCAGCATGCCCTCATCACAGCTCCCTCCTACAGTCTTGATGTAATAAAGATTGAGAGCACAGATTCATGATATGGCAGGGAATATGGATTTATTACAAAACACTTAAAAAGCATGCAAACATCAGCCTTAATCATATTAGACAGTTGTGAAAAACACATTTACAATGCTGTCATCACATAAAGAGCTTTATTTTCATGTCTCATGAAACATCCCATCAGGGTGCTGAGTGTTTACAGTATGCAGCTGTAGATTTCAAGTGGATACTAGAATATCTCAACTTTCACAAGAAAGGCCTATATCAGATTTGAACACACAGCCTACTGATCCAGAGTCAGACACTCTACCATTGTGCCAAACATCTGCTTCAAACAATCTACATAATATTAAATTTATGTGTTGCACAACACTGCCATGGATTAGTTATGATTTTGTGCACCAGAGGCTCGTCCATAGAGGCAGAGGAGGTTGCTCTTCCTCTATTTTTGAGAGGCAAGAGGGAGATGACTGAAATATAAAAAAGAGTGATTGGTTGAAATAAACCATTACCAAATCTCAGTATCATTTGTAAAATAATTTTCTCTCTTCTTTGGAAAAAATCCATTATTGAAATTCTGATTAAAATACCTCAACAGCGACACCTTCAGGGCCATTGTGCAGGGCAGGCAAAGGAGGACGGGCTTTTGATTCATGCTGAGCTATGATTGGCCAAAATACGTAAATGACGTACCAAGGGAGGGAGTCCTTTATAACCAATCAACAACCAGAATACAATATTGACATTGCGTTGGTCCAATGAAAGTTTCTAAATGTCATCCTCAATTCTCTGCCACTGTGTGCGGGAAAGCATAGACTGTATATAAAGATGGACGTCATGACAGCTCCCCAAAAGTGAAGCCAGAACATCTCGATCGCCCCCTGGTGGCTGGCTGCAGTATAGGTCATAAGTCCCGCCCCCTCCATGTTAGTGAATGGGACATGAGCCAAACTAAAAAATCAAAATATGCGTCAAATAAATTTTTCTCAAAGATGGTTTCTGTCATTTCAGGTAGTTCTTATTATGCTGACGTTTGTTCAAGTGCTCATTTTTCTTGTAAGTTTGTTTTTAATTAGTTATTTGACGATATAGAAAGGGGTTTGACGTCATGATTGACAGCGGTGACAGCCGCTCTCAAACCTCCGTCAGGCTGTGGGACGGCTGAGAGGGCGTATTCCGCGGGCCGTCATCCCGCCGCCCGACTCTACTGCGCAAAGTCTGGCTCCAAATGACGTCACATAAGCAAGATGGCAGCTCCCAGAAAGGAGATACTTTGGCTTCGCTTTTGCATAGTGGTAGGAAGTGGCGACGCGTCGTCCATGTATATATACAGTCAGGCAGGAAAACGATAGATAGTCAGTAGCATATTAGAAAAGAGATTACAGCGTGCAAGTTGCAAACTGAAAAAAATTCCCTTTTTCAGATTTAGGGTTACGTCCCCCCCCTTTTTTTATCGAGCAATGGATAGCTAACGTACTTGTAACGCAACAGCTAAGTTAGCTTGTTGTAGCAGCCGCGGAGGACTGATGAAGACTGTTGTTAAGCTAACGGGAGAATGGATTTGCGGATGAACCAGACTGGTAAACTAACAGAGACAAAGTTCTGTCAACAAACAAACAAGATGACCAACATTCACAAATGCAGTGGGATGTTATGACATGGATACTTCAACTCCATGAAACAAGACAGAAGACATCCGATAACGTGAGTCAGATACACTTTCTCTCTCTGTCTTTGGTCGCTAATTTCTTCTCTGCTGGTTAAATGTCTCTGTGGCTGTTGTGTGAATTTATCTCCTTAACAAGAATGTAGCAAAGATCATATAATGTGCTGTAGGTAGTTTTCCAGGACACTGAAGCTGTTGAAGAGTTACAGTGAGCTGTCTGGACTCACATAGAAAAAGTCTGATTCATTTGGAATTGTTCCAGTTTTGTACTGAGTTGTTGTTCAGTCACCTGTTGATGTTGTGTGATTTGTGAGTGAGTGTGCGGGAGGTCTGGCTGCTTGCTTGTAAGAATGTCTTCATTGTTCGTTTTTAAGATGAACTGTATATTGAGCACTGAGCTTAAAGTGACTAGAATTAAGACTTTAATAACTAGAATAACAACAGTGTTAGCATGTCAGTTTTGTAGACTATATCTTGTATGTCGTGCATATAGAGAAGTGTGAATCTACACTTTTAGATCTGTGAATGTTTTTAGTGTTCAGTCTTTCTGGTATTCAGCACTGATCTGTAACTGTATCAGATTATAAGCTTTGTGGTACTTTATATATGTCCGTATACAAAGAAAATACATAGGAAACACATGTAAATCATGTTATATCTTGTCTGTTCTTGATGAGAACATAAATCTGTCGTCACAATAGAACAACACTATAAATTTGAAACTTTGTTGGCAGAATGACACATTCTAAAGCACTCCAGGGCTAAAATGAACACTTCTTTGTTTAAAAACAATATGTATAAATGTCTTTGAAAGAGCAGCCTCTACACCACTCAGGGGTTTTTGTTTTTGAAAGCAAAATGTTTTATTGGCATATAAAACTGCCCCCCCCCCCCCCTCTGATTTCATCAGGTGAGGGACAATAATATAGTATGATGCGGTTTGTTATAAGATTCAATGTTACATTGTGGTTGAATATTGGTTGCTATAATTCAACAGGTTATGCTATAAATGATGTAGGTGTATGGGGTTTTAAAATCTTGTTCCATGTGCCCCTTTTAAACTTTGAGCACCTGCCCCTCTGAAGATCTCTACACTGCCCTGCATTTGAACATAAGAACATAACATAACTTGAACATAAGGAAGCAGAGATATGTAGCCAACTAGTGTAAAATAACATAAGCATATCACACAATATGTTCTCTTTACCTGCTGTTTTGTCTTGGATCTACACAAGTTCTCACATGACATGCAAGACAAGGAACCAACCAAGGAGACATGACAATAATCCTAATAAACACGAGTCCTCACTTTGTCGCTGTAGAATGATACAGACCGTATGTGAATGCACGTGTACATCAACTCATGAACATATAAGCCATGGGTGTCTCACCAATGGAGCAGGTGACCATTGACTGTTCCTGTACCTGCAGTTGTTCGATCTGTATGAAGTGTTGATCTTTAAGGTTAACTTTGCCGTCATCCCATAGGGTTGTGTTCCAAATTTCTCAAATGTTGGTTTGATGCCCCTTTTTGCCCGTTCTCTATTTTATTCTTCATTTGCAGTTTTATAAGTTTTCACTTTGGAGTTTTGCTTTTATTGCTCTGTGTGCACAGGGCTTGCATGCAAAGGAGAGTGAACTACTCTCATTGGACCGTGCTGTATAAATAAAGGTTTTATGGGTGAATGAAGGATATCCTCCCTTCAACTTACAGCCAAATCCACACTAAGTTTTACCAATAAATGATCACAACATCAATGCAGAAACACACACCACAGATCGGTAGTAAGATTAGAGAAAGGTCACAGTACACTGAGTATGTGAATGAATGATTTCATATAATAGCAGTCTGGTAGTGTGTATGTGAGTGATGAATGCTCCAGTGGTGAGGTAACACTGTGTTGACAGGGGGATGTGTCAGGGGGACCATGTTAGAGCACGTCTGCCATTAAGAAACCGTCAACTGACAGCTACAACACACACACACACACACATACACACACACACATACACACATGCTTTATTTTATTACAGTCTAGGAGAAGTATTAAAATCAAAAGCTTTATGTACACTCACAACCATTTATCTTCTTTCCTCCATCAGTTATTATTATGTTGTCTTTGTTATCGTGTATTTGATATTTGATCATCACCAAACCAGAGTAACTTCATCAGATCACTCGATGAAGCCAATAAACAGGCTCATGAAGCGTGACGTATTTATTTTTAGGTCTAGAATTTCCTTCCATGTGAACAAAATTGGTAGCAGAGAAAATATGGGCTGTACTTTAATTGCTTTTCCCCCAAAACTTTTGTTTACCACACAAACACAGGCTCATCATACAGTGCTGTAAATTGCGGATGGAAAATTTTGCTGTCAGAACAGCAGTTATGTATTTAGATGGATTTTTAAACAGTTTTGTGTTAAGGGCCCGCACTTCACAATGAGAACACAGGCCCTTGTAGGCAACGGACCCCAGTGAAGCTGCGCTGTCTCTCTCCTCCTCCCTGCATTCCTGATGTGCAGTGGACATACTAAAATCCAGCCTTACTTGACTAGAGCAGTTGGGGTTAATAACATTGACATGCTCATGGATGTTGTTTGTATCAAGCTCTCAGGGTTTGGATTCCTGACACCATCCACCTTAAAGAAAAGTTATCAGGCATCAAGGGCACATTGGGGCCCTTTTATTTTAGATGCAGTGAAATTTGAAAAGAATTAGTATAAAGTCATGAAACTGTTCTAGTCTGGACTTTTGGGAAGTGTTTTTCTTCTTTTACCTCTAGGGGGAGTAATAGATGTGTGAAAGAAGGAGTCTGTTTTACAGCTGCAGTTGTCAAAGTGGAAAATTGGACTCCAAAAACTTCAGAATATGTTCTGCTTTTCACTTTGTTACTGAAATATTTTCTTACTTTAGTATAAATCAAGAGATTTGCATGAGCCTAAGGTATGACCATGATGTGACTTGAACACTCAACCTTCTAACGTCAGAGTCAGACACACTATTCTTGCACCATCTGAGCAAATGACCAATAAAGAAAAGGAATAGTGGGACTCATGGTCAAATTAAATCAAAGCAAGCTATAAAACAAAACTAAAAGTATTTGAGCAGAGTTATAACCATTAAGCCCAGCTATATGTTGCATTGAGATAGTTTGATAAAAGGATTGACCATATTGCACTCGTGTTCATGTTCACTCATTTGGACCACATTAGTTCATAAAGAATAAGAGCTGCAGGGAAAGAAGTGAAGCTCTGCAGAAAGGTTGCAGCTTTTATCAGTAAATTGGGTCACATTGTAGATCCAGCCTTAGGCTGATTTCTTATCCTGCACTGCAGTTTAATAATTCAGGCATATATATTACATTAATCAGTGGCATAAGTGCAGGTTGGAGCAGTGCTTTTTATAGATAGATACACAAACCTGACTTTGGTGTGTTCCAAGCAGCTACATCTGAGATCATATGATTACTACAGCTCACTCTGCTGGGTTTTCAGTCTGTCTCATGCATTCAAGTATGACATCAGTTCATATCTCATGTGCTGAATCATCAAGGTAGTCATTACTGTGTCACAGATCCATCATATCCAAGTGTGCAGTGATTCCCAGACTTACCTAACCCCAACTACCAAACGAATAGATCTCCAGTTTATATAAGATAATGTATGACTCCAGGGGAAATCCCATATGAGATGTTTGAACAGAAGATAGATATGCATCAGTAAAGATTTCACATATTTGCACTTGATAGTGTGCAGAGAGAGTAGTGATAATATGTGAACCAATAGTGAGTGAGGTGTGAATTTGAAGTGTTCTTCGGCAAGCCCTGGCAAGGCTGGATTACCAACTGGGCAGGTTGTCTGCATTGCAATTACTTTGTGGCAATCGATTGATTGCAGGTTTGTTTGGTAATATCCACCGCCAAAGCACAATAAATAGTGAAATGGTGAGAGCCATATACAGTGGATACCTGCTGATATTTCATATAATGTGGATGTATTGTTATTGTGGTGATATGGGACACAAATATGTATTTTAAGAGAGTTTATCTAGTCCTAATGACTACCTTTCTTAACTACAACAAAAATAAATGTTTTATATGGTTTTCAGTTACACCTTACTCATATATCTCGGAACTACACTTGCAAACCGAAGCGTTACGCAACTTTTTGAGATAACAAAAACAAAGACATGTAAGGTGAATTTTGACACCACCTGCAGTGTGTTGATTAGTGTTGGAAACATTCTTAGTGCCTGCTCTAACATGTGTGCGCGCTCGCAGTGTCAGTCCAGTGGTGCGCTCTCGCTGGAGAAGCGTTTTGTTGGGAAGTTTCTGTAAGTGAGTCAACACGGCACAGGGAGGACGCCACCCAGCCCCGCCGCTGGATCCAATGCTGGGCTTCTCTCTTCTCCTCCGAGATCGTAGGACACGAAGACAACTTCACTTCGATCTCTTCGCAACAGCTGGGGATTTATTCGTTTTTCACCTTCGCACGCCGGGGATGGTTATTGTCGCTTTGACGCGGCTTTTTCCTCTTTGGAATTAACGCAGCGGAGGAGAAATGAAAGTGACGGTGTGTTTCGGGAGGACCCGGGTGGTCGTTCCGTGTGGAGATGGGAATATAAAAGTCCACAGCCTTATCGATAAAGCGGCTATGAGGTATAAGAAGGCGATCGCAAAGGTGAGTCCCTCTGCTCCGGTGTGCTTTTGTAACGTTTCCCCTCCGTGGGCGCGGAGCTGCACGCTGCACCCAGACTGGAGCCTCAACATGGCGCTTTCACCGGGCTGAGAAAGAGGGAGAGAGTGGGCAGAAGAGAGCCGGTGGCTGCCCCCAAAATTTGGAGCGAGGACCCCCAGGGGCCCCCCGGTGGGAAGAGGGTGGGGGAGTCCACTTAGTTAAACTTTTCATTGTTATTTCAAGAGAAATGCCGAAGAGGGATTGTTTTGGTCGCGATTTACAAAGTTGTGTTTCTGCGTTGAAGTAAATGGGGTGATGTAGATCTGTTTGGTTGTCCGTGAAAAAGTTGGGAAAACCCTGGTGTGTTGACTGTTAATTGTTCCCATTCAGTAGCCTACTAGTTGTAGTGGCAGAAAAGTGCACAAGAGTGCGCAGAGTTCATCCAAACAGAGTGTGTGGAGCAGAGGATGAAATAGGAACAGAGTAACCCGCGCTGTGTTAGTTTGTGTGTGTCATTACTGCAGTTTAAAGTTACAGTAAAAAACGTGTGCAACATGACAAAACAATTACAAAATATGTATTAAAACATAGCAAACTGGCTATGATATAAATATTATAAGTCCCACTAGGACTATTAGTTATACCTGAGGTACATATACCATTCACTATACTGTAAATTCACTGGTTGTCACATTTTTTCTGGATTCATGTCTTTACAATACAACACAGTTAATCTGTTTTTATGGAATAAGTAGTCATATTCCAATGGAATCTCTCCCTTCTATTTTGAGAAACCCTGCCTTGTAGTCATTGCCCTTTCAGTTACATGTTTGTGAAAAAATTTTCATCTATGAAGTGATGGAGCGCATGACTGTGTGAAACTCCTGTGCCAAATTTGAATGAGGCCCGACTAGGACACTGATTGCTTTTCCCTTTGTGGGTTTCAAGTGGCTGCGCTTTAAAGCCCATTTAATGACTAAAGAATGAATTAAAGTTTGGTAGTGACAGCACTTTCTCTTTGACAGTGTGTGGTATTATCATTGGAGTCACATTAATGTTGAAGATTTTCCTCAAGGGCCTTGATGACCCCAAGCTGGTTTTGCCAAGTAATTTCTTTTCTGCATTTAAGCATTCAGAGAGCTTTTCATCTTCTCTGTTTTAGAGAGATGAAATTTCAGTAACCTTTTGAAAGGTTTCAGAAAGATCCAGAATGAGGGCTAGATGCTCAGCAACGTATAGACTGATAAAATACTCTGGAAAGGATGAACATTCACTATATTAGTTCAGTATGGATGAATAGTGGATGTTGCCACTGAAGGCAAACAGTGACGAAGTAGGTCAACGTTAACACTCATTCTTAAACAGCACTTCCTCCTTAGGCACACACAAGCAATGACACACACATTCACTCCTCTGTTTACCAGTGCTTGATGGTTTTCCACGGTTCAGCAGAATGGAGGCGACTGGCCCATTGATCCATGCAGTGGTACTGTAAATGTAGAAGTGTAGGCTTTCCCTCTGGAGAACACTTTGGCTCTGGGTCAACACTAACTACCGTATTACAGGCCACCCAAGACCTTTGGACTACAGGAAGATGTAATCAGATATACAGTAGGTCACTTGAGTTTTATGATATTCCTGCAGCTGACAGCAGCATAGTAGTGCTTTAACCCTTAACTCCTGTGTGCAAAGGTTGCTATTTGTTGACCTTTACTAAAAAGTGAGGGAGGAGTATGAGATGTAACAAAGAACCTGGATGTTGAATTTATGTAGTATGTGGCTTAACCATAGGCCACCAGGACACTGCAACAAATATGAAAAGACCTGACACAAAACCAAAGATGTGCAGACTCTGTATCATGCAATATGTATTTAAATGCTCAAATCAGAATTTGTCACTGCTGCTATAAAAAAATACCTAAATCATACATAATTCATCTCACAAAGTCAGCTTGGGTGATGCAGATTTAGCAGGAAGAGCAAAGAAAAAAAGAAAAGGGAAATAGGCATCTGCCACAATTCAGATACTTCAGAGTGCAAAGACATGTTCTGCAAGTGAAAAATGTTGAAAAAACGATACAGGGAAGTGTAGGTACATCACTCACAGTTCATAAATGTATGGAATATTGGCGGCATGCCAGACAACAAGGTAAAACACGACTAAGAGTCTATAGCCATGCTAGGCTGTGCTTTAGTAAAGTTGTGCTATGAGCTACATGTCAGTATGCTAATGTGCTCATAATCATAATGCTGGTATTTGATCATCAACCTCAAGTATTGGACAAATTAAAAAAAAAATGGACCTGATAATGGCAGTAGATGAAAAGTCAGGGGGTCACTGAATCAATGAGATTTGGCGAGTCAATCAATCCAGTAGTTGTTACAATATTATTGTTACAATAGCCAAGAATCAGACACAATTAAGATCCAAAGGCCTTGCAGTGTGAACGCAGGCCTGTCGTGCTCTCTCTATTGGAAACACTTCCTGCTTGAGCTGAAACTCATCTCTTCAACAGCTACTTCACGTCCGCCTCTTCTCTACCATCCTCTTCTATACTTACAGCTGATCCTCCCTCCGCCTACCTTCTGTCTGGAATGTTTTATCTTCCTCGTTAATACACATGAACTGTCTTGCATTCCATAGATATTTGTTGCACGCATTGTTACGGCAATGCTGTGATGCTTGGCGCTCACTTGCTTGTAATGTCAGTGATCTGTGAAATTAGACATATTCTCCTGTCTGTTGAATTAGCTGTAACAGTGGTGGAGCCCAATCAGACACAGTCACAAGCTGGTGCTGGTGTACCTGATCTTCTCTGGGGACTCTTGAGGGCTTCGTCACAGTCTCTGCGGGACCAGGAAGTATGCATCAATCACCCACTCAAGCACCATTAACCTCAGAGTCAATCTAGTCAACAGTATGCACAGTCATGAAGGATTAATGCTAAATGGCTTTTTGCGCTTCTCATCCTGCCTTCCTGTTGACAGGGCTGTTGTTTTTTGCACTTGGCCGGTCACGTAATGACTGAGTACTAACCACATTTTTAGTCATATAAGAAAGAGGAATATTTTGTGGGCTTTCCTGTTGGCATACAAAACACCACGTGGACGTGACTGGGAGGTTCAGGTTCTTTGCTCATCTTCTTATAGTCTGGTTTCACTCACATCTGGTGCACTGTCAGAGACATAAAACAACAGAATACTCAAGCACTCAGTCACTAAATCCATAATTTGTGGCTCCAACCCTTTGATGAGATGCATCCCAAGAGCCCATTTGTCCCCTACTTTCCCACAGAAAGCTAAATGTAGGCTGCTGTTTTTCCTCCCAGAATTCCACAAATTCAGACTTACAGACAAGTCACAACATACCAAAGGTTGTTGTAATACACAGATTCAGAGTATTCTCATGGAACAATACACTTAAGCAATGCAAAGCCCTACATTTCCATACTACCCTTTGTTTGTTTATACAGTATCAGTAGCATATAATGAGCATATGTCTTCTGGTTCCTGCATGTCTTAAGACCATGAAGTCAATGATTTATCTATTTTTATAGCCCATACAGATTGTATGAGCTATGGTCATCAATCACAAAATGTTAAATGGCTGGTTGACTTAACAGTGACATGTCCACAAGAGAAATGATGAAAATTGCTGTTATACTAAAATCATTCTTGGAGCCAAATGATTTAAACAGTGGTTAGTGGGAATAGGCATAGGACTGATTTGAGGCTGTACGCTATTGTCTGTCATTACCACTTAAAATAGCAGCCCTACCCACTGATTGGGAACACTCCTCAGAAATATTTAGTCTCTAGCAGTGTTGCTGTCGCTGTGTTGCTCCTCTGCACTGCTCCAAACTGCAGGTTTTCTGCAAATAACACCATAGAAGCTGAAATCCCCTACTTTCACTGTGACTGATAATATACCCTGACATTTAGGGGAATAGGGCTCTGCTTATGCACTTTTTTGCTGAGTTAGATGAGTTAGATCTGTCTGTTAAATACGGTAAAGCAGGTAACTGATTAGCTTACCTTAGCATTAAGACTGGTAGCAGGGGGAAACAGTTAGCAGAAATTGTCACTTTTACGCAAAAAACAAGCTACAATGTGTTCATTATTGAGCTGTAGAGGAGCTGTTAGGTGAATTTTTGGACAAAGTTAAGCAAGCTGCTTCCGCTTGCTTCCAGTCTTAATGCTAAACTTTATGCTAGCTCATTTGCATTACCCAAAATGTCAAACTACCAAACTGCAAATTGAAGAGCAAATTCAATGTGTCAGTTTAATGTGTTTCTTTGAACGTATACCATGTCTCTTTGACTTCTTGTAACAGATTACTATGCTATACCAAGTCCCTCTTATGTGCTTTCTTTGTCTTTCTTGTTTTTCTCACCCTGTGCTTCCCCCAGAGGAGGCCACCCGTGTTCTTATTAATGGTTGGACATAAATCCTGTCAAATACCATTGAATCATGGTTTTATATACACTGTTTTTCTTGATGGTTTTTTTCTGTTAATTAGCGTCAAAGAAGTGTAGCTTCATCCACTGTGAAAAGTTGTAAACCATGTTAATGAGACCGTGGATATTGTTTTATATGGTACTGGATAAAGTAACATGTTTATTGCACTTAAAAGAACCAGATGGCAGAATCACACACAGGGACAGAAAACAGATTCATTGGGCCAGAGGAATGGACAACTAATAACTAACAATAATCTGCCATACAGTTCATTAGACCCACACACGTGTACAAACGCTACACCTTGCCAGCTGCGTACCGCTGACCCCTGTCTTAGGGCTCCCAGTCTCTCTGGCTCCTTGTCAGATCAAAACAAATTGGCTGTTGAGTAACTTTAAGTTATACCTCATGACAGACAAACACACAGGGGGAAAGCTGCTCCCCTCAGCACTGTCGGTGAACTCAGGATAGATGCTTTCCTGCCACAGGGCAAAGGCTGAAACCTGAGTATCTGTGTGAGATAAAATGTTTAGATGTTGATTTGTGGGGAAAGTGAATGACAAAAAGGCCTCCAAATCATATGTTAGATACATTTGCATCTGTTGTAGAAACCAGCCTCTAGGCATTTTCAGAGCAGGAACAGCCATTGTTGTTACTTCGAACGTTTTAAACTCCATATCTTGATGGGTGGCCTAAACCTGGACACCAGAGTGGCACATAGAGAGGGTGTTGTGAAGTGTTGTGTTGGCATGTACTGACATTTCTTAAGTGATCTTAAGCAAAGATACTGTATCTCTGCCGGAAAATCCGGTATCAAATTACAGTAAAATGGTAAAAACGTGAACAACAGTTGAACTTGCTTCCAAATGCACTGCTTAAAACACGACTTGTCTGTTCTCTATTCTACTCAAAGTACAACTAGAGGTATTAATGGTCATCTACTCTCAGGTAAGGACCTAACACGAGTCTCATGCCAGTACAGCTGCACAGAAACACCGCTAAGAGAAAGTGGGAAGTGCCGTAGGAAAGGTTGTCAGAGATCATTAGCTCACTACACTCAGCGGCTCAGTGGTTATGTAATGGAGAGGGCTGCTGTATGTGAATAGGAATATTACAGCAGTGGAAGATAATTGAGGAGATTATCATGTCAGTGGACTGTACAAGGCTGAGCTCTATAGGTCCTGTAGGATGATGGGGTGCTGTGTGATTGATGGTAACTGAGTAGGAGTGGGTCTATGGTTCAACTGTGGTCAAGTAGCAGTGATTTTCAAGTTCATTTCTACCACAGCAGGGAGTAAAACAGGGGAGGAATAAGAGAAGTGTGGACTCAATAACCTTTCATCTTCTTGTTGTGTTGTCCTCTTACTTTTCTTCAGTTTATTCTTCATTTGTTTTTCATCTCCTCTTGTATCTTGATCTTTCGCCTTTTTTTTCCCTTTCTCTCCAGCTGGTCGACAAAGTGTTGTCTTCCAGCCGACTGAGCATTGTCCTTGCTTTCGTGCTAACTCCTTCCAGGGGAATTGTTGCCTACCAGCCTTTGAGTAAAACATCACACAACACCCGCTGCTCCAAAAGTCACGAGTTGCAGTTTGCCCAAGCATCCAGAAAAGATGTTCAGTACACCGGCCTGCACTGCACTCCTTCACCATCTGTTCACTGAGGTTTAAGACTTTGACTTACTTAATCTTCTCTGCAGTTCTTTCCTTAAAAATATGGCACAGTATATTGTGAAAGAACGCCAGGTGCTTTACGCAATGTCAAAAATCTGCAGCAATAATAGAGCACACAGCATTGCAGGACAAAAAGACTGTAATTTCACATTGAGGTAACATTATGTTTAGTTGTATAGTGCAGATGCAGAAGCAGTAGTTAAATACTAGCCTCAAAAATTTGGAAGAGACCTCAAAGAAATGACTGCAGGGTAAGTTTAGTTCGGTCAGTGTAGAAACATACAGTGCTGTCCATCAGTTGCCAGACTGTGACACATTATTTGTAGCTTTGGCTCTGTACTCCGGCACGTCAGACACAGTGACTATGAGGTTTAAGTTCTGATTTTCAGCTTTTAGGGTGTTTCAATGTGTTATTGGGTGAACAGTGCAATACTTTTTATACATAGATCCCCAATATTAGGAGCATGATAACCCTAAACATACTGATAATCATGGCAAGATGTTTTATGACTCAACATTGGAATGTTTTGAGTAGTAAAGTCAGTCACCTGATGTGGCAAAACCCCAAAACAAGTAAGAAGTGATGTTGGCTGCAGTACAGGCCTGACAGAACATCACCAGGTTAGATATCAAGTGCCTGCTGGTATCTGTGGGTTATAGAGTTCATAGAGTCAGTCATTTGCCCCAAATCTGTCTAATACAAATCCAGAGGGCTACAGTTAGGGTTTGAAGGTAGAATACAAAACGTTCTACATTTCCCAAACTGTTCACCCAATACAGGTACAAATGCCCTTAAATTAAAGCTGAAAGTTACAACTTTAACCTCACAGTTGTTGCTTCATTTGAAATCCAGTGTAGTGCAGTACAAAACCAAAACAACAAAAAACGGTCAATGTCTAAATACATATTAAAGCTGGAGTGTGGGACTTTCGAGAGTAATAAAATAATGTTGACACATGCTTATGTCATAGGCTCCGCCAAAGCCTACTCCATCGCTACCATAACAGTGGATAAATTGTTTTGAGTGTCACACAACCCCAATCCCACCAATGAAATTACTCATTTCATCAGAATTTGATCTATTCGGTCTGATAACATTTGGAAAGATCTAGAAGAGCTGCATGATTATTTTATCCCCATTCAAGTTAGCAGAGAGCTAAGTGGAAGTTAGCTGGCTCGGCCAGTGGACGTGTCTAGTGGGCAGAGATCTCTATGGGCAGAGCATGTACAGTATGCATTCATCCAACCAGAGTGGGAATGTCAAACCTGACATGAGATTAAAACTCTGGTATACTGTGAAATACAGAGAGATTTACCTGGTGGCGATAGGCTTAATCAGCATTGTGTGAACTCATTTGGCAAGGGCTTGAATGTAACAAATGTTCATTTATATGTAAAAGTTCCGCACTGCAGGTTTAAGGACTGCACTGTAGATGCTATAGACTGTGGTCTACATTAGTGTGGCTGGGCATTTGAGTCAATGTCAAAGAGAATTTGAGACTACTTCCGAACAACCTGTCTGGCTGACTGATTTAATGACTGTCTGGCGAGTTCTCTCGCTCATGTGAATGGCACCAAGGACAACGACCTCCACATTGAGTCCCTTATCTTTCCCAAACAGCGTCTCTCTTTAGGGTCAGGCTAAGATGACTTTAGGGCTTCCCCACTGGCTATCATGCCACTCAGGTGTACACACAGGTGCTGATATATGGTATGCACGTGGTAGGGAGGGCACATGCATGCAAAGACTTGTGACTCTGCAGAGGGCAAAACACCAGTCATTTTGTATTCAAAGCATAGAGCTTGAGTGCTGCACACAAAAGTGGGAGAATTTCTGGCAGTAGTTGCTAAACACAGCAATGTGAGCAGGCTGCATGCCATCACGGCAACTGCCAAAGTCTGAATATGCCATTGCCATGCCAAACCATTGCATGACTGGTGTTTTCCGGCTACATATACCCTATGTCTAGGCATTCAGGGTCAGGGTCAGTTTCTGTTGTCACTGCTGATGTGGTTTTAATAGCTGGTACAGATCTTTTGGTTTTCTTTTTACTTTCATTATCCACTGGCCTTGAAGCTAAATAACAGAAATCCCTTTTGTTGTAAAATCATTCACAGATTTCTCAGGCATTGATACTGTGTGGCAAAAAGCAAATGTTGAATTTGTAGGTGTTTAACATTTTGGCGTATGTTTTTTTCTTTCAGAGATAACACGGCTCCGTTCAGACGTAGCTCAGTGTGACCAAACTGACATATCAAACATGAGTTCTTGATAGCTGCCAGCTTGTGTTTTCCTATCCCAGCCACAGCCTTGTGATGGTGGGGACTCCGTTTTGTTATCTTTACCCACTGGTTCAGATAATCCAGCTAATCATTAGCCTGAACCGTTAGAAGCAGGACAATAGAGTGCACTACACATGAACTCGCATAACTTAGATGTATGTTTGTGTTGAAAGGCTACTCTTCATAGCTTCAGGAATGCTAGAGATAGCGTTGCCGTCCCTGTTTATTCAAGATGGTGAATATCTGTTGTTGTGCCAATAAAATGTAGCAGCAGATATCACCAAGAACTATTTGTTTAGCCATCATAAATTGTTTGTATTTGTCTTTTTGAAGGGCCCTCTTAGTATTATTTGGCATATTAACACCAGTTTAACCATCCTGACAAACTCCAGTTGGAGATTTGTTTGAGAATAATGGTTGGAACAGACTGTATGGTAGCATGAGCATTTTACAGATTAATTGTTAACCATTTGATTAACTGACACACTGGTGTGAGCCATAGGAAACATTTGACAGTGACAATTCAACATCTTCACCATCCTGAACCAGTCCTTAGACACATGTGGTCGATGTTTATGATTAGAAGAGGCAGCCTGGGATGAATTTGTTATTTTTTCAGTTGTGTTTTGAGGTCCTGTTGTGAGTAATGAGTAGAGTTCAGGAGGATCTTAATTACATTAGAAGCTTTGTTTTCTTTATCTGGCAACTTGGATGACAGGTACATTGCTAACATTAATTTTTTTGTATGCAGATGTGCTTCTTAAAACTTTGACCCCGACGTGATTTGAACACGCAACCTTCTGATCTGGAGTCAGACGCGCTACCGTTGCGCCACGAGGTCTTGACAGACCTGGTAGTCTACTTCCATATCCAACCTGTAGCCAAGTCTCTCCCATAACATTGGGAGTTTACAATAAAAAGTTGAGATCTGTTCTGATAATTGTCCTGTTCATAATGGATAGGTAGTTATAGCCAGGTCGCTGCGCTTAATGATGCCCTTACAAAAGGTAGGTCCTTGAACAACACAGCTAGGTGCAATTTCTTGTCCACAATTTCCCGGTGTACATCTTAAACTTTTGACCCCGACGTGATTTGAACACGCAACCTTCTGATCTGGAGTCAGACGCGCTACCGTTGCGCCACGAAGTCTTGACAGGAGCTGTAGTCTACTTCCATATCCAAACTGCACTCAAGTCTCTCCCATAACATTAGGAGTTTACAATAAAAATTGGGATCAGCAGCCTGTACTACAAAGCAGGATTTGGGGTTAGCAAGGTAACTTCAGGTTTAACTCTGGGTTTTCAGTCCTATGACAGTGGCTCATTTCTTACCAGGGTACATCACCATGGTAACCATCACCATATATAATAATTCCTACATGTATTTGAAGCCTTAGCCAACTTTTAATATTTGGAAATTATTTCTAGTGTTTCTATATCTTTTTATTCTGTTCTATAATTACAGGCTTATTGAATATGACTTTTTGCTATCCCTAGAACAGAAGTTTTCTGCAGGCACTTGGTATAATCGTTTTATCTCATATCAGTTGAAGTACTTCATTCATGGTTTGATGATGTCGCTCATAATTAACAACCCTGCCTCTTTCACATGAACACGCTTGTAGCTGGATAGGAAAATGTGGAGTTGACTGATCTAGTTTATAGCCATGTTCATAGTACTGGTTATCTGGACGACCAATATTAGACCCTGGGTATGTTGAACTTGCTTTGTTGTACAGGCCTGTGTTCTGATAATTGTCCTATTCATGATGGATATAGCCAGGTAACTGCACTTAACAATGTCTTTACAGCAACACAGCTAGGTGCAATTTCTTATCCACAATTTCCAGGTGTGCATCTTAAACTTTTGACCCCGACGTGATTTGAACACGCAACCTTCTGATCTGGAGTCAGACGCGCTACCGTTGCGCCACGAGGTCTTGACAGGAGCTGTAGTCTACTTCCATATCCAAACTGCACTCAAGTCTCTCCCATAATAATAGGAGTTTACAATAAAAATTGGGATCAGCAGCCTGTACTACAAAGCAGGATTTGGGGTTAGCAAGATAACTTCAGGTTTAACTCTGGGTTTTCAGTCCTATGACAGTGGCTCATTTCTTACCAGGGTACATCACCATGGTAACCATCACCATATATAATAATTCCTACATGTATTTGAAGCCCTAGCCAACTTTTAATATTTGGAAATTATTTCTAGTGTTTCTATATCTTTTTATTCTGTTGTATGATTACAGGCTTATTGAATATGACTTTTTGCTGTCCCTAGAACAGAGGTTTTCTGCAGGTACTTGGTATAATCGTTTTACCTCATATCAGTTGAAGTACTTCATTAATGGTTTGATGATGTCGCTCATAATTAACAACCCTGCCTCTTTCACGTGAACAAGCTTGTAGCTGGATAGGAAAATGTGGAGTTGACTGATCTAGTTGATAGCCATGTTCATAGTACTGGTTATCTGGACGACCAATGTTAGACCCTGGGTATGTTGAACTTGCTTTGTCATACAGGCTTGTGTTCTGATAATTGTCCTATTTATGATGGATATAGCCAGGTAACTGCACTTAATGATGTCTTTACAGCAACACAGCTAGGTACAATTTCTTATCCACAATTTCCAGGTGTGCATCTTAAACTTTTGACCCCGACGTGATTTGAACACGCAACCTTCTGATCTGGAGTCAGACGCGCTACCGTTGCGCCACGAGGTCTTGACAGTACCTGTAGTCTACTTCCATATCCAAACTGCACTCAAGTCTCACTCATAATAATAGGAGTTTACAATAAAAATTGGGATCAGTAGCCTGTACTACAAAGCAGGATTTGGGGTTAGCAAGATAACTTTAGGTTTAACTCTGTGTTTTCAGTCCTATGACAGTAGCCCATTTCTATATCTGGATATAGCCAGGTCACTGCCTTTACAGCAACACAGCTAGGTACAATTTCTTATCCACAATTTCCAGGTGTGCATCTTAAACTTTTGACCCCGACGTGATTTGAACACGCAACCTTCTGATCTGGAGTCAGACGCGCTACCGTTGCGCCACGAGGTCTTGACAGGAGCTGTAGTCTACTTCCATATCCAAACTGCACTCAAGTCTCTCCCATAATAATAGGAGTTTACAATAAAAATTGGGATCAGCAGCCTGTACTACAAAGCAGGATTTGGGGTTAGCAAGATAACTTCAGGTTTAACTCTGGGTTTTCAGTCCTATGACAGTGGCTCATTTCTTACCAGGGTACATCACCATGGTAACCATCACCATATATAATAATTCCTACATGTATTTGAAGCCCTAGCCAACTTTTAATATTTGGAAATTATTTCTAGTGTTTCTATATCTTTTTATTCTGTTGTATGATTACAGGCTTATTGAATATGACTTTTTGCTGTCCCTAGAACAGAGGTTTTCTGCAGGTACTTGGTATAATCGTTTCATCTCATATCATATGAAGTACTTCATTAATGGTTTG
The DNA here is from genome assembly GCF_963924715.1 of Thunnus thynnus. NCBI lineage: Eukaryota > Metazoa > Chordata > Actinopteri > Scombriformes > Scombridae > Thunnus > Thunnus thynnus. Next base: position 20,927,156 of record NC_089537.1, read on the forward strand.
ATGATGTCGCTCGTGATTAACAACCTTGCATCTTTCACATGAACACGCTTGTAGCTGGAGAGGGAAACGTAGAGTTCTAGTTGATAGCCAGCTTCGTAGTACTGGTTATGTGGACGACCAATGTGAGGCTCAGTAAAGACACCCTGGGTATGTTGAACTTGCTTTGTAGTACAGGCCTCTGTTCTGATAATTGTCCTATTCATGATGGATGGGGAGTTATAGCCAGGTAACTGCACTTAATGATGCTTTTACAGCAACGTACAATATCTTATCCACAATTTCCAGGTGTGCATCTTAAACTTTTGACCCCGACGTGATTTGAACACGCAACCTTCTGATCTGGAGTCAGACGCGCTACCGTTGCGCCACGAGGTCATTGGCACAACTGTAATTTTGTGTTTGCCTTCTCTTTTCGTTATTACTCCTGCCTACCCCTCTAACTCCAGCCCTATTCACCTCTAACTCTTCCGTTTGTTGTCACAGGTTAGTCACCAGCAGACTAGCTTTGGGAAAGGTTACCATTAAGCTCCTTTCATGTAATTCTTCTGAACTGAATGGTAGATGGCAGGCAGTGTTTGGGAGTCAGGGAAATGAGCCTCAACACAGCCAACTGAAACACAGTAGGACATGGCAGAATAAGTAGTAATCTTTTGTTATACAAAACCATCCTGCAGCTTATTGTTCTACAGAAGCTATGATCTAAAATCTAAACCCCTCATTAGATGTGTTATTGCGTCTATTCCCTTGTTTTATATTATTTTCCTCCATCTTCTTTTCTGCAGCATTTTTGGAGATTATTTAGCCTTTTCCATCTTTTGTGAGGCAAGTTGGTGTAGGGCAGTTGCTTGTTGGTGGAAAATTCAGAACATGTAAATCTACAAATTCATCCTGTACCGTCAAACCACTCTCTCTCTTTTTTGTTGTGGGGTAGTGGCCAGAAATATGCCTTCATGAAAGAAAGGATTAGCACAATGTTCAGCCATTGGATGGGTTGAAAGATGGCATTCATAACCCATATTTGCATTCTTTTAAATGGAATATTTGAGCAGGGTGACAAGGTGTTGAATTAAACGTATTTCTGGAAGAAAGGGCCAACAATATATTTCACTAATGCCACTAAGATGGAAAAGCACTTTCAAACCTCCCCAGCATGTTCTTAAAGGCTGTTTTGACAGCCTCCACTGTCTACACTCAGCACATCTTAACATGGAGGCCCCTTTTTTCTGCTCTTAAAATACACTCAGGCATTACTTTTCCATTCAGTAATGGTATGGGCTGCTGTAGCTCCACTTCTTAATTCAGGAGAAGCTCCCAGATCTGGCTTTTTGGAGGGGAGAAGCTCCCCCCCAGGCTTTTATAGATTCCAGTTATAACATCATTTCTCAGAGGCAGAGCTGCTCTGGAGGCAGAAATAATCGCTTTGGTTTACTTAAACTTCAATGGATACAGTCAAGGAATCTTGGCTTTGTAGGCTGGTGAATAAGAATGGTTTGAAAAATATGAATAATAATGTTGTTGTGACCATTCATCAACTTGAAAGGTCAGTCAGGGTATCTAATAACTTTTCACTATCTGCATTAGTTCAGTTAGCAGAAAGAACGAACATTAAACTTTATGATCTAAGCTTCCTGCTCGCTTAACTTCTTACTGACAGCTTTCATGCTACTAAGCCAGAAAAAAGAAAAACTGTCATCTTTTTGGCTCTGCATATCAGCATCCAACTCAAGATGATTTCTGCCCTCAGAGCAGCTCGCCTGTTTGTAAAACTAAAACTCCAGTCTACTGTTGTTTCAGAGCCACAAGACAATGGTTGGTAGTTCATATAATATGCTTCACCGACTGGCTGGCACACTGGCTGATGGAACGGACTGAAGTTAAAGCTGACCACAGAGTCGAGGAAGTTGAGTGGTCTCCACTAACAACCCTACAGCTATGGTGTGGAAAGCTATATAGTGTATACATTTGCTTCACAGCATTTTTATTGTTCAATGTGATGACATAGTCATGGCTAAAAATGGTGTGTTTGTTGGAAAGAGGTAATTATGGGAATTTTGGGGGGTAAATATGTGGATTTGGTCAGCACAGTGATTTGGATAAGACCAATTCAAAGCGTATTTCCTTTTGTTTTGTGTACAGCAGCATGCTGAAGTGCTTCCAGTTGTTCCTTTTGTTTTTCTCATCCCACGTCTCCGTGAGATGACAATTCCTGCCTCCAGCTGGATCTGACTGTGAGCAAGTCGTAGCAAAGGCCAGCTATGTGGTTTGCGGTGTTTCAACATGCAGGCCAAGCCAGGCCCTCTTGGGTGTGATCCACTGTTTTGTCAACAGCTTATTTCTGCGGCCACGACTGCATTTACAGAGAGCTCACAAGCACGGGGTGTTTGTCAAAGAATTAAGAAAAAGCACCATCAACGCTTGTCTTTCAGGTTTCAGAGGGGGCATATCCTATATTCCTTATGTAAGGTTATTTTCACATTATATATGGGTGAGGAGACAGGCCTATCCCTGTTACAGTGCTAAAAATATGATTTAAAGCTCCAGGTCAGAAACACTATAATGGCAACTGTAATTTCTATAATGCTGCTTCAGACTATATTATGAAACCTTACATGCTCATTAATGCAGCAGCTTTATCTGTCCACATAACTATGGTGCATTAAAAAAAGGTACACCATATGTGAAAAGCAAAGTGAATGGGAACAACCCTAAATTAAGAGTGACTTTTTAAAAAATTAAAAAATCAAAAAAAGTTAAAAAAAAAATATTTACTTTTAAAGCTGTAATATAACTTGTGGCACTTAATGGCACAGGTGGAACTAATAACCTTAACGATGTGTCTGTTCCATTTAGGAGCATCATATATAAGCCATGATAGTCAGCCAGCACGCACAATACCACAGAACACCTAAATGGAATGCAGCCGTTAGCTAATAATGTAATTAATTACACCCGTGCTTTTCCTCCTATGACACGTCAGAATGTGTGCTGTAAAAAAGGCCTATGATTATTTTTCTATGTATACAAGGGTGTACAACAACTCCTAAATGAGCCGACAGACAGCCTTAACACGGTGATTTCTTTATAAAGTTGCTATGGCTAAATTGTTAGCAAACAACTGCCTATTTACACAACCGGCAGACATGGAGCACTAGTTTTCGTCATGTTTCTGGACACCTCAAACAGGTTAGTCCAATATTTATTCTCCTTTAGGTCTGTTTGTTCTCTACCAACTACTAAACTACTAAAATATCTGGCTCTTAGCATGCTAGGTGTTTACTTTCTTCACTAGCTAGCAAGCTAACTGTTAACTTTGTTGGTGTCAACATCTGCCTGTTGCTGCTGCGAAACAATGAGCTAAAGATGCTGAAATCCTGCTTTGAGCTAACAGTTATGCAATTAGGTGATAATTCTTTGTGTTTATCACTGTGAATGACTCTTTTTTTGACATTACACATAATCATTTGATTCCGTGTTAACAGAAAAATATGTATTAGCCAAGCTTTAGCTAACTGAACCTCTGTTGAACATGGTCGAGACTGTTACTGTCACTCTGTTGTAGCAGGTCCCAGGTGTTACTTGGATAAATATGTATCTCATCTCAACTTTCTTTAATGTTTCTTTTTGCCTTAATTACTGGTATTAGCTTTCCCTACATAACACCCTTTTTGTCCTCTGGAGAAATGCAGGTAGAATTTAATGTCTCCCAGTGGTTATTAGTTGCCTTCTACTTTTGCAAGTAGTACTGACATCTAAATTTGGATAAAATACTATTATGAGTCCACAGCATGTGTAATTTGGCCAGTTAAATGAGCTTTGGCAGATTTTAGTAGCCTAAGTTATTTCAACATAATAATGCCACATTTTATTATTTCCTCATGGAAAACTCTTTCTGCTTTCTCCTTGTGTGCAGTTTCTCCCATACAGCAGTGTCTCTGTTTGGGATTGAGAGCCTTGCACACGAGCACTTAAGCAGGGCAGATGTTTGGAAAAACAGCTTGAGCAATTACCCTCCAGTAGAAGTCTTTGTACAGACTGGGTGGGAAAAGCAATTACAGTGTTGATTAGAATGATAATTTCATAGCTAATTGATTTATATGCTTTATTTTGTGTATTTATTAAGGCTTGCAGTAATTTGATTAAGCCACATAAGATTTAGAAAAAGATTCATATACAACATCAAAGCTGTCCTGTGGCTTTGTCTGTCATTGGTTTTTGATCCCACTAATGCACTCTGGGTCTTTGAACCCTCGAGCACCATGCACACACAGACTCTATCTTTCAATGAGTAAAGTAAATAAACATGGTTCTATATAGTCAGTGGCTGCACGAAGCTTTATTCAACCTACATCTTGATCTCATATTAGTAGATGAACTATAATTATGCTGAACCTAATCAGTAATTGTGTATTTGAGCATCTATGTGACATAATTGTACTTCAGTATCAATACTCAGTAATGATCTGACCATAGAAATGCCTTTTTTATAAGGCCATCCATATTTTTTGACTTAAAATAGTAAGTAAAAGATGAACAATATCTAATTTCAAGATGTTCTTCAACCCCATTTTTAACTTTAAACTGGGTTTGGCTTTAGGACATTTCAGTATTCATTATTCATTCAGTATTCAGTGTTCATTATCAGCATGAGCTTAATTTTTCATGCTGTTGATACAGCAGTTCCCTGGATGCAGTTTACCCTGATTAACTCAAAAGAGCCTTGTGCCAAAAAGAGGTGACTAGTATTCAAACTGCGCATCTATTGATCAGCTATAATTGTTCTCATAAACCGTTCCCTACTGGTCTGGAATCCATTATGTTGTCAAATTAAATCATTGCTATTCTCTCGAGCTGAGGGCACTTTGGCATTTCCTTTACCAAATAACTGAATAATCTGTCCTCTCTGTGATATATGATCCTTCTTTACTTGCCTCTGCTTTGCCAACACATCTGCAAACAAACCTGTTTTTCTGAAAAACACCCGTCCATCAGTGTCAGAGAAGGGATATCACATTGACACAGACATTATTCACCTGTGATTGTAGTATTGAAAATGTACGTACTTTTGCTCTATTCCTTAGGGAACGTGGGTGAAAAATATCCACTTTTTATGCATAGTGGTGACTGGCATTTATATGAATGTATTTGTGTGGATTTTTCCAAGCATCTGCCCACCAAGATATCCTCTCAAAACACCCAGACGGAGCTGTGAAATGGATATGGCATGCTCAGGACTACAGGAGAAAAATAAATCCGTGATGTAGAAGGGCTTAGACGCCGGCGGGACTGTAGGATATTGCTGTCATTTGGACTGATCTATTTTGAATTGAGCAGTGGTATATGAACAGAGTGATAGGAAAAGTTTTCTATTCTAAAGTGGATTCCTATCTTTGAGAAGTTAATGAACGCAGGAGAAACGTTTTTGGCAGGTTTTGTGCTCTGGAGCTTAAAGTCTTTAAAATCAAAGTTAGGACTTCCCTTGCTGGGAATCGCTCTTCTCTTTTCTCAGGGCACTGATTCAAGAGTTTCTGTTGTGGAAATATACTAAAGTAGTCAGGAGTTCAATGCGGCTTAACTCTGATGAATGATAATTTAGATTGGTATTATTATCACTATGAGCTGAGTTCCAAAAGCTGCCTGTTTTTTATGTGTTCCCACTCAGGAGTCCTATAAAGTATGAATGAGACTTGACATGAGCAGCTGAAATTCCCTGATACAAAGATTAATGGCGGAAATCTGCAAACTCTCTTGACGTGCTTATAACCTCCAGCTGTAGTGTGCTGATGTCACTCACCGTATTTGCTATTACATTAAAGCAGAGCATTGCATTTTGACCTTGGCTGTAGTTCCATTGTGTGCGGCCTTTGGAGTAAGTGAACTAGTTCTTTATTGCTCTTCAACAAGAACAATTATGCGATCGCAGCCCAAGGCTACCAAGTTCTTCACGAGAAAAAATGATTCAGAGATGACTCAGTCTTTTTTATCATGTTGACCGAGATGCCTTTGATTTGAATCGACATGCACCCAGAGGAGCAATAGCAAGATGAATGGTTTGTTGTTTGTCCCATGGACACCTACAGAGAGCCACATCAAACACAATGAAATGACATTGTGTCACTGCTTTGCTGCTGGAATTCCACCACTAGAAAGATAAATATCCCAATGCAATCTGCTTTGACAGATTAACAATGATAGTGATTTCATGTGTTTTGATTGATTATGTTGTGGCCTGTTGGTTGTAATTTCATGTTTGCAAGAAACAAGTCAGCAGGAATACAAACATTTGGGTAAATTCATGAAAATAACCTAATTATTTTGACTGGTTTTCATTATAAAAATGTATTATTGCCAGCATTCACCTGTCTTTGTACCTGTAGTGTAAACAGACTGATAGAAACAAAGGTGCTGGTGTTCTGTCCAAGATATAGAAGACAGCAGGTTGGTTATTAAAAAGATGCAAAGTTCATCCCAAAGCACTAATATGTGAGCTCATGAGAAGGTTACTATACACATTTTTTAATTTTTAACTTGGTGTGACACTGTGGTTGTGCAAATGAGCGGTAAATTCAGCTCCTCTGGTTTGGGTGGCCAACATAGAGATTTTGCTGGGAGAATTTCACTGATGAATATGTAAAGTTGTGGATTTATCTTTGCAGAGTAATTTCCTGCCCAGACATTTTTTCTGGTCACAGAACATGTTTAGGGATGATTAGTCTTTGCTTGGGCCTTGAAATGGGGTCATTGGGTACAGACTAAGGAAGTGTGGCTGAAAGACATGGGAACTATTTAAATGTGAAATCAGAGTCAGTCACAGTGACTTTGTATGTTTGTCTTGACCACTATGTGTGGTCAGAATTCATTAAAACCCAATATTGACTTTTTGAATTTAGGTTCCAGCTTGCTTTCACACTCTGGATACAGTATCTCCATCACCTTTGGACCAATCTCAACCACTTATTTCAGTATTTAAAAACGTTGCTACGACGAAGCATGCAGGACAGTCATATTCTGTCTCATAACAACAATGAGTAGTGAAAGTTATCTTGTTCAACATGTACTATCATTTTCTTCCCTCAATACTTAAGGCTGAGTTGAATGTCATGAGGAATCATTGTAGGGTTGCATGTTGCTGCTGGGGTAAGAGTTACAGTACATTGATAACAGATGGGTTTCTGCTCATCTGTTTTATGAGGCTGTGAGGATGCCGAGTTGCCACTGACAGGCCAGATATCTCACACCCTGTGATTAGGGATCAGTAATGCCCAAGGAAAGGAGACAGCCTGCAAATAGCATCTGCTTCCTGCAAACAGATCCTTACATCTTCCAAAGCGTCTGGTCTAAAAGATGGCGACCAGAAATGATAGCTGCTGATTTGCAGCCTTTGGGTGAAGGAATGAAAATACACCTACTGCATTAGATTAAAATTGATTGCACACTGGAGGGAATGTTTTTTTGTATTGCCAGGATAGAGGAAAAGTGCTATTTCTAACTTGTAAAATGTTTATGATAGATAAGCTACCATGACATTGAATCAGTGTGTTTGTTTTTTGTGCATCATTTTGTACAAAGTGCTTCTAAAACTCTTGGAAAAAATACTGGATATTGTAGTTAAACATTTAGAACTTGACTGTAAGCATTAACAGGTTTTTTTCTCTATCGATATTGATTGTAGTCGAAACCTTTTTTTTACTTATAAGTAACATTCAAGATTGCCCTAAAATCTATAATTAAAGCAGTGGGGTTTATGTGTTCATTTCTGCCCACCCACTCAAACCAGCTTCCTCTGATGATCAGTGTGCTGGAGGTTTACTTTGTTTTTACATCCCTGCTATTGAAGGAAGTGACTGGTACTGCAGGAGCCCAGGAGATTTTCTTTGCAGGAGTCTGACTGGCAGTAGGTGTTGGATATCTTAGATCACATTACACCACAGAGCCCGCTGACTGGTTTACCTCTGACAGAAGAAGACCTCTGAGGTGTTTGTGCGCGCATCCACTTGTGTACTGATGAATTTGAATACATCTACAAAGCAAGGCTATGTAAACATCCTCCACCAGACACACCTCTTCTCAGTGTGTTGCCCGCAGCGTTCCCAAGAAAAACTGCAACTTGCCCCTTCAGTTCGCTGTTGATCCAGGGCTAAATCTAGGTCTTCCTTTTATATTCATTATTTGCCAAAACCAAACAGAATCTGCTTTCTTAAGCTCAATTTTGCAGTCAAGGAGCACATGAGCTTCCACTACATATTGATCTTTACGACAGTCAGATTGGCAAACAATCCTCTGAGGAGCTGGGTTTAGCAATACTACATAATCCCTGTGTAATCATCAGCTTAGTTTCAGAAACTAGTCTTCAGATGTAAAGCAATGAGTTGTCTCGGTTGAATTCCCTTGACCTTGACGTGATTTGAACACGCAACCTTCTGATCTGGAGTCAGACGCGCTACCGTTGCGCTACAAGGTCTTGTTTAGGCCTTGTTTTTGGCAGTCTGTCTGTGTCTGTTAAAATAGCAAGAAAAGCACGTTGTTTGTCCTTTAGATTCAAAACAAGTCCTCCAAAAAGGAGGTGTCTGGTTTCTGCATTGGCCAGGAATCGATTGAAAAATACCCTGCTTTGGTTTGCATCTGGCAGCACATTTTAACTTTGAGGTAAACACATAGCCCCACCCAGTGCTGTTTACAGTAGGTCTGCACCTCTTCATCTTCATGAAAAGAATGCATGACTCTGCCATCATTTCCACATTTACTCTTAGCCACCACCACCCTGAGACTCATATGGACCCATGCCATTTTCCCTCTCCAGTAGCCGTACTCTCGCACTCCGCCTTCAACCCTGGTGGTCCTAAAGAGAGATTGATGGGGCTCTCCTCCATCACTCACTGACTTTAATGAGAGCAGGCTCAGTGAAAGCACTGGGCGGAGGGGGAGGCAGGGTGATGGAACAGCGAGGGGGTTAAAGGGAGTCAAACAGATACATTGCCACTTGTCTTATCACCTTGCATCTCAGACTGAACCACAGCAAAATTGGTACGCTGACTGTCTGTCCAGCTCAGTCAGTGGTGCACCTGTTGCATTTGTTCATTGCGGTTGAAATGTGGGTTGGACTGAAGTATGTTTGTGCAGCACAATAAAAGTAAAATTCATGTACATGTTCTTTACACTCGTAGTTCTGAGCTGGTTTGACTCTGTGGGTTATTTTCAGCTTAGCGGTACACTGTCTTCATGCGCAGGCAAGGAGAATGAGATGTATGGCAGTTTCTTTACGTTACGATCTTGTTTCAAGCATCAGCAGGTCCTGAAATTACCTATAGTGAATGTGTGTGTGTGCATGTATGTATTCACGTGCGTGAAAATTCCTATTCTCCCTGGCGTAATTGTGTCCCTAATTCACTCATCAATAAACACTGAGCTCATTAGATTTAACCTTGCAGCACAGCCTCTGGTGCTTTCTCTCAACATCTTTTTATTCTCTCTCAACTTCCCTCTTCTCTCTTCACCTCCCCCTTGTTGTCTTCTATTCCCACCCTTTTTTCTTTTGTCCTCCTTTTCTACCGTTCCCACTGACATGTTATTACTGATATGTTATTTTTTCTTCCTCTGTCTCTTTTTTTCCTCCGCCTTCTCCAACTCGATCTGTGACTATCACCCTTATTTCCTTGTATACTTTCAAGTGTGTTTTTTCTTGCTGCTCACAGTGAAAAAGTCTATCTATTGAGAGGTGATCACAAACACAGTCTTGCAAGATCCTTTTAACCCTTTGATGTACAAGCTATGCAAACCCCTTCTAAATATATTCATTTCCTGTGTTATTTTATGCATTGCTGAGTGTTTCTTTGCTATATCTTTTGAAATTAATTTATTTCATCATTTAATTTTCCAAGTATTCATTAAATATCTTGTTTTTGCTTACCATAAATCATTTATTTTCATTTTTCCTTTCTTACTTTATGAACAAAATTAGTTTTTGTATTATTACATCAAGTTTACACACGTGTCAAAAATGATCCATGTATGCAAATGTGATTTTAAAAAAACAGACTGTACATACTGTAATGATATATTTTTTTAAAATAATTATTTTAGCAGTGATTTAGACCAAACAATAATACATTTAATATTCAAAATATGTCTATTTGTCACTTTGTCACATATAACATACACATATCAATGATAACCAGTAACACTGATATTCAACTGTAGTGTATCTGTAGTGTAACTGTAATCAACTGTGGTGAATGTGACTGAATAAAAGAAAATAAAACTGATGAAAAAAAAATCACATGGGTAGAGAGCAAATTGCCATCTCAGTGCTTATATGCCTCACAAATGACAATTACATGTTGGTGCTCCTTGCACACAGGCCTGGTGCACTGGGAACACCAGCTGCTGACTATTCTGTCTTTGGCAGCTGGGCAGATCTTGCACCTCTTCCTCTTCACTCGGTCCTCCTGTCTAATGTCCTCCTGTGGCTGGGTGGTGGCTGCGTTTTGTTTTTTTATCCTACATTTTCCCATTGCCTCTGTAATATGCTTTTGGAGGTGGGGTGTGCCCTCCATGAGCCTCCTCATATGTGGCATGACAAACTCTTTGCACAGCTCCTTGATGAATAGCCAGCGTGCATTGGTCACACCACCCATGTAATCAGGGTGTTGTGCAGTGAAGTTGGTGTAGGCATTGAGGGTGGCAACATCCAGCACATTGTACCAAAGCACCATGGGCCACCTCCATGATGATCAGGAACATGATCAGGACATGGTGTGAGTGTGGGAAACAGCACAAATGTAGCCATTTCTGAGACTGCAGAGGGAGAGGCCGAGAAGGAGCAGTATGCAAGGAGAAGGATTTGAGGTTTGCTCTAATAATGTTAACTAATAATAACATAATAACATAGCTAATAATGTTTTGAGAAGAAATAAGTAAACATTTTGCTATGATGGATGTCCTTGCATTTTAAATATGAAAAATAAGGTGTAAAATAAGACTTATGTGCATCAGATGTGTAAAAGCAGCCGTGTTGAGTTGTGAAATGTGTGGCAGGTGAATAGTTGTCTGCAGTAAATATGTCCCTAAGTGCAAACATTTCCAAATATCAGAAGTTCCTATCAGATTCCACATATGGCCCATTTTTGACCCAAAAGTGTAAAATAGATGTAGAAATACAAAAACTATTTTTGTTCATAAAGTAAGGAAATAAAGAAAGGAAAAATGAAAATTTGTCGTAATCAAAAACAAGACATTTACTGAATACCTGGAATATTAAATCATAAAACACATTTATTTCAAAGATACAACAAAGAAACACTCAGCCATGCATGACATTACATAGGGAATGAATACGGGTCATTTTTGACTCATGTTGCACATTAGAAATGTAGTGATACAAAAATTATTTTTATTCAAAAAGTAAGAAAGGAAAAATGAGAATAAGGATTTGTGATGATCAAAAACAAGTTAATTGAGGAATACCTGGAATACTGAATGATGAAATTAATTTGTTGCAAAGAAATAGAAAATAAAAACTCAGTCAGGTCACTTTTGACCCCTGTTGTGTATCAAAGGGTTAAGATGTTCATACCCACCAATTCTCACTCACTTTCTGATGATACATTCACATTTAATGTTGAGGGCACATCAGACGTATTTTGAAAGATGTTAAGAGATAAAAGCAAAGAGCATGACGGCGGATCATGTTGAAACATGAGAATAAAGTGGTGCGCTACATTCCGAGGTTTTGATGGTTACATGGTTGGTCCATTAACAGAAAGGAGAAAGTGGGAGAGAGCAGTAGTAGTAGTAGTAGTGAAAGTAAGAGGAACAGTGGCATAACAGTTGCAGCCTGGAGACACGCCATACTCAATATTGTTCACTGTTTCACTTCTGAAACTTTCCAGCTGGTGCTCCTGTAGAGAGATAATTAGACCCATGCCAACACACCATGTCTGTGCTTTACCATACATGCAAACCCCCTTCTTAGTGCATGTCTTGAATGGCTTCTCTTCTCCTCTGCTTCTCTTTTCAAAGGCACTTTATTAGTTGTGGGTGGGTACCCTGAAAGTTAAATATAATCTTATTATGTTTGGAAGACTCAGTTGCCATTAGAAGGGCAATGTGGGAAGATAGAAACATACGGAAGACTCATCCTTTTTTGAGGTTAGGGGTTTACCTCTTTTTGACACTTTACACAATTTTGGACAGAGGGAAAGTTTTTATTTTTTTATTTTAATCCAGCTGGATTGATGGTGGCTGGAATTATAAGGTTCTCTAAAACCCAGTGTTTTCCTGAATGATAAACAGATTTGGAGACAATGATTTATGGGTTTATTTTCAGTAGGTCTAGAGAGGAGATTTGACTCATGGTGATGACAATTTAAGTGTGTTACTGTTGTATTAGTGTTGGAAGTCATCTGCAGAGTCTCACTGTAGGTGACAAGGCCTGTTCGAACCCTTGCTGGCATACATGGATGCAGATGCATGTGCTGACAAATGGATACATGTGCAGCTGCATTCATATGCACCAAAACTTGCCTATAAATGAAAGGACAAATGTACAGTTCGTCTTGCATGGTGAAGACATACAGTATATCCAGATTTTTGCCTGTGAGGCATCACTGTCTCTCAGCTATGAATAATCTCGGACTGCAAAGATATGACCTTAAGAAAACTTCAGGATTTCACCACAGTCTTCCAGCATTTAGTCACAGTGCAGGAAGTCTGTTTCAGTGACACTAAGAAGAACTGGGCTGCACTAACAGACTGCCGTGTGTGTGAGCAGGCGTCTCCGTCAGCTTTTGGATTTGAATGCAACTTACGCTGCCAAGCTTCAAGACAGTGAGCAGAAAAACAGCCGGATGGCTATGTGGCTTTATGCATTCTGTGCTGTGTGTGCTCTTTGAGTTGACACTAGGGACACATTAAGATACAGAAGCTAATTGCATTCATCTGGAATAGAAAAAAAAAGCTAATCTCACATTAATGACAATTTCTCATGAGTCTAGGAAAAGATGTCATAACCCTGAGATAATTATCATGTAATTCTTTATGATCTCAATAAATCTGAGCAGACTATATGATGTGTGCTTGTCAAGTTGCATTTCTTAGCATCTCAAACCAAGGCTGAAGTAACTGGATTGAATTCAGTAGCTGTATCTCATTAAGTTTTAGATTTATTAAGTTCCTTATGTCAGAATTATGAGACGTTTTCATGGATGGCACAAATCCAGTCTGTCCAACCACCACCTGCTAACTATTTTCTGAATATGAATCTGATTTTTAATCAATAATGAATATCTATAGAACTCCTCGCTGTCCCAGTGAAGCTGCTGAGGAGAGGACTGTAGTTATACTGGGCATCATCAAGATGCAAACAGAGTATAGGGTAACGCACAGAAGCACTTCAAAGGAGTGCTTGTTCTCAGCAAAGCTTTGTCTGGATTAATGAAAGATTAAAAAGCATTGCTTAATGTTTGCAAAGTAAATGGAAGCCTATTCATTATCATACCACAGTAGTCCGCACTATAGGAGAACAGTGAATAGTTTTGCCATGGTAATGATTTAAGCTGTGTGATGTACTTTACATAATAACAACTCGACCAAAATAAACACAATCATGCACAAGTGATAAATGGCACCTTTGCTTAAACAGACAAAACAGAGCATTAGGTAGATTATTAGCCAGGAAGACATCATAAATCGAGGTGCAGATGGATGAGTACTCCATCAGCACACGCATCATAGAAATGATATGAGACACCTCTAAAACCAGAGATGAGGTTATGTTGGGAAAGAATGAGACCAGCCGGTTGTTCAGTTTGATTCAGATGAGGCTCTCTCCAGATAGAAGAAATAAGCCCAGTCATGTTAAAACCCTGGAGTGGAGCTTTGATCTGTGGAGGCATTGCTCCACTGCACTGACCTCAACATGATTCGAGAATATAGTCTTTTGATCTTGAGTCAGATATGCTACCACTGCATCACAAAATCTTTGTAACACATCATAGCTCAGTTTTCTTTTGAATTTATTGGCTAAAGTTGTCATTCTTACATAAAATTGTACACGAGAGCAGAGTTTGCGTGATTAACTCTGCCAGTGACGTTTTCATCCATCTTCCTGTGTGTTTGTTTGATAGTGAGACATCTAGAGAAATATAGAGAAATACAGGGTGACGCATTTTGATTACATTTTAATGTTCAGCCTGATCTTAGAGTTCCACCTTCCTGGTTGCTTTGGCTGTAAGTGTTTGTGTGCTGGAAGGCAGCTCTGACTTTGCTTACTTTCTAGTTGGCTGCTTAACAGCATTGTATTTACATGCTGTTTGTTAGAAAATCAAGCCCAGAAGTCAAGCTATAAACAAAGTATTTACAGAGTTAAAAGTTTATCAGTGGTGATTAAAGTATGTGCTCTCTGGAGAGCCAGCAGTTTTTATGTATTTCACTAAATTAAATGTAGTGCACCATTGGTTTTGTGCGCTGAAGGTTATTTACAGGATAGTGAGACAGTTTTTTGTCGTTAAACTTTTTCACCTGAATCTCAGATAGCTTTGAATCATCCTCCTCGTGCTGTTTAAACACAACACAATCTGTGAGTAACCCAACTATAAAATCAGATATTCTCCTGTTGTGTTGCAAATACTATAGTTGCCTTGCAGTTACTCTCTTTTTTCCTCTTTCACAGTTTACTCTGTTGATCTAAACCACTAAACACATCCTTTGTCCTTGATCCCTTTTCTTTCTCTGTCTCACTTCCACTCTTCACTGTGCCCCTCCTTTCCTGCTTTCCTCTCTCACCTCACTTACACCAACCAACATGCAGGTTTCCCACTGATGTTGCCTCTCTTCAGCCTCAAGTACTTTATCCTATGTGTTGCCTGTTTCCTGTTCAGGGTCAATGAGCATTTCCACAGCTCCAGAGCAAACTCCTCCATCACTCAATGGAGGAGGTGGATTGCGGATATGAGACTAAACATAGCTAGTCTGGGTTATCTGAACTCCAAACCTGTTTTAGCACCTCTTCACTATGCACAAGTGTTAAGTATGACATGTATCACTGTACTATACTGGACTGATTCTCTGATTCTTTCTATGATGCTTTTGCTTGCTTTCCTTTATTGACTAGACAGGTTTGACTGCTTTGACTGTCTGAGTAAGAGGTCATGCTTGTCTGTGATGTGGAGCACCAGGCTCAGCTGATGCAGAAGACTTCTCATATTACATAATCTGGTCTGCTAAGAGGAAAACAAATGGAAATCAGCCAAGTGAAGAGGGCCACTGCATGTTACTGTTCAGTGCTGTATATGCAGTGCCTTTGTAACACCGTCTGCGGGTGTGAAGCACTGATCTATGATGAATTAATTATCATGAAGAATCGGATTGACTTGGTGAGGCAGTATTTATGCATCCTGGGACAACAGTTTAATTTGTGTGGATGTTTTAATTTTCACTGTTTCTTTACCTAAGTGGTTTACAACGGCTGATCGTTCTCTCATCATTCCTCCTTTGCAATATTGTCCTTAGCAAAACCGCAGCCTTCTCCAAGTGCCCTGCATATTTCCTCTTCCAGCAGTCATGCAAACACAAACACTGATCCAGATCCTCCAGAGACTGATCACTGTAAATAGAGCTGTTACTTCCAGGCTTATATAGGAATATGAGCGTCCCCACACGCACGGTGCTTCTTCCTCCACTTTACTTTGTCAGTTCTTGTCCAAACAATCACTTATTATCACCAGCTAATGGACGTTGTTAGAGAGCAGAGCTAAGTTTGAGGATTGGTGAGACATAAACACAGTGCACAAGGAAAAACAGGGCCCATCTCATTCCAAATACAGACACACATCTGGACTTTATTTCTCCTTTTCCTTGTCTTTATAGACAGCTTTCTTTCCCTTTGTTTACATCTCATATATTTTTGAGACCATCACTTTACTGTAACTCTGTGGCTCGGAGTTTTAGACGTCAGTGTTTGTGGATTTTGGATGTTTGCCCCACTGTTCCTTTGGAAAGTGGCTTTCATCAACTCTCTTTCTCTCTGCCTCTTCACTGTGTCTGTCTCTGTGTGTTTTTTTTTCTTGGCAAAGATTCAAAAGTTTGGAAGTTCCTGTCACAACTTGTAAAATACAGTGTATTGTGTTAAAATATCTCAAATTGGAACATGTTTCCATTGCACACCTCAAAGCCAGTTATCATAAAATCAATTTAATTCACAACATGATATCTACCACCGGTGCTACATGATCTCAGTTGATGTTTTTTAGATGATTAACATTAACACATTAACACATGATTTTAACAACACATTGACAGTTTAGAGGTGAATGGCTATATGTGGATTGAAACTCAATGTCTCTACACTTACACACCTTTATCCCCACTGCAAGATTTATTTTTTAGTATTTCACATTTTCCTTTTTGATATACAGTATCAAATGTGTCATTCTGACTTTATTACCTATTCTAAATATACTTTTACAATTTAGTTTCTATATTCTTTACTAAACAGTTTTATATATAGTGCCAAGAAGCAGGAGAATTTCAGTTTGTCTTGAGTGAAAGAAATAAATTCCAGCTGTGGTATTCATTGCACATAAAATTTTCACAGCACAAGTGCAGTTACCTGACTAGATCTTACTGTCTCTCACAAAGATGACAATAACATTTTTCTAATTTTGGATATAGACTTCAAATGGGTGGAGACTTGAGTGCAGGTTGGAGATGGAAATTGTGAACTGCAGAGATATGACCTTGTGGCGCAACGGTAGCGCGTCTGACTCCAGATCAGAAGGTTGCGTGTTCAAATCACGTCAGGGTCAATGCCTTCAAGCCCTCAAGTGCTCACAGCGAAGGAATGCAAGTGCAGGAATGTCAAAATACAGCAGCTACTGTAAGTTTTTCCTGGATAGGTATTTGCTCATGGCGTACAGGCTGCTCTTCCGTGCAGTTTATCTGTGTGTGTGTGTTTGTGTTTTCTGTGGTGGATCTGCAAACTGTCTTTCAACCTCCTCCAGCTTTACACTAGTATCTTCTACCTTAACGAGCTGCATAACTTGACTGAGTTGACTTAATAAATTAATTATAGTGTCTTACAAACTAAAATGTAAATGTAGGCTATCCATTCTCTTCACAAAATGCTATATTTATTTTAAATACTCTCAACATATCACCAATGTACTGTAATTATACGTGTTTCTATATTTAGTTTGTGAGAAATGGGGCAATGGGTGGACTCTGTGGCTTGGTTGTGATGGATCAAATTTCCAGGGACTTCTTTTTCTTTCTTTTTTTTTTCCAGAAACCTAGTCTACTACTGCTGGTCAGTATCAGGGTTTGATTGTTTGGTTTGGAAATACATTTCTTAGGCGGTGTTGAATCATGTCTGGAGTCATACCATGCTGGAGGCAGACAGTGGGCACATGAAGGAGATGGATTAAATTAGCCTTCATTGTAGGATGTAGGGGTTGTGTGTAGAGCTATTAGAGAACTTTTTACTGGCCACATGAGATAATTTTGTGCTCAGCAGTTGCGGCGCAGATGTGGCGAGGATGGTGCACTGTCTCAACACCCATATCTAATTATCACTGTGTCTAAATTGTCTAAAGCAATGACATTGAATTTCTGTTTTCCCTTGCAAATGCAGATTATATCAGTCAGGTAAACATCCTCTCTCCTCATATTTTACATTCCAAAACATGACACCCAGCACCCCGTCCTGTGTGCTCAGCATCCACAGATGAGATGACAGTCTGAGCTGCCTGCCACCTGTTAAACTCGTGTGCATTTCCTGACTGACTGAAGTTAACCCTGTTTCCATAGCTGCTGATGTGGATCGGAGTTGTAGCTTTACCATTTGTCAACACGAGCTTTGACATTATCTTTCCATTTAAACAGCACACAGAAAGTAGCACATAATGATGTTTGTTCCACATTTAGATCTCACCTCCTCCTCCTCCTCCTCCACATACACACAAACATAAACACAAACCTTAGAAAACACTCTGTGACCACACTGTGTTCCACATCTGCAGTCGGTGAAAGAGCCGTGTGTGTCGTGACATCTCCACTGCGGGTTGTCTGTTCTTGGTGATTCACTATGTGCACTGTGTTTCTCTTGGCTCTTTCAGAGGTCCCATCTGGCAAGCATAACCTCTGTGCTTATGAAATAATAAACAAAAGTGTGCCGAAATTTTGCTGACTGCTGCCTCTATAAGTAGACAAAGAGAAATGCTCAACCAGTTTTACTGAACCAGCAGGCTTTAACGTGCAGGGACTACACTTTCAGACTGTCAGTGCCGTTTGCAGGATTTTGTAGCTGATGTTGGACACTGATCAAGTATAAACTGTTGTCTTTGCTTTGCAGGTTAAAAATTACAGGGATTTATTTCTGCTGCTCAGTTATTTTTGTGATTGTTGGTGTGGTTCTTTTATATATGTGAATGTTTTAATAGCAGTACCTTCAAAGTAGCATATCCGAAATGATAAAATTCGTTAATTGTTCTCTTATTCCTGTCTTTATTTAATTTTCGTTATACCAGATTGTAGTATGTTGGCACCAACATGTCCTCAGTTGTCATTGTTTTTAATAAATTATGACTAAACCTTGTAAGGATGCAAAGTAAAAGATGCACTGGCAATGAATAACGGATAATATAAAGGGCATAATGTAAAGAGATGGTGACAGACATTTAAAGAAAGTTGTCAATCTACATATGATTTTACTGTAATGCTCACCATAGAATTCAGATATTTCACATATAATTCAGTTATTTGGTGCAGATATCACATCTGCACCAAATCTGACTGTTCCTGTGTCCAGTCCAAGGCTGAGCAGATGGGACGTCTCCCTCAGGGGTCTCAGACTAAAATGTCCTTTCAGTAACATGACACTCTCACCCTCTGCTCCTGCTGTCAGTAGATTTTTACTGATAAGCATTGGATAGAGTCGTTGTCAAACTCTCCAGGATATTTTCCTTTTGGTTTCTTCTGACCACAGGATCAACTACAGGACAGTGTCCCTTTAGCAATAGAATTCTGTGTCTTGCTCATGACCACCTCAGGGAGCAACTTAGCCAGAATAATGCTGCTTTTATCAGTAGCTTGCTGCCTGATAGTGCTAACCACCAAGGTTTAAAAGCTTGTATGCATTATCCAGATGGATCACAATTTACTATATACAGCAATAATGTATCATAGCATGTTTTACAAGCCAGAATGTCTTACAGTTTATTTCATTTTCATTAGCTTTATGATAGCAAATACATTCATGCTTGCAATTGCATATACAATTAAACGATTTTCTCTTTAGTGCAGCCCAGTTGCCAAATCATGCATGTTAATTTGCACGTTCTATATTCCCAGAAGTTTTTGATGCTCAAGACAGGAAATGTGTGCAAGGTGTGTGTGTGTTTGTGTGTGTGTGTGTGTGTGTGTGTGTGTGTGTGTTTGTAAAGCCATCCTGCTGTTGCTAATGACCACTTGTCTCAGATGGGATGAGACTGGCTAGCTGCCCAAACAAGCTACCTATCCTGGCACTCCAGACAGATTGCTAATAAACATGCTAATAAAATGTGACTTTGGGATGCAAGCCAACATGCTAACTGTTAGCTAACACAGACTGTGAGCCGTCAACAGTTCATTGTCCAGTCCACATGTAGAGTTAGGGTTTCCTTTTTCTACTGACTCAATAAAAGGTTCATTTTAATGTCAATTATACATAACTACAGTAACCTACATTTTGTTCATTTATTAGGTAATGCATCAAAATAGCTTCTACTCACTCATGACTTCCCCACGGTGGTTATTTCTATCGTGTATAACACATTTGCGTTTAATAATTCACTAATTGATGTTACCTCTTAGACTATCTGACAAACAGCAGCCTTGTAATAACTGGCATATCCTGTCTGAAGGTTTACTCTTTAATTGGCTTAATGATGTATCATTATGAAACTACTCAATGAGAGCCTCATGTGATAATGTCTGTTTTAATTTGTTAGTGAGACCTTCATCACAGCAGCAGTTCCAGCTCATGCTGAGCCATGAGGCAGCATGTCTGGCCTGTGCGTACACACACACACACACATGCACACACACACTCCAACCTGTTTTTTTTTTTTATCCAGACCAGATGCTTAGCTTTCCACGTTGTACTTATCACGAGGGTTGATATGTGCAGTTGTAGTCCTGGAGAAACAGGGTTTAGAGACTACAAATCCCTTACTCAAGCAGATCACACAGCAACAGTGACGATTGCAGAGGTTTATCCAAGCACGCAACTTATCCCAAAATTCAGAAAGCTTCATTTGTGTGTGTCTTTAACTTATAGTGACAGTGGGATGTTGTTCTGGCTCCATAGCTCCTGTATGAGACTCTGGGGAATTGACAGTCTAGCTCTGGCTCAGTATGTGTAGGTGTGGCAGATATTTGGAGGGTCTCCATGTCAAGAGACTGCAGGATTTGGCTCGGTGTTTGACAGGCTGGCCTGTATTACCAGCTTGATCCCTCGCTAACCACTCTGGCACCAATACTGTCACTCTGTTATAGTACACAGCATGGGGAGATGTTAACTGTTGGCCAACATATATACATATATACCTCTTCTAGCCTTTCATATGTGCTTGCATTTAAAACATCTTACAGAGCTATTAATCTAGTGTTGACACCTTTAAACTTCTGTCTCTCAATGCAAGTGAAAGTTTCTGCCAGTGTTGTGGTGGAAGTTTGATTATTTGCATTTAAAAATAGGTGGTGGAAGAATGATTCATTAATGAACTTGGTTCTCTTGGGGTTTAAATGACAGATATTGAGCTACTAACCCACATGATGTACTTGCAACTTAATAGTTGAATGAATTGAGTGACTAATCATAAAGTATGTTGTTTGGGAAATTGACAATGAGTGAATGAGTGAGGAAGTTTGAGATTTTTTGTGCTTGTAGCTGGCCCATTTTTAAGTGCAGCCAGCCAATATTGTAGACAGTGCCAAGACAGGCTGTTAACAGCTGTCCGGAATACTCACTACTTTGCATTTTCAAGTTGTACAAAACTGTACAGAGCACAGTGCCACCATGGACACTGAACTGAAGTTACAGTATAACTCACTGTGCTTTATAGTATCATTCTAATAAATGGTAGATATGCAAACTGATTAATCCTAAGAGAAAAGCAGACAGACATATAGATAATTTTGAATTGTAATTTTTTGTGTTGCTCTGTGGAGTAGTCTGCCTTATTCTGCCACACTATTTCTACGATAGATAGTCCTGAAAAACAGTCTTCATTGGAATAATTCGATGTGGAAAACTAACTGAACTAACTACTGTGTGTAAGTAAAGTATCACCAAAAAGTGTGCTGGGTGTCCTCTCTGTTTATGTGTCTGTGGGCACATACAGTACACTCGTCTTTCTGTCTCTCTCAGGGTGGAGTTATGCATTTTTCCCCAGAAACAATGTTGTAAAGTTGGATATATATTTGGTTGCTGCCCAATTACAGTGTCTGCAGTTTCTTAAAATGTAAAAATCTGTTCAGTTTAATTACTATAAGACATGAAAGTTCTTCATGGCCATTAAATGTGGCTTTTGAGTCTCCAGTACATGTTTCTTTGTATCATGCTGTATATTATGGGTTTGCTCCTATGGATAATGACATGCAGTAGGCCTCCAGTGTGTGGAGTACAGCTGTATGTGTGTAGTGAGGTGTCATATTTCTTTCAGTGTTGTACTCTGCAGGCTGTGGTCGCTCTGGGCAGGCAGGGCATCAATAATGCAGAGACCCTGGAGGTGACTTTGTCTCAGAGGAATACCAGTGCAAGACTTCCCCCAGTATACTAGTTCTTAAGCCCATTACTATCAAACCATGCACACATAGACAGTCACATACATACAGACAGAGTGTTGTTCGAACACAGTTTGGGACTTGAAGACACAAATCATCCTTAAAGGGAAGTGCAATCTTCCAATATGAAGTGAAAGTTATGCCTCAAGGGACTTTCAGTGTATTCTAGTTAGCTAAAACAAACCTGGTGAACTAAACTGAACTGGAAAATCAACTACTGTCTCCCACAAGAGTTTGTCTCACCTCAAATGAATCATGTCAACAAAACAACTTGTCTGTTGGGTCAATTAAGGATAATGAAGGCTTTCATAAACAACTAGTATTTAGCTCTTTATGAATTGGCAGTGTCAGCTCCACAGGGACATTTTGACTAGATGACATAGTGACCATGCCAGAATTCCACACTCTGTGTTTGTTTTTATAAGATGATATTTCATCAATCTATTAAGAATGACACAAAACTGCAGTCATTCTCTTAGGATTTTGGTAAATCTATAGGGAATCTTAGCCGTGTAATGATAATGAGTGTTATTTGAGGATTTTATTTGTCTTTCATTAAAGCACATTCTTCCACTACTGTTGCTTTTGAGGTGTGTGTATGTGTGTGTGCGTATAGCATACACACACCCACTTCTCAAACCTGATTACATACAAAAATAAGCCACTTATATTAGTTATTTTGTCTATGAAAAAAAACTGCTTAATGATGCTTTGATAACTCTTGACTGAAGATGTAGCAACTCACCCTCATAAAAACGTAACATATAAACCTACAGTTTTTGTGTTTGACTCATGAATAAGAACATGTAAGCTATGTTACATGACACCCTGCAGTAGTAGCCTGCTACTGTCCTTTATCCTCTATTTTGCATTTGTTTAACTTTCTCCTGATAGCAACAGTGAACCTTTTGGAAATGATAAGGAGCTAGGGAGGTGTGTGTGTGAGTGTGTTTGTGGTCTAGCTGTGTGTGTGTGTGCTTGTGCATGTGCGTGTATGTGTGTGAGAGAGACAGAAAAGGCTCGTTTGCGACACTAGTGTTTATGACTCACAGGGGAGAACATACACTCCATAAATCACAGCAGTATTGTGTCGCAGAGCACAAACGCTGAAAGTGGGAGGTTGAGAGGTTGAACTACTGGGTTGAACTGGTGATTCACAGGGAGGTCTGTATTTCCAGAGGTCAGAGGTCACAGCCTAATGGTAGTTTCTAAGCTCTTTGCTCACACAGTGAAAGTCTGGCGATTCCACAGTTCTCTCTAAATGACTTTTTGAGATTTTAGTGAGATTTTGGTTGTTGAATTACTCTCTTTTTTTGTCAGTCTTGTGAAAGAAGAAAATTGGGTGAAATTCAGCTAAGTTGAATTGACTTGAAGCTGTCCATACTAAAGATCACATAAGGGACCTTCTACTTTTCATTTTTGAGATATTTGATCTCCTTAATCTTTTTTTAGGCTCAGTATATGTCAATAGGAAGATTAGAGTGGATGATGTCGTTATAGAGTTTGCTGATGTGAGACTACTGGGCACAAATATTTTCTTCAGTGAAGTTTGCCCTTTTCTAAGTTTGAGACATATAATCAGTTTAAATAAGAGCCTTCTTTTGTGAAAAGGGTGAGCAGCAGCCATGACCAAACCTTGAACCCTGACCAGCCGTTACTAGATGTTAATCTAAGCTGAATCACATACGGTGATCAAGGGACTACATGGAATTAGATTTGACAAAAGTCTGATTTGAGAGATAATTAATTATCTAGAAAACTCAGTTTCCATAGATGATGACGTCCTTTCAGCATGCAGCGCTGATTGATTTACACTTCAACCGTGTCTTTAACACATTAAGTAGATATAATGAGCACAGTATTGTTCTACTTTGTGACTAGTCGTTTGTCAGCTGCTTGCATGCTTATCACATCTCTCCTACCTTTTCAGTTTACAGAGCAGTGCTTGTTGATGCCATCTTTAGATGATAAGACACAGGGTCACATTTCATATGTCCCGTAAACTATTGCCGCTTGTGGTTTGTGAAAGCGCATCATCCTGCTTGTTCTCTGTCTTCACAGGATCATCTACAAATGCTTAACATTCCATGGTGCTAACTAGAAACCCACAATTGTGACTGGCATCTCTCTGTTGCCCTCATTAATTTGTGTGTCATACAAAGGTATTTCACTTTCCTTGAACTGGTAGTGAATGCATGGCTGTAATGAGGTGTGTCAGACTTTGAAAAGCTTTGACCCCGACGTGATTTGAACACGCAACCTTCTGATCTGGAGTCAGACGCGCTACCGTTGCGCCACGAGGTCCTGCTATAGCCCTGGACATTTGAGAAGCCCATGTAACCGCTGACATTCCTCCTGTGGGAATAGCAACACTTGCTGGAGCTAAAGAAGCAATCATAAAACACACACAGGCACATGTTCTCTCTCTTACACACACTTTCTCCCACACTCCTCTCTCTCCTAATTTCCTCCAGGGCACTGGTCTTTGTGTGGTCTTTGACAGGAACAGGCAACCCACTCTGGTACAAAGAGACAGATAATAGGGTGAAGAGAGCTATTGTCTGGGCTTATGTCGCAAGTGTGTGTGTGTGTGTGTGTGTGTGTGTGTGTGTGTGAGACACAGAGAACAACCACCTCTCTGTTTCCCCTCACCTTCTACAGTGGATCAGATAAGCGGATACCTGATCAGACCGTGGTGGCGGTATGTCACTCACTCAGTGTATGAATGAATGACTAACGCTCACGAGTGACTAGACAGGTCACTAGAGTAGGAGCTAAATGACCTGCAGACAATACACACTGACACACCTCGTATATCTGCTCATACCCGCGTCGCTTAATACAAAAGTCTTTTTACCTGCAGATCTGCTTCATGTCAACATAGCAGGCATTACTCTGTGGCTGAATGTTCAGCCACCAAGTCACTGATATGTTCAATGTTGGACAGTTTGACGCACATGTAACCACATCTCCTATTTACATACTCCTCATGATACATAATCAGCAAGTCTGGCTCATTTTGCACTACTGCTGCTGCATTTGCTAGACTCACTCACTCATTAAAGTGAAACCAAGCATACATTCATGTGCTGTTGCATTTGGCAACACTACATGAGGACAATTGAAGCTACTCCTCTTACATTTGTACTTTGCTGTGAAATGTATCTTTCTCTTCATGGGCTCTTGACTCTAGTGACAGTAATTAAAATACTTTTTTCAGTATATATTTGTAATATGATGACATTAATATGACAATGATCTTAAAGATAGTGATGCTTGGTTATAGAGTTCTTGAGTACTTGCAGCTTGTTGCTGTACCAGTCAAGTGTTTATATTTGATGTTTTAGTGTGTTTGCTGGTATCTCATGGTTTCATTGTGAGAGTCATATCAGGAGTGGTATGGCTGACCATTTAAATTTTTTGTACTTGACCTGAGAATGTTGCTTCAAGCTTTGCATTAGGCTGAAAAGTTACATTTCCCATGACGCAGATGCAACTTAAGAGTGTTGATCATTATTTTTTCCAACACAGGTTACACTGGTTTCTGCAGATTTTCCATCATCCTTCTTCCTGTTGTGCAGTAAGGGGCACATATGTGTTGTTCTCATGTTTCACTCTGCTTTGATTGTCTATGAGAGCTGTTCTTGACAACTCTTTTTGTCAAATATGTTTTGTTCCTGTGGACTTTGTCTCAAAAAAAACGATATATGAGACTTGGTTGTACTTGAGCAATAGTAAAGACATGCTGTGTGGATCTGATGTTGGCTTCGTTCCTCAGCACATAAAGTTTCCACTCTAAAGATAATTGTAAGACTGAAACAGTTTTAATGACATAATTTGTCACAATCAAAGATTAATTTCCTGTTTGTTTCAACTTCACAACACTTAAACCTAACTTTATCATACTAATCCTATTTGGGAAATTTTCTTTCCACTTAGTGCTCTGGTCAAAGACCTTTCAGCAGGACAGAGGTTCTCTGTTTAGGCATGTCAGTGTATCCACTAGACAGCCCACCTCCCTGTGAAACAGATTCTAGTTTTTGTAAAGGTGTGTCGACACTATACACAGAAAAAGAAGGAATGTAGCTGTAGATGTATGCAGATATAATCAGGAAAGTACTGTGCAAGAGCCGATCTTGTGTAATGTGTTGATTTAGTAGCAGAGATGATGGTAACAAAGTGAGCTGAGGTTGACTGCTGAGTGTGCTAACACTTTATCAACTCCACTGCTGTCCTCCCTACTCTCTGTACACTAAAGTAATACAAATGACTCCATCACAATGCAGTCATTGTGGGAAAGTCTGCTCCTCCTCTGTTTCTCTACAGTCCATCTGTACTGGTGTCCGTACTATTGTTCAACATCAGATTAATCCCATATGGGTTCAAATGTGAAAGATATGAATGTTCACTCGTTAATGTGTACTTAAGTTTGCCCCTGAACTTGTACTATTCTCTACAAAAAATGCTAACATGGACTCTCCTCATATTTAAAGGCATTGTTTTTAATATCACTGCGAATCAATCAGGTCTTTGTTCAGGATAATTCTTAAGAAACGATGAGTTGCACAGGAAGTAAATGGGATTACCACATGTCAGTGGGATGAGAACTATGTTTTGAGCGTGAATACATCATTAGAAGACATACTCAACGTAGTCTATCCTCATTAGTAGCGCAGGTCTACATGTCTCTGGAGAGAAAGGTTGAATGATACTAAGAAATAGGCTAAACTAAATTTGACCTTTGGGGTTTTGTGATCTGATTGGCTAACATGAACAGCTGTGTCTTAGGAGGTCTTTATAATGCTGACAAGTATCCACCAGGGGGGAAAAAAAGTTTATTCATGTGTGGCAGTTAAGACTTTGGTATTTACACCAAAGCATTCAGAGATGACCTCCCAAAACACAAAACTCATTCCAGTCACTGATGAATTCTCCACTAATGCTCCTGTAATGAGGAGTCTTTGAACTGAGAAATCTTGCTGCTTTTGGCTTGTTAGAGGAAAAGCCACACTGATGTAAAGCTCCTACATCACTTTGACCAAGTCAAATCTAAACAGCATTTGTCAAACTCAGATGTTCTTCCCCCATCCTGAGTGTGTTTCTGGGATTACGTTTTGTGGCTGAGCTCCTCTCAGAATCATATTTGTTCCTTATAATCCATCTGAGGAACAAGCCTAGCCTGGATCAGGACCAAACATGCCCAGACACAGAGTGTGTCAACATTTGAACATTAAGATTTTTTCTTCCTATTTAAAGCTGAGGGTCAGTTGGTGGTTTGTAATGACTTCCAGAGATGGGGAATTTTTGCACTCTGTCTTCTTCTGGGTTTTCAACATGTTTTGTAGTGGTATTGAAATATGATTTTAGCAGTATTTCATTTTTTCTGTCAGGTTGGGGTGCACTGAAGCTAGTTCTCCCAGTCAAACAACACTACATTAAATTTTACTGTGGATCAACACATGAGAGACTTCATATTAAACTGCATGCACATTAACGCTGTATCTTTCTGTAATTACTACAACATACATTGTTCTTTCATTAGCCATTACAAAAATGGCAACTATAGTTTTGCTTCCAAATTCTTGTCTTGTCTTCTGGAAACATACCTGATAAACTCACCATAGTTTCCCTCCTAATAACCTCAGAAGGAAGGAAAATACCACACAATCATTCCCTTCATGATTTGGACCATTTTGCCTGGTGAACCGCAATGAAGTTCAGTACAACAGAGCCGTGCATGAAGGCATTTAACCACAGACCCGAAGACAGCTCAGTTTGGAGGAGACAGTATAGAAGAACAGAGACAGAGGGAGGGAAACAGAGTGAGAACAGAATACAGACAAAAGAGTGAGGAGATTCTTTCCTGACACGGTGAAGCAGGAAGGACAGTCATTGAGCTGAGCGCTTTCTCTTTACCCTCTTGTCTGGCTTGGCCATCATGCTTCAGTGCTCCTAGGCTATGAGCTGGGCAAAGCCAGACCCAGGGAGGGAGGAAGAAAGGAAGAGGGAAAATGGAGAGAATGAGAGGCCTTCATTCATTTAAAAATGTTATGGTTGAATATCAAACATGCATGGAATCTCAGACAGCATTCTGTTTATTTAAAGTGTTCACAAAATGTACAGCATGAAGCTGCTATTTAATACAGTGTCCTTTACAGACCATACTGTAATAGCCCAACTAATAATAGAATTTTTTTTTTACATTAACATATGCATAAACATTTCTGAAAGGGATACCATACTTTTTTCTTTTTGTGATCAGGATATGTACTGAGTAACTCATTTTACTGTTGATAAATAAAATTGTCATGGTTCTCTGATGGACAAAACAGTGACATTATACAGCGGCACCACATGTTCTTGTCACATCGGCAGACATGTACACTGAAAAAGCAATACCAGCCACTAAATCGACCCAGAAATTTATCAGTGCGGCTCCACAAACATTACTGACACATTACAGAAGTATGTCTGGCCTATGAACATGTTGGTGCAATATTCTGTAGAGCAGTATCTTGTGTGTTATTATGTCTTTGTATGACATATAGACATGTCATTATTCCATTCAATGTAACTGAGCTTCGCCAGACAACATTGTCTGTGTTGTGTTGGGTAGAGGTGGCATGTGTCTGAGCTACTGTTTGTCATTGTTTTGGGCATATCACTCAAGAACTGGCAAAGTTTCACAGTAAAAATGACATGACAAATACTATGACATGAAAATATATAAAAGATCAACAAGTTATTTTAGCACAATGGCGAGCTAGCTTATTTGCCAAGTGTTTCACATTACATGACCAATTTACTAAAATGCATCATATCCACTTGTTACACTTTCTAGTAACATTTCATTAAGTCACAACACTACATATCTCTCATGAAGTGGTAAAGTTACACATCTACCAGCAACATTTACCTACTTAGAGAGGATGCTCGTGAGCCAATAAACCAACACTACTGGATACATGGCAAGTGGAATAACACACTATACAGACCATCTCACAATTATACATGGAAGCTTCTCAAACTATTGATATGAACTGTATAACTCAGCACTTAAATCCATGTAGCACACTATATTCTATACACTCTGCATTGCAGTATTAAAAGTGTGGAGTCTGTGATCATTATGTGGCAACAACTATTATTAACATTCATTATTTTGCTATATTTTTGGGAAAGCTGTTTTTTATTTCTCCTCTAAAAGTTCACACTGTGTTGATCATAATATTTGGTATGATATTGCAGTTTTCTGAAAGCATACTGACTTTATCTGGGACTATATCTGCACTACTTTACATATTGCATCTGAATGCACTATGTATGCATGGACAATATTCATATTTTGATGCAAAAACTACAGTATTTTTTGAACTGAACAAGGGAGGGTGGATGTGTGTCGAAACCTCACCATTAGAATAGTGTTTCACATTCATTTCCTTTTCTAATTCCATATGAAGAAAGGTTTGAGCCATATACTTATTCTGCAGGCTATCCAGCAGGGGATTAAAATATTTCATAACTGCTATCATGATGTCAATCTATAACCTTGGCAAAGCCTCTGTGTGCCAGCTGAGTGGATCATTATGGTGATTAGATCAGCTGATTCATAAGGGCACGGGCCGCTTATTCCTTTGGCCTGGCAATGCGACATAATTATATAAATCCTAAATCTATATGGCGCACATAAAGCTGATCTCATTACAGAGCTAATGCTCTCTCTTTCTTTTTTTCCAGGACCCCAGCTACTGGGTTCAGGTGCACAGGTTGGAACATGGAGACGGAGGCATACTGGACCTGGATGATGTGTTGTGTGACGTGGCGGATGACAAAGATAGGGTGAGTCAGAGTGTGTGTGAGATTAAGAGAAAGAGTGTGTTTGCATAGTGTTATTTATTCATAACTGTCTTTTCATGCTCACCTCATTTCCATTCAGTTTTTCCTCCTGCAAAAACAGCTTCAATAGCTGCTGAACTCTGAAACCTGAAGCTTTGGCAGTACAACAGAGAGTTTCACTGACATGTGCTTATGATTACCCCTGTCTGCTTTTACTGTCATATCATTACCTAAAACATTACAAAACAGTAAACTACTGCACACCGCCATGTTCTCTATTTAATTATTTCAACCTGTTGGCAGTTCTCCATGGCTTTCATATCTGTGGATGGTTGAATGACGTATTTATGTTGTGTTACATTCAAGGTTGCACTGTGTGTGTGTGTGTGTGTGTGTGTGTGTGTGTGTGTGTGTGTGTGTGTGCGTGTGTGTGTGTATTCCTACATTAGCCTGTATAAGAGTGTGTGTGGGCAAAAATATATGTGAGAGGCAGCATGATATCACACTTCCAGCTGCACCCACCAGACCAGCTGTAAATGATTACCCACAATCCCACTGCACCCTTCTCATGGGAATAGTGCTGACTACACCTGAGTCACTAGCTGTTTGACTTTAATGCTGGGCCAGTTAGTGAGCTGTAATCCACTTTGTGTATTTGTAAGAAGGAAATGGGTTAAATGATTTTTACTAGTGTTTGAAGTTTGCTGCTAAAAGTTGCTCCGCAGTCAGTAAATACAAGGTTGCTCGCTTGAAATAATAAAGAACATCAACAGCATTTAAATATTATTTATCAATAGGCCATTATACAGACAACTCAAACCTTTTTTTGTTACAATGATGACTGTCTTTACTATGGCAGGATACACTGTGGTGATGATTAAGATGATTTATCTGGTGTTCAAAGATAACTACGCTTAAAGCTGTGATTATGTGTTCATGTCAATGATGATGAAACATGCGGGTTTGAATCGGAAGTGTTATTTTTGATTCCTATCTGTTAGCAGTTTTCTCAGGATATCCAATGTCTGTGAACCACTGCTATCTTGTGAAATCGACACAGTATCTCTCTCCAGAGCACTGTGTGCGCTGCCTGTCTTGCTGTTTTATGTTGAATAGTACATTTCCCACACCTGAAATATGCTTAAAGCAGTGCGGTGAGCTGTAAACTGATTTGAACAGTTGATCTGTCTGAAAAAATGAAGATATGGTTTTTGGTTTTGTGTACACATTAGGATGTGAATGACAGACTGTGTATGAGAGGAAGGAAAAATGTGTGTGCATGTGCATTTGCGCACCTTGTAATGACTATGTGGGTGCCATGGTTACGCATCAGGTGGGATCAGTGGTGAGAGCAGCTGTTTTGCACCTGCTGTCTGACACCCTCTCCTCTCCTCTCCTCTCCCCTCTCCTCCTCTCCCCTCCTCTCCTCTCCTCTCCTCTCCTCTCCTCTCCTCTCCTCTCCCCTCTCCTCCTCTCCTCTCCTCTCCTCTCCTCTCCTCTCCTCTCCTCTCCCCTCTCCTCCTCTCCTCTCCTCTTCTCTCCTCTCCTCTCCTCTCCTCTCCTCTCCTCTCCTCTCCTCTCCCCTCTCCTCCTCTCCCCTCCTCTCCTCTCCTCTCCCCTCCCCTCCCTTCCCCTCTCCTCCTCTCCTCTCCCCTCCTCTCCTCTCCTCTCCTCTCCTTTCCTCTCCTCTCCTCTCCACTCCCCTGCCCTCCCCTCCCTTCCCCTCCCCTCCTTTTCCCTCCTCTCCTCTCCTCCCCCCCCCTCCCTTCCTCTCCTCTCTTCTCCTTTTCTCTCCTCTCCTCCCTCCTCTTCTCTTCTCCTCTCCTCCATCCCCTGTGGTCATTGACAGCTAATACAAAAAGAAAGAAATAAAGGAAGGAAAGAAGAAACAATTATGTATCTGTCAAAACAATGTACTTGGCACATACAATGTGTATGTTCTGATATTTGCTCTGATCCTGTGAAGACCTGCTCCCCCTGGTGGTCATATGGGCTCATTACAGTCTAACTCACAACACAATGATATATTTCATTAGCATTGCAAAATGTTAACGTTCTTGTTTTGTTTATACCAGTTTACAAGCAAAATAACAGCTGATTTGTCTTATTTCAAACCAGCACATTATGGGATGGCTGGAGTGTACATGTCTGTAACCCTCAACAATATTTGTCTGCTTAAAAACTAAACACAACAGACATACTGTAGTACTAGACTGTTGACAGTCTGTATATGACATGCAGTAGAGCGCACTGCTCAGCTGAATGTGGGCTGGGACAACAGACTTTACACCAGTGGAACAGCCCTGTGCCTGTCTGTGTTGCTGTGTGTATGTGTGTCTGGGTACACACAGGATTTTATCTCCTGTGTGGATGTTTGCTTCTTTGTGTGTGTGTGTATATAGTTGTAGTAGTTGATCCAGTCTGTCCAGTTCCCTGCATCAGCTACTGCCTGTGTCCTTGTTTTACTGTAATCTAAATAGGCGGGAACACAGTTCACCAGACCTGTTAATTTTAACCCGTTAATGACATCACAGCACTTATTCTTATGGATGTGCTGCTCTAACAGGTTTCCTTTGCTGCGTAGGCTGTGCTGGGCTTGATAGATGGATCAATTAATATTGGTCTACTGCTCTTGGTGATACTATAATATAAATAGAAATATATTGTGTTCTCCCTGAAAACCACATTCTGAATCTCAGTGGTATTGAAGTTTAAATATAAGTTATTGTAACAGAAATAATTCAGTCACTGATAATCAGCGGACGGCTTTAGTTTTTAAACGAGTTCAGTCATTTCTGATGAGAAGAAGCATTGCTGTTGTATTGATTTTTTGCAGTGAAAGTTCCCTTATCTGCTAGTAACTCAATGATATTTGCTATTATGTTGTAGTGGAGCAGCTGATGGCCAGAAGTAATGTCACCATGTTTAATGGGATAAATCAGCAGAGTGAGTACAGTTCTTTCACTACCTCAAAATTCATTGACCCCGACGTGATTTGAACACGCAACCTTCTGATCTGGAGTCAGACGCGCTACCGTTGCGCCACAAGGTCTCACACCTGAGCTTTATCTCTGACCTTAGTTGACATTAGTCCTACATTCCAACTGTTTTTAGCTTCCTGTGCTCCCTCCTGCCAGCTCAATTAAAAAAGCAGTATGCCATATGTGTTCAGTTCAGATGGGGCTACTAGACAGAGCTCAGGCACCCTGACATACACGCACATCTACACACTTAGACCACAAAGTACATCATGTTGTTTTTGCTTTAAAAGGAAAATAATTAAAATTTCATAGGTAAAACTTGTCAGGTTGTTACTTCCCTTCTGAATACCCCTCAAATGTACCAGTTAGGTAGGTAGGTAGTGTGTTTAACACTAACAGAGAATGTAATATTAAGGCTGAGTTTGGAAGCAATTGTAACAATTACTTCCAAGGCTGCACACACACACACACACACACACACACACACACACACACACACACACACACACACACACACACACACACACACACACAGCTTGTAGATTGGTATTGATGCTGATGAACCATTATTTCAGACCACTCTATTGATTCAAAGTGTAATCTGAAAGTGAAATTATATAAACCCAATAGCAAACTGTACCTCTTGTTTTCAAAGGTATCATTCCTGGACTCAAAGCTAAGTAAAATACTTGTTATTAAGAAGAGTTATTAATCTTGTAATACAATAATCAACACTAATGTCTCAAAAGGATTAAACTAATCGCCAATCTTGAAGCCAATATGAAGTGATTTATAAAAACTGGAAGCAAAATGCAGCTCAGCAGACTCGGCAATCACCATGGAAAACAATAAAATTGACATGAGAGACCTCTATTGTGGATTACATATCAGAGTTTTATACAGAGCATACATATTCATTATTTTACTAGTCTCTTCCTTGTAGACTTAAAATCATCAGATTCAATATAATGACCAGTTAATTTGTTCATTAAAAACCTAACAAAAAATAGTAAGAATTGCTTTCTATGGGTTTACTGAGTGTTGATATTCCCTTTTACCTTTTCTGCAATGATTTCTGTCAGTAAGATTCCTAAAATAGATCGGTGTTCTGTCACATTTAAGTGTACAGGAATGCTTTAACATCCACTGTGGATGGGCAGAGGGGAGTTCATGTAGAAAGTACTGCTGTCACCTTGCAGGTTTCGGCCCCTCTGCCGTTGGGAGCACGTGCCCTGCAAAGCCGTTTGAATCTGAGGTGTGTACGTGTGTTTGGTATGTGAGATGTCTGGCTCAGGTTCAGCAGTTAGATTACCATGCTGTGATTCATATGCCGGCACAGAGCTACATGCTGGAGCCTGTTGGTCTCTACAGATCTGCACAATGATGATCCAACTTCTGTTTCACATGCAAGAGGAATATGAGCGTGTATTTCTACAGCTGCCAGTGTAAATGTACTGCAACTGTAGAAGTCACGGGTTAGTTTTGGTTTTGTGTTGCACAAATCACCCTGCTGAAGTTTGGTTCCAGTGTTACTTGGAGCTTCATGTCTATTTACTTCCTTGTAAAAATCATTCAGATGAAATTATGATGGTTTGGTGTCTTATTTGCTCCATCAAAACACACATCACAAAGGTAATGGAGACACAGTTCCTTCAAGGTGCTGAAAAGCTTCACTTAAACAGAGAAAAGAGAAAAAAAGTCTTTTAGATCCATACTGTCTGTCTATGATGTCCTCATAATACTCATAATCTGTTGTGTTATATCTATTATTTTTGTTGTGAATGCATTGTGTGTTTGATTTGATAGATTGTGGGTTCATTGCTCTCTTTGTTGTTTATGGGCAGTTGTAATGCCAGCTCTCTGATCCACTACTGCCACCAACTGGACTGAAATATGTAATAGCAGGTTGGTTTTTGATTTTCATCCAGACAATCACACATCAGAATTTCTTTTGTTTGACAATTTTCCAATAATCAAGACCTGTATGATATATTCCTAATTAACTGTATGAGCTGTGTTTTTATATTGTGTACAAATGTCTTCCTGAAAAGTGAGTCTCTCTACTGGACAAACTCAAGATGTCTCTGCAACGATGCAATTTGTTGTCACATTGCAGAGGACCTTGTGGCGCAACGGTAGCGCGTCTGACTCCAGATCAGAAGGCTGCGTGTTCAAATCACGTCAAGGTCAAAGATTTTCAGTTGCAGAGCGTAGAGCACATTTAAGAACAGTCTCCAGTCAGTGAATATAAATGATACTAGAAATGCAGTTTAATAAGACACTCTGTCAATAGCAACAGCTCTTAAACTTAATACCATAAATAAAATGTTACAAATAAGATTATGATAAGAACACCAATTACATACTCACTATTTACTGCTAGAATATAGAGAAAATAATAAGCGTAAGCTGCATTAACAACACAATGGTGCACATTAAGTATTCACATCAGACTCAGAAAGAAAGTGGAGTCAATCCTGCATTGCATATTCTGTGTTAGATGAAAGCTGTCAAGAAGATTATTGAATTACTACAACACACTCACACTTATTAAATAATTGATAATTGATTTTTTTTTTTTTGCCCATCTATAGTAATTAAATTTCAAAAAACAAAAATACAGTTTTTCAGAGGATTATAGAGACCATGGTCTTATGTCTGACTGTACTGCTAATACAATATATAATTTTAGACTATTGCCCTGTTCTTCATATTTAGGCTGCCACATCTTCAGCAGAACTCAATGTACTCCATGCAAGTAAAACAAGCTCATACAAATGCTTCAGTCAATGTAGAGTGCCCAGGAAGTAGGTAGAAATTTTCATCTTGCCAAGAGCCTTTAGCTTAGACTTTTAAAAACACATTCAGCGTGAAATAACATTTAAATGGCTTTGATACAGGCATGTAATCCATACACCAGATGGCAATGTGACAGTTAAAATGACTCCTGGTTAGAAGATGGCCTTAGGTAAGAAATTCACAATATGGGTCTGTTGAAATGAGTTTATTAAGGAATGGAATGAGTATGATATGGAAAATTACATTAAACTTAAATGGTCACTGTGGGAAAATTGGGCTATTGCACTGACAATTAAAATGATATACAGTACTTGGAAAGTATTTTTTGTTGCACAAGACAAACTCACTGTCTGATGCAGAAGCAGACTTCGTTTACCATTTACAGGTCAGATATCGTGTTAAAGTCAATGACAGGATAACATACTGAATAAAGTCTAAATCACACATAGACTGAGCATCTCTTCTTTTAATGAGTACTTTTCCCAGATCTGGCGGTAACAGTATCAAAAATGTGACATTAATGCACAAAAATCAATATGAGCTGTCTCTCGTATCTGATCTTTTATGGCTGTAACTGCCCGTCTATTCACTATTGTTTCCCTCCTCACTTCAAACAGTATGAACCCTTTTCCTCTTCACTGAGTCTCATCCAAGTCCAATTTGTCTGCTTGCTTAGTGTGCAAGTTGCCATCTAGATATTTTGTCTAAAGGGACCCTGATAACAAGTAAGTGAAGATGATTTCACGGGCTAGGTTCCATGATGTTCAAAGTCTAGATCTCCCTCGTTAACAGAAATGAGTCAAAGCAAGCCGATCCCCCTGGGTTTAATGAGTGCAGGGGTGCAGGGTGAATCCTCAGGGGCGATTAACGGAAAAAGCTCATTACAGGAGAAGTACCTGAATCAGCAGTTCAGTGTAGTGTGTTTTAAAGCAGGTGCATGCAGTCGTGGACCTGTACCTTAACAGACATTGCAATCACATCCATGAACCACAGGGAGGCACTCAAGTCCAAGTTATAGCAGTCTACATGAACGTCTGCATGCTGTCTGCTGCACAGAGCAGATGTTAGACTGAGTGAATCTGTTTTGTTTTTTGGGAGTAGATACCAGCTTAGTCTGACACATGTCATTTATGAAGGGAAAATATGCATGTAAGAAACACATAAGAGGTACAAATAAATGAAAAGAAAGGGGCTACTTGAACCTAACTGAACTGTCCAGACCTGACTGCCTCCTCTCGTTGTGCTAATGTGGTCTGTTTATAATGAGTACCTCATCAATGGCTCCTTTGCTCCTGTGGCTGAGCTCCTTGGACAATTGGCATTTCCTTGGCCCCTGAAGTTGGCATTGCCATGGCAACAGCGGTTGGGTGCCAAGTTGGGCACCTGTGCTGGGTCGAGATCAAGCCGTGAGTGAAATTAGCCAAGGCTAAAGCAGGGTCCCAGCAGCTGCCCCCTGGTACCAGAACACTGCCGGGGGAAATCAAAGACTAATTACTCTGTTTGTCTGTGCGTGTGTGCGTACACGCATGCGAGCACATGTGTGCACTTGTCTGTGCATGTGTGTGTTAATGTTTGTGTGTGTCTGTGAGTGAATCTAGCCTCTTTTGGCATAGATTGAAGACTATTGTGTCTGCTTGGCTGCCTCTCACCATCATCTTGCAGACAGTGTGACGCATTCAGTTCACACATTGTGGACTCAGTATACTCTATATTCCAACTACTGGTTGGATGATTACTCTGCCCGTTGCTGTGGTTCCTGAATGTTTTCATGGATCCATGGAGCCCCATTTGATTTTTGCTGTATGGTATGATTAAAGTTTTCTATTCTGTAGGTGGAGAGGCAACAGTGGAAACCAATCAAACCACTCATATGAGACCAGTTGAGACCAGTTATAGAGCTGAGATTAACCACTTCTACAACTGGTGTTCAGATAACTCACTGATTACAAAGAAAACTAAATAATTAATAATGTCATTTTGAACAACATAACCATTGAAGGTGTACAGGAGTATAAGTACCTGGGCACTATTATTGATAGCAAGCTGACATGGAATGACTCAACAATGTCTCTGCGTTTTAAGGAAATTATAGCATGCCCAGGATGTGGACGAAAAGAGGCATCACATCCTTTGTCTTGTGCAACATTCAGCTGCTTAACAAGCCTTGATCACATGGTCTGAATTTGGCACTCTCTGGAACTTGCACATGATGTCTTATCCATTTCCCAAAATGATGCTTTTTTATGATGCTTATGTTTTATGTTATATTATATGCTGTCATGTATGGTTGTGTAAAGCAGATTCTCCTCGGGGCAAAAAAGGTTTCCTTCATTCATTAATTCATTCATTTGCTTGTTATATGTAAAGACTAGTGGACAGACTTAACTCCAGGCTGACTATTTAAATTTACCTGTTGGAGCAAAACCAACTATAGTGTGATATGTGCTGAAAATTGAGCCAATTCCCAGGTTATTTTTGTGATTTAGATGCTGCCCTCTGGTGGTCACACAAACAAGCTCAGTGGAGGTCTAGCTACTGTACCTAGTCTTGATCTAATTTGTCATCTAATCAAGTGGACCTTGACTGTGAGTTTAGCTAACACAAGCATTAGCTCCACCTTTAAGAGTAAAAAGATGCACAGTTAATTTCCCGTTCCCTCTGGTGTCATTTGGGTGCTGTACCTCTTGGCAACAATGTTTGTGAATAGCTACTTGCATTTCTAAAAGTATGGCTGTTAATAAACACAGTTAACTGGACTGAAAAGTGCCATTTTGCAACTAATGCTACAAAATAGATGTTTTTGTTGGTTGTTAGATAGTTCTTCAATGGGCTAGGATGATGGTTCCAAAAGTGATTACTAGTTGAGGTATGATACAGCTGTTGGCCTCAGGGAAGGAGGGAGGAACAGGGAGACAGACATGCAGGAAGGTACAGAAGGATGAGGCACTTTCTTCTGTTCTCTCTCAGCCATCAGCATCTGTTTCTCAGAAAAAGAAATGTTTAGACTGTCAGACATCTTCAGACTGACACTCAGGCAAACATATGGTTATACATGAACTTTTGAAAGGTGTTAACAGCTGCTGAAATTAGAAACACACATGCGCACACACACTTCTCTCGGCCAGA
Organism: Thunnus thynnus; assembly: GCF_963924715.1. Taxonomy (NCBI): domain Eukaryota; kingdom Metazoa; phylum Chordata; class Actinopteri; order Scombriformes; family Scombridae; genus Thunnus; species Thunnus thynnus. The sequence goes on from NC_089537.1 coordinate 20,965,714, forward strand.
AAGTGTAAATGTCATTACTGAACAAGCAGACTATAAAGCAACAATACAAAATAAGACATCACACTCATACTGTATGTTCACACAAAAACACACACTCTGGCAGAGTCACACATACATGCACATAACATCTTTACAGACACCCCGCTGTAGTCAGCTGTAATTAGCCTATAAGGACCAGAGTCAGCTCTGCGTCCTGAAAGACTCAGTGTGGTAGCAGGATTTATCCTCACTGCCGCTGCTCTGCTCAGAGGCTTGTGGGCGGCAGCAAGTAGTTTTTCATTTCATTTTCCTCTGGGGCTTTGGATTTATTGTCTGTTGTTGCTTGTTTATTAGGTTCCTAGTTTTTGAACTGCACTTACTTTTGTCGAGCGCTGTTGTTCTTTTTCAGCAACTCCCTCCCCACTTATGCAGTTATAATCCCTCACAGTGGGGAGATGGCCAGTATAACCATAGTGCTGCACAGCGCTGTTTTCCATTGGTAGTTGCTCAAGAGAACCACATGCCTTTAGCAGCTCAGTTGGGCAACTTACACCTGTGTGACATGAAAAACGTACGGTTTTACTGTATTTCATCAACTTTTTTAATGAATAAAAAAGCGATTTAAGTCATTAATTGTACCGTTTATAAATGTTGTTGTGCTATTGTGCAAACCGTGACCAAACCAAAGATGTTGTAAATGTTGTATTTGTATTTTTTAACCTTTATTTTACCAAAACAAATGCTTGAGTTCGGGATATCTCTATTCTGAGATAGTCAAATGTCATGGCGGTCATGGCAAAATGGTTTTGCGTACCACATATGTTAAATGTGAGCATGTGTGTTGGGATTAGTATGCTGTGTGTGTAGGAAAGACAATCTGAGAGGTAATGGTATGGAACAAAGGTTACCCAGTGTTCTTGAACCTTGAGCGTGAGGGCATGACAGCCTGCAGATATCTGCTGATACAGACACGCTGAGCCACCAGTGTGGATAACATCCTTCCATTCTTGTTGTAAAAAAACTATTGCTTCAGTCGTATAGCATATGCAGTATAATGTACACATCCCTGTGCCTGCGGTAAGAATGCTGTTACCCTATATTGCAAAGCAGCGGGCAACTCCTCCATCTTCTGCTGTGGTTTTGCAGTAAAGTGGGTGAAATCAGGCCATGTCACCAAGCCTTTCTTTCAGCTTGGAGGCAATACAGCTAGTCACGTAGGTGTCTTTGATTTCTCCACCATGACAGCTCCCCTACAGGAAGAGATTTTTGCCGATGTGCCAAATTGCTCCTGACATGGCGTCAACTTGCCTGAATACTGTCTGGAAATGCAGGGGTGTGCAACCACAGCGGTGGATAGGCTGTGCCAAAAGTAAAAAAAAAATTAGAGGGACCCACACAAACAAGGACGTCTACACATTAACACATCTATGTTGAAAAAAAAATCATGTCCCTACATGAAAACATACTGCAGTACAGACACACACTCCCATCCCCATACTTGCGTGTGTGCATGCGTGTGTCATGTAGGAGGATGTTTGTCCTGGTTGACAGCTGTCAGGGCTGCTTTAGTTCCAGTGTCTGGATACTTTGCCAAACGAGCCTATTATCTGCAGTGGTGGAGTCCTGTGGTGGGGCCTGGCATTGCCCCGGGGGGGCGATTTGGGTCAGCCGCCATGAGACAGGCCCTAAACTGAGGTGACAGATACAGGGCCCCTACTGGAATCCTGCTGCCCTCCCAAAGACCCCTGGAGGGGTGTACCTAGGAGCACTAAGATAACAAAGGACTTCTTCTCCTCTATTATCCATATGAGGTAAATGCTGCAACCACAAGGCCCAGTGGCATCAGACAGAGATACAGGGGGAGACACATTGCCCTGGTTTCCATTTCGAAACCGGATGAGTTGTACTTGCTATTTATCCTTATTGTCTCATTATGTGTCAGTAGTGAGTTTGGCTCATTTCAGAGGAAGTCATCTTCTCCACATTTGAGTCTTTTGGACCTCACCTCATGGGGGCAACAGTGCATTCTCCATGTGGCTCTAGAGTATGATTGCCTGCCTGGAAATTACTTATACAAAGTCACAGCCAGTTTAACAGAAACTGCAATCTTAAACAGAAAACTTCAATCTACCATCAATTGCTTATTCTTTTGAATATAGACCTATTTTCCTCACACCCTACTGCCTCTCAGCTCCTTGTTAACCCAAGTCAGTGTCTCTTCTGCATGACAAGTATCCCTCTGTAGCTTTTGTCTCAAGAGTCTCCGGACCATGAGCGGCTGTTTTCAACACTTGACTACCTCTCTCAGAACCGTATATAATTACCCTCACAGATCCAAAGTCACTGCAAGGTTGTGTCTGAAAATTGGCTCTCAAATAGACTTTGGAAGGTGAAGCTGTGTTTTAGACTGGGTTAATTTATTACATGATATACACCAGGCTAGTTGGAAGTTTGAGCTGTGTGTGGGTTTAAATATTGTAGTAATTAGTATAGCAGTGAGTAAAGCAACTCTGCAGACACATGAACTGTTATTCTAACCGAACCACCAAAAACTCACTTCTATGTATTTACTGAAAAAAGGAAATGAAAATAGAGTAAATAAAGTGATGAATGAAAAATATAAACAGTGAAGACAATAAAGACGATGCAATCAAGAAAAAAGCAGGGAAAATTTGGGGAAGAAAGAAAAGAATAATGAACAAAGAATGAAAAAATAATGAAAGACAGATTTAAAAAAAAGAAAATAAGGGAGGAAGCATTGTAGGAAGGGAAGAAGAAACCCAGTTAGAGAGGAGAGCAGGCATTGCCATGAGCTAAGCAGAGTCTGGCGTTGGTGGCTGGCACTGTACTGAGCTGAAGTTGACACTGGCACAGGAAGGGAGGGAGGCGGTGCCAGGGCCGGGAAGCTAAGCCTGGCTTGGAGAGCTTTAGACAGGCATATTGTAGCAGACAGAGAGCTGAATCCCCTCTAACACCACGGCTGTGTGCTCTCATTGCCTCCCTTCTCATGAGAAAAGGCTAAAGACCTCTTTAGATTATGTCTTGCTCGGCTAAAATACCGAAGGCTTATAGGCATACTGAAGCGCCGTATGCATTTATATCGTACAACTGCTGGCTGGTGTCAATTATCACTCACTCAATACGGTAATTGCATTTTTGCTTTTAATTTTCCTTTTTGCTATTATTCAAGATCTTTTCACAAAATGCACCATTTTTCCCCCAAAGTTTTGTTCGTGGTCAGATGAAAAATAGTTTACACACTTTGACCACACCCTTTTTGAAATAGTATGAAACTACTACTTTTACAAATAATACTACTATACCATGCTGCTTGAAAGTTTGGGAACCTTTAGCATTTTCTCTATTTCTGCATAAATATACCTAATAGACCTAAAACGTGATGAGATTTTAACACAAGGCCTAAAGTAAACCCAATTAAACAAATGGGACAAAAATATTAAACTTATTCATGTGACCCCCTTCTGCAGCAATAACTTCAACCAAACTGTTTATCAGCCCTGCACACTGGCTTGAAGGCCTGTTCCTCCTTACAGAACAGTCTCAACTCAGGGATGATGGTGGGCTTCTTAGCATGAACTACATGCTTCAGGTCCTCCACAGCATTTCTATAGGATTAAGGTCAGGACTTTGACTCGGCCGTTCCAAAACATTAACTTTCTTCTGCTCTAACCATTCTTTGGTAGAACCACTTGTGTATTTAGGGCCGTTGTCTTACTGCATGACCCACTTTCTGTTGAGCCTCTGTTCACAGATGGATACCTTGACATTTTCCTGTAGTCCTGTAGTTTTCCTGTGTGGTACAACTCAGAACTCATAGCTTCATCAATGATTGCAAGCTGTTCTGGTACAGAGGCAGTAAAGCAGCCCAAACCATGATACTGCCACCACCATGTTTCACAGATGGGATAAGGTTCTTATGCTGGAATGCAGTGTTTGTTCATCGCCAAACATAATGCTTGTCATTCAAGCTGAAAAGTTTGATTTTGGTCTCATTCATCCACAGAACATTTTTCCAGTCGCCTGCTGGCTTATCCATGTGGTCTTGAGCAAACCGTAGACGGCAGCAATGTTCTTTTTGGAGAGTTGTGGCTTTCTCTTGGCAACTCTGCCATGCACACCATTGATGTTCAGTGTTCTCCTGATGGTGGACTCATGAACATTGACTGTAGCCACATCAAGAGAGGCCTTTAGTTTCCTAGACGTTACCCTGGGGTGCCTTGTGGCCTCCCAGACTATTGCATGCCTTTCTCTTGGTGTGATCTTTGTTGTTTGACCACTCTTGGGGAGGGTAACAATGGTGTCGGATGTCTTCAATTTGTACACGATCTGCCTGTCAATCCAAACTCTTTAGAAATGCTTTTCTAACTCTTTCCAGCCTGGTGAGTATTAGCAACTCTTCTTCTAAGGTCCTCAAAATCTCCTTTGATCGAGCCATAACACATTTCCACAAAGCTGTGTTGTGAAGCTCAGAGTTTGACAGTGAAGACCCAGATTTCTCTTCTTTAAATAAGGCAGAGCCTCCCAGACTCACACTTGATTGTCATCCCATTTATTGAAACACCCGACTCTAATTTCCCACATACTTTTGCCGCGCACAAATATGTAACATTGGATAATTTTCCTCAATAAATAAACCAACATATGTAAGGTTTTTGTCTCATTTGTTTAATTGATGTCTCTTTATCTAGTTTTAGCACTTGCATGGAAATCTCATCACATTTTACATCATATTTATGCAGAAATAGAGCAAATTCTAAAGGGTTCACAAACTTTTAAGCAGCACTATAATTACACATACTGCTCCTACTACTACAACTATAACCAATACTATTACTACTACTGATACTACTACTTCTACTATTACTGCCAATACCACCTCTACTTTTACCTTTATTATGTATTTGCAAAAAACTCCACCAGTGAAGCATCCATAGCTGGACAGATAATGAATGACAGTAGTGTAACACAGTTGAAATCCTATAAAATATGTCTTCATAGGAGAAGTTATAATTATTGATAAATGATTTATATTAAATGCATACTATGCAGGATTTGTCGGTTGGTGTTTGTAAACACAACATTCAAGTTGGCCCCCCCTCCCCGGCTTAACGACATTCGAGCGAGAGAGAGAGCAGCAGTGATTGAGCGAGCTAGAGAGTGAATGAAGAGAAACACAAATAAACACTCCCACACCTCTGCACATCTCTGCACAACCCTGTGGGAAGGTGCTGCATTGCTGGATTTTGTGTGAATGTAGTTAAAACACACACTTCATCCTGTCTGTTGTGGCCTCTCTGCTCTGCACACGTGTGTGTGGGTAGTTCAGCCTCCCCCCCCCTGCCCTCGGTCAAACAGACTCAGAGAGCAGAGGAGAGAGATGGAGACAGCGATGTAACCTGGTCTCTATGAGTCCCATCCTCACTGTTGGCTGGGGGCTACACACTCACTGCCCAAAGGTTGACGCCCAGGAAAATCCTGCATAGTATACCCAATAAACACTTAAAATGTCCTTATATCTGCTTAAAGCTACATGAAATGCTAAAAACACTAGATATCGGGGTTTAAAGTAAAGTGCTACAGAAACAAAGTGTTAGAATTAATTCTGATGAAAGGATCATCATGCTGCAGGACATGTAGCATATATTTGATATCCTGTAAATATTTTTATTTAGAGAAACTACATTTTGTCATATCAGAGGTCTACCATGATGACTGAGTATTTTTGTTAAAACATATTATATATTAAATGTTATTGACTCCAAATCCTTATTGGTAAAATTTGAATCTTGAGCAACAATAGACAGGATTTTCCTCTGTCTTTCTACACTAAAAGTCTTCTATCTCCATCTTTCTGTCATCTGTCTCTCACTCAAGAATACTAAAAGCCAGTATAGAGGGTATCTGAAGGTCAGTGGGCCAATTTGAGAGAATGTGTCTCAGTGTATCTTTGTGTTTTTATCCAGAAGGGATTTTTAGGTAAAATTGTCATAAGACCCCTCCACCACTACGCCTTCCTTCTCTTTGTGCTCTGAAAAAAGCTCATTCATCACATGCGGTGAGTGTGTAGTATATGTGTGTGTACAGTATGTGTGTATAGTATTACATGGAGAATCTTGAGAGTCCCTGCATGAATGCCTTATGTCTCTTCTACAACAGATGTGCCACAGCCTAGGGCCCCTCAGTTGTAGCTCGTTATGTGAATGTGTGTGTGTGTTTGTGTGTGTGTGTGTGTGAGTGTGCGGGAAGACTGCATGCTATCCTCATTGGGAAGTCAGCGGGGAGTTTGCCTATAAAAGGCACAAATAATAGGCACCCATTTTTCTCCGAAGACACTCATCCATCAGCGTACACACAAACACACACTCACATGCACACACACATCTGATGGTTTGTGATATTATTGCTCTGTTGTGCCAGAAGCACTGTCCTGTATACATGCATTAGTGCAAATGTCTTTCTACGAAGAAACGAGAGTCACATATGACGTGCTGTATTGTCTCCTGTCAGCACTCTCTCTGGCTTCCTTGTTTTAAGGCCATTATACTGTAGATTCACTCACTGACACTGTGTGTGGCCTCGCCTGCTGACCACACTCCCACAGGACACACAGATATTACAAGACTGTGTGTTTTATCTTGTGTGAGTGCAATATATGATTTTACTGTCCTGTGTGGTCTGTTTGTCTCCTGAAATAATGGTAAATGAGAAGTTTTTGCTCAGAGCTTCTTTGTTTTATTATGACAGCTGAAACTAAGATATGGGTTAAAGTATTTTGTAGTGAAAGTTAAAGATCTTTCATGTTATTTTAACTGCATAAAATCCATAACTGCTTAACTGAATCTTAATAATAATAATGATAATAATAACAACAACAACAACAACAACAACAATAATAATAATAATAATAATAATAATAATAATAATAATAACAACAACAGACTTGACCTGAATGGAAGAAAAAAAAAATCACACTGGTTACATGTTTATATTGATTGTTAACAGTTTCAAGCAAATAGTGATATATTCTGTCTGTATAATGTCAGAAAATAGTGAAAAGATCCCATTGTGACCTCTTCAAATGTTTTGTTTTGTCCAATAAACAGACCAAAATCTGAGGAAATTCAGTTTACTGTCATGTATGACCACAGACTGAATATAAAGATGGACACAGTGGGGTGTGACGTCACCGGTTGGTTTGCATTGGAGCCAGTTTGAAGCTTGCCCAAATTTTGCGATTGATACCATAATGACTTGTTAAAAAAAGTGATTTTAGTATTTCTAGAGAGAAGTTGACGCTTCTTAAGTCTGTCACAGCTGGGGATTTTTTGGAGCCAGCATCTTGCTGTTGTCGGTGTCATTGCAATTTAAAGTACTTCTGCATTGGCTTCAGCCTCAAGTCGTGGTAGTTGCTGCTTGTGTATGACACAGAAAAGCTTCAAATCCTAACATTTGAAAAGCTACAACCAGTTGTAAATGTAAATGTTTGGCATTTTTACTTAATAGCACTAAAACAACCATTTGAAAATCAAAATTGTTGCCGATAAAGTTTCTGTCAGTTTGAAAGATAATCGACTAATCATTGCAGCTCTATAATTTTCTTGTTGTATTTGAAGAGAACAACCCAGTTCCTAGTAATTAATGATTAAAAACAAAGATTAGAGGAGTATATATATATATATATACATATGTATATATATATATATATATATATATATTTTCCTCCAGTTGACCATCTTGTGACCACTCAGATATGTTGTGCAACCCCTTGTAGGGGCCTGTATCCCCAGGTTGGATACCATTGGTTTAGGGGATGAATGTAACTTAGTAGACCCTCCTGAACATATGAAAGCATGGGAATATTTTTATATGTGTGTCTGCATGTGTAGTGTGTCTTACATGTCTGCATGTTTTCCTGCCATAATAAATACAGTATTACTCACAACACTCCTGTAAACTCCCAGCAGACTGCACAACACCATCATTTCTCTATCCACACCTCTTTATTCTCCTCATTCTGCTGTTTATTCTTACCTTGTCTACAAGAGCCCTTAAACAGTCCATGAGATGAGAAAGAAGGCTGCTTTCCTTTCCAACCCATATTGATCATCAGTCAGTGAATGAACTGCACATGGACTCACAAACTGACTCTATTGATCACACACAGATACACACACACACACACACACACACAGTCATTTACCAGAAGTCGTATTAAAGAGAAGTCTTGTGCCCAACCATAGCTTGTAACTGTGTGTAAAGTGACAGTTATATTATGTGTAAAGTGGTGAAATGGTAAGATAGACTGCCAAGGTAAAAAGTGAGTGAGTTCAAGACCCGCATTAGGAAAATTAATTTTCTGCAAATCAAACAAATGAAAATTGGATGTGGTTTCTTCTCTTTCTTCTTCTCACTAAACATTTAACCAAATCCACATGTAGATGCGATCAAAGTTGTTTTTGTTACCTAATTGCAAGTCAGAGATTTATTTTTTCAATTAGGGCTGTTGTTATTTCAACTTCAACACAGAAATCATTTTTATTCAAGCTTTTGCTTTTTGTGCAATGATTTGACAGACTGTTCTTGTATCATTAGACCAGGTTTACGCGTCAGTCTCTCCCAACATCACAGGTGCTGCTATGTATCTGACCTTTGACCTCTATTTGTTGGTGGCATACGGAACAGAGCATTTCCTAATGAGGATAAATATATCATATATCGCCTATCAAACTGTGCAGGTAACTATTATATAAGCATTCCATCAAACTATGCATGCGTTTTCAAAGTAACTCTGATAAGCCACATACCTTTAGTTAATAATTCAGTTTTCTTCTTTATCATGAAGACCTCAAAGTTTCAACTCCACAAAAACTGCGTGGGCACAGCTGATATGAGTTGATACAAGATATGGTGGTTGTGGCTTTATTTCTATTCATAAGCAAAATAATGACAACTGTGGCTGCCAGCAATGACAGGACGTTAATAATTCATGACAGAAAAAAAAAAATACTCGACAGATGTGCCACCTACTTGTTTTCAAATATGGCTCTTGAACAACAACTGTGGAACACATTCCCATCACCACCAACAGAAAAAAAACCCTATTTTCTTTTTCTGTGGGAGTGTGCAGATGGAACATATGTTTTTTTAGCAACAACACACCAGCCTAAGTGAAAAGGAATGAGAGCAGAGACTGTGTGTGTGTGTGTGTGTGTGTGTGTGTGTGTGTGTGTGTGTGTGTGTGTGTGTGTATTATCAAGTTGTTTAGGTGTAGAGTTAGACACACAGAGTGGGGGATGGCAGTGTTTATAGCATGTAAGGTGTGTGTCTTTGTGTTTTTGTGACCCTGACAATCCATATAACATGGTGAAATACTGTAGGGGTTGTTCAACACACACACACACACACACACACACACACATGCTGAGACCCAAAACCAGGTTACTCCGTCAACAACGCATACTTATATTTTATTTAAAATGTTGCCGCCACGCTTATAATGAATAAGTGGAGGGTTGAATAAAAAGGACAGAGAGACTGAGAGAAAAAGAAAAAATGCCATCTAGGCTTTTGCACCTCTGTCAAGTCAAAAGACCTCATTCTTGGTTTTATGCTTCTTTCTATTTTTATGTCTACCTGTCTCCATCTGTATTTTATGATGAATAAGTTATGTTTAAAAACCAGAATATTAAAAAAATATCTCTATGTCGAGACTCTCTTAGCTGCTTCGCTTGTTCCCCACACACAGTCCCTAAACCCTGAGTGAAGCATACATCTCCCTGGTGTGTCTGGCTTTAGACCGCATGTGCGCTCTCGCAGTGCCACGCTCCAATTAGCAGTCCTATTAGTACAGGTGTGACACCTGAGACCCGACTAGCCGCGTCGGGAGTTTCCCCTGACACTGCAACAAGGCATTAGAAGAACCAGCCTCGGCTTTAGCTTGACATAGAAATCACTGTGACATTTCACTCTGACTCCCGTTCTACAGATTTTAACGATTACTTACACAATAAAATTACAAATAACACACAGTTAGTGAAACCTGACACCCAAGGAGCAAAACCTCAGCCCAGATCTGCACAACTATAAGCACATTCTCAGCCTCACGCTTTTTGCAAAACACTAAACACACTTGTCTACATTAGACACAGAAATCTAACATGATGTCACTTCTTTGCTATTTCTTTGCTATGAACCAATTGATCTAACATGGCCGTCAGGTGTACAGACACTTAGGTGCTTCATTGTAAACTCTTCAATCAGGCGCGAGCACTATAAAAAGGCAACAGGTGAGCTTACCTGTCTTCAACAAAGATGGAAGGCAATGTTGCAGTAAGAGGAAGAGGAAGAAGGGGAGTGTGGATGAGAGAGGGAGCCCGCAGAGGAAGAGGGGTAGGGAGAGGAAGAGGAGGAGGTAGAGGGAGACCTGGAGGAGGATGTGGACAAAGAAGACAAGGACCACATTTATCAGATAAGACTTGAGCAACATTTGTTGACCATGTTGTAAAGCATGGGTTGACATTGAGAGAGGCTGGACAGAGTTCAGCCCATCCTCAGCAGATATACTGTTGCAACAGTAATTCAGACATTTTGACAAGAGCACAGTTGAAAAACAACCTTTCTATGCTGTCTGCAGTGAAATCAGTGCAATGTAGGCTACTATATGCACTACATCACTACTTTTTGGTACCCATTCACTACATTCCATGTTTGAAACAACACCTGTGACATTTTACATGTATTTGGATTGGTCTACATAGAATTGAGGGTCAAGAATGTCAAGGAGGAAGGGGCCCTATACTCTCTAATGCAATACGCCTCAGAGAAATTCAAACACACATTCTCAGTGACCACACAGTTATCAATAATGTCCATCATGTCGCTCTGTTGACACTGGGGCAAATCCTTAAAAAACATCACATACAGATGGAACACTTCTACCGAGTGCCATTTGAAAGAAATTCTGAGAGAGTAAAAGACCTGTGGCATGAATATGTAGAGGTAAGTAATGTACACTTCAGTACTGTGCACTGCACACACAACCTTTTTACTGTTATTGATAGACGGCCTATATTGAACTAGAAAATGTCTTTTTTTCCAGAGAGTTGTACAAATGGATGCTGATGCAATCCTGCATGAAATTATCTTCATAGATGAGGCTGGGTTTAATCTGACAAAAGTAAGAAGAAGAGGGAGACACATCATTGGCCACAGAGCTATTTTGAATGTCCCAGGCCAATGTGATTGTAACATTACTGTGTGCGCTGCAATCATGCCATGCTGACTTAGGTCCAACACGCCCCACATAATCACATTTTTAGACAGACTCCACAACGTCGTCACAGCAGAAGACCAAATGGATGCAGATGAGATACATTGTCATCTGGGACAATGTATCCTTCCACCTGCTCTGGTCCAAAACTGGTTTCATCAGCATCCACGATTTTCACTCCAATACCTCCCACCATACTCTCCCTTCCTTAACCCTATTGAGGATTTTTTTTTTTTTTGGCACAGCGGCAGAGGGTTTACAATCTCCAGCCCTGTGTCAGGATATTCCTCATTCATGCCATGGAGGAAGCCTGCGACCAAATTGATGCAGGGTCTGTGCAAGGATGGATTCACCATTCGAGTAGATTCTTCCCTCGCTGTCTTGTGAGAGAGAACATAGCCTGTGATGTGGACAACGTGCTATGGCCAGATCCAGCCAGGCAAACAGATGATGCTTAGGGTTTTTTTTTTTAAATTCATGCTTTTTTTCTCCACAAATGTTTTTGCGTTGATGTATTGATGATTTTACAATGTGGGGAGAAATAAATATTTTCATCAGTGTGCAGTACTGGTCTTGTGCATTGTGTTTGGTTAATATATTAATGTACTTTAACAATATCTAAGTGTTTAAGATTGAGCACAGCAGTGTGTAACAGGTTCAAACAGAATCAGATCGTATGGACCATGTGTGTGCCATATGGTGACAAAACTGGGTTTTTATAAATTATTGTATATTTTTGAATGAAGTGTTTCATTTTGCGAAAGATCTGAGGTTTCCTGCTACTTGTGCGTGCGGTTGTGTAAATTGTGTGTAGTGTTTTGACAAAATGATCCCTGTTTTCAAAATCGTGTTTAAGCAATTGTAAAAAGCTGTAATATTTTGTCATGTGGCTGTGAAAATGAGTTTTGCTGCAGGGAGTAACATTTCAGCCACACATTACTTGGGAGGCAGAATAAATTGTATTTATCTTGGCGGTAGTATTTCATATAAGGAGAGGGCCATAAAGCAAAGACACATTTTCCCTACAAAGAGCAATAAAGTACAATATTATCATCGAGCACTCTGAAAGCTAAATCTGTGTTAAACATGCTTCAGACAAAGCAGAGAGGATGATGGCTTGCCAAGACATACATCCACATTTTGTCTCACTCTTAATGACTTGACGACCCACTCGTCCAATAACATTTCATCTTCTTTTATCTTTTTATTATTGAAAAAAATAGCATAAGGTTGAGATAATTTCATGTGTTTCCAACACATTGTGTTGCTTTTTTTTAATAACCCATCGTTTTCTTGTTGCTATGGATATTTTTGGTTCATTTACATGAAATGATTGAAAGTTAATTAACAACAGAAACAAATGGAGTTTCCCTAATCTGACACAAGAAAATGTGGCGACTTGTGAATTCCATTTGAAAATAGATTACTTGCTAAGATGTTTTTTTATGCCGTACATCTCCACTCATTCCGTCCACTGTATGCACTTTTAAAAATGTGTTGTTTTCCATCTCACCACCTTTTCACCCCCATCACTCTATCACAGTCCACCAGCTGGGTCCTGCTTTCTAATTGTGATGTTGATGGCGGTCATGATGGCGGATTGTCCTCGGCTGCGTGGGGGGCATGTTTGGCAGGACGGTCACCCTGGCCCAGCGCCCTCCTATAACTTGGCCGAGTTCCCTTTCCGTTGCCACTCACGTCTCTCCACAAGTGTGTTGGCATATCATATGTGTGTGTCTCCGTTTCGTGTGCTTTCCTTCCTTCGAAATTTTCCGCGACTTCTTTGCAATTTGTTTATTCGTCTCACTCCCTCCTTGTTTTTTCCACCCCCCCCTCCATGGTTTGCAGTTTGCTGGGCTCCAGAAACGCCGGTATGTTTTCTTTCTCCAGATCAAACACCTCACCTGCACTGCTCGATTTCTACACTCCACTTTTATGTTGTGTCATTATTATGTCTGCTGGAGAGAGATAGAGAGAGATAGCAAAAGGAAAGCGAGAGGTATTTGATTGGAGTGTATGGAGCTGGAGGTTGATATGAATTTCAAAGAGTTATATTCCTGCGATCAAGTGATGCTGCCTGTGGCGTTCAACACACACACTGACAGGTGGTCTCCTCTGGTGTGTGTGTGTGTGTGAGTGTTTTTCTGTTTCTGTGCATGCCTGCCTATCCATCGCTATAGGTTTGGGTGTGTCTAAGTGTAAGGGTGTTTTTTTGTGTGCGTTTTGGTTTGTTTGTTCTTACATGAATGTAGGCGAGTGTGCGCTACGCTGTATGGTGCATATCTGCAGATTAACCCCGCCATATCAGAATGTGGCAGTGTGCCTCTGTTATTTAACACGTGTGACGTCTCATCCATTTAAACTAGGCTGGTCTCAGTGGGGGTGTGTTGTGTTTATGCCGAGTGGAACAACACACTCACCGCCTGTATTTCACGGCTGGCTTGGTGGAGGAGACAGTCGAGATGAAATATTGAAATGTGCCACCTATGCTTTCCCCAGCTGGTTTGCGTAAGAATGTTGTGTTGTCAAGCTGTAGTGTTTCTGTATTAAATCACAGTGTAGAGGAGTTTATAAGCAGGGGTTCACTATCTTCATTATTGTCTCAGCGGCTTCCTTTCAAACTGTTTTACTGTGATCTATAGAATCTCTAGACACAATGGAGAGGAGATAATATAATATAGAACATGAATGACTGACACTGCAATTTAATATACTGTAACATAATGTCACCAAAAAGCATAGCCTGAAGTAAAGAAACACAGCGTAATGTATACTGTAAGGATTCAGTCGAAGACACTTGGTATATTAGATTCATGTAGATCTGAAACATTTAGTGAAATCAATCAACAGAAAAATCATTTAATTAAAAGTTATTTTGATAATTCATTTTTGGTTTTTGGTCAAACAAAAGAAGCTATTTGAAATGCTCTTGGAAATCATAATATTTAAAAAAAAAATCATCAATAATCATTTTAAAAAAAATATTTTCTGACATTTTATGAAAAAAAATCAACTATACACCATTTCCACCAAATTTCTAATAAACTATTGTATGTAATTTCTCTCACTTAAAGGACCAGTGTGTAAGATTTAGGGGGATCTATTGGCAGAAATGGAATATAATATTCATAAGTATGTTTTCATTAGTGTATAATCACATGAAAATAAGAATCGTTGTGTTTTTGTTATCTCAGAATGAGCCCTTTATATCTACATAGGGAGCGGGTTCTCTTCCATGGAGCTCGCCATGTTGCACCGCCATGTTTCTACAGTAGCCTAGAATAGACAAACCAAACACTGGCTCTAGAAAGGGCCTTTCGTGTTTTTCGCGATTTTCGCTGCCACTGTAGGTTCTCCTATATGCTTGAAAGGGAGGGGTGAGGGTTAGGTGTATTCATTTGGTTGCAATCTGTGACCTCACCGCTAGATGCCACTAAATCCTACACACTGGTCCTTTAAGAGTGCTTGAATGTACATGAATTATGCAAGTGAGAGCAGACAATTAGCTCACAAAATGTTTATGTTATGGTTTACCCATTGAGTAAACTCTATAGGAGCACATTATACTGAAGGGACACCGGAGAGTTCTTGATCTATACCAAACATCTCCTCATACCACACTGACTCACTCAACTGTGACAGGAACATGTCAATGACAGCATACATCAGAAGAAGTATAATCATCTCTCCAGGGTGTCAGAATGATGCACTGGCTGAAATGGGAGCTTGTGGTGCACTGATGACTTATGGCTCCCCATCAGGTTGTACTTCTCTCCAGCTGCAGCAGGGGGCACTGTGGCGTCACTGTTGGAGCTCGTATAGTGCGAGCAGTGAACAGGATCAAATTCCTCTGTAAGCATGAAACCTTGTACTACATACTGCCAAGTCACTCACTAAATTAACTTTAAAAAAGCTTTTCACATTTAAAGGAAATCTTGTAATTATGTAATAGGTTGTATCTTTTCAGCAGGGGTCATGTATAGATCTTATGTAGATAATGTGTTTGCTATCACAGTTTCAGGCATTTAGCTGATGCTGCTATCCTAAAAGTGAGGTAAAAAGGGTTTTTGCTCAAGGACAAGTCAGGGCTCAAAACTGTGTGTTTTGCTTCTCCCCATATCTGGAATATCACGTTACCTCTGTGTTGAATCATGCGTGTGCATTCAGAGGTATGTTGAAAACATGGTGCATTCAGCAGCTACGTCGTGAGAACTTTATGCTCCGTAGATGTTCATAGATTCCTTTAGAAGCCGAGTTGAAGGACTTCTCATCACAGCAGGAGTAACTCGAAACTCCTCTGATCCATTTCCTTTCCAGGCTGGCTCATGCGTCACACAAATATGCATGAGACCAAATTCGCAAAGTTAAAAATGACATAGCTGTAAAGTTGCAAACTTGTCGGGGATGTGGAAAGCTAAATTTACTCAGAGAGCCACTGAAGTGCTGAAATTCTTAGGCGTGCTTTCATCACAAATAGCATAACAGGCATGAAGCAGAAACCAGCCTTTGCTCCCTCTCTCCTGTCGTCACCTTGATGTGGAAAGAGTGGAGGCAGAGAGGAAGAATGTGCCATTTATTATCCACTGTCCTCCTCTTCCTCAGCTAGTTTCCTTACATCATGCATGAAATGGCTCTAAATGGATTCCCTTTGTCTATTTGGAAGTGCTGCTGTTATGCTTTACATTATGCCTGGCCTCTATGAGCGTATACAGGCTGTATGTGATTCAACCTACTTTGTGGCTGCTTCACTGTAAAATATCTTAACAGCAGGCGGTCCCAAGACACACTCACAGAGCTCACCTAAACTAATATGTGTGTGTGTGTGCGCGTGTGCATAAATGTGATTTCTCAGCCAGGAACTGTGTCTGTGCGTGCATATTATTTCCGTGGTCTGTGCATGTGTGTTTGTGTGTGACTGTATTTTTGAAATTGCACCGTCACAATTTGAAACTCAGAAAGTTTTTTGAGCCCCTCTGTTTCAATGTTTCTCCCTGACTGATCAAAAGGGCCTCAGAGGACCGTTCTTCTTTTACTAGTGCATCCTGTTCATAGACGTTCAGAAGACACGGATGGGAGCACAAATCACTTTTATCAGTCACACAGATGGTTTACACATTAGTCCTTCAACTCATCACTTCTACTGTAAGACTGTCTTTCCCTCCCCCTGCGAGGAAATCTCCACTCAGTGTACTTTAGAAAACTTCCCCACAACTACAGTACTTTAAAGCCCTAAGCCTTCTGCCTCTCTACTCCCACCGTACACATCTTTGAAGCATCGCTCATTGGCGATACTACACAGCTCAGAGAGCTTACGCATTGAAAGCCTAATGGCCCGGCGCTGGTTAACTTTCAGGCTTATACCCCTGTTGATAAACTCACGAAGCCATCACCAGTGTCTCTCATCCCAGCTAAAACCTGCATTGTGCTGGTGAGGTTTAGAGACGAGGATGGTGAGGACTGTCAATAGATCAGAGGGAGAGAGAGGAAACTGGTTGAAGGACTTGGGAGAAACCTGTTAACAGGCGTCTGAGCCTGAGGGAAAAACTCTGGAATAATAAAGTTTGTTGAGAAGACACACACGTGTGCTTAGACACTTTCAAGCAGACTTAAAGAATCCTAAATGCAGGATTTACTATGTATACCACCTACACAGTGTCACTCAGGGTTATGTGCAGTCACGAAACCCCGGTTGACACTAAGTTGTGCTGTACCTTAGCATCAGTCAGACACTCCTGCCTGAGACTGAGTGGCATTAAGACATAGAACATTTTGAGGACATCTTCCTCTTGACATGAGAGCGAGACTTTTTAGAGCTGTCCTGATTAACGGGAGTCATATAAATCCAACCAGACACACGGGACAGAAAAATACAGCTCCGTGATCTGCAGTTGTACTATACAGACATCTACTTTACGTTGATATACGTGTGAAAGCCGTTAAACTATAATGTTGACATGGCACTTAAGCTGTATTGGTGATGGGGGCATGTTCCATGACTTACCTGTGACTGTTAAAGCCAATGGGCCTTGAGATGATGTTGGTGATGTAATGACCTCAGCAAGCAATGTGTTAACCTTTTGTCTCTATATGACGCCATACCTGAGTACGTAGCGGCTCTTTGGGTAATAGATGGCTTCTAGTCAGCTCTGTGTCTACTGTATGTGTTGTATCTCAGGCCAAGACATTCAGAACATGAATAAATCACTCATTTGTGATACCTCTCAAACATGAGCAAAACTCAGTGGGGAACCAGTGATGTTGAATCATATCTCTTATTCTGAAATGTATGTGAAATTTATTTTTTATGTACTTTGCTCCCGTTGTCCTTGTGACAGCATCCAGCGAATCCTCTGCCCTCGCTGCTGTTTTATAGCCATCCCTACGTAAGTCTGTTTGACAGTCAGGCCTATTTACCAATCAACCTGCCATCATGTTTTACAGCAGCTGATTTCACCACTCCGCATCCAGACGGCCCTCAATTCTCTTGATGACATAGTTGTCCAAAAAAGGAAACAGTGCTGCTTTTTCTCGCCACCCAACAACAGTGGCTAGGACTGTAATCGACTTGAGGAGAAGCAGTAGTTTTCTGCCTGGGGCAGTCGGGTTTTATTGCCCTCCACAAGAAGGGCTTATTGGAGGGCTCTTTTGTGTGAGGGTGAATTTTACGGCTGATTGCCTGTATTGGAGTAGTTGTAAAACTAAGTAGAGGAGACCTGTCTTTATGGTATCACTGGTGGCTGTGCTTACAACCTGTGTTTTCTCAGAAATAGGACTGGGAGTATGAGCACGTGTGTTGGGGGAATGACTAGTGTCTGCACTGATGGACACCAGTCAAAAACAGTCTTTGACTTCCCTGAATCATTGTGTGAAATAGCAGCTCAGGTCCACTCTTAAATCTCTCCGTGTGACAGTGTAATGGGGTTTGCAATACAGTTTTTCAAAAAGCGTCTTCTGTTTTGCATCTTTACAGCACTTGTTGAATAAATACATAGCAGTGTGGGTTTGCTTCAATCTCATTCCAAAGTGGTTTTCTGCTGTATTCTTTTAAATTGTTGGGGGGATTTTTGCTTGTTAGACAGATGATAGATAGAGAGGAAGGGACATTGCAGGTATGTGGTTTGCACTCTAACCATTAGACTGTCGGGGTGCCCTGGGCAGACTGAATTGTCTGTTAATCAAATAATTAAACCATGAATACAATGTCTACTCTCTCATTTGTAAAAGCCAACATAAGACAGTCTGTGAAAGAGTTACATCTAGATGACATTTTGTTTTCAGTCATTAAAACAAATTGTCGCTGCATTAAAAGTACTTTGTGGAGTTTTTGACCACTAGTGGTGCTATGGTGCAATGTTTTGAGGACCCTGGTCTCCCTGTTTTTTGCATTTCACGCTAACAGGCATGAGTGATTCACCCTCCTGCCAATTTCAGAGGGCTGTAATTCAAATGTGTAGTGCATATGTTAGGCATGTAAATCAAAGTTTTCAGGACATATTATTACAAACATCTCATCAGTTGCTAGCTATGCCTGCATATCAAATTGCTCAAATGGCAAATGAAACTGGCATTTAGCTTAAAGATTTGCTTGGGGCATCATATCTCCAGTAGACATGGAGATATGATGCCCCGAGGTTTCACCCCCCACTGATCTACACATGGTTGTGAAATGCAAGTCAAAAATATTCAATGAATTCACCTGACAAATATTGTAGAAACTGCATACAGCATGTTTGTTAAGCATCAAGGATACACACACACAATGTGTTTATGGGATAAACACTGAGCATAGCTGTGTTTGTTTATAAGAAAACTCTACAGGGTACCTTTAGGTTTTCTAACTCACACTGGCCTCACACTGAAATGTGCAAAAAAGAAAGGTGTTGTTCAGCCACAGTGGATCACACCTGTTGGTGTTCTCACTCACTGCAGTAGGTTATTTACCTGTGAAGACCTTGTGGCGCAGTGGTAGTCTGTTTGACTCCAGATTAGAAGTTTGCGTGTTCAAATCACATCGGGGTCAGTGCTTTTCGCTGTTGTATGACATCCCATTTACTTCTTTGTGTAACAGCAAACACAAGCTCTCACGGCATATACATAGACATGTATGAACATGAACAAGCGTGAGAAATTGTTATTTAAGAAAAAAGACACGATGTGAATAACAGCACACGCACATACAGCTGCACGTCAGAGTGGAAAACAACCTATAATTGGCAATATTGTCTGCAATTAAAAAAACATTTGATGCAGATCGCTTCTCCTTCAGTATCAATGGTGTAAATTATGCAAGGCAAGTGAGAATGTCCTGTGGGTAACTTATAGGTCATAATCCTCCCTCATTTAAGCATTCACTCTTTTTTTTTTATCTCCACACCCACACTTGAGCTTTTGGTACAAAGTGTCTCTTTCATCTTCTCCTTAAAAGCTGTTGTTCTTTGTCTCGCTGTGCATCTCTCAGGCAGATTACAGAGCAGTGCTGTGTAGATGTGTAGAGGTTGTTGATGAGGTTACGGTCAGTGTATTAGCATGGAGCTGAATGGGGAATACTCCACACCTCATCTCTCTGCCCACACAGCCACTGATAGGAGGCTCATTATGCATCAAATGGCCGTAATGGCCCTCAGACTGCTTGTCTTATCTGGGTGAGCAGCTCCCCTCGGGGTCTGTGTAATCTGAGTGTGTGTTTTACAGTATTGTGTGTGACTGTCTGTATGTGTTCACTGTATACAACTCATAGTTTCCATACCTTGATTTCCTTTATGTGTGTACATTCCTCACGTCCTCATCGTACCTGCGCACCAGTGCCAGTGTTTGTTTGTTTTTTGTCTGCATAATTCATGTTTTTTTTGCATTCATGTATGTTTGCGCACAAACTTGTTTACCAGACTGCTTATGTACTCGTCGCCCTGCATATCTAACCTCCCCTCCCCACTCTCCTACATTAGCTCATGCTACTGATAGAGAGCCACGATAACACACCCTATCACATCAAACGAGCCATAGAGAGGGCTTGGAGGGAGAACCTCATCCCTCCTTCCACCACTCTCTCTTTCATCCTTCTTCCCTCCATCCCCATGTTAAACCAATTAACAGTAATTACCGGGCCACCCCAGGCGCAGCTTCTTTCTGCTGGCTCCGCTGTTTTGTCCTCATCACCACGCTGACACGAAGGGAGGCTCCGAGACGTATTGGGAAGCAGGTCATTACTGTTTATTAGCTAAGGGAGGTTGATTTCCCCTGATGGGCCCTGTAGGAGCCTGGTAAAGTTTGGCTGTTTGGTCAGGCAGCTGACTTTACTCATCACTTCCATGTTCAGTAGTCAGTTTTAGTGATATTGTTGCGTAAGTGCAAGTGAGAAAGGATTTTCACAAGCTGTGGGTGATGCATCCTCATTTGTTGTGTTACATTTACAGGGATATTTTGATAAGGTTATGACTACTGATGTGGTTGAACTCTTTGGCCTACAGTTTGAACCAGTGTTGGCAGTTTCTTGCATCAGACCTTTTGGCTGTGAGACAATCTCTGCGTCTGTTTTCTCCCACGATACAAATATGTGCTGCTCATATAATTTGATGTTAGGCATTTACAGAGTGTTTCCTTGCATTTGCCCAGTGCATGCTGGGACAGGCAGCAGCCCCCCAGAGAATACTGTTGTGATCTGAAGTTTTCTCACTTTTATTTTTGTTGCATGTTATTTACAAGATATATTGACTAGTACCTTAGGAAAGTTTACCTAAAAATGAATGAGTGAATGTGGTAAGTACACTTATGAGGCAATAATCTGTCTCTTCCTGTCAGTGTTAAGTGATTGACAGTAAGCAGACTCAAATGCAAAGTGCACAATGATATGAAAATACTCAACTCAGCGCGCCGAGATAACGACAAAACCGACCAAATGCAGACTTGATAGTTGTTGTGATGGATTGTCTTGCGCTGTGGAAGTTGTTTTTCATACAGTGCAGGAATGAATGACAGCTAATGGTTTCCTCTGAAGGGCGGAAAATGAGCCCTGATATCTCCATCAATGCTGAAACAGTGCAGACATGAGCCGTCAGATGTCTGCCTTTTGTGTTTAGACTGTTCCGGACAAAACTAGCTGGTTGTACTGTCTGTGTTTATCAGTGTTCTCACAAATACAGCACACAAAAAAAAATACAATTATTGATAACGGAATATCTTCCGTCTCCAGAGCAGATATTCAGTGGGAGAAAAAAGATGCTGCCCTCAAGTGCATCTTTTAAACTGAGGGTGGAAGTCGTAAATATCACTTGTCATGGCATTTTAGTGTTTCTGCATGAAGATAATAACTATACTGTTGTATACAGAAACATGGGCTATGAGTTAATATGAAGAAACTGTTCCCTAAATGTTACAGTGAGACAATCTTGACTTTCCCATATTTAATATTTTGATGGGGGGCATTCATCTACAAATATTTTATTGACAACATCACTTGATTCCACTGTTAAAAGGGGAGACTTCCAATAAAAGAATAAATGTTTATCCATATGGCTGTTTTGGTGACTGGATGAGGCGGTAAAAATGTTTCTTGAGTAGAATACTTTTTGACATCATCTCACACTCGATGCTGCACCGTCATACTGCAGTTCTGATGAGGGTCAAATTACTTCTTGCGTATCATTTGCGTATCAAAATGAAGAACAATTTGATGACATTTCATAGAAACACAAGTGTAAGGTCGTTAATATTCAAATGGGCCATTCAGTGCAAGACATAATCAATCGGTCACAGATCACACATTATCCCAACAATGAGACACAATCAATCATGCTTAGCAATTTGCCTAACCCGTAATCACAGTATATGCTGATGCATGAAGTTTACTAGAATACAAATGAGCATCACCCCTCCCCCCTTTTTTAACAAACGCACACACACACCCACTTGATTAATGAAGGTGGTTTTTAGACGGTTGTGCTGTTGAAACTGAAGGTGAAGAGTGCGTTAGGTCACAGCCCCGTCACCTCCCCCGGCGACACATCTCATAATGAACTGACTTGACTTTTTTTTATTTACACAACTCCGGTTGACATATGACACATGGTTATGAGCACACATATACGTACACACACATATAAACCCACTGACACGCCCCCCACACCCTCCTGCGTCTGAGGGACCATGATCTCATCATGTGAGAGATCCCCTACTTCCCCATGTGGGGTGGGCATCGTTTCTCTGAATTATTTAAGGGCCTTTTATATTGGGAGTCTTGATATTGGTGGATGATGCCCCCTGCAATTATGTCAGCTTCAATAATAGATGAGTGGGGCAGTGGGAGCAAAGGGGGTGGGTGGGTTGGTGCCCGTTCACCAGCTTGGCGAGGAGGGCTGGCATGGTAATATGATCTGAAAAAAGCACTTTTCACTATGGTTTCATAGAGAGACTAGGGACCTGATGGTGGTGTGTGTGTGTATGTGAGAAGTGTGTCTTGAGAGCCTTTAGCTTTGTGTATGTGTGTATGTGTGTGTGTGTGTGTGTATGTGTGTATGTGTGAGAGAGAGATTCCAGTGATAATTGCAGCTCTCACCTGTCCATATGAAGAAAGCAGAATTCTTGGTCTCCCGGTGACATCAGCTGCACACACTCACCTGCCTGACCTTCTGTCTTAGCATGTGTGTATTTGTGTGTATCAATGTGTGTGTGCAGAAAGTGTGTGTGTGTGTCTGGTAAGTGTGTCCCTTTTTTCAAGAAAATCCATCTGTCGACTAGTTGGTGGGCCCTTCTCTCTCTGTCTCTCTCTTCTCCCCTTTCTCTCTCTTCCACACACACACACACAGAGTTGTGTGTGCGTGTGTGTGCAATGTTGAGGTTCAGCTTGCGTCTCCCAGCTGCAGGTGGCTGAGAGGCCTTATGGCTGCAGGGCTGGAGGGGAGCACTGACCTGTGAAAACCTCCAGCTACAGACTGCTCACTCTAGTCTCTTGCTAATTCAATAAGGCCATTCAGATAGACTGAAGCCAGCATCTGTGGGTGCCCACCCGTCATGGTGGCCCCACTCAGGATCACCGGTACCACTACTAATGCTCAGTTACCACTTGACTGAAGTTTTAGGCCTGAACAAGCATCTATGTAAGTGCTCCACAATACTGCTTATAGACACAGAGGTACACTGTGGTCAGGTGCTACAGTATTTCTCCCTCTTGTGTTCAGTAAAAATGTCTCACCATTATGGCTATGTCATATAACTGTCTTTATCATTGATTAATGTGTGGATTACCTCTTAATTGTTCAGTCTTTAAATGTAGTAAAGAACAACCATCATCATTTCTAAGAGCCCAAGGAAACAACAGATTGCTAGTTTTGTCTAACCAGTCCAAAACCCAAAGATAATAAATATGTAATTAATAAAAGACAAAAAAGCAGCAAATGCTCACAAGAATCTGGAAAGAGAGACTTTGTAGTATATTTGGTTGATAATTGACAATTAACTGATTATTTAAATTGTTGTCATTTAATTTTCCGTTGATTTACTAATTGATCAAGTGACTAATTGTTTCTGCTCTACTGACTTTGACCTAAAGACAAAAGAAATCTGAACTGATCTGAACTGATTTTTGCATAAAAACAAATTCATGTTTGTAAAACTTTTTCTTGAACACATTTTACTTGGATTACGTTTTACTTGGGTCAATTTGTAGATTTTTAGTAGATACCTCGAATTTTGGACTTATTACTCTTATTATGTACGCAAGAAAATGTTCAAAAAAAGAGGATAATTATTTAGCCAGTGCATATACAGGTAGCATGTCATCATTCAGCATAGATACACAGTTCCACAGGTAATGTATCTGAGATCAGAAGTCTGGTGTTGCTCATCCTCCTCTCTTCCGTTTTCCCCCTGTCATCCGTCTGATAACAGAAAAAATAGCAGGGAGGGAAAAAAAGGATGTCTTTGTCTGGGGATGCAGGGAGAGGAGAGGAGAGGAGAGGGGGTCCAGGGTGGAGTAAAAGGAGAGGAGGTGGTGTGTGTGTGTGTTTGTGTGTGTGTGTGCGTGCATGCGTGTGTGGAGGTGAAAGGGGGCAGGAGGAGGTATCAAATTACCTCCCTCCCCCTCTGCCCCTTATGCTGTCTCCTGGTTTTATCAGTCCTCGGCACCTCCAAATTAAATTTGTCCCGAGAAGGGGTGAATAGTGGGGGGTGGGTGGACTGGGTATATGGAGGGAGGCCAGCCTGCTTTGCTCCATCAGAGCAGCAGGGGCCCCCGAGGAGCCGAGCTGGCCGCTGACAATGACAAGCCAGATCCAATCAGGGATCCGGCCGGGATCTGAGCGAGTGTCTGTCTGTGTGCGTATGTGTGTGTGTGTGTGTTTGTAGGGTGGGGGTGAAAGGAGAAGCCTATCATAGAGATAAACGTAGTGTAGCATCAGTGGGGCCCTCAGGCCAGACCAAGTGCACACTTCCTGTCTGCTGTTTGTGTCCACTCACAGAGAATTGATTCATCTCTCCTGTGCAAGCAGACCCATCAATAGGAGCTTGGTGCAAGCTGAAGCGTCTGTCAGAGGAGAGGATGGACAGCAGATGAAAGCAAAAACATCTTGTCAGGAAACCTTGAATGAATGCTCTCAAGTCACAATTGACGGGCTCCCTCTGACCTTTTAAAGTTCATAAACCAAGGAGGACTGCAGTAACAGCCATCATTGAGAAACATCTTCCGCACACCCTCTGTATGTGTAGACCTGTAGAATTCTCATCATCAGTTAAAATTCATCAGTTAATCCTTCATAAGTATTGTTTTGTGGGTCATTATAAAGACTTTTATGAAAAAAAACCTCTCCATGTAAAAAATCTCATTTTACCTCTACATTGAAAAAGAAAACTTCTAGAGCTGAAATGATTAGTTGATTAATTGATTAGTTTATCAACGTAAAATTAATTGGAAACTATTATGAAATTGTTGTCATTGTTTACATCAGTGTTTTTAAGCATAATTGGCAGAAATTCACTGGATTTGATATCTCAGATGTATATATTTGATGTTTTTGTTGTCTTTTACGATAGTACATTGTGTGTTTTGTGTTTGGACTGTTGGTTGCACACACACAAAAAAAAACAAGCAATATGAAGATGTCAACTGGAACGATGAAGATTCCGATCGGCTTTTTTCACAATATTCTGACATTGCATTGATCAAACAATTAATCAATTAAGTTTAATTATGATGATTTAATAGTTATGATTAATTAAGTAATTAATCAATTAATCACCGGATTGTTGTTTGCTGCAGTCCTACCATGGTCACACTGCAGGTGCACAAAATTATAACTGGAAAGGCTTATGCACACCTTCAGAGAATTCCTGCACACTGTCCTTTCACTTGCAATAAACTTCATGAAAGATACAACGTTTCAGTCCTTAGACCTTCAGGTGAAACTTTTACCTGCTGAAGTATTATGTTTTATGATGAAGTCATATGAAGTATAACTGTATAACATTTTACCTGATGGTCTAATGACCAAAATGTTGTATCTTTGATAAAGTTTATTGCCTTAGTGCACAACAATGAAATTAAATGAAATAATACTGCGTTTGCATCAGTAGTAACTTAACACCATTCTGATACGGCTGCCCCTTGGCAGCTTCTGGAAAGCTGGCCAAACAGAACACAGTGGGCTCATCAGGAGGTGGGCCTTAAAGAGACAAAGGCTAAGACTGCCTGTTAAGAGACAGAAGCTGAACTGAGGGGCTGCATAAAAGACCAGTATAAGATAAATGAGGATTTTTTTGAAATGTGAATCATGCAAAGCTACTCTAGTGGAGTCCAAAAATAATAATTATATAGAGCTGGAAATGAGCATAATAGGTCCCCTTTAACAGGTACACACTCATGACAGTCTTGTTAGCTCTGCATTTGTATCAAAGGCTGCCTCCTGTCTCACCCCAGAAAGGTGTCAGAGGAGCCTTTTGTAATTTTTACAAGTCACTGTGATATATTCATGCAACCTTTCTTTGGTATTAATATCTGAGCTCAGCTTGTAATGCTCTCTCTCTCTCTCTCTCTCATTTCAAGTCCCATCAGCAAAGGAAATTCCACACCTAAAATAATTCACCCTGCATGCACAGAGCCATTTCTCCGTAGGCTCCGCTCAGCTTTAGTGGGCTACTGAGGAGCACTATTGTTTGTGGTCTTTTGGCACCGTCTCGTCAGTGTGAATACTGTGAGTTTTGTTTGGCATTTTGTTTGTTTGCTTCTTTTTGTTTACTCAGACATCTCAGTGAAAAGGTCGATTCCCTGTTGGGACAAAAAAAACCAAACAAAAAAACAAACAAAACAAACAAACAAACAAAAAAAAACGCACCGTTTGAACTCGGCATCTGACAGCTACAAGTACAGTGCCTCCAATTTCTATTGTAGTACATTCTGTAAAAGCAGACAAGAAGCTTTTGTGGAAGTGAATCCTTCTGCATAAAGGTTACTCTTAATTGAGAAAGCATCTATGAGGCCTTTGACAGTTTCAAAGCATTCAGCCTGCTGTTGAGATAAGAGACAATGTTACCGGCTTTGAGATGTGCAGTGTGTTGGTACAAAGAGTTATAATGAGCTGCTGGTATGCAAACACACGTGGCATCATGCACACACTGTAGCAAAGAAAAATGCACACACAATGATGCTGACACACTCCTACAAAAAGAAACACACAAAAACATAGAGTACCATGTTGGCTGTCCGTTGGTCCTTAGTGATGAATGGAGCAAGAGGCCCTGAGTGTGAGGCCTGGTCTGGCTGACTGATAGAGCCATTGATTCTGGCTCTCTCTCTCTCTCTCACACACACACACACACACACACACACACACTGCTGTCCTATCTACGATGTGACAATGCCTCTTTTCAGACCTCTTAATCGCCCCGACGTTGACTAATTGAATTCATTAACCGACCGGCCGCTGTCGGCTCTTTGTGCTCCCAGTTATTTACAGGTCCATTTAAAAAGCAACAATACAGAGGAAATGTCAGGTTATAGTTTGAATGACATTATGTGAAAGCACAGACCATGTGTGTCCATGCCTACGTGTGCCAGCATTCACATTTTGGGTGTTACATTTTAAATACACACATGTACTGTTTAATAGCCATGAATGATTTAGTGTGCAGCCTAAAAGGAGTGGAGGAAAGCCCCCATTCGCTCCAGCTGACTTTGTTTTATGAGCAGACGATGACAAAGAAAATGAATCATAACCTACTTAACGTTTCTGTGTGTGTGTGCGCGTTTTTAAATGTGTGTGCATGTCGGGCAGGGTTAACCAGCCTATAGGAGGAGGGAGCACCCTAGGGAGGGCTTTTATTCCAAGCCAAATAAAATCCTACATGAAGCATGGTTTCAAAAGCTATCCCCGAGGCCTACTTAAGAAAATATCAACGCCCCGTATTCCAGATCCAGGGAGTTTTCAGTTCTGGGAACGGCTCTCCCTCCCCTCTCTCCTGTTATTCCACAGACTAAGAAGTATTTGGACGTGTCATGAAATATGCTTTTCTTACACTCTCATTAGTTTGCTGTGATTTATTGAATTAATTTCATGAGTGTAACATGTTGGAATAACACACAGGGCATAGCTGTGCAGGGTTGCTGTGTAGGTGTTCATTGTAATATGCTTTCATAATAGGCTCACTCTGGTTTTACATTCTGACCAACATCAGTGCTTCGTTTAATAGCTGAAAGCAGTGTGGGCGTTTCATACTCAAGTCAAACCAAGGCCAGTGTTGCAAGTTTAATTACTAAAGTAAGTTTAATTACACTGCTCAGATGTTTTTATTCATTCAGCTCCTGTTTTAATTCACTTGTATTGTGTGTGTGTGTGTGTCTTTGTGTCTGTGCGTGTCTCGGTCCTCTCTGTCTCTCACTCCTCCAAACACAGCAAGTGTTCAACAGTGTGCCCTGACCATGACAGAGCCCTACGCTTAATTTAGACTTCCCATGATGCCGCTCTGTTCAGGGCACGTCACGGGTGTTTGGCAGGGCAGCGCTGAATGGGGCCCAGGTGTGTGAGTGAGCTCTATCTTCACTCCAGTAATGGTTTTTTGCTTCCAGATACACACACGCACACACACACACACACACACGCACACATAAAGGCGAGCCATTAGAAAACAAAACAGACTGTTCAGCTAACTTCTTCGTATTTCCTTACATGTGTTTTAACCAAATTTCCTTGTAGAGGACCACAGGAAGTGCTTAAGTGGGTCAGGGGGTCAAATGGTTAACATGCTGGATGTGATCACCCCAGGGTCAGGTCAGGGAAGGGCTTTTCTGAGAGGTGGGTGCTGGAGCAGGGGGAGAGGAAATATAAGAGTAACAGGGGACAACGGGGGAAGTATTAAGAGGACAAGTCTTATACTTCTATGAATCCTAGTTCTGTGTGTATTCAGAACCCAGAGGTTTGTCACATCTGAAAAATGAGAGGTGAAAAATACAAGTAGCTGCACACTTTAAGCGTAGAAAGAGGAAGAAAAGACAGATCTGTCGGCACGTAGATCTGGTCAGGCCCAATTAACAGCGGGAATATGAGCTCAGCTAAGGGCAGTGAAACCTGCCTCTCAAAGCCTCCTTAGAAATGTTCAGCAGGGGCCACATGCATACTAAAAGGATTGTAGAGGTTATATGTTGTAACTAAATAACCGCCTGTGTGTAGGACATTTGCCTAAAGCAGTAATTTGTACGATGGAATTGAGCTGCTCTGGACAGTTGTTGCCATCTGTTATTAGAATTACAGGACAGTAGACACCTTAGTGCCAGGTAGGTATGACTGTGAAAAGGATTATCCCGTTAAGATACACAAAAGAACCTTATTTCACAGACAAAAACAGAGGAGACAGTCAGAGAAAATGCAGACATCTGCTCTTTCATAGGAAATTATTTCAGTGAAGCATAATGGTGTTGTATTATTTTACTCCCGAGTGGTGGGAGCAAAATTGCCGGATGGATTTAAACTCAGAAAAGGAAAGCTGCTCAGATTTCAAGTGGAAATATTTTATTTTTGCTCAGTGAATTTGAATGTTTTCTTTACTCTGCATGTGTCAGTACAAGACAGCTGCTTGTTAATAAGCTCTTTCACTGTGTTTCAGTATAAAAGCAGCCCGCATGCAGACAACCTGTGGTTCCTGTTGCACAGCCTTTTCCAACAAAGTTAACACTGACTGTGAAAAGCTTTGACCCTGACGTGATTTGAACACGCAACCTTCTGATCTGGAGTCAGACGCGCTACCGTTGCGCCACAAGGTCTTCTTGTTTTATGTTTTAGCTGATAACTACAAAGTAATCTTTTACCTGTGGGAATTGCAGCAGTTGTGAAGTCTGTGTGTGAATAACTAAAAAAGAAAATCAAAACATATTTTCACACAGTAAAAACCTACTCAGCTTTGTTGGCTGAAATCAGTAGTGGAACCCTTCATTATATCTACAGCAGTTCAAAGAAAAGTTCAAAGAAAAACAGCAACTAATGCATGCAAACTCAAAGCTATTTCCCTAATACATTAAGAAAATAGCAATAAAATGTTATAACCATATTAAACAAGCAACCCTCTTTCACTCTGTTTCCTCAGTTGAGTCTTAAGGATCAGTTTATTAACTAACCCTGCTACATCCCAGAACAGCCATCAGTTCTCCATGCCTAATCAAACTGCAGTGAAATAAAAGAAGCAGTATAATTTGCAATGAAATTAAAAAAGCCTATGTATTAGCTTATATTTGCTCTCTGTGTATTTGCCAGAATCCACACTTTCCTTTTCCTTCCTCTTCCCATATTCTCTGTCTTCACCCAGGCCTCATCTGTCATCAACTGCTGTATGTGACTATCACTCTTTAGTCTTTGTAAAACTGTTTGTCTCAATCCTTCTTTTCCTCTCTCTTGCCCTCTCTTCCTCTCTGTCCCCATTCCTTTTTTCATCCTGTGTGTGCTGCTGTGTTTTTCTCATCGTCCTGCAGGACAGTAGAGGCTGTCTGTGGTCTGCCATTCCCTGAACCCATAGATCTGTCAGGCTAAGTACCATTTTTGGCTGCTTCTTCACTCTTGCACGCGCACGCAGGGCATAATGATGTGTTAAATACCTTCACCAGCTGTTTAACTATTACTACCTACTGCTGTGTGCACCGAGACTTTAAATGAGGCAGTTCAGATTCAAGCCACACTGATTTATAGTTATTTGATTGCCACTTTAGACTCCTGATAGTCAAGGCAGTAGATGAATACCCGTCTTTAAAATGATTGAGAATACAGATGCATTCGCATGTGCATAAACACACATGCATGCACCCACACGTCATACACACTGTGGCCTTCAACAATGATGTCCTTATGCAAACTACCACATCATAGGTAAACAGTCCATTCCAGCAGTAACCTCTTTATAACAAATAGCTGGTCGCTGGAGGGGAGCTCTTATAAATACCCATTAGACGACCCAATTGTCTTACTGCCAGCTTGGGGACAGTGCCCTGGCTGGCTAAATTTATCCCTGAGTGGCATTCATCAGCGTCCATTGTCATTCTTCCTTCTGCCTCACTCACTGGAGGTAATTGACCGGAGAATAATGCCAGCCGATCAGTCCACCTATGACGAGACGAGCCGTAGATTGATTAGCTCTACAGCAGCGCGGTGAGCGAGATATTGTTATTCTCCGATATGAAACTGCTCTAATGGAGCTGGACAAGGACTGATGATCAGAGGGGATGGAATGGAATAAGAAAAGCGCTCAAATTATTACTGCAGCTCGTTTATTTAAGAGGTGCATTTTGCACAATGAAAAGGTTGAGTTTCTCAGCATTGCTTGTCATATTTAGAAAGCAGGGAAGCAATAACTGGGGTTATTATACGGACAGTCTGCCTGGATGCATTCTCATTGCTGATGACACCCTAAACCAAACGTTAAAGCACCAGACAGTTTTGCACCTTGAGAGCTCCGAATGGCAGCAAGACTGTTTGAAAACTGTTCAACTTTATTACTCAGGTTCACTTTAAGATGAGAAGAGTGAGATCTAATGATGGTGTGTTTACCCTTCTTTGGACTCTAGACAGCTTATATTTTACAATTAAGTTATTATTTGCCACTTCTTCTCTATCAGTGATAATAAGTTGAAGCCTCAGTTTGCGATTTAGGCTAGTGAGATGTGTTTATCATATAAAAATCTGTAGATTTTACTTGTGGATAAACTGCTTTGTTTATAGTGTTTAGACTGGGTTACATACTGTGTGTAGATGAGTGTGTGTTTGAATCTTTGACTACATTTACACTAAGCTGTTTTAATTTTTAAACACTGTTTTTGTGTGAAAACAACTTGCATCCACACTAGAGACCTGGTCCCAGAGTGAAACACCTGAACCACAGAGCAACAACAGCAAAATCACTTGTTCGTCTAGTAGCCAAACAGAACTGTGCATCACAGCTAACATCTGGTAAAGGAGCAGGACAGACAGCCTGGCTGACCAAATCACTATTTTATGGTCGTGATGTCAAATCAACATAAATACTGTGTGATTGACATTTGAAATGAGTGCTTACACAGAATGTTAGAGACAACATACAGCGCCAGTCAAATGTTTGGACACACTTTCTCGTTCAAGTATCCAGACTTTTGGCTGGTACTGTAGTTGTGGCCATTTACATATGTTTCTGTCGTCACACAGCAAAATGAGTATGAAATTGTGATTTAATCGCCGCTCATAAAATCCACCTGTGAACCAGCAGTCATTCCCAAACTGCTCTGCTGTGGTGATAAAAATATTATTTTATGATCGCAACGCCATCTGACAAAATAACAAAATCCAATTTTTTTTTTTTTTTAAATTTTAAAAAGCTCTCTCTTTGACTATGTTGACATTTGAAATGATTGATCACAGAGATGACAGGAAGTCCTTTATTTACTTTACTGCCACATAGCCCTTCACTGGGCAGCTTACGTCATTGTTCTGCAAAGCTCAGTTTTTCCTGTACACACCGAGACACCAAGTGGTTGTTTTAAGACTCATACACTCTGGAGACCGTTTTTAGAAAAGCTCCGTTTTTGGGTGAGAAAAACACTGTTTTAGTCTGGACGGAGGGCTGAAACTGAGAGAAAAAGATGCATTTACAAATTTAAGCGGCTTAGTGTTGACGTTCTCGATGTTGTGTCTGCCTGGGTAATGGATTTACTCCAATGACTGAGGGCTGTGTTCGTCCCTGGAGAGTGCACGGTACTTCTGCACTGCTCCGCTCGTTCACGTCAAATCCCTCATGGATGGGATGATGTGAACAGAATCCAGATTAGCACTACACTTGTCTGTTCATAAACATGGATGTATGCACATAGATTTAATACAGACACCCACATCATGCATGCACCTGTAACTCAAGACTCTCCTTTTCAACCTGTCTATATCTCTCTCTCTCACACACACACACACAGATAGACACTGCAGTATGGGAGGTGAACTTGCAACCGTCCTCATGTTTTAGCTCAGTGCTGCAGTGTTCCTCCTCCTGTCTGTCTTATTTCACTCTCACACAGCTCACATAGATTCACCTGCAGCTAGATTTATATCCCAAGAAGTACATTCCAGACTCCAACCTGTTAGAGACTTGTATATATATAGAGAAGTCAGGTTTATTTTTGCAGCAGCACAGTAATTTAGGTAGCGGTGCAAACCTTAAAGGTGGAGTGATCATCTGGGAGTTCTGGAGAATGTTGGTTCTGGAGAGAAGAGCAAAGTGATAGAGGCAAATACATGAAATACATGAAAGGTTTTGTGATTTTTGGAGAGGTCTGTGTGTGCACCTCTGTCAACTTAAGCCATGCAAACTGTGGCTTTTGTGTTCTCTGTAATGTTTATTTACCAATGTGCTGAAATGTGGGGACAAGCATGATGTTCAGACGTTGTCCTGTGTACAGAGGTAGCCTATAAGTATTGGCTTTGTGGCTTCCTCTTATTTGGTGTCTGAAAAAGTGGGTGTCTCACTCTTAACCAGGAGTCTTACTGCTGCCGGCCACCTCTGTTATCTTTACTGTGGAAACACTGGAGGCAGCGGCTTCCACGTTTTACAGAGACCCTTTTACAGAGTTGCAGTTTGTTTTTGAAATTGCACAGCAGGAAACTGAAATTTCAAAGAGGCGAACTCAGACCATATTAATCAGTATATAGATGTTTTTTATGCTGTACGGTATGTCAGTGCTATAAAGTAGTGGTATTTCAATTTCAACATGAAGAATTCAGTAGTTTTTTCTTCAAAGATTCAATTTCATATTTAGATATTAAGCTTGTAAGATTCAGATCTTTATGGACATTATGTACTTCCATACTTACCATTGGTTGAATTCAGAGGTGGAATTTAGTTTGTCGGTGCTGAAGACAAAATGCTCAAATCTACTTTATATTTCACTCACATGGAAAAAATAGTTTGTTCATCATTTGAAGCATTTAAAGCCATTTCAAGTCTTTTTCACTTCACTATATTTGTCCTGTAAAACTCATAGTTTCTATTTCTTCTGGTATTTCACTATTATTCACTTGCTTGAGGCAAGCTGAGTCCAAAGGCCAGGGCCACTTTTCATTTCCAGTCCCTTCCTACCTTACAGTGGTATTAACACACCTCTTGGATGTGTAGTAGAGCTTCTCCACATACAGTAGGAATGCAGTCAATATACTTGTATAACTTGTGCGTACTGGCTTCTGTTTTCACAGGCAGTGATGTTGGTGCTGGCAGGTGATACTGTAACTTGCACCAGTATTGTCCAGTATTTACAAAAATAAAAAGGCAAGCAGGCTTTGTGTTTAATTTTACAGTATATTACATATTTACAATATATTTACAATATATAAATCAAATTCATATGTCAAAATTGTTCTCCAACTGTGACAGTTTTCATAAAAACCCATACAGTATGCTTCTCAGTGCATGTTTGTTGAGCCTTTTGTGTAAATCAGTTGGTATAGTCATGTTCTTCCTACCTGCCTCTCTCCTGGAAGGTTGGACGCTTTTTCCAAGGCTGCCCTTGAGAGAGAAAAAGACAAAGAAAAAGACACGGGACACAGTGAGAGAGAGAGAGAGTTTCTGCTGATGAAAGTGACAGTGACACTAGGCTTATTGCCTAGTCAAACACACACAGCCGCCGCCACACGCAGTCTGACCCAGTAATAGAGGCCAATGAAATCTGCTCATTGGGAGCAGGGACCCGATCGTCGTCGCGTTAACTGAGCCGAAACAGTCTCATTCTGCTGCTGTCATACACAGAAAATGGGCTGACTTCAGTCACAGCCGTGTTGGGCCCTCTGAGGTTCCTGCCACTTCTCTGCTCCAGCTACAGCGGCTTTGACATCGGGGATGAGAATTTATGCTTTTACGTTGTGAAACCCAAACGGATGTGACATGCAGTTTCACCTGGAATGAACACAAACTGTGTTTTTATAGAGTTGTACTTTTCCCAGCTTGCTTGAAGTCAAGCCCACGTTAAGTAGGAAAGGGAGTGTTTTGCGCCTAAAGTTGACAGATAGACAAACAGACCTGCATCCACCTCATCAATGGTGGATGGTATTTTTGATCTTCATCCTTTGTTTTCCACCCTATAATCAGATTGTACTGTAATGAGGCTGTAGGGGAAGAAGAGGACAATTATGTGTTCAAAATGAGCTCAGCTCCTCTGCGGAAAGCTTTCTTTTTTTATGTGGCTGTGGGAGATGCTGCTTGGAAATGGCCCAGATTGCTCCCCGCAGGGCTTTAACGCAGCTCTCTACTGATTGCTCAGTGTGATTGCAGATTGAATCCGGACATGCACATGATTTTGTGTCATTTTGTCAAACAGTACTAAAAACAAAGGGCTGGTAACTCAAACCACCTTGCTTTAGAGAGGGTTGACATCCCTATGGATCCTGGTATGGCGCAGGTCAGCTGTCTCCCCCAGTTCCTCCATAATAAATTACAAACCCTGTTACCCTGAATGATACAGTATGCCACAGCACCTAATTCATCCCATTTCACACTGGTTGTACATGTCATGGATTACAGTGGGTGTGGAGATGAGCTACCGTAGCCCTATCAAATGTCATCATCCAGCTGTCGCAAGGGCCATGTCGTGTGTGTGAGCGCACGTGTGTGTGTGTTTGTGTGAGTGTGTGTGTGTGTGTGTGTGTGTGTGTGTTGGGCCACACACTAAGCTTGGCGTCATGATCCCATGCAGAGCACTGCAAAAAGGATTTACAAGGGGTCAAATGTGAACAATTCTTTGCAAATCGAATTGTCAGCTAGCTGAATATGTCTTTTAGTAGTTCACTTTCTTCATGTCTTTCTGTCCATTCAACTATTATATTTATGTCCCAGAAAGGGCCACGCATCATCAACAAACTTTATTTGGCATACTTGGATCCTCACTTTCACCATTGTGACTCAAAAAATATGAATAAAACTTCATTTTCTTGGCTAAATGGAAAAGGCAGATGAAAGTAAACACACACACAACAACAGTGTTTTTATGTCTGCTCTCCCTCCTCCTCCTCTTCCTCCTCCTCCTCTGCCATCTCGCTGTGTGTCTTGAGGGGTTTGGAGAGCCGAGGAAAACCCTCTTTTCTGGAACCTTATCTATCGCGCAGCTTGCCCTCATGCAAACACCCCCCAAATGCCTGAAGACACAATGAAATTAGCATAATTTCCAATTTACCATGTATTTTTTTAAGTTATTTTTTTTAGCATGTTTACTACTAGTTCTACATTTGCAGAACTGCGCAGTAAATCGACAGCGAGGAAGAAGCTGCATGATCCCCTCTTTTTTTGTGACTTTTTATTGAATTTGTCATCTGAAATCTGTTGTATAAGAGGTACCTTTGACAAGAATCCTTGTATACAAACAGCATTTAGCACAAACTATATACATATCACCATCGCCTTGCAAAGAAAAAAAGGGGTAAAAAGAAAAAAAACACAAGCAGATAAATAAATAAAATGATTAAAAAAAAAAAAAAAGATAATGTGTGTATGTGAATGTCTTGCATTCTATCAAAATGACACATTATATCTGTGCAAGAAAGTTTGGCTTGGAAAGAGAATCAATGAAGATATCCCAAGCCTCTACAGTGGATGCCAGCGCTTTATGAATTACAGCTAATGATCTTTCTATGAGAGCAATATCCCTAAAACGATTCTGCCATTCTTTTATTGAAGGAGGCTGAAGGGAGAACTATGAGTGTATTATGGTCTTCTTGGTGGCAGTTAAACCTGCAAATATGATGAGGGCTAACGTGATGTTATCACTGAGGGTGGAGTCATTATTGAATAGAAATAAGGTGGGCTGTTTAGGAGTTGGGAGTCCCAGGATATTTTCAAGACACTTAAGTCTTTGGGGTGAAGAAGGCCGTGCACGTGGAGAGCGTGTCAGATTTTTGAGGGTGGTCTCTGCTGTTCCACCTGGAATAACTACTTCCTGAATTTCATTTAATTTTACTGCAGTGTATGACTATTACAAACATCACATTTCATTTGAATTTTCATTTTTAATTGTAATGTTAAGACAATTGCTCTGGACAAAATGGATATCTGTAGGTCAGCTGAGAATTCTCAAACCCATGGCACCAGTGTTTATTACTTTACTTTTTTATTCTGCTTTTACATTTTTATTTGACTGCTGTGATGTTTAGCACTTTGTGTAGCACAAATAAAATAAACCAGCAGGCTGATGACAGTAGATTTAATTGAACCAGGTGTTTTGAACATCTCACTTTTCTCCAAATCGTGTTACTAACTCCCCAAGTATCCTATATGATTTAACTCATGTCATCTATGCCTACAGGACAAAACGCTGTTACCCTATGCTAACTAGCTTGTTGACATGTACCAGTAACGTTAGCTTAGCCACATTCTGTGGCAAAAAATGTCAGAATGCACCAGCAGCAGATATGTATTAAGCATTTGCTTAGCTACATTAGTCAATAAAGCAATGGTTTTCAAACCTAGGGGCAGCACGGTCACTAGAGGGACTTTTGTTTATATCTTTTTGGTGTATTGTTGTTCCTGCTGTGTGAGCCTGACAGACAGCATGAAGCAGAAGCAGTATTGCACACTGTGTATCCATGCCATAGTGCAGGTGAGGACATGAGCACAAGTTTGGGGTGGTCAGGAATTAAAGTAATTACATTTCCTGATGATTATAGATTTTTTCCTCTGTCAGAAAGATTTGGGGCTAGTCAAAAAACATTCCTGGCTAAAGCCCCAGAAGCCTGATGTTGATGAAGCCGATGTCCATGATCCCCTCTTTGGACTGTGGATGCTTTTAAAATCAAGATCAAATTCAGGTCTGTGGGGTATAGATCAAGTAGTTCAATTTAGTAAAAAACAGCACTGTATGCCACACAATGCATGATCATGGAAGTAAGATTTTTTGTGTAGTCATAAAGTGTACTTTTTCATCCATCTTGGTTTATTCTTTTTGGTATAATTGATTGACTCATAAACAGTCCTAAGTCTAATGGTTCAAAGTGTGGGTGGATCAGTTAATGTATTGTGCTTATGTTAAAGCACGCAACATCACACTGATATAAATATCATGAATTAATCTGATGAAAGAGCAAGAATTACACATGGAACAGGGAGGGTTTAACAACATGTGGTAGAGGTACACTCACACTTTTCCTCACTCACACTTCATCTGTCCTTTCCCATCATTCCCATCAGGATATTTCTGTCTCACACCATCTCATCGTTTATTAGATGCCACTGCTTGGTCTGTTTTACCCTCTTCACCAGAAAGACTTTCTTCTTATTTGGGGGATTCATTTGATACTGATCTCTTTATTTTTCTGTGCTGTCCTTACTCCTTTATAGCATATCACACTCTCTATCTTTTCTCTCTCTGTATTCCTCTCATTCATCCTCGCTTTTTCTCATTCTCATCTGTATTCTTACTTCCATCACAATGCGGATTTTACTCCTCTCCTCTCCTCTCCTCTCCTCTCCTCTCCTCTCCTCTCCTCTCCTCTCCTCTCCTCTCCTCTCCTCTCCTCTCCTCTCCTCCTAGTTAGTGATGCTGGGTTGCCTGGATACTTGTTTTCTCCTCTCTGTTAAAGGGGAGGGGGGGAGAAGGAAAGAGGGTATAGAGGGGGGGAGGGTGGAGGGAGGGAGTGAAGAAGGAGGCCAACAACAATCACCACAGGGCTACGAACCCACTGAAGGGAGACGGCTGGAGGAAAAATGGGGAGGAAGGGGGAAACAGAGAACAGAGGGGGGATGGGGGCGGCTGTCAGTCTGTCACTTGGTCTCTGCTTGTTATGATCCCTCC
Organism: Thunnus thynnus; assembly: GCF_963924715.1. Classification (NCBI taxonomy): domain Eukaryota; kingdom Metazoa; phylum Chordata; class Actinopteri; order Scombriformes; family Scombridae; genus Thunnus; species Thunnus thynnus. The sequence continues at coordinate 21,004,236 of NC_089537.1, forward strand.
TTATTTATCCATTTCCTCTTTCTTATTCTGTTTTTCCTCCAAATGAATATTAACTATACATGCTATTAGAAATGTAGCCTCAGCTGAATGTCTGAATGTTTGTTTGAATTATCGATTCATTTGTCTTATGTGAATTATTGATAGTGGAGGTAGTGAGAGAACTTTATCTACAGGTGAACCTTTCTGTAATCACCTACCGTAACCACACACACACACACACACACACACACACACACACACACACACTCGCTGTCTCGCTGCAGATCTTTGCATCGTGGCCCTCACTCACCCCCACCTCACCCTTCATTTCTTCCTTCATAATAACCCGTGCCAGTCTCTGTTTCCAAGACAACCACTCCATCAGCCTCTCATGGCTTGGCTGCCAATAGTATTGCTGATGATTTGTGTGTGTGTGTGTGTGTGTGTGTGTGTGTATGATAAATACTACTGTATGTGCTCTTTCTACTCTCTGTTGTATAAGATATTGAAGATCAAGAGTCAGTCAAGATTGAAAATTGATTTCTGATGCAGTTTGTCGAGGCCCGGCTCATATACACAGGTGCATCTTGGCATGTATTAGGGGGTAATAAACTCATTAAAACTTTATCGGTTGACACAACAACTGGAAGAACACAAAACAAGCTAGAAACACAGCAGTGACTTTACTTGTATCAGAACACGGTAAATAAATCTGTCTGAATGATTTCTGTTGTTGTTTGTCTTATGATGATCACCGAGTGGGATTGAATTTTATCCACCTATTTGTTTACCTCTACCTCACCGGGTGAATCCCTTTTCTCATGACCTTGATTTTTATACAGCTGCGTCGTACTTACCTGACACACTCAAACCTCATATGGATCATGTGTTGATATTAACCCGTCTCTCTCTCTTTGTCTTTCCGCCCGCTGCCTCGCTGCTGCTGCTGCTGCTGCTGCTGCTTCTGCTGCCTGATGTGTCGCCGTGTCTCTGATCCACCAGGTAAGTTATTTCATGCACCTTAGTCTCAGAAGTCTCTTTCATCAGTATGTTCAAACTGTGAGCCAGATCATGAACATAGAGAGGCCAGTCGACGCAGACCACACACACACACACACCACACCCTCCCCCCTTTATCAAACTCTTCCCCTTTTCCTTCTCCATCTCCTCCTTCCCTCCTTTCGCGCTCTCGCCGTGGCAGTGCCATTTCATCCCCTCCTCCCGGCGGGCGTCTGTTTTTATATTTATTATTATGGGATGTTTGTTCGTCCCGCTACACAATGAAGAGCCCTGCGTGTGCCTGTGTGTGTCTGGTGTGAGACAGCGGTGTTGATGAATGGGCTGTCAGTGGTAGATCCAGATGGAAGCAGGCCTTGTCTAATAGGATTCCATGAAGACAGAGATCCCAGTAGGGTGACGAGAGGAGTGGCCACACATGCCGAGCGAGGGAGGATCAATGGAGAGAGAGAAAGTAAGAGAGAGAGGGAGGCTATGTTAAAGAGGATGAGAGGCAGGAGACTGTTGCCTCATAGAATGTTGACACAGGTGCACACACACACACACATACCGTACATATTCATACATACATGTATGATATTTACACTATATGCATACCTGCGTTCATGCACACATTATGTGTGTTGACACGTGCAAATTAACAGCCGTGTTTATGCATACAGATGTGCGCTATACATACTGTATGTACACACTCACATGTGCACACATTGTATCAAAGGCTCAGTTTCAGCTTATAGAGACATCCAGTGAAAAAAGATACAAAATAGTGAAAAAAATCAATAATGAAACCCACATAAAAAGTAAAAATATTATGTTTCAACTTTAATGGAAAATATTACATTACAGTGATCATCCGTCTATCACTGCATGCTTGCTGCAGAATAAGGCGTGACCAGTGTTTAAAAGGAGACCATGTGATCAGATTTTATTATTTTGTGAATTTACTAGTCAACTGTGTAAACTTAGTTTGAATGTGTTGATCAAGTAAAGGCTGTTTTTCAGTAACATCTTGTCCGCAATAACAGCCTGATCATTCAACTTGTTGAAACAAGTTAACACTCAAGCAGCTGCAAGAAGATCGACAGAGCACATACACACACTCATTTATTCTTTCCACCAATCTGTGGTCTATCTGATACCCCTGATTCTGTGACATATTCATTTCATCAGTTGATTTAATGTAGCATTAAATCTAAAAATCATTTTCTTTAAAAAAAAAAAAACAAAACAAAAACAAAAAACACCCCCAAAAAACCCAGAGAATTTGCCAATTGGTTTAGATTGTTTCTTGATGCAAATCAAGTGGATCAGAAGGTGAACACTGAAGTGAATCAAGTGGGGTTTTTTGATAACAGTGATTTGTTTTTTATTCAAGATACCGTAAACAAAACAGAATTATATTTGCTTGCTGGTAAAATGTTGAACGGAGATGTTACATTTCAGAGCATTTCTTTGGCTCCTGCAGCCACAACATGATGCAACTTAGACTCTGTCGATAGAGGCTCATCATCTCATTCGTTGATGTTAATCACACAGAATTGAAATCAGAATGTTTTTTATACTCAGCTGCTATAAGTAAAACATTTAAGGAAACAACCCAAACATGCTGCAGGTTTTTACCAATCTAGTTAGTTGATGGAGGACATGTTCACAGGGAATTTCTCATCTACTGTCTATTTAGCATAACAAGCTGTTTTCCAACATCAGTTTGTATACTAAATGGACCTCACACAACCTGCTGGAGATTCTGCTGTTGGCCAGCAGTCAACGGTCACATTAGCAGGTGAATAACTCTTTGACACAGCTTGAGGAGCTTAGAGGCACCAAAAGCCAGTAATATCATATCATATCAAATGTCATCAACACCACTACCCACGACTACACACTACATGATCCATATTAAAGCTTCTTTTACATAAGAATCTCATGTTAGCCAGGCTGACTATCCCAAATGTCCTTTAGGAAAAAATCAGTTTTATCAAAAGAAAACCCAGAGGTAACACAGTTATTAACATGAGTATTTCCAATCAATTCATCTATGCATCTATCATTACATAGCAAGCAATGCACTCAACATTAGAGATAAAATACAAATTCAAAATAGAAACATATCCAATGGGAGACATGTACTCTTCATCTCTGTGGAGTTTTTGGGATTCCTAAATGGATCCCACTGGTGTAAAAGCCACTTCAACACACAGAGAAACTCCTCAAAAATTACAAATTGATATCGTTTCTTCAAGTAGAACTTTTTGGACACCATCTGAGTTACTTACAGAATTTAATATACCTTATAAAAAAGGAAATAGCAAAATCAAGACAATTATTCATTGCATTCTCTGGGAAAAAAATAAAAAATTAGTAAAAAAAACAACTTTACACTTCACTACCTTACTTGCAATCTGGTTAATTATCTTGTTTTACAACCTCCAGCTCTTGGAATAAAATGATATGAAACAGTCTCCCTGGTGTCATTGCTGTGCTTTAATGATATTCAGGAAACAGTGAAAGGTACAATTATTACCAGTGAGAAGAATGAAGAAAAGACAGCCGTAATGTATTCAAAGTATTTCAGTGTCATTGGCACCTCAAGTACCTGCCAGCGGCGTGAAAGCTGTGGCACCTTTCAGTCTAAATGAGAACAGCACCTTGGAGACGACAGTACAACTTAAAGAAGGAGCCACTTTTGCTCAGCTTAACACAACTTGAATAAAGTTTCTCTGTCTTTCTTTCACTTTGCGTCACAATGTCTTTCTATCTGTCTGAGTTTCGCAGCTCTTTCTGTCTTACTCTTTGCCCTTTTTAACCCGATGTTAACATGAGTTTGGGGTTGTCGGGTATAATGTAACAAAGTCAGTGTGAATGTCAAAATCTTGCAAAGTATTCTTATAACTTTTTATAACCCCGTTGTTGGATTTCTCAGCCTGTCAGAGCTACATGCACTACAGCTCTTATTAATTTTTCGGTTTCCTCTGTTCAATTTGGACTGGCCAGATTGGGGTTATACTGCTTGGGTTCACTTTTCTGTTTTTCTAGTATACACACATACACACTGTTTCTTCCTCCACCCCTCTTTCCTCTATCTCATTTTCCTCTAATTGATGGATGCCATCTCTCACCCCTCATCCAGCCGCTCTGGCAGCTTTTAAGGCGCTTTTAATGGGAGCTCAGAGGACAACCAGCACCATCTTTCTTTCCCTTTTCTCCCCCTTGAAACTAGCAGCCTTCAATAAGTCTCTTGAAGACCATTGTGTGTGCATATGTGTGTGTGTGTGTGTGTGTGAGTGAAAGAAAGAGAGACAGAGAGAGGACCAGCTGTGAAGTGCGCTAATAGGCTCGCCCAGTCCGATGTCGCCGTCTCGCACGGTCACTGCTTCCATCTCCACCCCGCCGCCCTCATGCCCGATGGGAACACAAGCAGCCTCCTCAAAGAGAAATAACACTCTGGCATTTCTCTCTTTCATTGAAGAAAGAGAGAAACATGAGGAGGCAGGGAGGAAGAGAGAGCAGTGGGAACGAGGAATGACTGGCTGCACACCTGGTATTATAACTGTTACATTGCTGCTGTCTAGATCTGCGTTTGCCGGGTTACACGTACACCTGGCATTAAAATGCTCCTTTGGTGTGCATTGAAATTAGATTCCTATTGCCGTACATGTCACTTTGTCTTAATATTTCCATTTATAAGCCTTGTCTCTCTTGTTCTCTGTCTATTAGTATGCATATCAGACATTGTTGACAAGCATGTTAGCGTTTGAGCTTCCCGCTTCATGTTATTCTAATTTAGATACACTTCATTTTTAGATGCTAGAAAGTATAGAAGTTTATCAATTTCTGAAGTTGCTGAATGGGATTTGGATGATCAACTCTTCAGTCCTTCTCATTTACATCTGCAGTAATGTTCTTTTGCCCAAAGGGGAAACTGCATTTTGGAGCTTTTGATCAACTGGTTCCATGCTACTTAGAAACAAGGTCAAAGAACAAAGAGAGAGCAGAGCAGAGATGGCAGCTTTTTTTTTTTCTATTGAACACTGTTTTTCAAAACCCTGTTTGCTGCACCTTTTGTCTGTCACCACCAGTTAATTGTGTAAAGTGTGTGATGCTTGGAGAGCCCACAACCCTTCAGTGAGCTGATCAAAACAGGCAGAACCGATAGAGATGAAGGTGGGGAGCAAAGACAAGGGGGTTTATCAAACACACTCTCCCCACTCTCTCTCTCTCTTTCTCTTTCACCCACACACACACACACACAGTCATGCTGTTTCTGGCTCTCCTCATGTTGGCCTGCCTTAACACGTCTGAATGAGCAAAGCTACATCTTTCAATTCAATTTTGCTCATTTCATTAACTTTACTGGCATGACTGCTGATCAGAAACTATATTGGCGTTGCAGTAATCAAAAACATTTCTGCATTCACACATCATATTGATATGATATACGATATAATGATATAAGCTATTTGGCTTGTAAGCACAACAGTATATAATTACTAATACACTACTATACAATAACCATTAACCATTTGGTTAAAAAAAAAAACAGGTACTACACAATCACACTCTCTCCATTCTCACTCTCTATCCTTATCACCCTCCCTCTCCAAGCTGTCTTCATCTCCTCCTCCCATGACAGCCCCTCCACCCACCACCACCATCACCCTTCAATATTACAGCGCTAATACTGCCACTTCATGTGCAAATATTTGAGTCTGCCGTCAAATCCCTAATCACACCGATCAATCTCCCAGATATTACCGTTCAACTGAAGACCTTCGGACAAGCATATTGATTTTGACGTTTTTCTAGACATATCCTTTCCCCGCGGATATATCAAATCAAAGCTTTTTTAATATTGGGTAAATATTCCCTTCATCCACTCTCAAGGTGACGAGAGAGCTTATCTCATAAAGCTGTTGAAGTTGGATCACTATCACACAACAATAACTGCCAATGTTTTTCCTCACCTCATATGGACTCTCAAGCTTCACTTGATGTCTTGTTTTTGCTATTTCCACACAAAAATGCAGTTAAACTGCAAATAATTCAGATCACCTACTAATTGTGCCTGAAAGTGCACTAAAATAACAAGCCTGAAAGGTTTGAGTCTGGAAAACAAGAGAACGTCTGTAGCCTGCATATCATCAGGCTAATTAGGCAGAGCCAAGCATTGTGAATGCATAGCTAATGAGCACCTTCTCCATCTCTGCCGGGATCACCCGGCACGTCTAATGGTCACATAAATTCTCATTTATAGGTCATAATCTGTCATTTATGTACATGGGCTCCCCCAATTAGAGGCCCGGGCCATTCAGACTGATGCCTCTCTTGGGGATTCACAGCTCTGGTACCCTGGCACTCACAGAGCCCCATTAGTGACAAACCCAGACCTGGCGTCCTAGCTGACCCTGGAGGACTGTGGATAACCTGGCTCATAAATGACGCTGGTACCAGGGAACGATTCCAGGTGCTTGTTGTGAGTGTCCCATGTGTCTGTTTCTATGTCTGTCGGTGACAATGGAAGGAGACTGGCAGGAAACCAGCACTGAACCTGGGATAACTTGGAAGGGGATATAAATAGCAGAAGCTTGGTTCGGCTAAGCTTCTTCTGCTGCCATTTTGCTGGACAATTGCTATTTGATTATCAATGACAAATGTTTATATGGAGCATGTGGGCCAAATTAGAATTGTAAATAGATCATAAAACTGGACAGCTTTCTGCTTCACTTTAATTAGAAGAAAGAATGTGAATTGCCAATGAATGGGGACATTTAACTCTGTCCCACTGGAATCACCTAAAGGCCAAGCAAACACATTCCCATGACCCCAGCAATGCTCTGCAAGTTTGTACCCACATGCAGGAGAGCCAGGCATCCATCTGTTCAGGGGACATGGTTAGACACAGAAAGCTTTGGGGTGGAGAAAGTGAGAGTTACGTTTTAATTAACTTCTCACAGCAATGTCTTCTCCGAGCCTTACATGGGAGACAAATAGTATATAGTTCTGTGGTGTTAAATTATTCTTGCGGTATAGCATCCTGTTGCACCTGAGAGCTGATCACTGTAATATATTTCATTTCTTTGCATACATATTTGTGTTTTAGTGTGTCTGCATGAGTCCCAGCCTGACTGGAATACATGAAATATTACTGCTGCATTACTACTGAGAGAAACACCAGTTTTAACTTTACAAATACCTTCTTTTGCTTGAACCCCACTTGCTTGGAATTTCCCCCCAGTTGATTAAGAAATATAACTCCATACTCTCGAATGAGTTACGAAGAGAATTTGGTTGAAATATGCCATAAATAAACAGTCATGTTATTAATGCACTGCTGATGTAAAAAAAAAAAAAGAAACTGAAGGAGAACTATGCAGGCATACTTAGCTTGTAGTAGACATTTGTTTTCTGAAGACATGATTTCAGTTGGCATTGTTTAATCTGCTTACATGTGATGATAGTTAGATAAAAAACAAAAAGAAGGCTGTTGCCATTTTGTCAGCATTGAGTCTTAGTATCACTGCAACACATATGGTATTATTCATTACCAGTAGATTAGCTCCCTTAGCATCATTCTCATTGTTTTGTCTGCAAAGAAATGTCGACTAAAAAAGAACCAGCATCCTCTGTGAGTCACAGTGCCAGACAAAGCTAAAGTCAAGTTCGCTTAAATGGAAAAAGAAGGCCAAGCTGAGAAGTGAAAGTTGAACTTCCCTCACTGTGATGACCCCAGTACAACCCTGGCTAGTTAGCCCCTGTTGACCCATTCCACATACAGTGTGCGCTGCTGCTGTTGCTTTTTTCAGGAAGTCAATTTGGATGCTTTCAGCTTCAGTTCCCTCTGGAGACCCCTCTATTCTCTACGGTATGTCATCAGTCACATTTTCTCTTTCTCTCATTCTTCGTCTCCCTCCTACTCTTCCTCCCTCTTCATACTGTCTTTCTATGGTTCTACGATCTCAGAGAGACCTCAAAGCGCTGTTTTATTGAAAAGAAAGGCAGGAGGGCATCTCACTCCTGTCATCTCTGTCAAATGGTCAGTGCACATGGTTTGGAATGAAAGCATGTCTGCTAGCACCATAGAAAATAGAAAAATAAGGATAGGAAAATAGGCCAGGCAACCAGTTCATAACCCCAGCTTGTTATTCTGTTAGGCAGCACACTCCATTGTAATGTGATGTGATCACATATTTACAGTAAACGAGCAGCATTTCCTTTGCATTGCCAGTGTTTCTTGAACCATCACTCACAGGAAGGATGCTAAGTGAGTACAATGGTACAGTCCAAGTTCTAGTTATGGGCCAACCAGCTGTGCTGCAACCTAAGCCCTCACAGTCAAGCCAGAAAGCCAGTACAGGTCAGAGTGAGTGTGTGGGCGTTTAGTAATTTATTTTTTGTCAAACACTCTCTAGAGGGGTTCCTCCTGGGTTCTGTTACTAGACAAGGAGAAGAAGAGATGGTTATGTTGTGGTTCACCTCTAAATCTGTGGGAAAAACTCAAAGAGCACAGCAGTTGATGCCTCTCTAGGATTTAAGCCAAACACACTGTAGTCTCGTATTTGAAAGTTTAAGTTCAGAAGGCCAAGGGTCTGTGTGGCTGGATCTGTCAGTCTTTATGGGATTAAAAGCCAGAAGAGTCGGCGATGGATAGAACAACTGGATAAAACAACCTATAAGTAAAAGTGGTGTACAGAATATGAGAAGTCACATTCAAGGTTAAGTACGAAAACAGGGCAAGAGCAGGTTGGATAAATATAAGACTTTACTGGCCCTGTGTTATTAACTGACAAATCAAACCTGGCAGTCGTTGTATTGCTCTTACTCCTTTGCCGCAGTGTGTTTATACACTGCACTGAAAGAGTCATTGAGGCTTTGATGTGGCTCTGACTCTGCTATTATATTCTTGTTGACATTCATTCTTCAGATGATACTGCAGTCTCCACTGGTTAGTGGTTAGCTCTGAATAATACATATTAAGTAATGAGCTGCCCAAATGGATCAGTGGGCAGTCAGTTAGGCCATGCATAAAGCAATCAATTATTCGATCAATAGCCCTCATTAGGCCATCATATAGTTAAGCTGTATGTAGGGGCCTCTAGTTGGAATGAATAATTTACAGCCCACAGAGGAAAATGGGAAGGCTGGCCCAGTTCACTGCTGTCGGATGTCACCTACCAGTTGGAAGAAATGAGAATACAGTCATTTGCATGGCATAAAGAGTTTCTGTCATAAAATGTTAACACTGAACATTCAGATATAACCAATATTTATGGGGTTGGCGTTAGCAGCATCCCACTAACTATATACATATATATAAATATATATGGCATCAAAATAAAATAAACTACAGTGCCTATGTTTATTGTAAAGAAGGAACGTGTCACCCAGTGCAACGGTGGGACTCATTGATGTGTTATTGGTAGTTTTTAGACCACAGTGGAGCCCTATGGCACAAACGAATTAGCGGTATCATGTTTGTTAAAAATTCAGTTCAGTCTATTGTTGACCATGGGATAAATATAGATACAGATCAGATACATTTCTGTTGCTGAAATCAAACCTTTGACTTTGAGGTAGCAGAAGGTCTTTCTAACCACTAGATGGCACTACTTCACACACCTCTTGTGTAATCACTCGGCCCCAAATCTGTTTTTGTGTGGAACATTGCACCACAAAAGGCTATATTACCCTACAGAATGGAATGTGTTTGAGTTAAAAACCTTGGTCGCACATGTGAAAATGCACCTTGCCTTCAAAGCCCTCCACGAAGATTCGTGCTGCGCAGCCTACTGTAAGATTTCCAGGACACATTTTCAGATCTTGGTCGGCGGTCGTGATTCAGAACAGCAGCGGTTTCTCTTTGTTTTGGTGCTAATGAGCGCCATCACGTGCGCTTAACACATCTTCGCTGAAGGGGGCAATGCTGGGAACCCGAGGCAAGCCAAAACCGCTGGCGCCAGTCCCACACAGCGATAATCTCAACGGGGTGGAGCGTTTGGAGATCAGAGTGCAATACCGCATTCGTCGCTTTTTCCCATGGGACCCTTAAAGCACAGAAAAAAACGAACACGAAACAGCATGCAGGAATCCAATTCTCATTCAGTCTTACTTTATGTTAAGATAATTTCCCAATGGTACTTTACCCACCTAATTCCAAAGTTGGATCCAAAGACCTTACCGAATTTGAATGTCGAGGAAAAGTTATTCTGTATTTCACTGACTTTCCATTTTCACTTATTATCAGCAACCACTGTCTACCTCCCAGTCATTAGGCTAACCAGCAGTAGACTCAATTCCCAGCCGAGTGTCTTAAATCCCCTTCCTGCCATAAGTGGCCATGTTTCCTTCTTCTAATTGCATCCAGCCATTTGGAATCAGACCTGAATGGTTGTCTAGGTGTTAATTGGTTTGAAGGATTGCTAACAGGAGACAAACAGGAGAAAGGTGAATTAGGACGGTGCATGTGGCCCATAAATAGCATAGTGTGGCCTGGGTGCTGTCATGCCTTGTTTAGGGGTGTTCTGGCTTATGTCGTCCATTAGGTGGCCCCGGAGAAAACACACACACAGACACACATACACACACACTTGTACTGCTAAAATCTTGTACAGATTTACAGTTAACTGCTTATCAGATTTTCCAAGGACAGTTGAATGTTTGCATGACTAAAAATGGTACAAATTTCACCCACACAGAGCTAACTTTAAGTAAAGGAAAACTTCTTTCTTTTGCCATCGGCTCTTCACTCATCCATGATCGCCAGAGTCATCCTCTTCCCTAGGCACACAATTAATTCATAAAGTCTTCTATAAAACATGAGTTAGGGGTGGAAACATGGTCACACAGCTCATGGAAAGCTCACATTTGGCTACCTCTGCTTGTATTGCCCATCTCATACTGTAAAAGAAAGATCTCCAGTGCTTCTCTTGCATCCCACCATGACCATTGTAGATACAGGACGAAGGGAATAATGCAATTTAAATAGCCTGCTTAAGATGACTGTGACAGTATATAGATGTTGTCTTTTAGGTAGCAGTACTGTTGAAAACCTCTTGGCAGTGATTGCTGTTAGATTTTCAAAATAGCACGTTATCCTATACTCTTTCTTGGACCTGTGCATAGTCCACAGCTTTACAAGTATTGACACCACAGCTTGAGCTGAAATAAAACCTTCTCTTACAAAGACCTCAGTGTCAAAACATAGACTAACCCAGTGCAGTGCCTGTTCTATGACTCCTCCAACAAACCTCAATCCAAGGAACGTTCTTTAGAGTACTCGTCTCAAGAAGCTCAGTGTTTGAAATACCAGCATGGAAAACTGAACAAAGTAAACTTTGGCCTTCTGAGCATCTGTTTAACAGCTTTCTTTTAATGTCTTCAGAAAGATTTCTTTCTCAAAAACCCTGTTCACTTTAGCTTCAACAGTATGGACAGGCTTTACATGCACTTATAATTTGTCAGGAATCTCCTTTTTAACAAGTGTCACGAGGTGTCAAAGGCTGCTGTTTTCCTGCTGAGAAATCTGCTGATTCTGCTCCTTGAAAGCTGCAGCTTACATATCTTCTGAAGGGGGAGATTATGCTCTTGGGAGGGTTTTTTGTTGCACCTCAAGACACTGCTGCCGTAACTGTATGCCAAGGCCTATTTTCTACGCAGATCAGCTGTCCACCTGCTAGAAGAGCTGACATTTTGGCTCCTGCTGCATGCCTCATTTTTCAGAGGAGCCTTTGAGAGAGGCTGAGGGGATTTGCAGCTGTGTACAGCAGAGAGGAAGCTGGATCTCCAGCTGGTGTTGGCATGGTGGGACGACAGAGCAGGCTAGTGTCACTCTGGCCAGCAAAATGTGCCTGTGTCGTGGAAGGATGGAGTGTGAATGAATATCTCTCTTTCTTTCTGTGTCAAGCTCTTTCTATGTCTGCACATGTATTTGTTTCATTTTTTATCTTTGATGTACTTTCACACCTTCCTGGATTTCTCAACTCTCTCAAGGTGTGTTCAGAACTGACAGTAAAAGTCATAATCTGACCTGATCAAGAAAATGTTGATCGATTTCTACCAGCTACTGTAGATTTCAAATCACATCTTTTCATTTTCAGTGTAAATTCTTTACCATTAGATCATTTATGCCAGCTGTTGCATAAAGTGTATGTGCTCTAAACCTGTGTAACCAGCCTTTGCAATGGAGAGGTGCTTGTTATCTTATTGTCCATTAATATAAGTCAATAATGACCCTTAAAGATATCAAAAAGGCTGTCATACTGAAAAGCTTTCATTCTTCATGTAGTAGAGAGTGAAGCTGACCTTCTGTAGGTATGCTGGTATTCTATGACCAATCATTGTGATGCTTGTAGCACTATATGCAGCTGTTAACCTGCCAAAAATGCAAATATTATTGTATGACATCTTCATCCAGCAGATATTCAATTTTAGATTAAGATTAAAAGAAACTAAAAAAAACAACTGACTACCACCTATTCTCTGACACATAATGATAACATGATAAATAATGATGACATAAACCCTATCACAAGTCAACATATTCTTAATTTAAGCCCTATCCTGAAGCTTTAGGCTAAACCTTAAAACGCTCTCGCTTAAAATGTCTAGAAGTAAAAGATTCTCACAGGTTCAGAAGTATAGAACCCCATAAAAACACACCAACACACACTTCCAATCACTTTCTTACACCCTAGCTCTGGTCGGTTACTCTGTGTCAGCCACTAGGTGCTTTCGCCATGTCAGTCTAATAGCACTGCAAATTAACTGTAAGGCTTCAGTGGAGAAGCTCATTTATCGCTCCATATTCAGATGATGAACTTTGCCTGGACTAGCAGCAAAAAAGAAAAAAACTGCAAACCCCTCGAGATATTGCGATAATAAGTGAAGGTAATGTGAAGGAGGGCTGCGGTAAAGGTTGGGTTTTGAAAGAAAGAGAGAAAGAGTGAATAGAGGGAGATGAAGGTTGTAACTGGCAGAGACAACAAAGCAGAGGATGAAAGAAAACAGTATGAAGAGATAGAGAGGAAGATGACGTTTGGACAGACAAAAGTCAGGAATATGAGTGTTAGTTCTCAGGTTGTGGACTAGAGAGAGGTGCAGAACCTCTCCTCTCCAACCCCCTGACAGCAACTGACAGCACGATCCACCGACTGATTTACATTCATGCCACCATGTGCGAGCCGGCACCGAGCTCTCAGCCATCTTGTGAAGTGCAGATCTTTATTTTACCTCTCCATCTATCTCTCTTTATCTCCCTCTTCATCCCACGGCTGAAAATCTCTTTGGTGTTTTGTATAACCCTCTGGGTGAGTACTAACAGTTGGATGTTTTTCTCTGTATGCAGGAAGTTCTGCCAAAGTTATGCGTTGTGTATCAGAATGAATTTTGCCTCCAGGCTGATACTCTCACAACTATTTGATGAGTCTTAAACTCAAGGCAAAGTCTTGACGGGTAGTATCCGCAATGACCTTACTGACAATATTTGCATCAGTTGAGTAACTTCCTGTAATTATGGTGCCTTTCAATCTGTGCTGTTGACTGACAAATGCAGTAACATGCCACTAATAAATTATGAGAGATCTCTGTTGCTAAAACATTACAACACAGTAACTGCAAAGTGGAGGTTGACTGATATGAACGCAGGTCAAAACAAGCCTCCAAGCACTGATGCACACACACCAATAGTGTACATACTTATTCACATACTGTAGGCACAACCAGGTAGACACTCAGACATCTGTGTGTCTGGGGCATGGCGCATGGCTTTAATTTGTAGAGAAAAGACGAGACAGCAGTAAACAGTCGCTGTGGTCTGCCCTACGGCCTGGACTTGTCATCAACACTGCCAATTAAGCGTTGATTAGGAGGTGGAGCCCAATCCTCAACAGCTAACTGCTGTCTGCCAAGACCCCAACATCACCCCGTTCACCCCTTACCCGCCCTCATATCACATGCCCTGGAAAATACACCACCACAAACCTCCATGAACCTCTGAGTCACTCAGGATAACCGTAAATCCAACCACTTATACTGTAACTCTGTTCCTAAAAAGTTTTTTGAAAAATCAAAGAGATTATTAGATTATCAAGACAAGTTTGGTCATAATCAGCATTTATTTGAAGTCAAGGGTTATAACCTGTCAGAGTGGTGAGATCATTTCTCTGTTCTTCAGTATACTTTTGAAAGTATTTTTGATTGTGTCATTGGTTTTATTTGATTACTAAAATGTACAATAAAACTCTGCAGTAGTTATAATCATTGGGGGTAAAAACACATTAGAGCCTAATGAATCATTTCCATTGTGGTGCCTCAGTATACAACAAACATCACAAACAGATGTCTTTTTATTTGTCCCAACTAAAAGTCCACAACCCAAAGATTACTATCATGGAAGACTAAAGAAACCAGAAAATATTCACATTTAAGAAGTTGGAAACAGAGAAACAATTATCAAAATAGTTGGTAATTATATCATTTATTTTGAATAGCTCTAAGTGTCTTTAATCAGTGACAAGTAGTTCTCTAGCACAACTCTAGCAATAAGTCTTATGTAAGCAACATCTTGCTTACATATAAATTGGTTGTACAAATTAGTTGACCCTCTGCTAAACTTAAGCCAAAAAAAAGATTAAATGTTTGTACATGGATGGAGTTTTAAAATTGATGCCATCATTAAATAAGGTCCTCTAGTATCATGATAACATCAAGAAATTCCATTTCTTCAGTCATTTAAATCTTGTAAGTAGTTATTTTGCTTTGGAAACAACTTAATTGCATTACAGTTTATTAAAACAGTTTAAAAAGAGATTCTGGAATTTAACCGTAGATTAAATTACTTGTCTGAATATCATAAATGTAGTTCATCGGTCTGAAGACATCCTCCTCACTCCACTACCATCTCACTTCTCCTCACACCTCAAAACCTTTCATCTACCTCACCCTCCTCGAATCAGAGTGCTCTCTGTTAGGCTATGGGCCTCTGATTTCCCCCCTCCAGTCTTCAACCTCCAGACCAGCTCAACCCAGATCAGCGCTCTGCTCAGCCCAGCACAGCTTCTCAAGGTTGGGCCAAGGAGAAACTGCAGAAAGGCAACTCTTGCCATCTGTTTTATTTGGAACCTGACCCATGTCTGACCATGCAGTCAGGTACAGAAGAAGACAGGTTACACTACACCTACATATGACCATGTTTAGACCTTGATGGTGAAGGAGAAGAAAGTTATTCCTCCCTTGCCAACGTAATGGCTGCATTGTTTTCTCATGTTGTGGGCATGCCACTTGTTTTCACAGCTGATAGCTCTGATAAGTGTGAGAAATATTGAGGCCGACTTTGCCTGGCATGGTTATGTTGTTTGTTTTCACTGAGGTCAGCTTGGGCACTGATGGGTGCTTGAGAAAATGACCCAACTCTCCCAAAACCTCAGCACCAGTAATAATACCCCATATCCTCAACCAATTAGTCTTCCCCCGCATATCTGACAGTCACAGAGTTTTCCTTTCAAACATAAATATTGTTCCTCCCTCACCAGGAGCCCCAGTCATGGGAACCCTCTGGCCTCCATGCAATGTCAACGTCCCTTCCCAAGGTCGCGAGTCGAGTCAAACTAACCAGTCCCTCACCTCTCACTAACTAACTGGCTAACCCACTAGCTGTGACATCTTCATCTATCACAGCCTTGATAAGGGGTATCTTTAATTACACCCTCCCCTCCAACAGTGGATCTGTATCTTTTTTCTCTCTCCCTCTAAAAGACTACCATCCATCCATCCATTCTTTAAGATCCCTCCCAGGAAAGACTATAGCATGTCACTGTCCCAATGCTCGGGACTCAGTAAGTCGATCCAACAGGAAATCAATAGCAGGGCCTAATGCTGAATAATTGAGGTTACGGGAGTTCAGCAGCACTCCCCAGACATACACCCCCACCCTGTCCTGTAACCTCCCATTATGCACAGGGTGGGGCGCACTGTGTCCTCACGTCCCTTCTCCTTTCCCACTCAGTCTTACAGATACATTTATTTTATTTGCTGACTGTTTGAATGCCGCAGCGCTTTCTCATTTAATTGCTCTTTAGAGGTTACTAGTAGCTATTCAGTCATGGATTTATCATTCGTTAGAAAGAAAGTTCATCCGGTTAATCTAAAAATACAGATCAACACAGACTGCTGGCCTGCCAAGACAGATTCCTGTGATATCTCTTGAGAGATGTACTGTAGACGTGGAAAAAACTGTACTTTGAGAAAGATCTGAATGTGTATAAAACCTGGTTTTCATTTGATGTAGCTTTACATCTACTGTAAGAGTGATACCAAAACATTGTGTTACGACATTTCTTTGCCTTCCACTGCCAGAGAATGTACAAGTGGAGAGAAAACAGCAGACAGTACAGTCACTTGCAAGGTACTTGGAGTGTCGCATGCACTAGAGGGCACAAGCTGCCTTGCTAAGACACCAATATCCAGTGTTGGAAAGAACAGACAGGGTGAGCTGAGAGGTGGGCCTCTGTTCAAAGGGGTGGTATGAGACTGAACAGAGAGGAATAATTTCACCTTTGTGATGAAGGGCTAACAAAATGGAACCCATTTACTCAAGGTTTCAAGGGCATGTGATTTGTGAAATGGCTGTACTGTCACGGTTGTCCAAGTTGTAGCAAATGCTGAGATTTGTGTTGATTTCAGTCTTAGCTCTCAACGTTTTGTCTGACAGTGTTGATGTAACAGCCAAAGTCTGTCAGTATCAGTTTATTTTTGACAAATAGCATGCCGAACTTCTCAGTCTCTGAAAAGAGCCAATCTGAGAAGTAGTCACCTCTGACACACAGAAATAGACTGAAAGACTAACTGCGGGAGTCCAACATTCACCAGCCCCCCCCCACCCACCCCCACACACACACACTGCAGCTACGGCAGCTCTACTGATAAGCTGTGTTTGGTGTGTTTCTACATCTCTTTTTTTCTTTTCAAACTTCACACTTACATAGCTTCTAGTTCTCTTGTCTACTTCTTCAAGCAGCTTCTTTCAGGCTCCATGGTGCTAGTCAGTCTGCACATGAGCGCCAGCTGCACGCAAAACACACACACTTCTCCACAGCCAGAACCTTAGCACCATAGAGGTGCTGAGCTCTGTGAAGCGCTGCACTTGGCCACAGCCCATGGCAGCCACAGAAACAGCATGGAGAGTAAGAAGCAGCAGAAAAACACACTCAATATCTCAGTAGCCTGCATCCTTGTTATTCAGTCTGAAGCTTCAGTGCTAAGTTTTCTTGCCCTTCAGATGGCACCATCCTGCCTTCAATATGCCCTGATGCCATAGGCTTAAAGTTTCTACTCTTACAGAACCCTTCACACCACCATGAATGACTGATTCGTGGATGTATATACACACACAAACAAATATACTATCAATAACATGACACATTTAAAAATAC
This sequence comes from Thunnus thynnus, assembly GCF_963924715.1. NCBI lineage: Eukaryota > Metazoa > Chordata > Actinopteri > Scombriformes > Scombridae > Thunnus > Thunnus thynnus. The sequence continues at coordinate 21,021,656 of NC_089537.1, forward strand.
GTTCATAAATATGTAAAATCAGGCCATTATTAGTAAAAAATATAGTACAAAGCAACAGTTAAGGAAGATGAAAAAAGAGTGTCATTAACGCCTACATCTGTCTGAAGAGTTATGCACAATGTGAGAAGAATCCACACTCACGCACACACACACACATACACGCACTTGTACTGGTGTTTTGTCTGTCAGTTTGTGCTTGTCGAGTGCACTGCTGTAATTGCTCTCTTCTAGTCTAACACACTCACAAAGCAAGGCCAGAATGTTTCCTCATGGGCACAAAGCCATTTCTTTGTCGTCTTCTCGTGTGAGTCAGTGAGTGTGTGAGCGAGGGTGTGTTTCTTTTCACATTTTGTGTGTTTAGCCACCTACAGATACACACATAAGGACAAGCACCCTCTCTCCCTGCTTGTCCTCCCTTCATTTCCTCTCCCTCTAGGCTAAGACCACTCAGGCCTGCAGATGGCAGATAATGACAGTGCTGTCCCCACTGGCTAGTTGTGTGTTTCTGCGCGTGTGTGACTCTATGTGTGTATTGCGGGAGGGGTGTTCAGCTCCACTTGGCCATCTCCTGGCCAACGCTGGCTGACTAGGTGACTGGGTCAATGGTTGGCTTACTGACTGACTGGCAGAACATTTTACTGGCTAATACTGTGTATCAGTGGTATACCAGTGGATGATATACTAGCTAATACACTAACTGAATGGGTGGTTGACTGTCTTAGTGGCTGACTGAATGACTAATCAATTTACTAACTTCTGATAGGCTGGCAGAATGATCGACTGACTAGATAAATGGCTCAGTAGCTTGGAATTTGTTGACTTACTCATTGGCTGACTGAATGGCTAACCTACTTACCAACTGGTTAGCATGTTGCCCAGCAACTCACCTGACAGACTGATTGGGAAGCTGATTGGCTTAGTAGTCTAACACTAGCAGCTGTTCAGCTCAAAGATAGGTTGGGGTACAGTAACAAGACAAGACTTTGTGTGTGTGTGTGTGTTTTAAGGACCTCAGGTGTTCTAGTGCCCTTTCCCTTCAGCCTGCGCCTGCTTGTATCACTGCGTCGGCTCGTTGGAATAGGTACAGTATTAGTCTCCACAGGTGCCCTGTCCAGCTGATCTCACTGTATGTGTGTGTACTCGGCAGTAATTTTAGCAGTAACATGACTACGCAGCAACACTAGTTTGTTCTTTTCAGCCAGCATGACGTTTCCTGCAGAACACTGCTGTTGAAATGTAGTTGTATATAAAGGTAATTTCTAGGAGACAGGGTTGAATAAAGCCACAACACTTTGTCTGAGCCACATTTTAACACAAAGACTGTTTTAATTCCTGACAGAAGATAATTTATGTCCAATTGGTGAATTCACTACTACTTGTTGATAAGGAATGCAAATTAAAACTTGTAAAATCGACTTTATACATGAATATCTTGTAATTAAATTGTCATAATTGACTTATGACTTATGAGTTGAATGCAGTTCAGGGCAACGTATAATAAATTAAAATGATGAATTTATTGCCAATGATCTGCCATCAGGTGTTGCTTTCAGTAGTCAAACAGACTGAGGTATTTGTTTTGAAGTCTATTCTGCCTAAGTTCAAAGTGCTCCTCTTTGCATGTTAAGTAGTCTGTGCACACACATACAGCCTCTGTTGTTGGTCCACAGCCTCGGGCTATCAGGCACCTCACCCGGGGCCATCCCAGGTGACAGGGCAAAGGCCACCCAGGAGGGAGACCAACACCCTCATTTGGCAACAATATATGCACATCAGAGCCAGACAGTCAATTTTAATCTTTTGTGTTACATTGGAATTGTTGATTCATACCTGTTGTTTGACAGTTGTTGCCTTAATCTGATATGAGATTGGAGAGAGTTGTTGTGGGTACAGCACCTTGGGTTCTTGCAGGGTTGCAGCTAATTCTGATTTACATTATATTGTTGAATAATCTGCTAATTACTTTCTTGATTAATCAATTAATGGTGTTGAGTAGTGAAAAAAGTCCATCACAATTTAATTCAATCATTAGAACAGTTATATTAGAGTAACAAATTTATTTTCTGTCAAGTAACTAATTGATTCATTAATTAACTGTTTCAACTCACATTTTTATTACTGTCAAGTCAGATCTTTTCCAGTGCGGCTGCAGTGGAGTCTTAGCAGCTTTCTGACATATCAGCGTTAGATGTGAGCTTGTGGTGTCATCCTCTGAGAATCAAAGAGAAAGAGCTTTTCTCCAGATCTTTTCACCAACGCCCTGAGACAGATAATACTTTAGCAATTAGCGCCAGCGTGTTTGAGACGACAATCTTAAAGCTTAAATTCTCCTGGTTAATGATTGGGTCTGGCCTTGTTAAAGGTATGAAATACCTGATTTCCATCCGCCTTGACTACAGAGGATGTATGGCCTTGTCAAGGATACGGCCCTCCTCCCTCTCTGTCTGCACCTCATTCCCTCCATCTCTTTCCACCAGGGAGGCCTGAAATGTTTGAAGCTTTCCCTTTTTTCTTTTGCCCCCCCTCTCTCTCTGTGCTGAGGTCCCTGGATGTGGAGTTTTTAATTACTCTCTCCTGGCTTTGTGCATAACCAATGAAAGATTGAAGGGCACTTCCCTCTGAAAGGCACTGTTAGAATATGGGTTTTTCTAATGCCATCGCTTTGGGAGAGGAATACTAATACACAAACTGTGACTTTTTGTGCTTTTGTGTGTATCTGCAGTTTGTGTGTGTGTGTGTGTGTGTGTGCCGCTCACGTACTCATATCTGCGTGTGTGTATTTGCGAGTGCGGCCCCTAGACAGACTGTCTGGCTGTTGTTTTGCATGTGAATCAGGGCTGGGGAGGAAAGAAAGGCATTATTAGATTGGTTGAGCAGGGTGGTGGGGCGGGCTGGATAAAGACTGGGGGAACAGCTAGCTTCATTGCATTGATTAGATTTCTTTAAGACCAGTTTGAGGGTGCGACACCTCAAGGTGCCTCCAACTACTCTGTTTAGACAGCAAAATGGATATGGGGTGGCATGAAAATCAATAGAGGATATCATAAACAAACTGTATTGGGCACAGCTTGTGCTTTCTGAGCATTCAGCTTACAAGCGCAACGTCCTTCAAAGCAACCAAAAAAAGTAAAGTGCGTGCAACTTAAAAACATGTTTCAGACTACATGTGTGCAAGTTGTGGCACAAAATGAAGTGAAATTAGACAGAATCTAAAAATGAATACATTTACACCTAGACTGGAATAGGATAATTAATATGATTACATTTAAAAATGTAGACATGTTGATGGAACAAGATTAATTCAGCATTATTTCATGTGTCCGCTCAGTGTTAATTAGTGACAGGTGATTGAGGGTAATTTAGCCATCGGTGTCATAAGATGCTCATCTTGTTTCTTGCTTATTGAGACCCTCTCTAATTGCTTTCATGAATATGTCATCATTTTTCCATTCATCGCTCCTTCCTTTTTTTGTTCCTTTCACTCAAAGTTGCAGACAACAAAGGTTTTTTGTGTGCCATCATAAAAAAAAAAAGTGTTATTTATTTCCCAGGGCTGAATAGGGTTGAATTGTACTTATGACCACGGGTTATAAGGTATTAATATACACAGCAGAATGGGATGGGGGCGTAGTAGGAATTTTCCCTTCTGTCAGCACTGCGTAGGTAGCGCTCGTACAGGGCGCCCTAATATGTGTGAATTCATTTCCCCTAACGCAGGAGGAAAACTTCAAAGGCAGGGACGAGAACTTGGCCGAGTGGATTTGAAAGGGATGAGTCTCTAATCTGGTTAAACTTTGCTTGCTCTGTATATTTTCTCACTGCCTCTTCGCCAATTCTTTCTCCAACACCCCTCCCACTTTGTGTTTTTTTTTTTTCTTCCAGCGGTGAATCTACCTTGTGAGCTGTTTTGCTTTAAAAAGTGAAAGAAATGATGACTTAATGTTTCAGTGAGAACAGCAGCGTAAACCAATCTCGGGACTTGCGTATGCTTGTTTGGGGATTATATTAAGCCTGTCATCTTCCTGCTCGCCGGCATATAAACTTCCCCCTCCTATCTCCTTCCCACCGCCCTCTCCCGATGCCCTCGCACACCATCGCCGTTATAAACTGGAGGATGTATTCCATGTGTCGCAGCATCTTTACGCATTACATTTCCTTTGCGGTGTGTGTCATCATTTCAGGTCTTGCCTTAGCAAGCCTCCAGGGCGCTCTTCCCTTGCATCAACCCCATGTGACAGCACCTGAAATATGCATATGTTTCTGAAGCACTGCGGGGTGCCATTTGAGGGTTATTTGGAATGCTAGTGATGGCAGGCCAGAGTGCTCAAGACCTATTCTCTGAATATTTGATGGTCTTAATGAGCAGGAAAAATACAGGACTAAGCACTTTGTTGGTTTGCTCAACTCACGGCGTGTGAGGAATAATGGACGGGAGGAAAGGATGAAATATTGAAAACTGTGTGATAACGCTACAGTGAGAGGAGGCAGGCTTATCCATTGTGATGTTGCCTAAGGTCATGAAAAAGTAAAGGTCACATACTCTTAGATGAGTGCAATAAGGGAAATGAAAAGACCCTGTGCCGGTACTACAGTGGAGCACGCCATATCAGGGTCGCATTGAGATGATCTGTTTGCATACAGACAATCAAAAATCCTACTATTTGATGGATGATCGAAGGATCCATGACTGATAGATGGAGAGTGTTGAAGGGGGTGCAATGCATGGATGGACAGATGGATGGATAGATGGCTGGTGTGGAGATGAAAGATGGTGGCTCATGGCTATTACTCAACAAGTTTAGAGTCCTTGGAGTTTCTGGTGGAGTAAGTGGCTTTCACAGTTTCCACCGCTACTGTACCTGTAATAACTTTGCGCCCCCGGTGCCCTTGCAATAAAATGATGATAAATGATAGGGAGGGGAGATGAAACCTGGTTTATATTTGTGTGTGTGAGGGTAAGTGTGTGTGTTTGTGTTTTCTGGGAGAGACGGTATATATGAAAGTTATTTCAGCTATTGCATAATTTGACAGAACCTTATACGCTATACCAATTAATACAGTGACCAGTGTCATTCTTTCCTTTTTTTTTTCATCTTAAAACCACAAAAACAACACACACTGCACACACACACAGAAGACAAAAGTAGGAAGGAGATAGAGGTGGTAAACTCAACTCAATAATTTCCTGTTCTTTAATTTATTATCACTGCTTATTAGTCGCACATTGAATTTTAGTCGTTGGATGGGAGGGCAAAAGAAAAATTGTGACAGACAAATGAATAAATATTTATATTGCCTCCAAGGGGTGACTTTTTGTGCAGCAATAAATATTCACAGCAGTTGGCAGGCTGGCGCGACTTTGGATGTGCTCTTTAATTGAAGGTGTGGATTGAGCAGACAGGTTTCCCGCGGGTTGACTCATGTCAGCCGTCCCTTCCACTCGGCTGTGAAAAAGCTGTCGTGGCAGATATGGATTAGCGTCAGAGCATCACAGCGCAGGTATTACATGCCTCCGGTGGCACTGCCAGCGCTGCCCGTGACTACTAATAACCTCTGTTGTATTGCGTCTTCGAGGCGCCGCTCGGCGAACGCTCAGGACGGCTGTTTTGTGCCGGTGCCAATCCTGATGCCCAGGCTTCCTGGCAGATCAGAGGTTTCCGGAGGTGGAGGGGTGTGTGTTTGGTGGAGGAGGTCGGTGTATCGGAGGAGAGAGGAAAGAGATGGAGAGAGGTTGTCAAAACAGCTCCTCATCCCCTCCTCGGCTGCTTCCTCTCCATCTCTTCTTCTACTCCACCCTTGCTGCCAAAAGCCGGAAGGAGATCAAAGGAGGCCAACATGAAAGGCATCCCTGAGATTTCTGTTTTTCCGCGCCCTGTCTCTCTGCTCTCACTGTTACAGATATGGAAATGCTGAATCCCAAATACAAAAACTGCAGAGAATGCCCAGCCTCTCTCTCTCTCTTTCCTTCTACTTCTTCTCTTCTCCTCCACCACCTCGTCTTAGCCCTTCATCATCATCTCCCTCCATCCTCTGCTCTTGCCTCTCTCTCCAAGCAGCCCTCAGGCTCCCAGGTAGATAGCGGTTGATTGGCAGCTGCTGTGACAGTCAGTGGAACCGGCTGAGAGTGGATGAGTGTCAGCCTTGCTCCAGGGGCTTAAGGCAGCAGCAATGTTGTAGCTCCCTGCTGAAGAGAGAGAGGCCCATGAAATAAGACTCAGAGTCAGTTCTTCTCTTTTTCTCGCTTCTCTCAACTGAAGCAGGTAGGAGCTAAATAGGTTTTTCAAATCGCCCCAGAGTTTATCCTGAGACTGCAAAGTGGAAAATTTCTTCAACTCACATCCTGTCATATGCTCTCCTTCTTTCATTCCTCACCTTTGGTTTTGATATGACTATGTTTTTTGGTTTTGGGTTTTGATGTAACTATGTTTTATTGTAGGTTGCAGCATCTTGTTTTTCAGGGGCTCTTTAAAATTCTTTTTTCACTGCCTCCCTCCCTCTCTACCTCTTATCCACTCCGAATCCTCATCTGTCACGCCACTTGACAATTAGCCATGCCGTTCCCGTCTGTGCATCGCTAAAAAACTTTTTCCTCCTTTTGAAAAACTTCTGAATACAACTCGACGCCCGCTGTACAGCAGCCACGGGGGGAAATGTGAGGAGGGAGGAAAAAAAAAAAAAAGAAACGTGAAATCGTCTCAGTTTTAAAGTGGCTGTGACCAATTCCCAGACGGAGAGAAAGCGTTTGTGTGATGGCTTTTTCTGCGTTGCCGCTTGAGCTGTCTAGTCAACAGCAAGAGTTGCGTCAGTTCTCCCTCTGGCCAAGAGTGCCCCCTTCTCCACGGCACAGGCAGAGGACAGGATGATGACTGAAAAAGCGTGGAGAGAGCCGAGAGAAAGAGGGGGATTTTGGGGGGTACTTTTCAAAATCTTGCAACCCATACCTCCTCCAAATACTCTGCAGATGTGTACTTATGATAAGGGTGTAAGTTAAACAAGGAGGTTTATGTCCTTTCTAACTCCTTGTTCAATCTCTGTTTCATGTTTTGGTCACGGTTTAAATGATTCAGAGTGGCAATCTGTAACTGGACCTGGTAGATAAACACACTTGTTTGGTATCCAGAAAATGGTAAATTATACTCATGGTAGACTGATACTAATATGATATGCATCAGTGCTAAAACTCGATATGAAATGATGAAATTATAAGCCTGCTACTTTGCATTTAAAACCTTTTTAATCAAACCTGCATGTCAGGTACAACTTTTTTACTTTTTAAGATTAGTGTGTAGAGACAGTGAGAGAAAACAGGAGGAGGCAGGAGGAGAGATGTAGAAAAAGTAAAGTTAAAGTAGAAACTGTGTTTTACTACGTGGAAATGGGAAACCAGATTGTCATTATCATACAGTTGGCAAATATGATGTTGGGATTTTAATAATATCCTCTTAAAAATCCTAAAGCAATGGCGTACTTTCCATTTGGATTAATAAGTTGGATAACAGGTAGTCTGCTGTCTCAGCCAGCAGCTTATAATAAGGTCCTCAGATTTCTGCCCAGTGGAACTTTTCATGTCTCTTTGGGTTTAGGGGCCAAACAAGCACTTTCAAGAACCCATAAATATTGAATGCAGAATAAATGCAAGCCCATTTGATTATGAAATGGAGAGTGTGTGGATGGGTTTAGCTGTACATGTCAGATACCCACAGAGTACTCTGGAGCGTCTGGTGAAAGGAGGCAAGGCATAGCAAAGTGGACCTAATTAGAGGGATTTGGAATGTATTTAAAAATGAATCACGCTTCGCCGCGACACCAACAACAGTATTCACCACTTCTCTAAATGGGCAGCTGGCAGGCAGAGGGCTTGTCGGGTTGCTAAATACCCCCAGCAACATATGAATGGGAGGCCTGATTACTTTGTCACTAATGATTCATTGGCTCACACATACACTCAGGCAGTGTAAATACTTCTGGGAACAGCCCTTCACTCTTGTCTGTGTTCACAGCCACTTCTTTGCATAGCTGTGCTTGTCATCATTATCACAACAGAAATGCTTAGCCAGATATCAGAATATAAGGTATTAAAAAACAAACAGATGACCCAACTTGCATTAAAAACAGCACTTGATTTAAGGAAATACTCTAGTCAAACTGATCAATATTTATCATTTTGTATGTAAGTATGTTTTTAACACACACATTTACACATTTCCCAATAAGCAAACCTCCAGCAAATTACCTCCTCAAACTGCCTGATTTCTAATATTAAAGCCTTCTTATTTTGTGCCATCAGGTCTCTCTCCTTTCTGATTGCCTCTCTGGAGCACTGAGCATATTTGCGATAAACCCTTACAACCTGAGGAATGTAATTTCAAAATCGGAATAGAGTGTGATTAGAGTGAAACGGGTGATGCCTTCAGTGATAGTGTACGTCGCACACATGTTATCCGTATGCGAGGAAACATCTTAGGAGGGGAGAAAAAAAAAACAAAAAAAAAAAAAACGCAGTCAGCTTTAATTGTGCAAAGCCAGCGTGAGAGATGTCGCCGTGAATTACGGCAACAGTAAACCACATGGGCATACTCACAGAAAGGCATAAATTCAGACGCAGATACACAAACACATACACACTTAAGCATCATCCTCTGCATATGAATTAAATCACAAAGAAGAGCAGGGGCTTCTAAACTTGTTTATATGCAGATTTCCCTGCATCGGGGTGATGAAAAACACCAAATACATGGAAAAACACTTGTGCTATTTTTACCTTCAGACATATACGATACACAAAAGCTGTTTGCTCCCAACGGCGACTAATGCTTTCTTTGTTGGCTGCTCTCTCCACATCCATGGCCTTCCATTAAATAGATTTGCAGTTAGCACAAAAACATAAAGGAGCTCATCTCAAGTCTGTAATATACATACTGTTGTTCTGTATACGGTATGGTGTGTAGCAGGTTGCTGCTGTATGATTTCTGTGTCTGGATAGAATGAGAGGTTAATCTTCTTGTGAGAGGTTTAGAAACAGGTTGTGCTGGCAATGAAAACCACTTGGCACCGCTTCCTCCACTTCATCACCACAGGTTGTATGCTTTCATTGCTCGCTCTCTCTCTTTTTTTCCCATGTACAGTATGTTTCAGTCCAGTCTCTTAAAGAAAATCCTTGACTCGTACGTGGTCAATCAACATTGGCTGATCTCAAGAGGAAACAGTCTAGTGAGAGTCTAGTGTTTCTCTCGCACCATAACTCACACTGTCATCTCACTCTCTCTCTCTCTCTCTCTCTCTCGTTAAGTGGGTGAGTTGGCTGGAGTGATGAGCAGTGTGTGTTAGACTCAGATAATTACGGGATGCTGCGGGGAGTTCTCCCTGTCTGGCCTGGGAAATGTGGCAACGTATCACCTTTGTGGGGATGGAGCAGCTGCACGCTGTGGGAGCCAAACCTGGCAACCCGGAACTCCCCGCTCTACATGACTGCAGATGTTGCAAGATTAGACTGTAGAGAGAGTGAGAGTGTATGTGAGGGTGTGTTACTACAACACTTGAAACATGATTGAGTGATTAGGGCTGATACTTTATGCATATTATTGCACAGATATCCTACCTGTTTATAAGTTGCATGTATTTGCCTGTATGGACACAAATTCCTACACCCACAAAAAGAACCCTATACACTGTAGATACTGACAGATCAATACAGTACAAAACAGTCTCTTTATTCCCCAAAACACACACACTAATAGCCACACGCTTGTTTTTCCTTCTCTTTCCAGCTGGTAGCAGTATATGAAGAGCAGGATCCTCATAATGGAGGTGACGGTACGAGTGCCAGCTCCACAGGCACGCAGAGTCCTGAACCCTTTGCCAGCGAGCTGAGTTCAGCATCAGCCTTCCAGCCCTACCAGTCCAACAGTGAGATCGAGGTCACCCCATCCTCCTTGCGATCTAGTAAGTGCAATGACAATGTTAGCATGAAATTACAGTATGTCAGCATTAAACAAAAGCACTCAACAGAAAAACAAAGCTATCATATATCAAGAATAAAAATCTCCATCAAAAGCTCATTCCTACAACTTAACTTTTTATATTACTGCTAGGATTATGTCAGCAAGACAAAGTTAACACTACCACTACGACATCCATACTCCTAACAAAAAATTCGAAAAACTCAAATAAAGCAAGGCAGTGTTATAAAAACAAAAACTTGCAACTTCAGTGAGTAATTAACCGTAGCTCGACTAGCACCTTAAGGCCTGTGTTCTGCTCTTTTAAAGAATGAATATGTAATCTATGCCACCAACACAACTTCAGATTGCAAGCCTTTAAATGGGAAGGACATGAAAGCTGACATCTGGAAGCTAAAGTGGCTTAGAAAGCAAAGCATAACACAAAGAACTGAAAGCAAACCACAGTCTGGACTGATGCTGATATTAAGCTAAATTACATTAAAAAAATCGACCAAGTTTTGGCCAAGTTGTATTATTGTTTAGAACCACAATGGCTGCCAAAATGTCAGATAAAAAAAAAAAAAAAAATGCTACAAAGTTAACTTTTTCTACTCAAATCCAAACCATAGAAAACAAACTGGCTGGTGTCAGTTTTACTTGACATGCTTCAGGTGTATTGCATGGAGTCAAGTGTCTGTCAAAACTGTGCAGTGTGTCCAGGGAATGGCAGCGCCGACTTAGACAGACAGGTAGAAACCGAGACAAAGGAAGGAATTGAGACACAGTTGGGTGCTCAGTCATGCATGAGCAGCAGCACACATGCCAGAGCAAGGTGAACATGAACACACACACACACACACACACACACCCGTAAAATGGCACCCACAAGTCAGTGACTCAGCTGTTGCTCATGTCCACATATTCACATCCCATGAAGTGGAACCGGTGAGCTGATGCAGAGCTGTCTTAAACTTCAAAGGACATTTAAGACATGTAAAGCCACAACTCAGATACGGGCATGGACTCACACACACAAATGCACATGAATGAGCAGTAGACTTTACTCTCTTGCCCTAATGTAAAAGCTCATTCCAGTCTTTCTAAACCTGCCTGTTAGACTGTGGAGATTTATAGAAATTGCTCCCAAGAATGGTGCAATGGCAGTCTGAAAGGAAACCAGTAGCACAGTGTGAGAGCAGGTTTGTTTGAAGTTATCTGACCCGCTGTCAGCTTGGTACAAACAAACCCACATTTGAAGCTGTGACTGGGTTTCTGAGGCATGTTAGTCTTTCTCATCCCCCACACAGACAAAAATCTGGCGGTGCTGAATACCAGCTTCTAAAACTGTCTGTGTGCAGTGGAAAGATTAAAGATTATGATTGATTAAAAACATTGTCCTTCAATCGGACAAACTAGGTTCAAGGCTCTGTATTGTTAGGCCTCTGCCATGTTAAAGTGTCCTAAAACAAGGCAGTGAATCACTGGATCAATCCCATCTGGTCTCTACACCAGCCCTTACCTTAAGTTTGTAGGCAGAAAGGATGTTTTGCCTTATTAAGGGCTGCCCTAAACCAGAGTGCAGTGAAAGTGTACAATAGAATCCTTGAACAGCGGATCTATCCCTAAGGGAAACAATGGTGTTAGAAAAAGCAGAAAATGTTATAAATGTTAGGTCTACTAAGGCTACTTGGTAGATATTTTGGTCATGAAAAGCTATAGCTACATGTCCTAACTATGCCTTTTCATGGTGGGTTTAAGATCACAGAATTTACAGCAAAGAAAGTGAAATAAAAGGAAGCACCACTTTGTCCCTATCTAAATGTATCTGATTTGTCTTATAATCATATGCAGCATCAAATAAATAATATACCCTCTGTTTTAAAGCACATGTTGATTGTCTCTGGGATGTAACTTACCAGCTGAATGAGAAAGGCATAAATCAGTGTCCATGAAGTTTCCTGTTCATGGTTGAGAGTATAGCAGTGCATCCCAATAAGTGATGGTCTATAGTGAAGGGCTAGTGAGAAAGGTTCAGTTCAGAAAAGTTCTCCTTTCAGATATTCTGTAGCTGCTCCTGATCTGTGGCCTCCATAAAGGCAGGACAACAAAAAGTATGAGCTTTGGGTTGTCATGGAACCTCGTCAGAACTCATAATTTCAAGTTATTGAAATGTTTGATCTGCAGCCCATATTTGGACTTGAATGTTTTTCATAGAAAAATATCATGCTGCACACTTTTTTGTCATCATCATACAACAATGGAGAGCTTATGCAAGCTCTGTCCTACTCACCCACACAAACACACACTTGTAATGCAGTTCATCGCTGGCCCTGTAAATTGTATGTCTAGCATTCTACAAATATAATGACAAAATTGCTGCGAAGCAGAAGAACTGATTGCCTCTCACACACTGCATCTTACATGGTGATAGGTATATCTATAGCAATTTCTTAGAGATAAAGACAGTGAGAAAGATATGTAGGATTGACAGACTGGGGGCTGGACCTATGAATGATTCAGGCAGTCAGGCAGTTAAGGCCATGCTTTGTTTTGTGGTAGTTTACTCAAGTGCAGTATTACCAACAAAACACAAGTGAGATTGCATTGTTTACAGGGTATGTTTGTTTCCACGGAGACCATATACACTTACACTTCCCCACTTACAAGTTCCTATTTCAACTCCAAAAGTACCTTGAATATACGTGTTGTGAATAAGTATTTTGAAGAGGTAGAGAGACAGTAAGACAGACAGACTGACTGGCAACACATACACACGGACAAGCAGATGAACAAGACAGACAGGCGATAGTCCCTCCAGAGATGCAGATGAGCAAATTACTGGCAGCAATATTGCATATCAGACATCAAAGTGTAGCAGCGGCGCCCTTGGCAGCTGTGCTCTGAGGCAGAGAATTATGGCTATTTAAAATCATCATCTTTTAGAGCCATATTGATTGTTTTTCCCCTCCTACAACTCCCAAAGTCCCAAACTCTCCCTCTCGCTTTCTTTCTGTCCTCCACCCCTCCCTTGCCTCTGCCTTGGGAGCCCATTTTAGATTTCCATGCTAACATGTGCCGTGCAGGTCAAACTGCTAATAATTGGATTGGAGATGAGATGTAAATTACAATAATGAATGTAATTTTCCCGTAATTATATGGATGCCAGAGCTGCCTCTACTCACCGCTACATTCTAATCTTTCAGAAGTAAGAGAAAATATCTGAAACTTTGGGACCATACCACTGGTTCAGCCAAGTAAATCCTTTGTGCTTACAGCTTATATTACTGACAACCAGCTCCCAGCTCATGCAAGTGACGCTGTAATTTTAAATGTGTTTTTCTTACCTTCCTGTCCCTGCACATTGGTTTGAGTTCATAAGTACAAGCACAAGTACAGTACATCTTGCTCAACATAGCTACTGCATCATAATGAAACACATGTCCACACTGGTTTTCATTAAAAAACATTTATATGGAAGATATGTTTAACATGTGAAAATCGTGAGTGGTCTGTGAATCCTTCTTGGTGGTGCATTCAGGTCCTGAAGTGAAGGTCTGATGACTCAACAGGAAATACAAATAATTATCAAACATGAATGCCATAAAATCCTGTTGTAATTTTGTTACCAGTTAGTTCTATTGAATGGTCTAAAAAAATAATTTTGCTGACTTCAGATTGAAAGTTTTTAGCTATGGTTTTAGCTACATGACAGCACATAAATGCACTATTCCTCTACATCCAACTCAGATAGTAAACAAAAAGTAGTTAGCAAAGAGATAGCTCTGCAAAGGAGGAAATGGTACTGAGGCGAGCAGAGTGAGAAAGGGAAAGGGCAAGAAGAGAGAATACTGCTGCTACATCATCAGATCAAGCAGAAGGCCAGCCTCTGGAACAAACAGACAGCAGCTGGTGGTGTAGTTGTAACACGTGCCAAACTATATAATCAACAACAGAGTGTTTTTGCTGCCATGAATGGGCAAGGCAGCAATGCAGCGGATGAACCCACATGTGTGACAAGCCATCCTGATTCCAGTGCTCTGTTGCAAGTGCACAGTAAAGTTGACAAAGTTGTGCATCCCTTCTAGCTAGAATGATTTGATTAGGTTGCTTCACAGAGCAGAGTCCATCCAATCAGTTGGTACACTGGTCATGGCATGGAACTGCACTGACAGAATATATGTCTCCACCATGGAAATGTGTACAATAGTAGGATAAATGATGGTTTTATGATTATTGGTTTATGTTTTATTAAATCATAATTATTGTGAGTCATAAATGTTTTGTTTGTCAAAGAGGAACTTTTATTTGACCCAGGACTTGACTTCATATTACCGACAGTCAGGTTGCTATTTGTCATAGTTTCCCTATGTTTAAACAGTTTGTTGACAGTCTCAGGTATGGACTTAAGCTCCTGGGTGACAGAAATGGTGCAAAACCTCATTAAGGCTGAAGTTAATAGAAGTAAAATATTAGTGGGCAGCTGTGCCAAGTGACAAAATCCACTAATGATGGCTTCACTCCCCTGCCTCCTCCACTTGCAGACAGAGAGGAACAAATTAAAAAGGCCCTCTGGTGTTTATATGGTAAACTAGACTCAGTCACGAGTGTCCAGATCACAGAGTAATGTACACACTGCTGAGGTCACAAGGATAAGATGGTTGTGAGTTGGTGGCCAGTTTAAGCCAGTTTCCTCTGTGTCAAAATGTTCTCAGTGATCAGTGTAAATTAACTTTTACACATACTTACATGTGTGAAAGGGATATTCAACAGATCACAGAAACTCTGTTTTTTTCTACCATTGGTCTTTCTTCCTTGAACTTGACTTTCATGGATGCTACTTTCATGTAGTTGTTCCTTGACTGTGAGGATTTTCATTCCTAGTATTTTTTAAAAACTCAATTGCAGTTGCTGAGGGTGCACAATCAGGAACTGTGAGTGCTATTGACAAAGGTTGAAACTACACTGACATTGATGTGGAGAGGCTCTAAAACACACCACAGAAGATCACAGTGATTGCAGTGATACTTCCATGATTGACCCCCTGCCAACAAATCCGTCTTTGTACAGATCAAACTAAAACATCAACCGATAGCTGGTCATTTTGCTATTTACACTGTGACACCTTCATCAACTTTGAACCCCGGGCTGTCAAGCTATTTTACTAGTGCTCCTGTTCGTAAAGAAAGGTGTGGTGACAAATTGTCCATTTCTCCAGTGACCTGGTCCTGTGGTCCTTGAAGCTCTGCAGTGACAGGGTTGCTGGGAGGCCATTACAGAGATTGGCTTTGGAGGGGGTGGGGGTGGGGAGTGTGGACACCTTCAAACAGGAGGGCCTTCATCTAATCAATTTGGCTTAGTGCTCTGCCAGTGAGGAGGCTCCCTGCTGCCAGCCAAGGCCATATAAAAGTCACTAAAGCAGAGGAGATGCACAATGACACTAGAGATGAAAGGGTATGAAAATTTCATATCATGATTATAGTGACCAAAATTATCACAGTTATCAGTATTATTGTGGTATTGTTAATGTTCAAAAAGTACTGACACACTGAAATGATTTCACCAAGTTTTATATTGAAAACCACAAATAAAATTGGCAGCACTGACATTATGCACTTTTTGGTATGAATAAACATTAAAATAATAACATAGCCAATACTTTCTGTAAACATATGAAAATCAAATGTGCATCAACATTAAAGATGGCACCATGTGGCCATGAGAGGTAACAGCACTTTGCACTGCTGCAAACAGCAATGCCTGTCTTGTCTATTGTATGTAAGTGTTGTATTCTTGTTCTCATTAAGCCGTTGCTTTTCTTTTTTCAACTTTTCTTGTTGTTCAGCAACATACAGGAACTCCTTAGCTGCATTCAGACTGAAAACAGTCCTGTGTAAAACAATACAGGTGGTTGTGTTGGTGTGGGTGTGTTGTTTAAAATGCCAGTGAGACAATGAAATACTATCCAGCAAGTCCAGTTAGAGTAACAGATTATTACATTTAAAGGTTGATCAGAAAAACACTGCACAGTGGTTTGTAATACTCAGACTGGATTTTATAATACTAGAAAGTTATCACGCTGCAGCCCTGTTTACCAGCAGGCACATGTGGAACATGTCTATGTCTGCAGACCTCTGAAAAAAATATGAATTGAACTGCATGAACATCTGTGAGACCACAGCTGTCCTCGGATACAGAACACAGAAAGCATGAATTGGCCTTTGCTCCTCTTAGAAGGCTGAAAAATCTCTGCAGCGTTGTCAGTGCCTTCCACCTTGTTTTCATTGACACAAAACAAACTCATGTTGCATTCTGCGCCTGAGCGCCTGCATCTGGGAGACTGTTGCTAACATTGGCTGATGGTGGACAGTATTAACTGTGAGTATTTCAAAACATGGTGATCAAATTAATGATAATTTAAATTAAACCACCTGGAATTTTACTGTGGTTTATCGTGTTAACTGTTTCATCCCTGCGGACAACACATGCTATAAGTGCAAATAGTTTGTAGTGACCAACATGTAGGTTACAATGGATATAAAATGCCTCACCAAATCTTAAACACTTAAAAAGCACAATTTTGCTCAATTAATACATTAGTTTTGATAGGCACATGCTCTGAGACAGTATTCTTTCAGCTCTTTCTTTCTTTTTAAGATTTTCATGACAGATTTAAGCCCATGAAGTAGACTGTCATCTCATCAAGGGCTGTCCCAGAGGATTTGGGTGACTTCCAAAGGCAGTGATTGCCCATTATAGATAAACTACTAGGTTTAGGTTTGGAACCACATGCCACTAGGTCTGATAGCAGGCACTGATACTTATCTCTCTCATCTGCCCCCTCTCTCTCTGGTCCAGAACTACTTCTTCAATCTCTCACTTCAGCAGTGAGCAGGTGATGCAGTGCGATCTCAGGGCTTTCATATCGGTAGAATCACAGAGTTGATAACAGCGGCAGTGTGCATCTGCTGATTGGTCCTGTCTGATGGTTAACCCATCTCACATCATCCAGTGTCTGTCTGTCTGTCTGTCTGTCTTCCTCTCCCCTTCTCTCTGTCTCTCTGTTCAAAGTTCTTATAACATTAACAATTTGAACTTTAAATAGAATTGATTGATGGAATGTTCAGCTTTCTGTTATTTTTTGCTTGAAACTTTTTTACTCTAATTGTCACAATGCTGTATTTCAAGTTTAAAATCTAGACTATTGGTTGCCTAGTACAGTGATTCTCCCTAACAGAGCCTTGATTGTTGGCTTCAAGGTCCTGTTGGTTGAACCTTTTACAGCCCTTGGGGCTGATTTGTACTGCAGCTATGGGTCTGTGGACTGTTGGCCAGTGGGCTGCAAGGTGTCACATAACAAAAAAATGACCTAAAATATTCCCAATTAGTATTAGCTAACTTACATATTAGTATTTAGCTAAGTTACTTGCATATGGGAGTAAGTAGGTAACTTGGAATGAGGTTGTACTTCGTTGCACGTTCAACTACATAGACCTTGTGTTAGCTGTACTTCTTACCTTCCCCACCACCTACCTCTGTGAAGCTAGTCTCTATGGTTACAAAAACAAAACTGCAGATCAGAATGAATGCAAGAAACACCCTCCATTCCTCACTGAGTTTTATCATTACAGCCAATGGAATTGTCAAGAGACAGACCACTATTTCTCAACCGGTGAGCTTAGATTTTCTTTGTTTCTTTCTCTCTCTCGCTCTGTTATTTGGCTCCAGTAAGATGTGATGAAATGGCCTTTTTTAGGACTCTCTGTTTCTCTCCTCTTCTCTACAGTGCCGTGACGCTATTAATCGTTGTGACATACTTGTTGTGACAGGCTTATCCCCTCAGCTACAGTAACACTGAACAACAACCAACCATTTATTTAGCTCCGATTCACCTAAAAATAAAAACTAAAAAGCCTAGAGTTATGTACTAAATTTTCTCTTTTCTCTCATTACTTCATCCACTTGTGCTGTAAGTGGCTAGGTAAGCAAATTATCATTGTTCTAATGGACCTATCAGTATGAATTTCCCAAATAATTTGGCAAGGAATCATTTTTTGAGAGTGTTGGGATATGGAAGAGGAGATGGCACAGAAGACATGGTCATGTCATGGTGGCCCTTCATAGATCTATTCAACCCTTCTTCACCAATGATCCACAGCCACTCCATCTGTGCATAACACCTCTCAAAGTAGCTTCATTCGCACATACTGGAGTTACGTACACACTCAGCAGTGAGGATGTTGGGATAGCTAGCTCATCTCCCTCAGCAAGCTCATCATTAGTGAGCTGAAAGCACTTTTAAACCCACTGGCCCTCGTGAGACTTTGAACTGCCTTCCTCTACCTGAGTTAGTGGAGAGGCTATTAGTTATGTCAACTCTTAATCATACACACGCTTGTTGAGGGAGAGGGAGAGAGAGGGAGCGCCCAGGATGGGTCTTGAAATTGCTGAGGAGTGGGCGTTCAGTTCACAGTCATTGGGATTATTAGTCATAAAAACACTCATACTGTCATAATATCATCCAGGGCTTATTATAGCTAATTATTGCAACGACCCACACTGTTAAATGGTGAAGACAGTGTTTTGGTAATGAAGTGTGAAGTGCTTGGAGTGGTAAAAGTCTCCACTCAGCACCGTAAGGATTGTGCTACCAGTACTGGTATGGTATGGTCATTTATTTCAAAGTGTCATGCACCAAAAGGTGCCCAGCCCGCATGGGCTTACAAGACACTACAAACATCACAAACAAGAGCAATAACACGATGAGAGCAAAAGAACAAATATAATATACCTTCATACATGTCAATCAATGTCAAACCAAATATGAACACAATCCTGCTCCTTAGACAATACAGCTATAAAACATAACTTAGGCACATCTGAGGCGTAAACTGTGCCTTTAAGACTTCAAACATAAAGTTCCCTCAGACACTGTTGATAAGCATTTAACACAAACTGAGCTTAATGAAACACACATGTTCTGAAGCCTACATTCATCAGACATAGAAAATAAATCAGGACATTCTGCAGACATTTCAAGGAAACGCCTATATCTAAGATTGTGATATAATGGACAATAGAACAAAAAGCACATTTCATTTTCAACCTCTCCCAGATCACACAGGTAACACTCTCTATTCTCCACTGGAATTGAATAGAAGCATCCAGTGTCCACCGCCAGAGGCAAGATATCATATCTCAACTGGGCACAGACAGACCTCTGTGCTCTGGTTAAGGGTGGCGTAGTGCTCAGGGTGGTAAATACACTTAATCAGACTGTACATTCTCAGTTTTGGTTTACAAAAAAAAGTTTAAAAAATGTCTTCTTACCATTTCTGTTTCTAAATTTCAAATAGTATTGTTTTAATTTGACCAACACTACAAGATAATTTATATATATAATATATAAGACCTGTCTTGCCAAATATTTTTGCAAGCCCCATTGTCCAAGAATAATTATTTGAAAAATCCCAAAAGCAAAGTTGTTTTGTAAGTCTCTTATCTGGCATGTTGATTAATCTATTCCACAGTCGCAACATGTCCCTTATGGCGCACTTCACATGGCTCCCCTCCCATTCCATTGTGTGCACACCCAGAAAACAGTGCATTACTCTGTTCTGAACTGCGTCACATTTTGCTTGCTTACAATAACCCCAGACCCCCGCACCTAGATGGTCCTCTAGAGTAAGTCCTAAGTATTTGTAATACTCAGTGTATGTTGAACCAAAATGAAATTAAATGCATAACCTGAGTTTTATATTTGTTTATCTTCAATCTCCATTTACTTCACCAACAGCACACAGAAAATGTATCCCTCTATAATTCAATTCAGCACCGACCCACGGGTCAGCTCACCCCAAGCCCGGCTCTATTATGAAGACTGGGTGCCAGGTTAGCTTGTTAGCCTAGATGCTAGCTGCAGAAGGCCAGCGCAAGGCTCCTTGGACCCCACAAGTGCTTGAAACGCTCTGGAGCTACTGTACCAGATTGGACTGGAGGAGCCACTGAACATTCAATACACACACATTGTGTAAAACAAGAAGGGCCTAGCCTCATGAAAAAAGAAAAAAATGTGAACATAGCAGATGTGGCGGTTGCTTGCGTGGTATTGCAACATTGTGGTTATCTTGACAGTCCTAATTCCATACCACTCGCAGTCGCCATCTTTCGCAGCTCAATTGCCTGTTCCACCAGTAGAGACTGACCTATGGTGGTGTGTGCTGTGCACTGCAATACATCACCTCAATACAGCATCTCCTTATCAGTTTTACAGAAAGAGGAGCATCTGTATTTTTGACGGTATAAAAAAAGATTTCTAAATACTCTGGTATACTGTAATACCTTGATACCGCCCAAGACAACCCATAGGAGTCAGCCCTTAGTGATCCATCAGGGGGAAGATAGCAGGAGAAAATTATAAAGCAATATTCTGACACCAAATGCTTAAACTGTAAACCAATGATCCCATCTACTGATTTATCAATTAGGCTAACCCTGTATAACCTAAAAATTTCATTTTCATAGATAGATTTTCATAGATACCCACACCCCCGAGAGTTAGGGGTCTTAATGTTAGTTCTTCTGTTATAGCCAAACCAAGTATATCCATTTATATCAATGCATTTCATTGAGGGAAATGAAGTTCATATCCATCCATCCATTTGTATTCCAGTGCACAAGAGTGAATTGTTCAGGACTTACAAGCTTTCCAGACAATCTTCAGTTGTCCGCCCTCTGTCTCTGTTTTCCACATCTCAGTTGTTATCCACACCTGTTGGGCGTCTTCTGACTCTCCTGTTCCCTGCAGTGTAAATCTGTCGCCCAAGGGGTATTTCATCCAATAGAGCTCTGAAGTTCAATTCAATCATTCTTTTGGTGTGAGTCTTGGCTGGTTGAATGTAAACTTTCAGAAACTTCTCGTTACTCTTCAGCTTTTGTTTCTTGTGTAGCACTTCCACCATATCCTGTACAGAATTTCCTTAGTTTTTGAACGAGTTCAGCTTTCAGACAGTCTCTGTTTTCAATCACTAGCTTTTCCAGCAAGTAACGTAGACTGTCCACCTTTGAGTTTAATCGCCTCTTGAACGCCACTCTCAACTGTTTGACAATCTGGAATCACCATCTTTCTATTCTTTCAGTCTCATAACTCGCTCATCATTCAACTTTTTTGAGCACGCTTGATTCCCACACTTAGATTTACTACTTAGCTTATTTTATCTGTCAAGCACAGCCCATTAAATTATATCCACCAAATAGTTATAGAACTCCCGGTCAGGCAGCCATCTTGCTCTCTGTCGTACTATTGCTATTATTACTTCTGCCAGAATCCCAATAAAGCCATAGCCAGCCAGCTGAATCTCGTGGAGTGTGTGTGTATGTGATTGTGTGTTTGTTGACTGCTTTATTACTTCCTGAGACGAGCTGAGAGCAGCTCTGCAGGTCACTTGTGTCACACTTAAGGCAACACGGGACCAGTGAGGTCTTTATTGGGAAACAAAGTTATTTACACTTTCTGACATACAGAAACAGATTCAAGTGGGGACTGGCCTTAACCCTGTGACGGAGAGCATGGGAAGGGAGTCAGAGTTTGTTTGCACTGACTCTGGTGTCATCTCAGTATCACAGACACTCAACAGAAGGACATTTAGGAGAATTATGTGTCTGAAATATGGCATCTCAGCCCACTTCTGACTTCTCACAGGACTCTTAATGCACAGTTTGTTTATCCTCTGTGTAAACACTAATATGCAGTATTGAGATAAATCCTGCTCATAATGGCTCTGCTTTGAGGGATAATTTTGGGGCTGAGATTTTGCAGTTTTCCAGAGACAGGAAGTGTTAGCGGGGAATTTGATTGCTGAGTTAACAGAGTCATCTGACCTTTCTTCATCTCATTTTTCTCAAACATTCAGTATAAGTCTTCAGGGTATCTTTTTCTCACTTAGTCACCGACCACTAAAAATATCACAAAGGGTTGCTGTTGCCAAGTTACAATTAGAACCTTCTGATTTTGAATTTGAGCAACAATTTAATAAACTAAAATAAAGCTGGACTTCCTCAATAGTTATCTCTTGCGTCATTTATTAATAAATCTCTGTGGTTGTTTATCTCTTACTTGAATATACGCACACATGCCGAGTTTATGGTCTTGGTAATTCAATGCAGCTATTCTGACGTTATTTCGTAACTTCAGCAGGAAACGAAAGATTTAACTGCCTTTCTCTTCCTCTTGTGCTGAATGCTCATTTGTTTTTAGTCTGACACTTTGAATGCAACTTAAATAACAAGTGATTATACCAGTCTTATATTTCCTCTCACTTTTTCCACCTCCAAATTCAAAAGTCTCCCTTCTTCTAAGCAAGCACAGGACTCTGAGAAACTCGCTTTTCTGCAGAAGAACAAATTCTGAATTTACAAAAACAGAGTTCACTGCACATTAGTATTTTTGCTCATACGTGTTATGTTTCTTGACAAAAACAAAAATGTGGAACATTCAAACAATAGATGAAAAGAGGAGGGGAAAAAAAGTCTAGGCTTAATCTAAGAACACATCACTATAACAATACAAACAATAATTATAATGATTACACCTCAGTATAATTAGCATAATTGCTATGCCTCTCCTCCTCTCCTGTCTATTCAAATTTAAAATGTTTAATGCAAAAATCGTGCAACACAGTAAATCTGTCTGTGTGTGTCTCTCCTACTGTCTGTCTCTCTCATTAGTCTGCGGGAACCTCTATGGTTCATTTACATTGTGTATCACATGTCAAAAGAGGGTCACAGTTGGCCAAGGGCAATGCCTCCTGCTCTCGGCACAATAAGTCCACAAAGGGTTAGAGGTGTTTAGCATCTCTTTGTCTCCAGGCTCTCTGTCCCAGCGGACCTGCAAACAACCCCTTGACTCCTACACCCGCCTCATTAGTCCCTTTGTAAAAGGCTCCAACCCCTCTCTCTTTCCCGCACCAATCTGCTCCATTGTCGTCCACCAGGAGGTCACCTGTGAAGTTCGTCTGCTTCAAAGCACATGTGAGGGGAGCACTCGGAGGCATGTCCAGGCACATACTGGCTGCCACATGCGGCTAGAAATACACGTATGTTTACACCCGCATAATGCAGGCAGACAGGTTGTGTGCAAGCAAACAGGTTTTCATCATTATAGGTGAACGGATTCATAAAACAGCACACGCAAACATAAATACACAAACGCTGACATACTGCAGAAACACTCCGCCCTAACAAGTAGTACAGACTCGTATCCAGTCATATAATACCACCCCCCCCCCCCCCCACACACACACACACAATTAGTAAGGGATGTAATACGCTAACTTACTCCCTCTTTGTAGGAAGAAATACTTTAACATAAGGCTAAAATTGTTTGTCCAACATGTAGAAAATATCACTCCCTTCATGAAAAACAAAACAAGTTCAGCGAAATTATGTCACTACATGGATGTGCTAGATTTTTTTTTTGCTGCACACTCACAATACACAGAAATACTCAACAAGTGACAAACAATGCAGTAAAAGCCATGGAATAAGAAAGTAAGAAGGCACAATTAACATGTGTGAAGTGTTCATGAATAATGATGAAACTGGTCCTAGCTTGCTTATGAGAAAGAGAGAGAGAGATGCATCTTCTTTGTCGCAGCTACAGTAAGTCTGTCATCCCCCTCCTCCTGTTTTTCATCAGATCCACAAAGATACAATCCGCCCCAAAGCGCTGTGAAAATCCCAGAACACTCCCCTACCACATTCCCGTCTTCCCACAAACATGATCACTGTCAGAGTACTTACTCTGGCCCACAATCGCAGCTTTGATCAAAGCAAAACATTTTTGCAGAGTCTGCTTGATTTATTGTTTTTTTTTTTTTTTTTTTCCTCATGGAATGGTTTCTGCCAGCTATTTGAACATTAAGGGCAAATTAATTTGACAATGTGCAGCGACTACCCGGCGGACTTCCTTTAAGCTATCCTTGCAAATGTCTAGAAACCACATGTTGGTATATTGGACTGAAGTCCTAGCTCTGCAATGTTTGGATATGAAGAAAAAGCTGCTCCCTATCTTTTGGCATAGATTTGTCTATGAATTATTAAAATGTGTTGAGATGTTTTCATTCGCCTACAGGAAGCAGCAGAAACACAAAGAAGAGAGAATGTTAGAAACTCTTCCACTGCAGCAAACTCCCCATTAATCATGTCTTGTATGAAAGTCTTTCTTGCATTTTCTCTGATCAACTGCAGATTTTTGTTTTCATCCTGGCAGCTCATTTGTATTAAGGGCAATAATACTTTATTGATATATATAAGGAAAAGTCTCCTTTCATTTGCAACCCTCTATATTGAGTTGTCAGCACTTGGTAAGTTAGAGGAAAACACCCCGGAGCTTGTTTGATTTTTAGTGTCTTACTTTAGCAGAGCAGATGCAGGTTGACATGAGGCGTTGGATTTCCTGCCCACTTCCTAAAGCCCACTGGCCCAAATTGCCTTTGTTAAGTGCAATTCAGGCAAGCAGCAGAGATCATCTTCCCTCATGTGGCCTGGGAGTAGTGTCAGGGGGTATAGCTCAGCGGTAGAGCATTTGACTGCAGATCAAGAGGTCCCTAGTTCAATTCTGGGTGCCCCCTCATTTTAGGACAGGGTGATGACATGATGCACCCATCATGGAGACTGGGTTCAACTTGCCTTGTCAGCAAGCTCACACCTTGCTGAATTCTGCTCGATTCAGACAATTACATTCCTGCTTTTCTTGATCACCTCTTGGCTTACATTTACCATTTTGCTAACTGTTCCAGTACTATCTTCTTTCAGAAAGCTTTTTTGAAGAAATAGGATGTCAGGAAGTATTCTTTATGGATTATTGTGTTTGGGCTAAAGTTTGTGAAAGGGCCACTTCATCTCTAATGGACTATTGCAATAATATAAGCAAACAACTCTTTCAGTTCAAGTCATTTCTGTCCTTGCTTCCTTGCTCGCTTGCGTAACTCCTGGTAGGAGAAAAAAAGTTGTCCTCTGCTGTGACAAAAGCTTCTGACCAAACAAGAACTTACTGTTAGTTTATGGTAAAAAATGTGGATGAAATGGATAAAAAAAACATTTACTCACACACAACAAATACGCCGAAATTTGGGTGTGACGCTTTGAACTGAGACCCAGCTGGGCCATCGTCCCATGGATGTTGGTTCAAGAGCAATAAAAGATCCAAAGAATCAAAATAGCTTAATAAATAAAATACTGGCAAAATTTTCATCACAGCATGACAGCAGAATTTAGAGTTATGTGTGTGTCAAGATCAAATGTATAAGTGCTCAAGTGCTACTAAAATTTTCCCATTACCTGCATGTTTCATCATTCCATACACTTAACTGTGTGGTCAAGTCGTGTCATTGCTGTGAGCAATTGAAACTAGTTGAAACCTTGCACTACTTCCATCTATAACTGCAAGAAACTCTGGAAACTTGCACTGACAGAACATAATCCTTTTCCTGTTTTGAGATGTAAAGCAATCTCTTTTTGGTACGATAACACAATCCAGACAATTGTCTGTGAAATCTGACCTGGTGGTACATGATGTAAAAAGATAAAGAGTAACTGCAGTAATGATTTATTGATGTTTAAGTGTCACATATAGCTCTTGTAACCTCATGTAACCACTTCTCTCTGCCACTATCTGAGCATTATTTCGGCATTATCAGCATTACCAGTGAGACTGAAGAAAAGTTCTACTCCCTATGACGCCCTGTTGCCCAATTACACGTGTGATTTCTACCAAGGGTGCTGAATATACCTACCTAGAAAAAGTTTGATTTTTTGAAGCCCCGCTCTCCTCTCATCATCCCCTGCCTCGAATCTCTATGAAAACCTCATGTGCTTTCATAATACTGCGTGACTGATCAGAGTGATGCATATCCAAAACACAGAGTCGGCACATCATAATACCATCTGTTCCTTAGGATCCTATATTCATGTTTTCTAAAACAGTCCTAATAAGTCCTTCCCATAGTGCACAATAGCAGTGAGTTTTGAGTTCCTTTCTTCTGTTTTTGTCTTTGTTGCTGTGTTCTGTTACGGGAAAGAACGCTTCTCTGATATGCTTTGACTTGTTGTATGTAAACCATTCTGACCTCATACATTGCGTTGTGTGTGTGTGTGTGTGTGTGTGTATCTGAGCAGAAATGAATTTATGTGTGTACGAGTTGTTTCAAGATTAGCATACGTACTCTGCAGCGGCTCCCCACAGGCAGCTTTTAACCAGAAATATCTCTGTTCATTAAACAACACATTTAAGCCAGGCCTCACACCAGTGCCCATATCACTCCTACCACAGCACTCCTCTCATCTCACACACCAAATAACTTTCTCTTTTTCCCAATAAATCATCAAAGGGTCCAGAAAAAGTTGGGGGACTCTGGCGGAAGCTTGAATTCGTCATGTTTGCTAAAAAAAAGAGCAGATGAAGTGAAGATGTTTTTGTTCACAGCAGAGGAAGGAGTCGTTCTCACAGCTGAAATGTTTGCGATATGGATTTCGTGTATGTGCTGCCTGGAAACCGCTCCGCGCTTTAGATGCCGTCTGACCTGCCAGAAACTGAAATTCATTCACTCACTCATCAGCCTCCAGTTTCCACTCACACATCGACTGTGGCAATTAAATCTGTGACAGTTGAAGCTTGTTTTGAGATATACTGTGAGAAGCAAACTCTTTGTGCTGTAAATTGATCCAGACGCTCTCCTGCAAAGATATGGCTGCCCACTGTGGAAAATCTAGTGTGGAGGCTGACATAAGCTTTGAGTTCTCAATAATAGTCTTGTGTCTACATTGTTATTGTATAATATAGTGATGTAGATGTAATGATTTGATATTCGCATGCTAAAAAATGCACCTTTAATGTATGAGACAATGTGCCTAACTCTTCTTCAACACGTAGTGTTTTATCTTCACCCTGAACCTGTGCAGATCAGCTTTTTGTGCCAGTAGTTTTCACCGTCTATTTTCTCTGGTTGTAAAAGCCAGGCATTTAGACTACAATGCCACACTCAGGAGTACCACTGGAAGTCATATTAATAAAATTGTTTTGGGTGCCTGAGTACCTTCTCAAAGCAGGGTGAGGCAGGTTTCATCGCAGCTTTTACAGACTGGCAAACCCTAATGTTGACCAGAGTAGCCTCCCACACTGAAGTGATACCTCAGGGCTGAGAGGAGATCTGACTTTGAAGAGCTTTTTAATCATCTCAGCAGTGACACGTTTTTGATATTTTTTGGAGACGTCAAAACTTCCTCAGCCACCCAAACCGAATCCTTAAAACGCCTGGTAGCTTTAGCCATGGCTGTAAATTCTACCTCTCCTGGCTCATGACTTTTTCAGAGCGGTGTTTTTAATCATGAGCGACTTGGCCACATATCAGGCTGAGTGAGATTTATGGCCCCTTTTCTCCCAGAGTCTGTACCTCCAGACCGGCCATAATGGAGAAACACACAAAAAATTGTGTTTAAATAGAAGGTGCTGCTGTGGACCTGTGTCCGGTGCGGCTGAGGGTTGTTTGGTTTGCTGATTAGCAACTCCCTGGAGAGGTGGGTGTGTTGGGGATGTGGATGGGAGTCTCCATGAGTCTGGTTTAAGTCGGGATAAGGTTGTGGTCTTGTAATGGGACTGCTGATCCTATTTTTTAACAAGGTTTTTTTTTTTCATTAGATTTTTTTAGTTTTGGGGAATATAGGCATATGAAGTAATATATAAGGCGGAAAAAACGCTAATTAAATAGGCAACAGGATATTTAATCCGAGAATCACCTTAAACTAGGAATACAGAACACTTAAACTGGATATATAATCAATGCAAGGGGAGTCTTGCAGTAGGTGCTGTGGTGCAGGTTTTGATTTAGGGTTGAGCATCTGCTTTTTATCTTAATATCTCCACAGCAATGTTAGATCTGAACTGTCTGATACACGTCTGATACTGAACTGGAGTTACATCTAGGTAACATAACATTATTTGCCCTGTCTCATTACTGAATAGGGAACCGCTACCATTCAGGGATCATTGAAGGTCTGCTGTGTAATATGGCTTTGCTAGATGTGTGTCCTTCAACTTCCTTAATATTGTCTTCTCTTTCAATGATGTCCACCAGCATCAGAGACTGAAACTTGTAGGGAAAAACAGATGCAAAACTGGCTGTAACCCAAATATGAACTTTTAGGAGGCTCAAGGCTCAAGTCAGCTACATCGTAGAAAAACACTCATAGCTGCTGTAGGTTAGGCATAAACCCTTAATGCAGAAACATAAATCCAGCTTTATGAAGCATGTGCACATAGAAGTATACGCATGCTTACATTTTATTTTTCCAGTCTTCTTTCAGACTGTAAAATGCTGGTATTTCTTAGCCCACCCCCTGCGTTTGGCCTTGTTTCCCCTCCTGAGAAGTTGTTGAGAAACTGCTACTTGTCCTCTGGGACCACTACAACATAGCCTTTGACACTGCTTTTGCTGATTAGAGTCTTGTGTTCTTTATTCAGCAAATTCTGTATCAGTGATGAAGTTGCTTTTCTATCTGTCAGGGAACTAAGCTTGATGTATTGTCCTTCCGATGGTGTGGTCACTTTTGGTCTGCCTGATCGTACCTTAGACACAACTGATCCAGTTCCTGCAAAGCTTTCCATACACTGCCCCCTTGAAAATCTTTAGCCATGATTTGATGCTGAGATGCATAAAATAACAATTGGACTTCTGACAACTTTGTGCTGATGCCATGTTTCCCACTATCACAATGCTACTTAGTAAGCAATGATCTGCTGGAAACTTGAGGCACAGCCATATTCATAACAGGTGAAGACTGGCTGCAGGTTGAGTTACTTTAATGAGCCTCTGATGAGTAGATTTGATCCACCTGAGTGTCATCTGAGTGCATGCTTGAATGGAAGGGCACAACTCAATGAAATCTGTACTTTTGTACAAAGGATCTAAGTTGGACAATGCCACAGATTTGCTTAAATTTGACTGCTGAGTTAGAAATAGTGCAGAATCTTAAATATTTCTTCTTCATTTTACATGTCAAAACTTCTTGTGTTTCTGAATCCTCAAACTTTCTGATTATTTCAGGCTTTATGTGAAAATAAACATTTTTTTGAAGGTCTGCTGTGTAATATGGCAAACTTTTCAACGTGGTCTCAGACTTACCGACCTCACTGTACATGTAGAAGCAGGTACTCACACTAGTTCTGCTGCTCTCTGAAGTCTCAGTGTGAGTAGAGCCTCGACCTAGTTGAGTCAGGTTTGATTTGGGGAGTGAACTCTACTCCTCCCCTCCTCTCTGAGATCTTCATTGTCTGGGGAAACAGTCTGAGAGCAGTACACACACACACACACACACAAACACACGCAAGCATGCACGCGCACACAAACACGCACAAACACACACACACACATACTGGTGTTATTGTTGTTGAAGTGTCTAGGTGTCTGCCGCTGGAGGACTCATCTCTGAGGGCTTGAGGAAGGCTGACATCCTCTCCTCTCTCTCTCTCCAGTAAATAGTCTGTATTGTCTTTCTGTCAGGAGAAACGAATCTGTGTCTGTCTCTCTCTATTTCTTGTTCAAAATGAAAACACAATGGTTGACTCAGCAACCCTGTGAGAATACAGCTCTCTCTGGTGTTAGGGACAGTGATGGGACTTCATACCCAGTATACTGTAACTAATATGACTGATAGAGGAAGTTTATTGAGGACAGGAAACATTCTGAACAAAGTAGAAATTCCTGTATACATCCTTATTTAACGATAACGACATTGTTTTCTGGACAAATAATGTTACAAATGTTACAGATTGGATCCCGTAACAGCCGTAGTATCATCATATCTTTTAGCTTGACACTTCATGCCGAACAAGGTCGAAAGTGATTGAAGAGATCAATATAACTGCAGCTTTAAACAGTTCATTTTGAAGAAGTGACCCTAATATACAGTATATCACCTCCACAAACACCATCACGAGAAGTAGAGACTCTTTTCTACAGAGTTTACACAGCAGGTCAAGGGATATTTCTGTCCTGTTCGTGAGGAGGAGGCTGCTGTGTGAAGAATTTCATCTTAAAACCTGTAAACAGTATGGAGGACAAAGTCAGGGCAGTGTTTTGATTTCTCTGTAAATATTACCTGTTGTACAGCTGTATGGTACTCACACAAAACCAGACGGATTAGGTACTTTAGATCATGTGCAATGGTAAATAACTTAATAAACTAGCAACATAAAACTGGATTTTGTGTTAAAAGAATAGTTGGACTTTTGGGAATTCTTCTTGCAGAGAGTTTGATGTCAGGATGAAAACCACTCTCATGTCTGTCATATCTTTAGCTTAGCTTGGCTTAAAGACTGCAAGCAGGGTGAAACAGCTAGCCTGGCTTTGTCCAAAACAAAGCATCTCTAAAGCTCATAAATTAACATAGCTTGTTTTTTAAGTTTGTATGAAAAGTCTGAAAATGACAAGTTGTGGTCCTATAGGACATGCTGAAACAGTTTCTAGGTCTGGCCAGTTACTTCCTGTTGTTTCCTTCTGTTGCCTCAAAGTGATTAAAAAACCCAAGAAATAGTTTGCTATTTATTAACTTGCTGCAAGAAGTTGAAAAAGCATATTTCTCAAAATGGTGAAGTATGGCTTCAGAAACACCAGATGATGGACATTTTTTGTTTTCCTAGACCCCTTTTTTGAATTTCAGTGTTTTGCAAACACAAGTTTATTGACAGATTCTGTCTGTAAGGTTTGAGTTCAGAATGAAAATGAAATGAAAGAGATGCTGGAAGAGGCTGGTTTTTTTTATATTTCCATGTTTTGCTCAAAAGCAGCTATTGTACAGTGTGTTTACATCTTCCACAGAGGATTTTCTCAGAAACAGGAGGACATGAAAATGTAAAAATCAATTTGCACACGTACACATGTACATGAAAGCCCAAACACACACTCAGACATAAGCATTCATGCATATACTAGCATAGACAAACACAGGCATATGGACAGGTATAAGCCTTTACACAAAAGTCTGCACATAAAGCTTTACACAACCATGCTTATGTATAGAAGCAGACAAACACACACACTGTATAGACAGTACGGCACTTAGCTCTGAAGCCAAATAGAGTTTTTGTTGTCATAAATGCCCCTTTGCTTTAAAGTGCTTTTCCATCATCCGTCTATTCAATTCCATCTTCCGCTCTTGGTAAAGGTCAGCAGTTGATGTTTATTCAAAGTTTGTCTTGTCTTGCTTTCTGACATTACATCAGATTAGAGTTTTCTAAACACTTCACAGAAGCACTCTAAGTGGTGTTCTCGACCCCGTCTGGCCTTTACTTGACCACTGTCCCATTTAAGTTCTCTACATATTTCATCTCCTTCTCCACAGTCCTGGTTCCCACCACTCGAGAACTGCC
Source organism: Thunnus thynnus (assembly GCF_963924715.1). Classification (NCBI taxonomy): domain Eukaryota; kingdom Metazoa; phylum Chordata; class Actinopteri; order Scombriformes; family Scombridae; genus Thunnus; species Thunnus thynnus. The sequence goes on from NC_089537.1 coordinate 21,053,018, forward strand.
TTACTCCCCCAAAAAATGGAACCTTTTGTCCCCATGTGGATGATTCAGGTCAGGCTGTATTCAGTGGAAATCCCCCCTCGCTACACACAAGGGACATCAATATGTAGTCAGCGGTTGGAGAGAGAGTTAAAATGTCTCAGTGCCATAATTTATTCAGACATTGAACTGGCCCAGGCTTGAAGTATTCAAAGTAGCCCAGGAAAAAATAGCTTTTAGACATTTCATGAAGCCGTGGTCGCTTGGCATTTATATTTAAATCAGTTCGATGTGAAAGCATGGACTCGGAGTACGCCAGGGCCAGAGGGTCACAGGAGAAAATACCCTATTCACCCAGCAGACAGCCTTCATCCCTGGTCGACTGATAGTGCCTATATTCTTAGTGTATGCACACATTTGTATTTAAATACTAGTAAGGACCTGACTTTATTTATTCTATAACCTCTAACCTACATCTTGCTGTATAGGAAAAGTCCACCCTTAGATACATTACAGCATGTTCTCACTGATGTTTAGCACATTGCAGATGTTATGTCATAATTTATTAGTGTACCTACTTTCTCTTCACATTAGCAGGTTAAAAAGTAGATCCACACTGCAATACATCGAGAAAACAAATTGCTGTTGCGCTGCTCTTTATGGGTCAAACTCACAAGCATGTTACACTCATGGCCACACCCCAATCAGGGATGTCAGAGCAGGTTTCCATGACAATCACCTGCTGCAGTATTGTGCTTGAGAGCTTCAAACCACCGAGATTAGAGAAGCTGCAGTTTAGAGCCAGGCTTCACGTTCGTACTTTCATGTGTCAATGAAACCAGTGATATTGGAGAAAATGATGCTCCAGTCAAGAAAAAGTAAGAGTCACAACAACACTGAATTCTGAATTATTGAGGTTTTTGTGTATGGAGGAAGAATATACCCCACTCTTCTATAGTGCATTTCTCCTTGTATGATTGTTGAACTTCAGTACAGATATTGTGAATCTAGAAAGAAGTTCTTTCTTTAATTCTGAGAGACTAACGAAAACCTAGAACCTGTTTTTTTAAAGTGTTTGATTTGATTTCAAACTTGATTTCCTCAGTGCTGCACACTGATTCAAGCCAGACAGCACATTATATAATGTTAAGTAATCTCTGAGACTTCTGCGCCAGCATGTAAAGTATGCAAAGTCCTTTTGGTTAACAGCTTTTGATTGTGCTCTTGGCATCAAGAGGAAAACAAAACTCTCATAAGTTCCTCTGAATATGCCAGAATATGTTCATTGACAACAACATTAAGACACAACTCTAACTAATTTTACATTTAAGTGAGAAGTGTCAGAATGTAATAAAGGTTATTTTTTCCTATCACTGTGACGTTATTTAGTTGTCATAAGAATAGAAATACAAACACACATACACACGCACACACATGCACACACACACATAAATACAAAGTCTATCCTCAGCATGTCCTCTCTATAACCTTATCAGTATGCTGAGGCATTAGCTCCATTACCATGTGCTGGCATCCAGTCAGGAGGTAGGACCACTCCCTGCTCTCCAGGTATTTTAAGGACCTGCTGTCTTTACTCCATGCCATTTCAGTGATTGGAAGAGCTGACCCCCATCTCTTTCACCACTACGTTAGAAGCTGATTTTGCTACATTATTAGAGCCACTTCAGGAAAAAGTGGGAAAATGAGGTGAGGTGGATGTTACTGTGCTGCAGGTTGGTGTTGTTTATAACCAACCTGAGTAGTGACTTTGTAAAAAAATATGTTGTTTTACATTTTTTACTCTGCAGAAATTGTTGTTATCAGATCACACAGTTTGTGTGGATTAATCTCAGTCATCCAGTTAATAAGATCTCATGGAGGTATAAAACACTCCTGTGAACTTGACAACATGGAAGCATCAATAGGACATCAAAGCACTCTGTAAGAGCTGTGCTGTCTGAGTGGGTGTCCTCAAACACTTCCCCATTGAGAGGAATAGCATCTTGACAGCGATAAATGATGGTGTTTCATAATGTTTTTGTCTGGCAAGGCACTTGCTTGAGATGGAGGTCTTTTAAAGTGGACTTGACAATAGATGATTGACAGTTATCTCCTTCTCTCAGACATCAATGCTCCATACTACTGATCAGATCAAAACACTATTTGGGCAGTGATTGGTGTTTGCTTTGGATTTTCCAGCTGGAAAGACACAAAAGGTTGTCATTTTTTCCTCTTCTCCCTACCTATCACCAAATCTGTTTTTGATTTTCAAAAAGATTAGCTAATGCATATGCTGAATAGTGTTTCATGTAACAGGTAAATAGGTGTTTGCTTGGTTTTGACTTGGTTGTGAGTCATATTGTGTAAACATTTGCTGATCCGGTCAAGCTTTATTGATTCTTTTTTGGATGTTTTCCCAATATTTGTTGTAGAAACTGAGATGTAGTCTGGCTTTGTGAGGCTTGTGACCTCCCTGTGGCATGTCAGAACTGAACACACCATATGGAGTAACAACGAAATGTCCTCACTATAGTGAGTTCACTAAACTTTTCCATAGCTGGTCAACCCGAGTTATTTCTGGCTTTATTTATTCATGGCTTTCATTATGACTGATGGCAGTGCTTGAAGCAAGCATCATTTAAGGTAAACTTGACAACAGATTATGGATGATTGGCAGTTATCTCCTATGACAACACAAACCTTTCCTGCTCCTGATTTGAACCAACACACCATTTGCTGGGCTGCCATTGGAATCATACAGTCTTCATATTTTTTCACTAAACTCATCATCACGTCAGTTTCTGAATAAATGTTGGCAAAAAAAACTAAAACAAGCATTGACATCGTTTGGAGATTTGGACTGAGATTATTATAAACATTCTAATTTATTCTTATTGGAAGTTTTTCTAAATTTTGTTGAAAAGACTGAGATGTTGTCTGGCTTCGTACGATGTCAGAGCTACGGAACAGTGAAAAATCCTCAACTTCACATTATAAGTCCTCTATGTTGTAAGTCCAGCGTACTGTTCTACAGCTGGTTGATATTCTTAATCATTTATGGCTTCATACTCATGACAGCTTACGTTGGTGATTTTTGCCAGTGGAGTGGGCACAAGCTGTCAGTTGTAATTGAAGCAAGGCCCACCACACCTATTGACAATTTCTTCCTGCCCATTTCAAACTGTGCTTCAGGTCCCTCTGGCCGCAAAAATCAGTAGATGTGCGTGTGTGTGCCCAGGCCAAGAATCGAGTTGAGTGACCTTACAGCATCCAGAATGTCTAAGATTCTTCAATCCAATACTAAACTAAATGTCAAAAGTCTACCAAGGACCTGACTATTCCCAGACAGACCCCTCTCTGCTGAAATCAATCAATCCACTCAAAAGGCTATATATGTTGCCTTCCTCCCTTTGTTTGTCCTTTTTGACCGCAGCCATGTGTTATGTGCGTCATGTGAGTGAGATTTATTCATTATTTGATTTAATTCAATTCTCACATAATTCTCATTCATATTTTTGGTTCCGTTATCAGTGCTTACTTGTTTTATGTAATGATACTTTTTGCTCTCTTTGCAGAGTTTAAACCACACACACATTGAAAAAGAAGCTTACAAAGAAATAAAAATAAAATAAAACAGCTCTTCATTTTCCAAACTTGGACCTACCTCATCTATAGGTCTCTCACATACAGTCAGCCTTCCCCACTATCCATTAGATTTTATATCTGACAAAATGAATTTAATATTGACTTTTGTGCTGTGTATACGGTACTTTTATCCAGCGATTCATACAAGCTTATACCGTATATTTCTCCTCCAAACAAGGTGAGTGTGAATCATAAATAAAGGACAAACAATACGATGTAATAGCCCTTGGAGAGTCTGACCTCTCCCAGTGGTGAATTGTGGTGTGTGTACATCTCTGTGACCCTGCGCCCTGGCCATAATCCCTCACTACAGGGGCTGGATTATGGCCTCGACTTATTAGCCAACCCCCCCAATGGTCTGGCTCCCTCTTCAGCCTGGATCGATGTCTGAAGTGGCGGCACTGGTTATTAAACGTGGGACCAACCAAACCCTTCGGACTGCCAGGATAATCCCATCACAAATTAAGTAGAAGAAAATTGGTCAGGGAGAAAGGGGAGGGGAGAGAATCTTCATATTGCGACCTTCTAAACAGTGAACACACAAACAAACACACACTCCATAACAACTCTCTTGTCATATGTAAACCTGTAAGGATTTGTACCTGTGATGGATCAGCATTTTATTAAAGAGAAGGAATATGCTGTTGTCAATGTTTAGATGCCAGTGGTATTGTAAAGTAGCCAAACATTATTAGCTGTTGTGTAAAGATATATCCAGAGAGCAAAGAGAGTCTGAGAATGTGCTGTCTCTTGCACGCAAAGTAAATCCTTCATATATCTCACTCATGCATATCTAAATCTGTGAGGTTTTGTATGCTGGAAGGGGACGTGTGAACAGAAAGAATAAGATGATTTGATAGAATCTGGAAAACTGATTTGCCTAATCTAGTGTCTTTTAAATGTAATATTAAAAGACCTCTTCGAGATCATATATCATCACATGATGTGCCATTGCATCTTTTTATAAAAATTCTTAACTTTACAGAATTTTGATTGGATTCAGGTATTTGGTGTGATTGTTAAGGAAGCATTATCTTCAAATATATTTGAGGAGAAATGATTATTAGTCCATTACAATGGACATTTTTACTTTGCTAGCATCTGGAAACAATCACTTCACATAAAGCAAGATCAATGTTGTCATCGTTTCAAAAGACCCAAGATAAACGTCCAGTAAGAGCTGAGCCTTGAGGTATTCTGGGAAACACACCAAGGCTTTTAATCCATGACAAGTGTCTTGTGTAACTCGCTGTCCACACACACACACACTCACATACACACACACACACACACACACACTGACACACACAACGTAGCTTTATTAAAAAGACTTAATACATGCTGCACTCTAGAAAAAAAGTACAGATACATAGAGATTTTATGAGAAGAACAATCTTAGAGCTGTATTTGTTTTTCACCCTTTGTCAAATTCGATTCCAGTTTTCCCTCTAAATGTTTCTCTCTCTCTGTGGATCTCACTCTCCTTCTTTATTTATTTGTATGTCATCTCTAAGCCTGTCATATAGGATAATACCGGATGTTAATTACCCCCACTGTCTGAGGTGAACCTCATTAGAGCCCTGAACTGGACTTGAACCAGCCGTTACCGATAGGAGGCAAAGTCCATTAAATGCCATTATTGAATCTTCAACCTAATTTAAGAGTAAACGCACAACGACTGGCCGTCTGGCTGCTTGCTGCGGTTTCTTTACTCAATTCCCAACCCCCTTTGAAGAAGCCTGCAGACAACTGCCAAAGTAAATGAAACACATTTGTAGTAGAGAAGTACAGAATATATTGAAAGCTGCTGGTGAGTTTTGTTGGCACGGTCTGTGTCAGCAGAGTGGTTTGGAAAGCTACATTGGAAGTGTAGTTTTACAAGCTACCTGTTAATGCATAAGAACATGAACTGCGGCAAAGATTCCCTCCTGAGAAAAATAATTTTATCAACTCAAGTTACTTAGAAAAAATAGTTTGAAACCCCTGTTGCTAACTCTACTGCTTGGTTGCTGAGAAAGTTCCAAGAAGTTTCTAGATGTAATCATACACTTATTTGCATATGAAGTCTCTCTGCCAGAGTCCCCCTGCTCTTAGTGGAAGGAAGGTGCTGTGCTCCATGAGATATGCTGTAATAACAGATCTTTTTGACTAAAACAAGATATTTGTGGAAATGTATCTACGTTGCCTTCTATCATATTGGTTGGGAGCTTTGAGAGTAGAGTTGGTGGCTGAAGAAATTGCTAAATTTAGCAGCAAAGTTGGCAACAAAGAAAAGGGTTTTTTTTGTAACATCTAACTTTATGGTAAGCCATAGTTTGCATCAACATTACACATCAAAAAGATAAAAACAAGCACCCCCTTTTTTATGCACAAGCCCGAAAATGATAAACATGAAATGATTACTGTTATCAAAGTGTTTTGATCACAGTCATGATGTTGGTCTCTTCTCAAACATCACTTTTGGAGTCTACTATCAGAAAGTCAGATTAGTCTAAGTGATATGAAACCAAACTTACAGAGGCACAAACATAGTAAAAATATGAGCACATTTCTTTCTTCCCAATTTCTTTTAGTTTTACTGCTCTGTTCTGTATAAAAATAAAGAAAATAAGAAACTTGTTTCAGTGACACTGGCACACAGATAGAATTACAAGGCTTTGTGCTTTCAAATGTATCCTTTGTAATGGCTGATAAGGATTCAACTTGTCATTAAGCCATGCCGATCAAGGTCAAAAATATCCCTCCCATCCTCTTTTCTGGCTGTTGCTAAACTACTGTGAAATGTAGTAAAAGTAGTGAATCAAGTCATCAACATTGACCAGAGGACATCAGTTTAAAGTTGTGTGATGCAAACAGCTGCCTTGCTTAAATGTCTGAGGCTACATCAGGACTCAAAACCATCAATCATCTTCCTTATGTGGAGGCACTGTAGGCCCTAAACTATGTAGACTGCAACAAGTCAAGTTTATTTGTATAGCCCTTAATGACAGTCATTTACACACTGAGAAAAATGAAACTTTACAATTTATGTTGAGTGCGAAAAGTACAGGTCAGTGCTATATAGTGCTGACTAGTATCCTGAGACCACAGAGTGATCAGGTAGTAGAATACTAAATGGGAGTGAAAGAAAAACAGATAAAAAGGGATGTGTTATGATATGAGCATATTAGAGCAAGTACAGGTGAAGGACATTAGGGGGGGAGGGGGATGTGAGTGATCAGGGTCAAGAGAGGTGCGTCTTGAAAAGATCAATGTTTGAGAATATTGAAAGCTAGGACATGATTTCTCCTGCGTGTAGTATAAAGACACTGACAAACACATGTTGATCTCACCTTTCTTTTTGGAATTCAGTCTCATAATTAAACTGCTTTCATTCCCAGCTACCCTGCAGGCGGTCGCAAGAATCACTTACAGTAGCATTCAAAACTCCCCAGTCTTGTCACAGTATTAAATACGCATGACTTGCAGCACAGCGTAAGCCGTGATTAAAATGCGTCGCTTCCACCACTAAGACTTGTCTCCTGTGTATCAGATGGAAGCTTAGCACCAGCATATGCTCGCTGCAATGATCTGCCGATGGATGACAGGTGGTTACCCAACTATTTGCATAATTATGGGTGTAACGCGCAGGCTGCTAGAGCGTCATAAACAAATCCATATGGTCTTTTGGGAAAATCCAGATGATTCACACCACAGCTCACAGATATACTTACCGCCTTTCCTGTGTAACAGACATGAGCAGGATTTCTCACTGAATGTTTTAACTGGAGTGCAAAGTGTGAAGCAACTTCATTCCCTTTACTTGTTTTGGCAGCTCCGATCAAATGTGGGAACTTCATACTGAGTTTCAGTTGCAGGTCGGTCATTGTGGCAGTTGTTACAAGGGCCAGAGTTTCCTGTGCAGTCTTCTTGTAGATGTTTAAATATCTGAGGTAATTTTGGTTGTGAGACCCGGTTTCACTCCCAGGAAACTTTCCAGAATCAGCTTCAATCGGTAGCGCAGTGTGTTAGAATGACTCTTATCTTGGGAATCAGATCATGATATATGACCGATTTTGCCGCAACTACGATTGTAATTGTTATTTTAAGAGCGGCCAGGCTGAGCAAAGGATTGGATACAGTTTCACATACATATTTTTTTTCCCTCCGTATTTACATTTTTATAGCTGTGTACGGTTATTTTCCAGCTAAAATTGTGTATACAGTATTCCTTTCACTGTAGCAGGACTCAAGCCAAGCCAAACCTTCCATAGTCGAGTTGTACAGTGTTTCCTTTTGGGCTCAATAGACCTATTATGGAAACAAAAGTACTTATCATCCCCACTCTCCATGTTGCCACTGACATGCAGTACAGTCGACAAGGTACTTTAAGGGTCTTATGGCTACCAGATGGATCAGTGGCCCTAGAAATGTGCCACTGCGTGAAAGTGATCCGCTCAATAAGTTGATAAAGCAGCAAGTGGTTTGATGTTGCTTTAACTCTCTTTTCCTCTCTGTGTCCCCTATTTTTTCCTCATTCCACCTCTATTTTTTTTCCCACCCTTCTTGTATTCAGCAGACATGCCCCTCCATGTCCGTCGCAGCAGTGATCCCTCCCTGGCTGGCCTTGCTCCGGGCGAAGTCCCAGTTGGTCCAGAAGAACCGTCCAGAAAGAACCCAACTCGCTGGTCCACAACTGCTGGCTTCCAAAAGTATAACAACAAACCAAACACAAGCGCCGGCACTGGCACCAGCAGCCTGGAACGAAAGGTAACATATATGTGTGTCAACCGTGACCTTTGATTACCATCAAGAGAAATACCTAATAAATACTACAGCACCCACTGTGGTAGTAAAGGTGAATCTAAAGAGGTGTCAAAATTCAACAGAACAGATTGTCATGATATGTGTTCTTTATTACACCACCGTCAAGTAGTACACGCTGATTCACACAGCATCTTGCCCACAAGTTATTTTCCACAGTGCTGAAGATGTGCTGGAGCTGCATCAATTATAATGTGAGAGATACTGTATGTGCTCTGAAATCTTCCAACCTACAGCAGTCTCTCTGTTCTTAACTTCTTACTGAGCTTTCTTTCCTCATTTTCATTCCTCCTCTCCTCTGCACCCCAAATCAAAGAAATAAGCATTAGATATGAAACCTGTGCTGCCCTGTTTGCAGATATCCAGCAGTGGCATAGACAGTTTTTATCTGACACTAGTTCCCTCTGATAGTGCCTCCTCTTGTCTTCCAAAAAGACGAGCAGAGATTGTTAAACACTTTCCCTTTGTTCCAAATTCACCTTTTCTGAGGCTTTTTAAGCCTCTGATTATAAATCTTTAAAAAAAAAAAAAAAGCGTACATCCTCCCCGCGGCTTCCAAAAGAGAAGAGAAGCCAATTAACTTCTCAAAATGGCTGCCCCCACGTGGTGCTGACAGACCTTTACTTCTCGCTGAGAAAGAGATACATTCCCAATGAAACGGGGAGGTTAAAAAAGGGAGATGATTGAGTGCTCGGAACGTGACACAGCAACCCTCCACGTTTTTAGTGTGTCTGGAAGCGTCGTCTGATAATCCTATTTAAAGACACTTTAGTACAATGTAACAGCACACTCCTCAGCGGAGGGCGGAGAAGAAAGTTCGAGGTGAAATGGTTATTAGACCACTCATTTTGTCAGGAAGGTTTCCTTTCTGGCCCATGTCACACTGAGCAAACATGTGGGAATGTTTGTTAAAGAGAATGAAAAATATAACAGCAGCAGAACAGGAGTGTTAGTAGATAGCAGATGCTCTTACTGATTCTCTCTTCGGCCCTTCTGGTCTACCCTCTGGTGCCTTGTGGCTGCCACTTTTGTGTACATTCTGTGGGATATTAATGTTTGGTTGCTTTGCAGTATGAGATAAGCAGGGTATGGGTTTCAGATTTAACATAAAACAGGATTTACTGATTGTAAACAAATTATTTCACATTATACATATCATAACAATATAAAGTGTGACATTACACACCAGATTACATGTAAAAGGGATTCCTTTTTTGACTGGATTACTCAAAAAGACTGACAATAAAGGCAGTGGCTGATTTAAAGGTGCAGTGTGTAGAATTTAATGGCATCTAGTAGAACAGACTTGGCAGAAATGGAATATAATTTATAAGTTTAATTAGTGTATATTCACCTAAAAATAAGAATTGTTGTGTTTTTGTTACCTTAGAATGAGCCCTTTATATCCACATAGGGAGCAGGTCCTCTTCCACGGAGGCCACCATGCTGCACCATATTTCTACAGTAGCCCAGAACGGACAAACCAAACACTGGCTCTAGAGAGGGCCTTTAATGTTTTTTGCAGCTACCGTAGGTTCTCTAAATCCGTAGGTGCTACTAAATCCTACACACTGGTCCTTTAAGACATCTCATGATGATGTTTGGCCAATATGTGATTGAACAGGCGGGAATAGACGATTCATTTCCACACTGTATAAATTTTGAAACAAGGCTTGACTGAGAGCAATGTTTTGACAGGGCTGTTAGATTTTTACAATAAAAAGGGAGTCTTGTCTCCATAATCCTCAGCATCTCTTTTTCATACATCTAACTGTCATATATTCACAGTCAGTCCAAGATGAAGTCTATTTTTATCCAATCAACAACAGATGTTGAATGGATTAGTCAACACAGACTTTGATATATTTATGTCTTCGTGCATATTTATGCTAAAGGGAACCATACATCAGTGATCAGCACTGACAGAAGGGAGTATGGATGTAAGCCATACACTATAGACTCTTTCCATTGTCTGGGATAATTTCCTTTACACACTACAGCCAGCCATGTTCTGTTCAATTCCCTGTGAGTCTAGTAACGGCTGAGTCAGGTACGGTTCTGCTAAATCTCCACGCTATAAGCCAACAGGAGTCCTCAGTCATCAGCTAGCACTGTAAACTCATCACGTCTCCCAATGACTTTACAATACCTCATACTCTAGTTTCTCCACGCTTAGCAGAGTCAACTAAAGGGATTAAGCAGTGGATATGAGTCTGCTGATTTACTGCTACCTCTCTGGTATCTAGGTTTCTCCACATTTTACGAACTGTTGTGTCGTAAAATTTTGTAGAGAGGTCCTTTGTCACGCCGTGTTGTATGGGGGGGACCGAGGCCACGATGGCTATCAGGGGCCGTCTGAGTAGAGCCCACGTGTCCGGCTTAGTTTTATAGTCATGTCTGCAGTGCTTCCTCGGGCCCCGTCACGGCACATTCAACTCCACTAAAACACACATGGCTTATTATAGCGTGCAGGGGATAGGGATCTCTCTCCTGTTTTTTTTTCTCACTTTTTTTTTTAATTTTTTGTATTGTTTGTTGCTGTTTTGTGACTCACTGAGCATAACTTATATTCTTTTGCCTTTGTTCATCTTTTCGTCTGCCTCTCATCCTCCCGCTCATTCTGCAACAAGCCACTCGGGAATTTATTTCTTTTTTAAACTTTTGTCTGTGTTCTTTGTTGTGTGATGTCTCATTAAAGAGTGCCAAACTTCTGTTTTTGTCTCGCTCTTTAGCTGCCGTTTCGTAACTCATTAAACCTTAAACCATTCTCTCATCTGTCTTGGTGAATCCTTGTCTCCACTGTGATTTTTAATATTAATGTTTCTTTCATTTTTATTCAAATCGCTTCAGCCACCATGACCTTCAATCACCGGGATTTCAAAGCCAAGAGTAGCATGTCTGGAATGTAATATAGTGTGCTTGTGTGTGTGTGTGTTTTTGTGTTCGTGGTCATTGTAATGAGTCTGCTGGTGTTTGACATTACCTTGGCAGATGCATTTTTGAAGGTGCTTTTTGTGTAATGGAGGAGCTCAGCTGTGGCTGTCTTATTATGAGAGGCCTCTTGTTAGCAGCTCAGGTTTAGCTGTGGGGAAGGGTTAAGGGGTGAGGGTGGAGTGGAGTGAGACTTGAATGAACAACACGGTATTGGTGTGTGGCACAAGTCCAAGACATGCTTACTGACTTCCACCACAAAATACCATTCTGCTGCTATACAGTAGATAGAACCAAGCCACAGCATTATCTGTTTAAGGACCAGAAAAATGGAAGATAGATCAGTCTTTCAAATTGATTGTTGGCAAATGACTTAAGATAGCTGATTATTTGTATAGTTGATGACCTTTTTCCTCACTCACCATGTTAATGTCTCCATGTCCTCCTGTTCCTTTGCAGGCTAGAGGAGGCCATGCCTACCGGAGTCTTCCTCGAGATGCGAGTGGCTGGACCACTCAGTTCCAGAGAGAGATGACGCGATCCTCGCTGAGCGCCAACCATCCAATGGTGGACCGTTGGCTCGACCGACAGGAGCAGGTATGGTGGTGGACTTAATGCAATAAAATGTGGTCATTTTTGGGGGGTATGAAGAATTGATATGGCTGCTTGTGTGCAAACATAAGCACTACCAATAAACCCAAGCAATAAACTAAACTGGAAGGGAAGGGTATGACGGATCAGTATCAGTACTGACCTTATTAAGGGGACTGGGCTCAACTTAGTTTTTAGTGTGTCACAGCGATCCTTGGCCTCATGTTACCTTATATAAAAATGATTCCATAATGTCAAGTTAACAGATTTCACATTTTGAGCAGAGAGTGCAGTGTATCAGCTCAGTATTCACTATCAGATTTGGTATTGGGAGATAAAACGCTGGATCAGTGTATCCCTACTGAAAGGTACAGTACAAACTGTATGCTCTGTCTGGCAGGTATTATTAACTGGACATATTTCATACCTACTGGGCAACTCTACTTCCCTAATAAAATGTCCTGTGGATTGACAGTAACATGTAACATATGTCACTTCATTGAGACTTTAATTGATAGTACCATAAGACTATTCATGTCTGTATGAAGTTTCACACCACTGAAATGTGTCATAATGCATCATACCCTGCCACAGAGTACTGACTACAGCGACCCTGCTGCTCACCGGCCAAGCCGACTTGAAACAGAAACGGTGACTGACATCAGACTTCATACCGATGTTCTGTCTAGCGATACTTTCCATAAAGTAATGCTGCACATTGTTAGTCATTGCAGGCTTGTCTCCTCACTTCACACCTCCTCGCTCTGTCGGCACTTTGTGATTGTCTCACTCTACGTCTGGTCCCTCTACTCCTCAGTCTGTCAGAGGAGCAAAAAACACTTCCCTTTAAAAGTTATTAAAAGTGACAGAGGCTCTCTGCGGGGAGAACAGAAATGACCTTGGGAGGATTTCTCCCCGTTTGTCTGTCAGTCTCTTCCGTCACTACCTCAAGCTACCTGCTCTGACCTATGTAGGATGTGTTTGATAGATCTTTTCCTTCATATTAAAGAATAAAAATAGAGTAAAGAGACGGCATGAGGGAATAACCACAGAGTCAAAATAAAAGAGAGCTGATTGAGATTCAAGCTGCCAAAAATGTGGCTGTTGGCTTATTCACAAACAACTTTCCTGGCTTGTATTCCATTCAGCTTGCCAGAATTCTCACCTGAATGTGTGGGCTACTGTGCTGTGTGTTTCTGGGTGGCCTGTCTCCATTTCTCTTTCTAATTTTATTCAAAATCAGCCCGACCATGTTATTTGATTGTTTTGATCGTGTTTATATTAAAACTCTTGATTTTAATTTGCATAAATAGTGATTACAGAACTATCCACAGCAAAAACAAAGTAGCTGAAAGAGGACACAAACAGTGCAGAACATAGATTTGTTGAAAAGTTAAAAAACCTTCCCAAATCCAAGATTAAGGTTTCAGGTTAATACATAAAACGAACATCTTGTAAAGTAGGAGATTATTATTTTAGAGCAGGAGTCATACCAACATCGGTATGTAAACATTTAATAGATACCAGCAGGAGTGCCAAAGTGTGAGTGTAAGCATCCTCATGGCTAATACTTTCATGCTACCTGAGTGTTTGTAATCTGACAGCTGTATGACTGGATGGTTCACAAAATGCAAATCCGCTCATTAGAGGTGACGCAGTGTAGGTTTCAAAGAGGCACCTTGTCGCCCAGTTGTTTCTTTCCGTCACTCACTGTTTCTCAGTCTTGATCGCTGCCTTTCCCCCTCCCACACACCGACGGTTTGATATTTTGTCTCCTTTGTCTTTTTTGATGGGCGGGCAACACAGCAGCATCGAATTGTGAGATAAAAATACACCGTGTGGGTTAATTAAAGAGAATTGTGATCAGTGCTAAAGCGCTGGCGGAGATAATGAGTGTACACACTCACACACACACCAAGGTTTTAGGAAAATCACACCAATTAGCAGTTGTTTGTTTATCAGGGATTATTTATCCGCTGTACTTTATTGTTCTGCTTTATGAGTGAAGATTAAAGCAAAAACAAAGAAAACTAAGAGAGGGCATCACACTCATCTCTGTCTGTTCACCGACACAACTGACAATTTTTTTTCTTTGTATATGAACAGTGTACTGCGTGCGTGTGGGTGTCTGCGCCGCGCTCCACCAGCGTCATTATAAACTTCGTTCCTCCCTGAATCATACTGCACCTTCCTGTTTTTAAGTACTTTAAATATCAAATCTTTTCCCTTGATGGCTGATGTGTGTGAAGCGGTTCTGTTTCCTGCCTGGCACCGTTTGTTATACTCTGAAAGTGCTTTACCTCGCCATTCATATTTGAGCAGGCCTTCCCACCCCCTGCTATAAATTAAGAATGCGAAGCCAGGCCGACTAAAACAGCACATCGACTTCCACGTTCAAAATAGGTTCGGGAGAAGTTGGACGCACGACACCGTTAACTGTACAATCTGTGATTCTGTCGTCATCACAAGAACCCAGAAGTGATCAACTCCAAGCACTTTGCAGGTGCTTAATTGCTCCTCAGACCTTAAACCTATCATGAAAAACAGAAACATTCTATAAATCTGACAACGAGTTTGGCGTATTTTTAAAATGTAGTGATTTGCTATCTGTCTTTTGTGAGCTTACATGCACGTGTTTCACATACACAGTTGTCACAAAGACGTATCGTCCCCTAGTTATATCTGGCAAATGCGCCGGCCCTGTCTTATGTTTATCTAAGCAGTCAATAAATACACTTCAGTGTCAAATGATTACATCTGAGGCTTCGGGAGCATCATCCCCCAAATCCCTCGCCACCCTTCCGCACACGCACACACACACGCTCTGCCAAATGTGGCGTGGAGGAAAGCATGCTCTATCAGCTCATATACGCCAAGGCCTTATGAGTTATTCTTTATATAAACAGCTGACATTAACGCCGGCCTATTATCCCACTGATGAATGCTAATGGGCCTTCCCGCTCAGCATCACACACACACGCACACACACACACACACGCTTACATGCTCACATGCACACACACATTTGGATCTGGCAGAGTGCCTCTCCACTGTATTATTTTGCGGCCCTGATGAGGGACCGGAGACCATTATCATGAGCTGTACCAGAGGCAGGACTGACACCAGCTGTCAATCATAGAGGGATTTAACCCAATCAGAATGCCTCGCAGAGGGACATGGAGACAGAGAAGTTTGAAGAGCATCCATGGTTCAAGTTCAGAGTTTGAGGGTTGTAGAAAAAAGGGATCTTTTGTTATGAATAGTTATTACTCACAGAATATTTTCAAAACAAATCATTATCCTAATCCTCTGAGATGATTTATTGATTTGTTATTTATGGCTTACAGCATACTGCTTTGAAAATGCTGTTTCAAACAGTAATGCCCACAACAAATTAAAAGAGAGGGAGATTTAGAAAGACAAAAAAAACAACAACAACAAACAAACAGAAAAACAAAACGGTTGCATAACAATCCAAAACATGTAGAAGTGGAAGCAGCTCTGATCAGACATCTTTGATCAGGCCTCCAACTGTCAGAGAGCCTCCCTCTCTTTGTTGTCTAAATGAGACACCTTGTCTGGCGAGTTTTAAAGGAAAGCAAAGTGGCGAGGTGCCCGGCTAAATCATCGAGCCAACGCGTTGAAAGGAGAGCGAGATGAGTCCATTCAACTTCAGGTCGGAAGAAGCGTGAGAGGAGCGCACCCTCCTTCCCTTTTATATTCTCACATCAAAGATACTTCACCAGATGAACACAGATTGGCATTTGTGGATTGATTTGTCAACAAAATGTTGTTTTTCTCCCTTACTCATGTCTCACTTCAGACAGAAGACAGTAGCTTTATAGTTTCCTGCTTTCTCATGACTCATAACTTTTGCACGATTAATGGCTGGTGTTCGAGATGGATTCTCATCTTTTTTTTTTTTGCAAATCTCTACAACGGAGTCGGTGAATAAAATGTTATGGTGAACATGGACAAAAATGACAGGAACACCTAGGTCGAAATAAATATTTTTAATATTAATATTTTTCCCTTTTAAATGCAAATCATTGTTGTGCAGTAGTCCGCCTCGTTTTAAAATGCAGGTACATTATAGAAGGAAGTCAGACTACATTGAAAACAAAATATTTATGCAATATGAATGCAATATAAAACAGGCACTTTGTAAAACCCCTGGGCGAGTCAATTCTGCACCAAAGTTAGCATTTAATTCTCTGTGCTGTTGTTGGTGAGTGAACTTATGTCTATTCTCCTGACTAGCCTGTTGGTAAAGCCCACACAGTCTGCAGACCCTGAGGCAAGCTGCAGGCAATGTTAGAGCAGTTGGGCATGTAGAGAAAACACAGAGATAACCCCCAAACTCTGCCTGAATGATACAGTCCTGTCTTTCTTTCTGTCTCTCTCCCTTTCTTTACCTGTTTCTCTGAGTGACTGAGAAACAGGTGAGTTCTCCTCACCATCCTCACCTGTCTTCATCTCTCTCTTCTCTCCAGCTTAATCTGGTAGATGCAATGTGTGTGTCCTGTGTGTGTATGTGTGTGTGTTCAATGAATGTGGTACAATGTTTGATGAAGAGCAGGTCGGAGATTTGTTGTGTGCAGGAGAGCGCGCAGAAAAAAACAGCAACCCACATTCCAGAGCAGTGCAGTCAGTCCCAGTCTGGTGTCCTGTGTCTGCAGGGAGGACCTTGCACTTATCCAAGACTTCCCTCTTAATTCTGCCTGAAACACACACAGCAAGGTCAGCTCTAAAACAGCTGCAAAAGTGGATGAAAGCTCTTGTGTGTTTTTAGTCTGTAGAAGAAAATACTCAAATGTATGCAGAAATGCAAGATGTATTTACCATGTCTCTTCTAATTGCTGCCCAGTGGGCCTGGCCAGTAGGTGCTGCTGTGTATTCAACATTGACTACATGCACACAGCAGTACTAGGAGAAAAGGACACATTTGTTCTCTCATTTCCTTTTTTTTCCTATTAAGTGTTATCTCTCCTTGTAGGCCTCTTTCCATTTCTCTGTTTTCTTTCCTGCTCTTTATTTCTACAAAAAAATGCAAAAAACAATATTGACTTTAACAGTCCATTTGATCTGCAACTCAGTGTGTTTGTTTTTCTTTAAAGGGAACAAAAAAAAAATCTGCCATGGGGTTGAATTAATTTCCAAAGTACTAATGCAAATCAAAATGTTGCACAGTCAAGTGTCATTTCTGTAACACTAACTAATATTAATATTTGTAATACGACTTATCTTATTTATTGTGACTTTCTCTGAAATTATGACTCATTGATTTATGCAGCACTCTTGTTTTCAGGCAATTGGTGGAATTATCTCAACTCAATGGCAGAAATAATCTATGAAAACAAAGATTTTAAGACTGAACCTGACAATAATTGACTTAAGATGTACATTTTCCTAGTAAATTACACGGCAGGGATTTTTTTTTCCTCCTCTTTGTGAATGCTGTGTAAATGGCAGCTCACCAGAGACGCTCCAGGCTGAGGACCTGAGTGAGAACAATGTAGCCCTGAGCCTCACAATGGCCTCTCTTCACTTAATTAGCCATCGCCACTGAACCACTGCCGGCATGCTGCAACCCCTCACAGACCAGAGCAAGTTTATTTAGTGCTTTTTTTTCTCAAGGAAAGCACTGCTTCTCAGTTAGGACTGGTTACCTCCTCTTTCACCTATGAATTGGCAGTTAGCTTTAGCATCGGGGTGGTTAGTGTTTGTTCATAGAACATACATAATGTTGGTGAGCAAAATGAAAGTAAGGATCTTACTTTTTTCCTATTGAAGTGAATGAGAAACTGTAGACACTCAGGAGAGCACCTCAGGTTTATGATTTCAATTTTTGAGGTAAACTGTTAATTTTAAGAAACGGCTCCTTCCTTAATACTTTTATTCACCTGTCAAGAAAAGACAACTTCCCCTTTAATTACTAATCAAATTGTCAGTGTCATTAATTGATTTCCAGTGTTTAGGGATCAAAACTGTGCTTACATTTTGGAATTTAGCAAAATCTGAATTACAACAGAGTCTAAAATAAAGGACTTTGTTTCACAGGTTTTCACCTCAACATGTTTTAGCCACCAGCTGTGTGTAGAATCCTGCACACAGCCTGTAGCAACTACATGCATTACAGATTTAGTGTACTTCTTCCTGTGTGTATGTGTGTGTGTGTGTGTGTGTGTGTGTGTGTGTCTTACCTGTTCCCATCATCTGAACCTCAAACACACATACACAAACACACACACCACCTACACACACACGCGCGCACGCGCACACACTACTGGTATCATCATTTAGTTGATCATTCCGCAGCAGGGAAAATAGATTGTAAATTAGCAATTATGAAAATAATGATATTTAACATCTCATTATTAACTTAACATCTTTGTTAGAGATAAGCGCCAGTGATAATTACTTATGAGCCTTAATGTGGGTTTGTGTGTGTGTACGTGTGTGTGTGTGTGTGTATGTGTGTGTGTGTGTGTGTGTACGCATGATTTATATTGAGACCACGACAGTTAACCATCCACCGGCTTTTTTTGCCCAGAAGCTTTTCTCACTTGGCTCTCTGTGCATATTAACATTCGGAAAGGCTCCCCTCTCACCTTCACACACACACACACACACACACACACACACACACACACACACACACACAACATAGACACACAGGGAGAGACAGAGAATGTGAATGATAGAAATAAATGCTTAACAATTCAGAGCAACTGTCACAACTTTCACAACTTAATCCCAAGCACAAGACAAATATAGTTCCCAAGGACAGAGTGTGAAAAGGCCGTCAGCAGGGGACTGGAAGAGAGTCGGTGTTGCTGGGAATCAACCTCTTTGGAAAGAACAACAAAAAAAGCTGCCACTCTCTGTTGTTCCATGACAAAGTTTCATGCCACGTAGGCCTTTTCTTTCCCCTTTAAACAAGATATTTCTTTTTTTGTTCTTTCTTTTCTTCATTTTCTTGCCTTTCTTACTTTAGTGAGAATGGAAATCATGTCTCCCCTCTTATCTCGTTTGAACAGGAGAAGAAGTGGCAGATTTTTTTTTTGAAGTTGCCAACGCTCCTCTCTATCAACTGTACTATAGCCTGAAAATGTTTAACCTGCCTTGCTCTGCAGGTTTTGTGTGTGTGTGGATGTGTGTGCGACTAGACAGTTCAGATTAGTTTGACTGATTTGGGCGTCAGAGGGCTGATAGCAGTGTTTTTGAAGCTCCCAAGAGCTTTTTGTGCCATCTTTCAAATTTCACTATTATATGAAAAAAAAACTCCTTCTGAGAATTAAAAATGGTTACTTTTTCCTTCATAATTTTATTATTGTCAGAGTGAACATGAAGAAGAACTCTGAAAAATCATGTGAAAAATAAAGTTAAGCAAGACTAGGTCAGAACCTAGTATATGGCTGGACTGTAAATGGTCAATGTGTGAAATTGTGGCCAGTCTGTTACAGGGATAGTCAGTGGTCATGTCTATAATGTGAATTCCTGGATATTAAATGTTCATTTGCAATTTTCTGTAGTGGTCCCAGTAATGTGTGTTATTAAAGTGTAAGTAGTACTATCACATGACATGGTTAAGCTATGTTTGAGTCAAAAAAAATGTATAAATGCAAGAAAAATACTTTCCACTCATATCTTGGGATGTTTGATTTGAAAGAGGCAACTGAAACTCGAAAGAGAACCAATTATAACAATTTTAATTACCAATCTGTTAACTCCCCCTGCTCTTTCATCTGTTTCACTCTGTGGATGTCTCTCGTACATGAACATGAGCAGACATACAAAAATATCCAAGAAGTTTAGTTTGAGAAACATATCTGTGAATTTGAAGGCTTCTTACATACCAAAAGGCTGCTGTGGCTTATAATACTCAGGACAGACAGGATTTTAAATGGCGACAACTATTTTTATCTTTTGTCATGAGAATCACGGGGTAAACAGTAAAAATAATACTTTACATTACAAAGTAATCTACCAGGAATGTGCACTTGCATTAATGTGATTGGCCAATGCAGCGCCTTGCCTGATGACATCACGTTGCCCCAACTCAAATGAATGAGAAGGCTGCATATTTTGCAGATGCTGGTTCAGTCAAAGGAATAACTATAAGTTGCACCCATAATTCATGCCAGGTGCTTGAAATAACCTGGATACAAGAAGTGGATGTCACTTCATAATATTCACTTGTTAATAAAACATTAGCATGGAGGTACTTGTCAGTGTCCTTCCTCTTCGTGCTGAATCTGTCAGTCTTCCTCCACCTCTATTCCTCCAGTCGGGTCATTAGTAGTCACTGAGCTGTGGTTGCTCTTCATCTCTTCCTCTCTCGGTCTCCTTTTTTCTCTAAAAGGTTTGCTCGTCTCCTCGTTTCCTCCCATTTCTGCTCACTGTATTCGTTGTTAATTACTGCTCAGATGTCATTCTCTCTCACACATTCACCCCATCACAGCGAACAGCATTTCAGCAAGTCTGTCTGTGTTTCACTTGTAAACACATCACCGTAAAACTTTTGGACAAGTTTTACTTTATTCCTTTTTTTTTTTTAACTTCAAGGCGCTAAAGACAAGTGGATGCACTAAACTGTGGGTTTTCAGCAACAGGTGTAGTTTCTGTTTACCTCAGTGACGGTCACTGGTCTATCCGTCTGTTGTCCTCTTCCTCCTCCTGCCTCTCTTTTCTGTCCACACCTACAGCATCCCTGCAGTATCAGGGTGGATATCCCTCTCCGCACTGGTGGCTGTGAACGTGTTAATTCTTGATTAGAGTTCACGCATTTGCCTTCTCTGATTTGCTCCGTGGAGTGAGAAATCACTTTCTCAATGAGAATAATTGAACACGGGCAGGGGGGTGCCAGCTCATTACCCACAAATCACAGGGAGCAGGGGCACCTTAGCTGAAGACAATAATGACTTCAGGGAATAAAAACAGGGCCGCCAGCATGGAGCCAAACCAGCGTGGGCAGCACAGAACAAAGCTGGGAGAGGAAGATGCACACTCTTAACACTGTTTCTTAAGGTGAAATCATTTTGCGCTTATCTTCCTGCATTTTCAGTTGAATCAGAGTCAGTTTTCTCAGAGGGGGCAGTGCCTGGGCTTTGGAGAGAAGAAGAGGGAAGTGCTGAGTTTTTTTCTAGGAGGAGCGTGGCCAATATCCACAGCAAGGTTTTGCTGTTTTGAATTGACACATGGGCCAGAAAACACCCAGAAAAACAGAAATCTAGTGGCTAAAGAAAGTATATTCCACAACAGTTAAGGCTAAAAGCTAAGTTCTGTTTATCCCCAACACTGAGGAACAAAATGGTCTTTGATGACTGACAGTGTCTGATTTCCCACAGCGAGAAGTCATTCACTCCTATTTATTTGATTTTTCTCTCCTTTCTCACCCTCTCTACCCCACTTTTCCTTTTTTTTAATCTGTCACACATTTCCACTCTCCGCAGAGTGCCAAATGAGTCCACTCTGACACAATGAGGTCCATTGTCACAATAGGCTTTTCTCACTGTTTTATAGGTCCCATTAGGGGGGCAATGCTTTTAAGTTGCTGAAGGAATGTAATAAGGCCCCGGCCGACAGTAAACATCCACATCTCGGGGCCACAGAGAAACATGAGATGAGGCTGCTTCGCCATCTCGGCCGAACAGACCCGTTTCATTTGCATCGTCCAGAGAACAAAAGCGGTCACAGTTGGATGTGAATGGAGAGGAATGGGGTGGTTTTTATTTCAGAGCCAAGGAGATGGAGAAATAGAAAGCTTCTAAAGAGAGAGGGTGAGGAGGAGAGAGATGGTAGCTGGCCAATCAGTCCATTTCTGTTCCTCCTAGACAGATGTAGCCATGGTAGCCAGCCACTTTGTGCTGCACTACTCAGATGTATTATTTGGATTCATTCAGATATTGCTCTATTCTTGATTGTGAGACATTTTTTTCCAGTTTTATATCAACATTTGATAGAGAAAATGCTATAACAACTTCAATATAGAGGATATATGCAGAAGCATAACAAATAAGTCAACATTGCTGTTATAAAGGCCATGCACCTACACTATGATAAAGATTTTACCTTGCAACAGATATTTTTAATCCTTTACTGAACTAAAATAGCAATGCGACAATGTAAAAATAATACATTACAAGTTAAAGTTATGTATTCAAAATCATAAATAAAAGTAGATAAGTATTGTCAGCTAAATGCACTTAAAGTATCAAAAATATAAGTACTGGCTCTGCAGAAAAATGTTCCTGTGAGTGATGCTGTATTATCAAACAATGCATCATTAGATTCTTAATACTGATGCATCATTGCATAAATTAATATAATAATTAAATAAGAATTTTACTGTTGTAGCAGGTCGAGGTGGAGCTAATTTAAACTACATGATATAAGGTTTGGTAGTTTAGTTCAGTGGTTTGCAATCTATAGGTTAGGCCCCTTTTAAAAGGTCACAAGAGACAGTAAATTGGGGGAGAATGAGATTAATAATGGGGTAGGAAAGAAAAAAAGTTCTGCTATACAAATTTGTCTTTTTTTTTTGGATAATTAAATTTGTTTGGAGAGGTCTGAGTATGGTCCTAACATACCTGCGATATGTCCGATAGCGGTCCATGTTAAGTTCTGTATGTCACTTTGGAAAAGTGATTTCTATAATTAAAATATGATTATTGCTTCAGCAAATAAAGCACAGTAGCATAATGAAGATCTGAGCAGTTATTGGTTTCCACTTAAGTACAATATGAAGATAAAGTTGGTAAAACTTGAAATTTGCTTGATAATTTGCTTGACAGCTGTACCTTCAATCAGAACAACTGTCACCTTTGTTTATCATTAACATAATGCTGTTATTATCTTGCAAGGCAGGTGAAAGTACAAAATAGGAAGCTCTTACACCCCAGATTTCAGCTTTGCACTCACATTCCAGGAATGTCCTGTGATCAGAAACTCAAACTTGAAGACAAGAATGAAGAAAATGTGAATTTCATTAACGAGGAGATTAACAGTTTGGCAGCTAAATCTGTTGCAGCATCCCACCAACACATTAATTGACTTCCCTGGAAGACAAATAATATCACGCTTGACTGCAGTAGCCCACAAAGCCACGATAATGTACAGTAACTTTCACAATGGAAACGTTTCCAGTGATAGATCATCTACAACAAGCAAGTTTCAGAACTTATACTTCACTCAAAAGAATATACACCAGTGGCTCGGTTGTCTTTGACTGTGATACTTTCAAAAATGGTCTGTAGTAATTTAAAGTACATGTATACTTGATGTCTGGATACTGGCCTAAAACTTGGGAGAAAAAAAGCCACACACAAACACAGGTGTAATCCTTTGAATTCGGAATAGCCCAGGTAGCGTTAATGGTGTCATTCTACCACGGAGCACATGTAATGGGCCACGCTTTTCCCTGCAGAGCAGTTTTCCATCGTAATTTTCTTCTCTTTATGCTTTAGGTATACGGGTCATGGGAGCTGTTTGTAGAATAGCACCCCTGCTGAGCTCCATCACAACATACTCTGATATTCCCGCATGCAACCAGAACCACGCTGACAGCCTTTGTCATTTATAAAACTGAATGTTTGAGCCATGTGTCGGCTTGCTTGTTAGGATTTATGTGTATCTGTTGGGCTGGAAAGTCAGACTCCTGCTGATGTTACCTGATGATGCCTATGGGTGTGTGTGTGTATATACAGTGTTTACATGCTACAAATTGACTATCCATGCTCCAATCTGTCCTGTTTGTTGTGACACTGATGATTTCCCCATGCTCTTATCTCATCAGTGATTACAATCGCTTGTTGTATTTAGCGAGTACATTATCTTCAGTTCTAACTTGCACATTCCTTTGATCAACCGATACCTTGACTAATCTTGGTTGCATTCAGAACGACAAAACCCACAAACAAAAATTTTGAAATAATTACATGGATGTTCCAATTTGTTGATGATGCGGTGTAACTTAAACAGCGCCCCCTGCATCTTTTATCCTCCTTTTCTCTCGATAAAAGCACACACCCTTGCCACCCACCCACACCTCACCCCCACCTTACTGGGGCCACTAGATTGCCATGGCTCTGACGGAGTCTTTTGGGACCTCTCTTCATTACTAGCCCCCCCCTTCATTACTAGGCCCCTCATCTCCAAACAGCCCTCTTCATTTAGCCCCGGCTGAGAGCAAGGACTTGGCCAAATGGCTTTCTGTCTCCCCCTTATCCAAGAATTTCAGCTTCCAATTAAAATGAAATGGAAAGAGCCCCCCACCTTGCCCCACACTGCTCCCATGACGCTACAGATGAGCCCTCACACCCCCCCACTTGCTCAAACAAGGCAGCAAACAACGGCTGATCTGTGGAATAGACCGTTCATCCCCTGTTATCACTCGCTGCAATGTCTACCAGAGCTTTACTTTCCACTTAATTATTCATAGTTCAACATCAGTCACCTCATTCCCTCTTCTTCATTTCTTTCTTCTTCATGTTCAGTGTATTCAGGGTGGTAGGTCACAGTGTGTTAAAACATCCTATAGAGGATGAGATGAGATTCATCTGCAAATAGCCGCTTTCCACATTTCCTTTTGCAATGCTTCCATTTTTACTCGCTGATACAACATTTGCATCGCAATAACTGTAACATTAAATAGTTCAGATGACAATTTAGCAAGGAGTGCAAGGAGTGTAGTTTATTGGCAACCACTGTGCTACTCAGTAAGTCAGTTTGATTCTGACTCGCATAATTGCAGGAGCGGCTACTAAAAATAATAATAATAATAAAAAGAAAATGTATTTAATTACAATCCAGATCTGAACCACGGGTACTCTCATTGAAATTCAAACAGACGCTATTATTTCAACGGGGGTAACATTCGCTCACTGACCTTCACAGTTTGAAAGATGGATTAAACGTTCTGAGCAGTGGAAAGCAGACTGTCCTCCCACTTAATAAGCTCAAAATGATGATTAATCTGTGAAAAGCAGCACAGAGCTCCTTTTAATGCACGGGTAAAGACCCAGGATTCAGCTGGGACCGTCCGCTCAGCAGGGCTGTGCACTCAACCCCTAGGATTATCTGTTCAGAATCACCTCCTCTCACCTAAGCCAGGTGTCTGAAAAGTCATAATATCCCTTTTGAACTATTTTCTATGCACCAGAAACTCTAAATCTGCTTTTAATACCCCTTTGAAGTGCTATTCTAATGCAAAACGCTATGCACATTCAAACTCTTTGAAACACTCCTAC
Source organism: Thunnus thynnus (assembly GCF_963924715.1). NCBI lineage: Eukaryota > Metazoa > Chordata > Actinopteri > Scombriformes > Scombridae > Thunnus > Thunnus thynnus. Next base: position 21,078,214 of record NC_089537.1, read on the forward strand.
TGTATTCAAACAACATTATTCACAGAGCTTGTAAGAGTAAGAAGTGCTCTGGACAAAAGCTGGTGACGATAACTCAATTCTCAGTAATTCCTACCCGTTTGAACCTCTGGCTCTCTGGTACAGGAGCGGTCTGCTCCGGTTGCGGCTGTTATTGATGAGATTTGGAAGAAGTCTTGGTCCTCTCCGTCCGCTTTGGGCCTTTGTTATTGACCTGGTGATTGATTTAAGCCCTCATAATTAGCAGGCCTAATTTAATTAAAGTACAATTTAACGATACAGTAGGCAAAGGCAAAGGCAGCTGTGTCATTGATAGATCAGTCCAGGCCTGATATGAAACAGGCGCTGGCGGATGATGTATTCCACACACAGCAGGTCTCCCACTGGCACAGACAGAAGAAGAGACAAAGATTGTGGTTGAGAGACAAAGAGAGAGAATGAGAGGAGTAGAGAGCAAGACAGGCCTTTGTTTTTCCAAATGTCAGCCCACAAACAGTGCTGTCCGTCTCTCATCCCCACCCCTCCACATCTTGCCGCTCTCCGCCCTGATGTGGACAAATGCAGCCTCACATCTCTGATCTAATTTGCTTAACAGCATTAGGAACCTGTCTGTCCCGTCCCTGTAATTTGCTTCAAGTAAATCCACGTCAGAGCCCGAACTTTTATGAGCCAGAGGCTACATCTTTCCAAGACAAAACAAAGGGAGACAGATTTAAAGGCTAGAGACCATTGTTGATTAAAAGAGCTGTTAGGATGAGAGAGTTATATAAACTCGTATAAACTTGACCTATTGGGGATACTATATACCATGCATATCATTGGCAGGGAAGTACTATGTAATTGAGATACACTGATAAATAAAAACACAATGAATGACATGTCTCCACTTGTTTTGTAAAAGCAGAAAACTACTTCGTCTACAGTCATGCTAGCAGATCTATGAGGCACTTTTAGCTAAATGCTAACGTGAGCATGTTAACATGCTCAAAATCACAATGCTAACATACAGATTTTTAGCAGGTATGATGCTTATCATTTTCACCATCTTAGTTTAGTGTGTTTGCATGCTAACATTTTCTAATTAGCACTAAACACAAAGCATAGCTGAGGCTGATGGGAATGTCATTAGTTTTGCAGGTAGATAAAGAAGATTTCAGAAGATAAAGTATTGGACAAATTAAACTTTTGACCTGATAATGGTGCCAGATGGAAAGTCTTGCATTCTTATATCATGCAGCAGGAAATGCTTTGTCATTTCAGATGGACTTCCTCAGTTGCATGAAATTATCTTTCACAGTGAATATTTGTGTATCACTGCTGTCTTTTTAGAGATTTAGCCAGACTTTGAGGTGCCAACTCGGATTCGCCACACTATAAACATTGTACACTTGCACTGACGCATGCATATCTATGAAAAAACAGTCATATACAGCAAGTCCAAACTGTCAGGAAAGGATAAAGGAAACCAAAAAGCATGTTTCTCAACAAATCCCTTCTTGAAAATTTGGAACTGGTTCCAGTTGAGAACAGGTTCTGGATACCCAACCTCACTCCCCACTGTCTTAACCTAGCACGGCAACGCATATTTGACTCCCATTCCTCATTATCCAAAGGAATAGTACATCAAATCTGGAATGCAAGTGCTCTCCTTTGAACAAGGCTGGCGCCCATGGGTGCAGAGTGTGAAAAATGAAAGACAACACATGTCCTCATCTGAGGACAGGCGGCGCTTCAGCTTCTCCCCTTGGCACACAAACACAGGACTATAGTATCGTATCCTCCCTCTCTCTTTTTTTTCTCTCACACACACATACAAAGCAAGAGATGGCAGACACAAGGGTCACACTGCTTTGATTTCCTTCCAGATCGGCTCTTTCCAGTCCAATAGAGAGCTTATCGTTTGCCAAAAGAAAGAAGGCCCAATACTGTAAACTATATTCTGTGTCTGCCCTTACATCGACACAATAAATCCTCAATTGCTGTGTATTGAAATGACCATTAGCTTACATCGCCATGATCCTTAATATCATAACAATATAAAGAAGATAAGAAAGTATGCTGAAACTGGTTTTTGCCTTTCTGCTAAAAACCATTAAGTGCCATTTAGGGAACTTGTGGGTAGGATAAAGGTCATTATGACCCTTTCATCATCCACTAACCAGTTTAACTCTTCGCCCACCCTTTTATAATGTCGCCTTATCCCCAACATAAATGTAAATAAGTGTCTCATAATCTTAGTCATTGTGACATATCGGTTGTTTTAATGGCGGTGGAGTCCAATGGGCTGGTGGAAAATGAAGGGTTAAGGGTGGTGGAGAGGGTGGGGCTGGGTCATTGGGTGCAGCAGTCAAGTCCAATCTAATCACAGAGGCCATTTTGGGGCCTAATTTGGCCCTAATGGCAGTTTCCTCCAAGGGGATGGATATGAGAGATAAAAGACCTTCTGTAACATGAAGAATAACGCATGTATGGTTAAATTCTGACACAGCTTGCCATCCATCACCAGCTGGTGAAGTCTGTTGCTCTATTACACAAGTTGGGATCATCTGTTGTTCAAATTTAGGGGAAAATCTTTGTGTCTATTGTTATAAAACGTATTTTAACTGCTGATTGAAAACAGCAAGATTCTGGTACTGGTAAAAATGGAAGAGTATTGGTAATTACTTTGTGAGGTCAAAGGAACTTTAATAGGACTATTAGGAGTTATTACCGGCGGCTTGTCTTAGTATTTCAATGCCATTGTGCAATGCAGCGGCACTGTGTAGTCCTGTTCGGCCTTTTCTGTTGTACAGTGTTTAGTCGAACTGCATTAACTCTAGGTAATGAGGCTACAATTATGGCTCCTTAACCTTTTGTGAGGGACAGGAAAAGCCTCCACTTCTGCTGCTTTTTTCCCCCCGACTTACACCTCTTCTTACTAAAAACAGATTCTTTTCACATCATGCCATCATTTGTTACCTTTGGCTGGTCTCATGTTTCCATAAGGGGTGTATGTCACCTTGCACAATTAATGTTTCATATTTTTAGCTTGCCAGATCAGAAGGGAAGGCAGTCTTTGTAAATATTTCAACAGCCATTTTGCTAAATTCTCTCGTTAAATTGCTTGTTTCCTTTATTTTTACACACAGCAAACACGCTACATTGTTCATTTCAAGACATTTCTATACCCTGCTCTGGCCTCCATTGTTCTATTCGTCACAGACAGCCCATTGTAAGGGAGCGTGTGACAACATCTGACAGGGAGGCCCGTTCCACACACATGAAGCTGTCACACAGATGTGGACCTCAGCCCTTAAGGAGGGGTGCTGGCCAGAAACACACCATTCACTATGACCTTTGAACCTGTCCTTGTTAAGCCCTTGACGCCAAAGATGGGCTCAGGAGGGAGTCCCCAACCCTTCCCCTCACTTCCCCTAACAGCTACATGTTGTACTTACCCATAGCTAATGGCATGACACACGCACACACACACATGCACACACACATACACACACACCAACATGCTTACAGTAGGTCTCCTTTAGGACAGTGGTTGATGGAGGATGACAGCTCTTCAACACACACCCTTTGCCCCAACCCTCAAGCAGTGGGCTTCAATTTGTGTGTGTGTGTGTGTGTGTGTATGTGTGTAGTTCTCCCTCCTGACCAGACAGCTGCTACCTCCCTCCTCTCGCTTTCTCCTCTCTCCTCTCCTTGGTCCTCTCACCTTTCTAACCTGTCTGCCTATTTGAAGGTAACAAGACTCTGCACTTTGCAGCTCTCCCTCCCTCTCTCTATCTCTCTCTCTCTTTCCTCTCTTTCTTTCTCTCTCTCTCTCTCTCCCTCTCTCTCTCTTACATGATTCTCAATAATCTAATGCTGAAGCTGTCCGATGGCCAAGCCTCTAACCCTTGATTTAGCTTACCTTTATTGTCAAAGAGGCTGGTGGATTTTTGGCCAGAGACCAGGGATTCAAATCCTCCTTGCTGCATGGGAGGGAGGGAGGGAAGTGGAGAGAGAGAGAGAGAGAGGGAGAGAGAGCTAGGAATGAATGGCATGGAGAGTTGAAAAGCCTTGTTGCTTCCCTACTCCACTGGTTACCAAGGGATCAACAGGGTGCTAAAAGCACTCGGGAGGAAGAAATGGAGGGTTTTTAGAGAGGGCGAAAGAAGAGTTTAGAATGATGGAGAGACAAAGAAAGAGAGAGGAAAGAGGGAGAGTGAAGGGGCAGAGAGAGGTGGATGTATATTTAGCCTGTGTCTCTCCTCTGCTGTCACACAGCACTCGGCTTTGCCGCTGACACGAGGACAGACAGTAAGTGGGTTGGCAGTGAATATAAAGGGAGATGGCTTCTTCTTCTGCCCCTGGTCACAAGTAGACACTGACCCCTCTAATACTGACTCAACACTCACTCTGTCATTCTGTTGGGAAGTCAGCAGCTCTGCTTAAGGACTTCCCTGCATGAAATGTCAGTCTTAACAAGTAATTATTCATCATATTCAGTCTTAGAAGTGGTATTTGTTGGGCTGGTTAAAGCACAGATTTCTTGTCCAGAGTCTGGCATAATGAAGAGGCTGTGCCCTTGCTGGTTGGATATCCCTATTTTGAGTCTAATGAACCACAGTGGCCACTTAAGCAGTGCCTCGTGAATCCAGTGTCAAGTGTCAATCATGTGTTTCTGTTTACGGTGAAAATTGACCGGCAGACGAGGCGTGTTGTGCATTTAAATATGAGAATAAAAACACTCCTAGGGGCTGAGGAAATGTGCTCTTAATATTGAGAAACACAAGCACTAACAACTCCACCGTGGTAAGAGGGCATAGATTGCATATAAAGATGGACATAACAAGGCGTGACATCACCTGCTGGTTTGCATCAGAGCCAGTTTGAAGTCCATAGTTGCTGCCTATAGCATATTTTCCGTTTGTCGCCAGTGTAGGGTGTTTCCTTTCACACTCTGGAAACACACCCTGCTAACTTGGACCCAAGCTAACGCTAGCTTACCAGGAACACCGAGTGGTGCAGACTTGTGCCAATATTAGCTAACTAACACAGCAGGTATCGTTATCAAGAAACGTTAAACTTACCGAAAAACTGTGACTCATTGTGAGTCCCGGGGCTGAGGAGCGAACTGTCAATCACAGCTGTCAATCAACACCCACACAGCAGGCATTAAAGCTACTATTTGTCTTTATATCTCATTAACGGAGCAATAATTTCCAAAATGACCACCAGTACACTTATTAGTGGGCCTGAATTTAAAATTTGAGACCATAATGACTTGTTGAAAAAATTTATTGACTTAGTATTTCATGAGAGAAGTTGATGTATTTTGAATGGGAGTCTATTGGAGCCAGGGATTTTTTTGAGCCAGCATCTAGCAACCATTAGTAGTATTACACCTTAAGGGACTTCCACATTGGCTTCAATTTCAAGCTGTGGTTGTTGCCGCTTGTAAGAGGGGTATGTTATTTGTTTCAATTTGGCAATATGGCATATTTTTCATAAAAACATGACAAACCCTGCCAAAGGAGTGAAATGAATCCACTTTAACATCCAGAGTAATTCAAGTTTTACACAGACGTCCTTGGAAGAAAAGTCAATATTTGAATCACAGGGAGTCAGAAGTCAGATCACTGCTCTTGTATCAATGAAACAATACTTAAGGCAAGTTCTTGACACAAGTGAAAATCTCTCCACATCTCTCCCCTTTTGTTTTTTTTGTCTAATTTACAGCTGCTTTTGTCTCTTCTTTTCTTTCCTTTACTGCCAACTCACTTTGGTTTTTCCTCACTTTTCCACAATTTCTTTCTTTTTTTATCACTGGGTTCCTCTTCTCTTTCATGCCTTTTTCACAGTTTCTCTTAGATTTTCACACCATGTGTCTGCAGTGCCTGAATAGAAATATTACCCTGCCCCTTCTCTGGTGTTGCTCTGATATCTACTTGTGCCAGTTTATGGTAATTATTCCTGTCAAATTCACACAATCAACCTGCTGGCACTGTGCTTTTGGTCCAGTTCAAGTGAAGGATCCCTTCACCTTAGATCTCAAAGAAAAAGCTTCAAGCTTCTTTACATCACATCATAGTCTTTCTTGTGCGTTAGACATAATCTATGCGTGATGCAGTCACGCCACGAACACTTGCCACCTACAGGAGCAAACTAACAGACAGGAGATTGTTACTGAGAGCTACTGTTACTGAAGTTAATTACATGTCACATTCAGTGATGATACACTGTGAATCAGCTCGCCTCTCAGATCACTCTGTTTTCTAATGAGACAAAGGCGTCGGGCACCGTCGCCTTCTTTATTTGCTCGCTGATAATGAAAGTGATCTTGACCATTAACAGTCAAGATATTCCTTTGGCTTTCACACTGCAGTTTGTGCCAATCTCTTCTTATAGCATATTGTCTTGTATTTCTTCTTCGTGTCCAATTTTATTTGCCTGCTCCACTCTATGCCCTCCCATCCTTATTTATTGATTCCCACAGGTGGTCAGGTCCTTTGTTCACAGCGAATGAAATACTCAGCCAACTCACTTTGGGGGTTTTCATAAAGGGCTTTGTGAATAACAGGCCCCGTGAGGCACCCGGGACCTCAGCTGACACGTAATTAAAGGCGGGGCTGACTGGTTGACTGACTCATTTTCACACTGGACGGTTAGAGACAGGAGACAGACAGGTAAGGTGAGTTGAGGTCACCTAAGGTAGACTGCTGATGAAATTTTCATGCACCCAGCCTACCTTACCCCCCCGCTCTAATAAATAAATAGGGGGCAGAGTCTCTCTGCGCCACCCCTGCGTGTCGCCAAAGATATCCTGGCCTCTGAAAAGGGTTGAATCCATTTCCATAAAGAAACCAGAAAGGCACAAGACCCATTTGGATGTGCTTGACATTTCAGTAAAAGAGAGAGTAACAGGAGGGTGAGGGGTGAGGGCGGTGAAATCGCAGTGGCTAACAAAGCGTTTCAGCAGACCCTCCCAAGGAGACGATGCGCTGTCTGGATGCTGACATGCTCACACACACACACACACACACACACACACACATCCGCAATGACTAACAAGCAAAAACTGAAATGACTTTCTCTTTAAAATGAAGAAACTGTGACGTTCAGTGTGCTTGTCACTGGTTGATGAAGCTGCCCTCCTTTCCTGTAACTACAGATGATGATTAGTTGAAATTGAACTCTGTGTTATTAAACGTCTCCCTCCTATTCTACATGTAGTATGTCATCACTGCATGTAAGTGCGCTGCTCAAACTCTACCATCCCCATTAAGAGAGCTCAGATAAAGATTTTTTCCCCAGTTAAGGAGAGCATGAAGCCACTGTGTCTAGTCCAAGAAACCAGTTAAGTCCTCAGACATCTGGCTTGCCTGTAAAAGCCGCTGCTTCCCGGTCCCACAGCCTAATGGCTTTGAAGGAAGATGAGTAAATGAAATGAAGAGAGTGAGAGAAACAAATGACAGCAGGCGTGACCACTTTTCTTCACTCTAGACCTGATCACATCACCGCAATGACCCGGCAGCAGTGCCACGCCCCAGGCCAGACCTGATTGATTGAGTAGGAGCAATCAATCAGGGCCACTTTGTCACTGAGGTTTTTGGCCAAGCCGGGATGTTTCTCCAGCAGCATGATGACTCCTGTCTGTCCTATACTGAAAATCTTTTTTGATTTAGAATAGAGGTTATTACTTGTTCTTGCAGGTAATTGAATTAAAAGCCAAAGGAGATGCAAGCACAGCCAAGTAGAAATAACAACAAAGAGAGTTAAGTTTTTATTACTTTGCTGATTTATTTTGTCTTTTTTCTTTCTTTCTTTTTAGGAGGAGGAGGAAGAAGAGCGAAGGAAACAAGAACGGAGAATTGAGCGGATAGAGCCAGTAGGGAGGGCTGACTCCTCGTTGGAATATTCACCTGTGTTAAGTCTAGAGTGAGTGACCCCAGACAAACCCCCAACTAACTATAACCATACAGTATGTCTGAAAGGGTTGAGTCACCCACACCACCCCTTCACTTACCTATTTCTATCTAGCCATGTAGATAGTTTTGGTTTTATTTGTCAGATTTTGAGATATCTTCTCTGATAACAGAATTTTGTTTGAAGTGCTGGTAATGTTGAGCACAGCACCCACACATAATATTATCATTTTCATTTAAGGCATGCTAACATTAGCATTTAGCTCAAAGCATTGTTGTCCCGTACAGAGCAGCTAGTGTAGCTGCAGCCTCTTAGTCTTCTTCAGTGCTGTTTGCCCCAAAACCTGTGCAAAACAAAACTATCTGCATGCCTGAATACCATTTTTTTGTAATTTGCATGAACTGACCTCTTAATTTATTACAATAACACCAGACAGATCAATAATTGCCAGAACATTGTCATTATACCTAAACACAACCCTACTACAATGACAACACAAAGCTTACATCAAGACCGAAGCCTTCCTCCATCAACATCATCACACACATCTACATCAGTGGTTGCTTGTATTCATTTGTCTTCACGTCTTTATCGACACAAATTAACCTTCTCCTCCTCCTCCCACCCTACCCTTTTTCTCACGTTTTTCATTTAATCTGTTCTCTTTTAGCACAACAATCTGATCTTAATCACTTAATTGGAGTCTCCATTTGGGTCCTTAATCGACCCCGAGGTCCACCAGCATGACTTTATAATGGATGACTTTGTATAGACAACACAATGCAGCCTCCACCAATAAGGCCGTGCCAACCCCCATCCCATGCATCCCATCAACCTCTTGTCATGACTGTGTCGTCTTTTATATCCTGCTTTTCTACATTTTCTTGTCATTCCTGTTATTTTTTATTCATGCATGTCTCCCTCTTCCTCCTCCTCCTTCTTCTTCTCCTCCTCTCGGCCTCATCCATCATCGTCCTGCAGAGGCATGCTCAAGCCGGTCGAGGTGTCCAATGAAGGAGGGCCCCTGGGGATCCACGTAGTGCCTTTCAGTTCGCAGGATGTCAGGTAACAAAAACGAAAAGAAAAATCTGTGAGTCAATGCAGCTTAGTGTACAACGATGGCCAGTTAGTTTCAACATCCAGTATGTCTCCTGCATCCTTCGGTTTTAAAGCCCTGTGGTTGTTGCTTTCTTTTTGCTTTTACTCATCATTTCACTGAGCTTTTTTTTCCCTCACTTTCTCTAACTCTCTGTTCTCCGTTCTTTCTTATTCACCTCTCTTTTTGTGTTGCTCAAGGCTGTCTTTTTCATTGATTCTGATTCTCCTAACCATCTTTTTATTTTTGTGAGTCTCACTCCTGAAGCACCACACCCATACCCGGCACATATCATATCCCACAGCTCAGACAGCCCCAGCAGGAAGGAGAGTAGATGAAAGTAGTTTTGCTCCCGACTGCACAGTTTTTAAAAGTCTTGTTATGTTTTTCTTTTATTACATCCTACGTCCTCAGTCACAATAATGTCTGCTCTGAAGGTGATTCAGACTGCTTCCTTTTGCCTTATTTTTGCCATTTTTTAACTGACGAGCAGAGACGATGACATGGGACAAGAGGAGGAATGGATCCCAGTTTATGGTTATTCAAGGAAAAAAAAAATAAAGGACAGAGAAAGTGGCCAGATGTAATCAAACTAAAAGCTTGTGTATAACACAGATCCCCGCTGCATGCCAAGACACTGGCAAACCACCAAGGTGAATGTGACTACTCAGCGCTGGGAAAGGGAGGCAGGGGGAATGAGGTGAGAAGACAGAGAGCGAGGACGATGAAATGGGATGACATTTGAGGGAGAGAGGATGGCTGTCATTGAAGATTGCTGCGTGTCAGTTCTTTGGGACACTAATCCCATTGCTGTTTATAAGCAAGTGTCGTGAAACTATATTTAGCTTTGACCTCGTGTGATCGACTCCCTCAGAAGCTGTGACACTTTGATTTATCCTGAGTCAGAGTAGGAAAATAATGATTCATGATGAGTCGTATCAAGAGCTATTGATTAAATAAAGTTCAAGTGCAACAGTTTATTAGACTTGCTATTATCCTAAAGCTGCCCACAAAATCGGACTGCATCTTGTAATAAAGCAGTAATGCTGCATGGCCAGTAAATTTCTTCTCCATCAGCTAAGGTCTGCACTAATAGCTATCAGAGCCTTCAATTAACTTGAGACATGATAAGAGTTAGCGTCTGGTCAGTGGGATGATGCTAATGGCCTGGCCTAGCTCTTTCCTGTGTGCTGTGCGCTAGGACAGGAGGCATTAGGCTCAGTGGGCTGTCATTAGTGTCTAGACCAGGGCCACAGGGGTCAGACAGCCTGCAAAACCAGACAGCAAACAAGGAACTGCAGGCGCTCCAGTCTTGGCTGCCAGCATTCTGCTTCACTGCACTGACATCAAGCTAGATCCAAGCAGGAGGGAAAGACAGCTGCAGGAGAGAGCTTAGAGACTCTGTCACTCTAGCAGGCAAAATCTTACACGCATACCCAAATACATAGATCCTTTCCTGTAAGAGAACTTACACCCATGCAGTTGTGAACAGTATGAAGTTACCTCGACAGTTTCCACACTCTTTTTCTTACACACACACGCAGACAGTTTTGGGAGCAGTGCTGATCTACCCTGAATGCGACATACACGCATAAATATACTGTACATCTGCACACACAAACACACACGCAACTCACAGATGCATTCTGTGCTTAATGAACTTCTCATTCCATGACCAGTTTCAATTGTAAACAAACTGCGGACATAATTGCCGTGCATAAATGGATCCTGATTGGATTATTATTTGATTAAAGGCAGAAGATGAGAGCAGGTGGCCTCCTTCAAATCATTTCTCAGCACTGCTTCACAGCCACAAGATGGAGTAAAGCCGTAGTACAACGCTGATTCTCGTGTTCTTGGAAAAGTAGGACTTGGCGAGCTTGATATTCTTCTCCAGAGACTGCAGAGAATCTTCTACAAACTCCTCATGCTTATATCTGACACCTAATGAATTCACTGACTTGCAGCCTATTAGAATGCCATTTAGATTTTGCTTTAGCTCTCCTGCTTTCCTCAAGTTACTGATAACTATCTACAAAAAAAAAACCCCATCAGTGAGATGGGAAGGAATTGAGAGGGTGGCAGTGCATTACAGTCATCACAATAATAGTGCTTTTACGAAATCATCATCTTCTTCAAATCTCTAAAAGATGCCGCTTTATCCCCAATCCTCCCCGCTGCTGCTTTGAATACTGATCAGGGATCAACCAAAACTCCTTTATCTACTGTCTCTGGTCTGCTACAAGTCATTAGAGTGTGTCCATGCTGTAATCTTCATGCGCAATACTTTGTTTTCAAGCTGCCAACACTTATGTAGATAAAGCACAATCATGTCTGCTTCCACACCGCCCGCAATTACTCTCTGTTCAACACACTTAAGCTGACCTGGCAACGCCGGCTCAGACAACGAGGAAGAGGGAAGGGCCTTTTGTGATCTTTAATTTTGACTTAATGCTGAACCATTTACCCCCATTGAGGAGCTGAGATGAGTCTGCAGTGTGAGCGTGGATGTCCACATAATGCAGCCAATTAGAGCAATGTTCTGGGAGTGGCCCTGTTTGGCTGAAATGCTAAAGAGTTCTGCAAATCTGCCCTTGATGTCTGCGGTAAACGGGGTCACGGTTTAAATGTGCTTTTGTTTACGTGTCCGGTCAAACGATAGGAAATAACCGAGAATCTTGAAAAGCATGCAGTTCACATCCATGACCAATTTACTATATCTTTCACATCTTACTTTGGCATTTTGATCGTTTTCTTTGTGATATATTATATCATTATTTCTAATTTCCCTAAAGTTAGCCTCCAAACTTTTTTGTCAGTTTTAGCAAGGACACAAAAGGTTTGTACCCACTCAGTCTACCTGCTACCTCAGGCATCTGGCGCCTTAGAGACGGATGGAGTTTGTAGTTGTGCTGTGCGAGCGCACATCAGATCTCCTTGCATGTGGTTATCCTCAGGGCCTAACTAAAGCCCCAAGGAGCTCACTGATGTATTTATTTAGAAGAGGGAGAGAGGGGGGTATATGAAGGTAAAGGTTGCCTTTTTTGAGGGGATTGCTGAGATGGCACTGCCGTGGAACTGCTTGGGTATTTATTACAGCACCGCCGGCTCTCGTCTTAAGCTCCAGTGAAGGCAACTGCAGCATTTCCTCTGAAGCCATAAAATGATCTCTTAGCTGTTGGTTTGGATTACCTCAGACAACCCACCCTGTCATTCTCTCAGACCTGCCCACAGAGAGGCAGACAGAGTGGGGGGACAGAAGGACGGACAGAGGCTTAAAATTTAGTTAGTAATGCAGTGCTTCTCCAGGCCACAGGAAAATACAGGTCTTTATCCAAGCTTACTGTTTGGAAAGTTAACTTTTGGTGACAGAGTACAAAAGTACAGTATGGTACAATAGGACGAAACTTAGTTTGTGGGAGTTTGGCCCGTTTGTCAAAATATTTACCCAAACTTTTGTGAGATGATTGGCTGCATCTCTGTCTCCAGTAGGCATCTACCTGCTCTCTAATTATTTTGTGTATACAGTACATAAAGCAAGAAGTAATACTATTACTGTCCAAAAAGTCACAACATTTTAAATCACAATTATAAAAGCAGATAGTTGATTTTCATGATCTGTCAGACTTGATGAAAGACTTGCAGAACTTGTTTCACTGTTAATTCATGTGTTATGGATCTTTGGACCATAAAAAAACTACTAAAATCAACTCTGTATTACTACATGATTTACTTCATACTTCAGATAATATTAATCACCTGCTTATCTTTAAAATCCACTTCTTCTTCCTCTTCCATTCCTTCTTTTCCTGACCTCTGTGGACTATCATTACCTTTCTAATATAAAGATGCAGGAAACAAAGCTGGCAACTTGCAGCCCGCTGTTCAGTATATTGATACGTGACTGTCAGTGGTGTAATTGCTACATTATGTGTCTAAATGATGTTTTATCTGTATGCTGTTGTGCGATCATTTCCAGGACTCAGGGCTTGCTAGTCAAGCGTCTGGAGCGTGGAGGCAAAGCTGAACAAGAGCGTCTCTTCCAGGAGAACGACTGTATTGTCAAGATAAATCAGGGAGACATACGCAACCTGCGCTTCGAACAGTAAGCAGATTCGGCCTTTCACTGGTGTTATATCTCACCTCTTCCTGTATACGTTCTCTTTCCTATGCTAGAAGATTTTACAGTGGTTTTCCTTCACATACATACACATAATTTCATAAACTGTAAGGTTCCTCTTCTTGTCAGGTGCACTGAATGTCATGCTGATTTTTATTTCCCTTCACTACTTCCCAAGCCAGGACATATTATCCCGAAGCGCCGTCCACTATGTGATATAGTTCACACAGAGAGCACTGTGTTGGACATTAAGTGCAGTGACAGTAAATAGTGTTGCTGGTGATAAGTGGAGCCCAAACTGCAGGGAGACGTGACACCCACACAGCTGCACAATAAAACAGAAATATTACTGACTTGTTGGCCTTCCTGTAATAGGTCTCAGTGACCCGCAGTCCTTCACCACCGCTTCGCCCTTTGATCCAAAACCACCTCCACTCTTCTCTCCATTCATTTCTATCGATTCATCGCTCCCCTTCATTTCCTAAAGTGGAATGAAGATATAAGCCTGCAACTTTCCCCTCCCATTTACCCAAAGCCATCCTCCTCCCTCACAGACACACACACATGAGCCTGAACGCGCACACTCTCACACACACGCTCGCACGTTGTGTCACACACGTGCAATGACGCTGAGCTATAAAGTCTTATCTACACCCATGTGTGTCTGCATGTCTGTGTGCCAAGCTGAGAAATAGATTGATTCTCGTCCAGGCTCTAGTCTGGAGGTGTACGGAGGTGGTCTGCTTGGCTCTTTCTCTTATCATCCACTCCTCCACAGGAAGAAATAGCCTGGATTCCTGCTAACGAAGGCTCAGCCTACAGTCATACTGGGCTGGACATAGTCATATAAAACCACTGGGCTTAGAGCCACCCTGCTGAATGAATGACAGAGACCATGTTTGGAACCCTCCTGTATTCAGAAATAGAGTCAGAAACTACTGATTTTTTTTTTTTCTTGGAAAAACTCAACGTCAAACCATGCTGTTTTTAAACAAAGCATGCCGAACATTCGCTAACCGACTTTGGCAAAAGATGAGAAAAGCTCTCCACCAGCTTGTAAAACTCCAGACTATCATGGTTACCTTACCACATTATGCTAATGTGTTCATCAGACTGTGTACAAAGCCACTAAGGTTTTAAGATTCTTATTTCACAACGTTGCTATTGTCATTAGTAAACATCCCAGTTCCCTTCCAAGCCTTTTCTACTGTGAAAGAGGCTTACAAACCAAATCCACAAGGGAGTGATGTTTTGTAGCGTTCCGCACTTACCCTCCCCTGCCAAACACCCACTCCTCACCGGCATCCAAATGCATATGATGTTTGTGATTCCGCATGAAAATGAGGTGAAGGAGCTAAACTTTCCTCCCCGTCTGCCTCCCCCCCACCCCCCTCACTCTCTCATCACTCCCTCTCACCCGTCTTGATTGTGCACCGCACAGAGCGACAATTTAAAGTGATAGTCTAATCTCCTTGGATTGTTTTGCATGGGTAAATATTTTGAGGCGCTTAATCTAACTGAATGTAATGATGCATTGATGGGGTAATTTATTATTCAATCAGGCCCGCGTGGAGGCTGATTACTGGAGTGATGGCACTGTACATGTGCATGTGGGAACATGTGCGCACGAACACACGTACGCACGCACACTGACTCACTCTGTCATCACCCCTTTGTGTGCCCGTGTGAGTGATTTTTGTAAATTACCATAAGAATAAAGATGGGAGAAACCAAATCTCACAGAAGTGGTACGGTGCGGCATGTGCCTCGCCTCTATGATACCGCTCAAATGAAGTGCTGTCTGTTGTGGCGGAAGCAGCTTAGTGGCTGTCATTTGGATAGAACCGGCATTACTGGCGTGATAATAGGGGTCTTGAAACAGGAGGTGGGATTGTTGGAATCCAGGCATCTACTGTACCGCGCCCCTGGCCCTTCATGCTGCAGTGTGGCTCGCTTCTGACCAGCCTATCTATATGCTAAGTGCCGCCGGCAAAGCAGACTAAACAATTCTTGCGTCTGGGAATGATGTTGAGCACTTGTCTTGGCTTATTTGGCCCCAAAACTCGCATGAGACTCAGTGTGTGTTTTGGCTTTTTTTTCTTATTTTGTGTGTAAGGAACAAAGTGTCTGCTTACTTTGGAACCTCATTGTCTGGAAAGCTTCCCTGATGCATGATTCATCATCTCTGTTCCGATTGTCGAGTCAGCTCATGTCCATTCATCTAACCACACACAAACACACAGACTTCTATACTGTAGAGAGTCTTAGATACTCATATAATATGTTTCACAGGCATTATATAGCATACACAATATATAATGTTTCATCTTTGACTCACCATTTACCATTCTTATCTCTCTCCTGTCTTGATGCTGGTAATTATAGATAATGTAATTTTTGTCCTTTGCTGCTATGCAGTGAGTAGCCCTGCGATTAGCCATGCTAACCTCAACTCTCCCTATCACCTCTCAACATACAGTACTTCATAGCCTTCCTTATCCTCCTATATCTGCCAAGCTATGATAGTACATTATTGTACTTGTATCTCTTATCATGTTAAAGCTAATTCATTTCTGTCTGTATGACCTCCCCACACTCTTTCTCTCTCTCTTACCAACGCTAGAGCCCAGAACATTTTCAGGCAGGCGATGCGTTCCCCACTCATCCTCTTCCATGTGGTCCCTGCCGCCATGAAGCGGCAGTACGAGCTGCTGTCAGTCCAGAGCGAGCTCAGCCCGCCCCAGCCCCACAGGGTCCGCTTTAGCCAAGACTCTCAGCAGCCAGGAGACCGGTCTAGTCTGGTGGGCGGGCTGGCATCCAGGTCTGGACCCCTACCAGGCCTCAACCACAAGTGGGTTTGATCTCCTTTTTTTTCTGTAGAAGAGACACCTCGTGTTTTCTGGTGTTCCTGTCTATATAGTATTGTGTTGTTGTATAGATGTTAAGACAGATGTTGAGAGTCAAATTAAAGTAAGACATACAGCTGTTCTCAACCATGAAATGAAAGTTGCCCTTGTGTACAAGCAGTTTATTGGAAAAATAAAAAGTCTGCTTCACTCACCATCAGGTTAAAAGTCCACATTGTTTGTCTGTGATTATTTATTTATTTCTGGAACATCTATTTACTATTTCCAAAAGCATGTGATTGGTCTATCTACAGATTTATATATCACTATCTTTAGAATTTTAAAATAAATGAGTAACTAAATCATCGATCCATTCTCTGTATGTTATATCATTCAAGTCAATCTGTTAATGTTCCCTACTGAATAGAAAGATTATTTCATGATGAGATGTTCTTATTATTGCAAATCATACTTTACATTATAGCAGTCTGACAGACTATTTATTACAGGGACAACAAACAGTAACAGAATGTATTAATCTGATGATTTGAGTACAGTATCAGACCTTCAGATTCATAGAATAACAAACCTAACTCTCAAGCAGTTTGTCAACCGATAAAGTATTGGCTGGACAAGTGCATTTTGACCAACCAATCAATCCAGGGACCAAGCGAGGTCAAGCCTAGATGTCTGCTCACAGCTACTGCTACCATCAATACTCCAAATAAGGGACTTATTTTCCTGATACTTGTTCAAAACCGTTTCCAGAGCAGTTTACTAATGCATTTACTAATGATGTAATGTGTTAACATAATGATGAAAAATCTGTACTCGTTCAGGTATTTGTTGCAATGGGTCTTTCATGCACATCATCATCTGTGAAATGTTCAATTACTGCTGGATTAGTTCATTAAATACACAGAATATAAAAACTCTATGCTTTAAATGTCATAGGATTTAACACATTACAATACAATGCTGTCTATCTGGGTGGGCAAAAAGACAAAAAAACAACAACAAATCAACAACAAATCAAACCTTGATTTTTATCCTCCTGTAGCCATCAAGGCCCCCTGGCAGGAAGCACCCCAGAGCCAAGCCGACGGTACGCCACGTTACCTCACACAATGGTCTCCAGGACCTCGTCAGCCCCCTCCCCCTCCCTGCAGCGCAGGGTGAGCGCAAACCCCTCCACCAGCTCCTACCTAAAGAAAAAAGGCCGCAAATTCAACATCCAGCTGAAGAAAGGTAAGAACCAGGTCACATGAATCCATGGTTGTAAAAGTAAAAACATCCAGGCATCTTCATGCGAATAATGATCGAATCAGTGATGTGGTTAGCTTCAACAGGTGGCAGCAATAGAAAATAAACAGTCAGGATGGACAGATTACACTGGTTTCCATTTATACCAGCAGGCTCCTTGTAACTGATGATATAAAAGTGTCAAAGTGTGTTTTGCAAGCTGGTACAAGCCAATTCCAGCAGCATTCTGGCATTTAACTGCACTTTTACAATGGCTTAGTCCTTTAATTAACCTCCTTTACTCCTCATTTAGACCAAGGTGACAAAGGGAAGTCTGATCATCTGTATGCATTTATGTTCTTCACAGTAAAAAAGATTGAGGGAGAAAAGACAATGTTTGAAAACTCTTTCAGGAAATATTCAAACATCCCTCGAACACTATCTTGCCTCTGGGCTTTGTTTAACTGAGCAGGCCAAAAGCAAACACACATCAGCCCCTTTTTTGAAAACAGAGTTTGTGATGCACTAAGGCTACATCACCGTGGTCCTGTGGTTGAAATATTCAGATTCAGCAATCAATCTGCTTCCAGCTCAGGTTGTTTTGTTTATGGACTTGGATAGATCTTTGATACCGGAGTAGCTGTATATCTTAACTGCTGGGCTCCATCTCATTTTCATCACTTCGGTATCTTTATATGAATCTATGAGTTGGTTGTGAAATGAACCAGCGCTGAGATGACTTGCCTGCTCTTTCTCTCTACTCCTTTTTTTTTTTTTTTTCTGTTGGAGGGAGCAGATGTTTCGTTGAAAGCTGGCAATGAAGCCTTAGCAGCGAGCTTCAGGGAATAGTGCAGCAGCGCCAGCTAAATGCAACGCGCTTTGGGGAAACGCAGTCACAAGCTGCTCTAATATGTTTGGCATAGGTCCTTGAGTGCAGCCAGCAGAATTTCAAAGTTCTTCTACAGTGTGGTGCTGCAGCGCAAGTTATATTTATTTGTTCATAATGTGATAAAGATCATCTCTTCTGTCTGCACACAAGCCTCTCATTTTAGTGAAACCAAGCCAGGGAGATGTTGGTGGAGTTCCAGCAAAAGACTGATGCCAGTAGTTTATTTTCACCAGCCACATTGCTTCATGGTCTAATCCAACACACAACTCATAATTCTCAAACTATGCTCTTGCCCAAGTGACAGAAATGTTTTCTCTGATTATTGCTCATGATTTAAATGAGGCTCACTGGAATGGATGTGCATCACTTGCAGACGTCAAGCCATTCGTGAACTCTAAATGGAGATTAATTATTGTCCAAATGTTGTTGAATTGGGAATTGAACTGAGGACTAAAATGCAACAGAGTAGAGGGAAATGTGCCTCTGAAATCCATCTTGACAGTTCCATTTGATTACCATCAGACTTTATCACAACTAATGTACTTTTAGACAGGCTTCAGCAGTTTTGTTGTTGACTTGTTGTAATTGTTATGATTTGGCCTAAGTGGCTCTGAGGTGCCAAGTGGCAAGAACAGATCTTGCATGGCAAATTAACAAGAGTGCCTTAATCAAATAGTGCAGTTGAAAAGGACATATGCACCCCATCAAGTCATTCTAATGTGTTCAGCCTCTCCTCATGTTTGCTGTTTAATTGGCTTAGATTCCCACTAATCCAGAAAGGGATACAATTACTTGTATCCTGGTCTTCTATTACCCAAAATAAAGACGTCAGTGGTTAATTACTGCAGGCCTACTCGAGATGCATTCTCCTAATTGCCTGATTGGATACCGTTAATGATGGGCTCTTACAATGGGCAGGAGTTTGATTCTGCCCATTAGACTGTGTGCAGGCCAGAGGAGAGGAAAGCGACCGTCATGGGAGGGGTGTCACTGTGGAGAAAGGGCATGGCTGGAACAAAGACCGTGATGAAGAGGATTTGAAATGGGCACCATGATATAAAGCTTAGCCAGATCAGGAAATGTAGGACAGAAGTAAAGTATGATATCAGTGGTTAATGGAGTAATGATCAACATAATTTTGTTATGAAAGCTGAAAATCACATCATCATCTATTTGGCTAGAAATTAAATATGCATTATTTTATAACTCTGGCTTTATAGTTTGTGCTCATTTTGAGTAAAGCAACTGCAGGGAAATGATGCCATGGCAGCACACATTTCCTTGTATTAAAAGTTTTATATTCATGATGCCGAACTTTACAGATTTAACATTCAACATAAACGATGGCAGCTATTTCTGTCTGCTTAGTTATCATGCTGCATTGATGGAGAGATCAAAGAATGTCATCATCCTTGAGTCAGCTCAACTTTTTGACTTTATAAGCAACCTCTTTATCACCTTTCTGCATGTTTGTTTGTGTGCAGAAGCCTTGAGAAATTACCATCCGCACTTCTCCCTCTTTGTGTTTCTTGTTCATCAACGCAATCACTGTCAGCGAGACGACAGACAGTTCGACAGACTGCTAGAGAGACATACTGGGAAAACTAGGTCATGATGAACCATCAGAGGTGCTGACAGCTCTGTGAAATGAGCAGCTACTTCGACATGAATACTGATCACTGTTGCTACCATCAGAAAAGCCTCCACTGAAACCACAGAACGCAACTTTCACACTTGACTGCTAGAAACGCCGACGGCTAGATTATGCATGGTGAAATCTATCTCTCTGAACACCGTTCTTAATGACTCATCTAGTTATGCAGCGGGGTTATTAAATTTTTAAATATTCTGTCAAAGAATAACCTGACAAACACAATTTATTTGGTTTACCTCATTCCCTAGCTGACATTTGAAGCCATTTCTTGCTTTTATTTGACAAATTCAGGTCTGGTCAGCAGAAAAGGTCAGGCCTGAGATCTTCTTATTTATCCGTTATTGTATTTGCCTATATCCTCCAGACCAGCAATTCATATTCATTTGATGAACCTTAAAGGTCAATCTTAAAACCTAAAGCAAATGGCTTTGCACAGCTGGTACCTGAAGTGTTCAGCTCAGATTCAGCTGTTGAATTTATCCTTATCACTCACTGCACTTCAAAAAGGCATGTAGTTCTTACTCAAGGATACATCAGTAGGAAGCAACTTTTAAGGAACACGTACTGATCACTGCTTTCTCCAGATTGCCTTGATCCAGACATGATTTGAACATTGCCTCCTGACCTGCCATTGTACCAAAAAGTCTGAAGGGCTTTTGGACAAAACATCTGGCACATTTTACATGTGCAGAATGATTTGAAAAACAGAGTTTTTAGCAATTCAGGAGTGGTGCACTTCATTTTAAGAGGCTGTTGAACAGAATTTTGATGCATTTTGCATGATCCATTCCATGATCATTCATTTCTCTCTGCTTATTCTGGTCCCTAACTGGTCTTTAATCCGACCATAACTTGCGAGAGTGGCTTTACAGTCCACATGCACTTATCATAAACACTCAATTTTGGTTCCTAGCATTGACACTATATTTAGAGTTTGGGATATGTTTCATTTTTGCTTTCTAAAAGACATGAGTTAGACACACCCTGATGGCAAACCAATGAAAAAGGTTGGAAGTAAGTATGTTTGTATTAACTGTAGGAGTTTCAGAACATGGTTGGAAACCATAATTTGATCCCTGTGCAGTGGTTACTCATGTTACAGCGGCATGTAATGAAAAGGATCTTTCTAAGAGTCTAGCCTGCTTCTTAGAACCACAGTAAGGCATTTTCAGCTTCCTGTATGCCTTTTATTAGCAATAACTGTAACAAGAAGCAAAATATTACTTCTGATCAGATCTTATCAGAGCCACATTGTTGTGTAGTACATACAGTATTTGCTGTCTGTTAGAAATGAAAGCAAGAAAATAACTTCACTATGGAGGAACAATTCTTTTGTTCCTGACATTTATGAACTCCTATGAACATGCTGGAACACTTTACCAAACATAAACACCTGCATGTTATTTACTTCCCTCTCTGGCAAATGTACCCAATGAAGTGTTCTTGAGCAAAAGACACTGAAATCTCCAGGATTGATGTTGTGTAGGTGAACCTCTGCCCTCTTTGTGGCGAGGAGGAAAGAGAAAAAGTGATCAACAGCAGTTGGTAGAATATCATGTTATATCTCAAACAATTTACATTTGTTCTATGTTTCCTAGGTCCAGAGGGTCTTGGGTTCAGCATCACTTCCAGAGATGTCCCTGTTGGCGGCAGTGCTCCTATTTACGTCAAAAACATCCTCCCTCGAGGGGCTGCCATCCAAGATGGCCGATTGAAAGCTGGAGACCGGCTTCTGGAGGTCTGGTTTTAACAATCTTCAACCATGATATATTGTTCTGCAAGTGTGTTCTGTGAGATTGTACGTTATTTCAGAGACTAATTACTCTTGCTGATATGGCTTTGTTCCAAAATTCAGTCTTACAGAGCTTTTGGTGAAATGAGTCAAAGACACTGCCTTCCCTACGGCTATAACAATTCAGCTCCAGCTTTGAATTGCGGAGGAAAAGTGGTTAGATGGAACAATATTTTGATTATACTTCAGTCAGACTGACATGAAAATCAACTAGTGCTCACTGTAAGGGGAAATAACCCATATTTAATTCCAGCTCCAACTGGCTCTGAGAGTAATCTGCATAAAGGTTATGTGGAGGCCATAGACTCCCCCTCGTTAAAGTTGAAGAGCTCTTGGATATTAGTTCTAAGTGTGTGTGTGTATCAGTGTGTCTGTGTATACATTTGTTAGTATTTATGTGTGTGTGTGTGATGCAGGTCAGTGGAGTGGACCTGAATGGTAAGACCCAGGAAGAGGTGGTAGCTCTGCTCCGAGCCACTCCCATGGGTGGAACTGTGAACCTGTCGGTGATTCGCCAAGAGGACTCCCTGCTGCCCCGAGAAGTGGTCAGTACCCACCCATCTCTTTTCCTTATAACCTAACGTTTGCACTACTGCTTTCCCGCCCAGAGACAAGAATATCTGCTGAACAGTTAACTGAAACACATTGTAATTTCTCTATTTCTTAACAAGTGTGTAAATGGTACTAGAGAATAATTTGACCTAATATTCTCCCTTTCTAAACTCTAAATGCTTTGAAATTACATTGGGAAAACTTTATATATTTATTTACTTATTATAATTACTATTCACTGTAAATTAAACAATCTCTCATAGTCAGTTTGATCCAGCACATCCCTGACTCACCGAATTCACTTCAGGAATATGATAAAGGTCACTAAATGTGTAAGAGTCAGTACAGCTGGTATATGGATTTGTCACGGTGGCTGAACTGATGTGCTTTTAACTGCACCTTCACCGCATCAACTCCTCTGTCTAGCTTTCCATTATGCTCTCTGCACTGAAAATCTTACATTTTTGTGCTCTTCTTTCTAGCTTAAATGTCCTCAAGATACATTTTAAGCATATCCAGTTTTAGATCC